>NW_028324217.1:16714229-17914806 GCF_054372755.1 Phalangium opilio | reverse complement strand
TTTGGTTTAAGACATTCGCGGCGATCAGCTAGGGTTACGAGAAACGTCTAGCCGCTCCCTAAGGTAGGATCGGCTACCAAAGGTTTTCGCAATTGCGGTTGTTCTTGCTTTTAACTGTAGTTCGACACCCTTATATACTACCTATTTGAGTAAGGCGAAGCAACCGGCGTATGCTTCATTTCAAATGCCAATATTAGTCAAGTATCTCAAGAATGTTTAATTGTTCTTTTTAAAAAGGATGTAACGCTTAATAAGGTGAATAACTAACGAAGAAAATATATTATAATAATTATATTTATTATATTTATTTTAGTATTTAAGGTAATCTTGTCTTTCAAAACAAAATTAATACGGAAAGGGTGAAACAGCAGTCTATGTGTTTGTCTGTGTGTGTCCGTCCGTTGTTACACTAGTGCTTCGCGTTAGCAGTTTCCCTTGTGTTGATGTGAAAAGAAATTCTACAAAACCTTAATATTTGGTTTTCTCATAATGTAAAATTAATATATGGAAATATTTTTCATAATTTCGATGCCTTTAGTAGTTTTGTAGCTTTAAAGCTCTGTTTCATTTTGATATCCCAAGAATATATTTTATAATTATTATTTGAAATGGATGTTTATATATTACTTAAGCTATACTACATCTGTTTATAGAATAATCCTTTCGTTATTGACAACAAGAAGAACGCTACTATATCGGTCAAATGAACTTTTATGTAGCAATAGGCCTAGTGAACCCAAATGTAAACGCTTGGGTTTGGTTTTAGTTTCTGTAATGCAGAGACATTAACGGTTCAGAGTGGGCCGAAAGTTAAATACACTTTTAAATAATCAGGCTTAGATCATATAATTGAATAAAGCATCATGTTGAAAATCTAGGCCGCGTTCAGCAGAGCTCAGCGCTGTTAGCAGTCTCATAAAGAAGGGAATTTTGTGTTTGAATTTTGACGTCACGATGCTCAGCGCGGTCACCAAAGAAAATAGTCGGGTTTTTGGATAACGTGACGTAAAACGCCTAGTTCTCAGCTTGGCGGTAAAAACATGGAGGTATTATTACAAATAGCTCTTGCTGATTCTGATGGGACTATACCTATTTAATTGGGGTGAAACCAGTTGATCACGCGAGAATTTTAAGAGACCATGTTAGTCTTTCTAATTTTAATTATAAAAGTATCTCTATAAATATGTTATCATACAATTTTTGTTAAGCCTTGGTACCTTGCACGCTATATTGTGCTAGCGTAATTTTTAAAACACCGATGACCGGAGAAAAGCGCGCAGCAAAGCTATGAAGACAGAGCTCACCGGTTAACGTTTTCCAAAATCTGCTGTCTTTTTTCGTGAGCTCTGCTGAAGGCAGCCCAGTTCAGTGAAAGGTCTGATCGTAATCGGATTATAGCTTCGTGTTTCCATGCGTTATATGGTGCGCATTTACTTTCAGTACGTGTAACGTTAACAGTCATGTTGACAAACTAAGAAATCGTTGAGGTGAAACTAGAGGATAGTGTTTACACGGCAACCCTGTTGTGAATCTGGCTTTGAACATAGAGGGTATACAGTTGAGGAGTAAAAAATTGGGCCTTAATTTACAAACACGTAAAGGTAATATCCCTCCAAAGTTTTATCTCTTCATTTCCCGTTTTTCCCCCATCGGATGATTTTAATGTGTACAAGTATATCCTTATTGGATGTAAAAGGTCGTCTGATTTACAGTATATTCGCTATGCTTTGTAATACCTCTTTAATATTTCATAAAATTAACTTCAGTATTTGTTCATAAAACAAGTTGGGAAAACCAAAATATTACCTCTCCGAGTCAAGACGACTACTTACAAACTTATTTACCCAGATATGGAAATGTTTCTTAAGTTAAAATTTCTGAAATATTAAAGCAGTATACAAAGCATAGCAAATATACTGTAAATCAGACGACATTTTACATCCAATAATGATATACTTGTACACATTAAAATCATCCAATGGAGGAAAAACGGGAAATGAAGAGATAAAACTTTGGAGGGATTTTACCTTTACGTGTTTGTAAAGGCCCAATTTTCTGCTCCTCAACTGTATGCCCTCTATGTTCAAAGCCATATTCACAACAGGGTTGCCATGTAAACACTATCCTCTCGTTTCATCTCAACGATTTTCTTAGTTTGTCAACATGACTGTTAACGTTACGTAACACCAAAACTTATTTGTGGCTACACACACTGAAAGTAAATGCGTACCATAAAAAGCATGAAAACACGAAGCTATTATCCAATTACGATCAGATTTTCACTGGTCTGGGCTGCGTTCAGCAGAGCTCACCAAAAAAGACGGCGGATTTTGGAAATGTTTACCGGTGAGGTCTGTCGTCATAGCTTTTCTCCGGTCATCGGCGTTTTATAAATGACGCTAGCTCAATAAAGCGTGCAAGGTACCAAGGCTTAACAAATATTGTATGATAACATATTTATAGAGATAGATAACAACTTTTATAATTAAAATTAGAAACTAACATATCTCTTAAAATTCTCGCGTGATCAACTGGTTTCACGCCAATTAAATAGCTATAGTCCCATAGAGCTATTTGTAATAATTCCTCCATGGTTTTTTCGCCAAGCTGAGAACTATGCGTTTTACGTCACGTTATCGAAAGAGCCGACTATTTCCTTTGAAGACCGCGCTAGCTCAGCGCTAAGCACCGTGACGTCAAAATTCAAAAACAAAATCCCGTTATGTAGGACACTGCTCACAGCGCTGGGCTCTGCTGAACGCGGCCCAGATTTCCACCATGATTATATAATCTAAGCCTCATTATTTAAAAGTGTATTTAACTTTCGGTTCACTCTGAACCGTTAATGTCTCTGCGTTACAAAAACGAAAACCAAACCCATGCGTTTACTTTTTGGTTCACTAGGCCTATTGACAAATTAAAGTTCTTTGACCAACATAGTAGCGTTGTGCTTGTATTCACTTTAGAAAGGATTATCCTATAAACAGATGTAGTATAGCTTAAGTAATATATAAACATCCATTTTAAATAATAATATTAAAAAAAATCTTTGGAATATCAAAATGAAATAGAGCTTTAAAGCTACAAAAGTACTAAATACATCATAATTACGAAAAATATTTCCACATATTCACTTTATATTAAGGATAAAGGGAATATTATGGTTCTGTAGGATTCCTTTACACATCAAAACAAAACGAACTTCTAACGCAGCGCACTACTGTAACAACGGACGGACACACACAGACAAAAACATACACTGCTTTTTAACTCTTTCCGTATTAATTTTGAATTGAGAAACAAGATTATCCTAAATATTAAAATAAATATAATTAATATTTAATATTTTCTTCGTTAGTTATTCGCCTTATTGAACGTTACATCGTTTTAAAAAAGAACAATTAAACATTCTTGAGAGACTTGACTAATATTGGCGTTTGAAATGAAGCATACGCCGGTTGCTTCGCCTTAATCAAATAGGTAGTATATAAGGGTGTCGAACTACAGCTAAAAGCAAGAACAACCGCAATTGCGAAAACCTATCGTGGACAACCCACCCTAGGGAGGCTAGACGTTTCTCGTAACCCTAGCTGATCGCCGCGAATGTCTTAAACCCAACAATGACGATGGAGTAGAAGCCAGGTGTGCAGACTGGTGTCCATGTGGGATGGACAAAAACAAAGACCAGAAGATGGTGGTGTAGAAGCCAGGTGTGCAGACTGGTGTCCATGTGGGATGGACAAAAACAAAGACCAGAAGATGGTGGTGTTAGAAGCCAGTGTGTACAGACTGGTGTCCATGTGGGATGGACAAAAACAAAGACCAGAAGATGGTGGTGTAGAAGCCAGGTGTACAGACTGGTGTCCATGTGGGATGGACAAAAACAAAGACCAGAAGATGGTGGTGATTAGAAGCCAGTATGTACAGACTGGTGTCCAAGTGGAATGGACGAAGACCAGAAGATGGTGGTGTTTAGAAGCCAGTATGTACAGACTGGTGTCCAAGTGGGATGGACGAAGACCAGAAGATGGTGGTGATTTGAAGCCAGTATGTACAGACTGGTGTCCGTGTGGGATGGACAAAGACCAGAAGATGGTGGTGTGAGAACTCAAGTAGAGGAGCTATTTCCGTTACTGTGAAAGCAGTTCGGAAATGGCGAACACGTTTGCTCCGATTTGGAAACTGCGAACGCGGTCACGTTGGTGTAACAACAGACACACAGACATACAGACACCACACACACACACGATCGTTACAGAACCTCTCCGTGACATACGTCACTCGGAGAGGTAAAAAGAAACATTTCCATATCTGGGTAAATAAGTTTGAAAGTAGGCCTCCTCTTGACTCGGAGAGGTAATATTTTGGTTTTCCCAACTTGTTAGTAGCTAAAATCGCTTCAGGCGCCGCACTTTACGAAGACTACTCTCCTTATCCTGGAACTAACTGCAAAAATTCAGAGAAAAATGATCCTTCAAACAAAATAGCTATTAGAAAACTGTTAGTCTTTCATTGAAAAAGCAAGACATGACCTTGAAAAGACGCAAGTGCAGGTATTTTACAATTAAAGCATCATCGCTCGGTGTTTCAATAATTTAAACCATTTTTCCTAACGTAGGGATTAATAATAATGAATGTAAATCCTTTATTGTTTAGTAATATACAATGTATAGGCCTATGTTGTGTTTAAAACATTGTGGGAAATATTTTAAAATCTATATAATAACACAAATATTCACCTTTTTATTAAGATTTGAACTAACATTATCTATAGCAACACCATCGATTTATAACTAAGCATTTTAAATTTCGCGCCAAAGAGTAGATTTTCTCGCTATTTACGTGTTGCTGTTGGAAGTAAAACATCCAGTGGTTATTGCGCATGTCAATGGGCGGGGCTTTACAATTCCCCACTCGGTCTATATCCCACTCTAGCCGCTTCGACTGCGAGCAGCTTGTGTCCAGGAGCGCATGATCGAGTTGGATACCCCAGGTGCCAACCAATGAGATAGATAGAGTTCCAATTCAAATCGGCTTACCGCGAAACACATTATTTTTATCAAGCAAGTTTATCAAAACATGACAGCGCCATCTGTGAGCCTCTAGCGGAACTAATTACAACTTTTACTTGCTTATTTGCAATCAGAAACATCGTTATAATTTTTAATTCATCTATTTATTAGATTAAAAAGGACTAGAGTTTTTATTATTTAACTCACGTATTTTATTTAACACGTTTAAAAACTATCTTGACAGCTTGTTACACAGATTATAGCAGCAGACGGTAATAAGAAAGTTCTTAGGGTGGCGCCACCCGTATTTGATAAAGATTCTTGCTCGACAAAAAGTGTATCGCGAAACGTCGATCTCGAGATTTCACGTTGTGACTCTAGGTTTGATATATCTCATTGGTGCCAACCGCGCCAGGCTCAAAAATTAAAACCGTCTGCTAGAGATTATTTTTTGGCAGCAATTGGTGCAGTTAGTTGAGTAGTTATCTTTTGTTCCAGAATCCGTAACAACTTTAGTTCATTTAAAATTTTTGAGCCGTACAGCTGGAAAACGGTAAATAACAGAGGAAACTATTTCTCCAAAGAGCAAGAAAATCAGAACAGTGTAAGTGATAACTGATAACATTATTTTTTTATAGAGTTTAATCAAAAATAAAATTAATACACATGGGTATAAAATGTATTATTGAAGTTAAAAGGAAGGTGAAATCAAGCGATTTTTTTATCGATTCTTCTACTAATTATAAGACCAGTCTTCATAATACAATATTCAGGGAATACCTCCAAATGATTTCAAAATTCAAAATAGGTTGAGATTTTATGGATAATTTGAAATAAGCACCTCCGCCCAATCGCATAACGCTAAGCATTCCTGTTAACAAAATTTTCATTGCACGCTCTACATCTCGAGCAATTTTAAAAATCTCCCGCTAAATTTCATTCGACATGGAGCACGTGCCGCGATAATTTTGTTATCAAGAAGGCAGGGTGGTACCGATTGCCCGAAGGCGCTTATTTAAAATAGTCCATAAAATCTCAAATAGGTAAAAAAATCACTTAACCATGGACATAAGTAATTTTAAAATTTATGATAACATTATTACTAAAATAGTACATTTTCTAAGCCTCGACTTAGAAATCTGTTGTACTAAACTTATCAATGCCAAATCTTGATTTACATTTATTTTTATTATATTAAAATTTTACGTGTCAAAGGTCCTTGACAAAGAGAGAAAATCGGGATTTTACGTCGCAGTTCAAGAAAGTGTGAGTTCCTCAACTGAATGTCGAAGTCAAAAAACGATTTGGAATTGTCCCTTGAAAGAAATTTGGAGAACGATTCAATTATAGAATCTATGGAAACACAGGAATCTAAAAATAAGTGTCATGAAAAAGGAAATATTGAACCAAGCTGCGCTTTACCGGAAATTACCCCGGCTGATCTGGAAAGCAACTTACCGGATATATCGCCTGAACTTGAAAACGATACTTCAGTGTCCAACTTAGATGCCCTTGAACATTTCGCGTCAAACTATTTGTTTGCTAGTTCGAAAATTGGTAAATAATTTTATTCTTAAAAAGTGTGAGTACCTAGAGAGAGAATAGCCCGAGTCATACTGCTACCGTGTTTGAAAATAACCTTGAGCAATATATCCACTAAAGCTGGTAATAAGGGTGATTTTTAAAAGTCCGTCAATTATGAGGGATCGTGTTTATTGGGAACAACTGAGTGGAAAGTATCAATGAACATGGGGTGTACAACATTTGGTTACAGATATATGCCCCCCCCCAAACATTGACCATTAAAACAAGGAAATATCCAACAACGACTTTAATCCGAGTAACCAGCTTGTTTAGAACTAGCAGACAATTTCAATAACCTCCAATCTAATTTAGATTCAAAACCTATAACTAGGTTGTTAATGGCACATGAAAACGACTGTCGTACCTTTTCAGAACCGCGGACAGCCTCCGTTTTCTGTTTAGTTTGCTCGAGGTTTTTTTCTCTAGTCGGACTACGCCATTCGTGTCTGTATGACCTATCCCCCACGGTATCCAATGGTAAAGGGTAGAAAAATGTTGGACATGAAAGGGGTGGGGCTTACTTATCCACTGACACCGGCGTAAGAGTAGAAGCGGAAGATCTCGCAACTTATACATTCTTATAGTATATTTTCCATTTTGTTTTAACCATAGCTAAGTTAATAATTTGCAAAATGTGAAAATATCTCTGGGTTTGAAATGATTCTTAAAAAGCCTATCGAATCACGCGTCGCACGGTGATACCATAAGTTCATAAGACATGTTACATAAGTTTCTCAGTTTATACTGAACGCTTGTCATGAAGTGACGTAGATGAAGAGTCATAGATTCTCGAAAAGCGACGCCTGATTTTGGCGCTGTCAAAGGCTTAGTTTAGACTAAATATGATGATGGAACTCTTGCAAAACCGCGTGTAGTCAATTGATGTGTCGTTCTCGAACTAGCTCTCATTAAGTCTCTAATATTACGAAGTATTGGAAGTGTCATACTTATGGAACACATCATGATACCAATGAACCAAAAATTATTAAGTAAGGTCTGCATGGTGAGCAACTGAACACCAAAACTGGTCAGGGTTATCTTGCAATAGCCGACGATTTTCCATCTGAAAATATCGTCCGAAGAGTATTTTTATAACGTTCATCATCTTTTATGCATGATCAGATGGAAAAACAACCTTAAATCAAAAGTATATGGATAAAAACCAAAAGTACACTTCGTTGAAACTTATTTGCGCCGTGTAATATGAGAAGCCCTCCTGTATCCAAAAATAGTGTCGACCCCCCTCTACGCATGATTATCTTCCCAACCGTAGCACGGGCAACAAGGTTCATAGTGAAGCAGGTGCTAACTCTAGTACCAAATATAAAATGATCTTTTTACCTTGTTTAAATAATCACAGTAGTTTTTGGCACCTTCTATAAAAAAAACTTTCAATTGTTGTTTAATGAAAGGATTTAGTCGTTGGCATTTAAAATGGAAGCGATGCGCTTCTATGGAACAAATTGCTTGTCTCCCATACGACCGAATTCCCATTCGACCGAAACCGTCCCATTCGACCGAAACCGTCCCATTCGACCGAAAAAACCGCACTTTGGCGGATTTTGAATGGGACTAAAATCTATGCAATTTTTTTTTTTTATTTTCAAACGCTGTCAACGATAAAAAATTAATTTTTATATCGAAAAACACGAAATTAATCTAAATTATTTATTGGATATGAATATACTGAAACGTCTACTATTAAAGGTACATTGCTTAAAATTTGAATCCGCGGGTCTAAACGATACCCAGACCCAACCCAACCTATCCTAACCAAACCCAACCCAACCTAACCCAACCCAACCCAACCTAACCTAACCTAGCCTAACCTAACCCAACCCAACTTAACCTAACCAAACCCAACCCAACCCAACTTAACCTAACCAAACCCAACCCAACTTAACCTAACCAAACCCAACCTAACCTAACCTAACCCAACCCAACCTAACCTAACCTAACCCAACCTATCCTAACCAAACCCAACCTAACCCAACCTAACCTAACCCATCCCAACCCAACCTATCCTAACCCAGAGCTGTGCTAATTAATTAGTTAGCTAATTGAATTTCTAATTAATTAGCATCATTTACTAATTGAAAATGGTAATTGAATTTTAATTACCTTTGTGCTAATTGAGAAGTAATTCTAATTAATTAGTATGAATAGGAAAGGTAATTATCTAATTAAAATTTAATTAAACTTAGGATTAACTAATTAGCCAATTGGATTTTCAATTAGTCTTTTAATTTAGTAAAAACTAAAAATCGAGGAATTAACTCTTGATTCATCTATTTGAATATGAAAACGGCCTTATTATATCGATGAGGAAACCTTAGTACTACTCTAAATATTTCAGCTCCTCAAAACATGAGTACTAGTACTAGTAGAAAATTTCGTAAATCGTAACTGTCCCATTTCGAAATTTCGACTGTTTTCCCACTCTAATTTATAGCAGTGCCCATGTATTTACTACTCAAGAGTCCATTATAGGAACTGTGGCATGAAAATGAAGAAATGAGACAATTTTTAACATGACGGAAGCCTCGAGGCTTGTCTCATTTTTCATGAATAATTCACGGCATCCGTACCCGTTTTTCAATGGCATTAAAACATTAAACTTTGCATTACCAAAGTACTAAATCCATGGGCACTTTTAAACTTTTATGTTTACTTATGGTTTCTTTTTTTTTCCTTAATTAGACAAGTAATTAATTAGAAATTAGTAATTCTAATTAATTAGTTTGATGAATAAATGGCTAATTTCTAATTGAATTTAATTAGTTTCTATGTCTAATTGCTAATTGGCTAATTGGCTAATTAATTAGTTCATAAATATTTACCTAATTGCTAATTCTAATTCAATTAGTAGTCAGCTAATTAGCACAGCTCTGTCCTAACCTAACCTAACCTAACCTAACCCAACCCAACCTAACCTAACCTAACCCAACCTAACCTATCCTAACCCAACCCAGCCTACATTAACACGAATAGCAGAACAACAGAAATTAATTTTATAAAAATATTGTGAAATTACAACGCAAAAATTTCAAACAATTTTTTTAAAGAGAATGAAATAACACTACTTCGATTTTAATATTCGAAAACCGCCATTCCGCTTCTTTCTTTTCTAATTTGGCGGTTTGCGGTCAAATGGGAATTCGGTTCTATGGGATAGTACCGAACAAATTGATCAACATTTTCAGTTTCTGCGTCACTAAATCCATTTTTATTGTTATTCCGCCAATTTCAAAAATTATTAATGAATATATATGTGTATCATTAGCCTTTCTATCATGTTATTCAGGGATGGGAGGGACCTTTCTATTACATACGCGTTTAACGTCATCGCGGTAGCCAATCAAAATCGAGACACCTGGAAGTTAGAACAGCAGACGACCAGTTTAACAAAATTGTATGAGGGATACAATTTTCGGTTAGGTTCACCAAACTGCGTCAAATGAATATTAAAAATGATCACCGATACGGGAATAAATATCTCAACACGATGTCCGAAGGTGATTTTGATCTTTTAAAGGAAATTATAATAAGTGCCTGCAATGTTTTTCCTAATCTGAAACTGAAAACTGTTGGTAAAGTGCTAAGCCTTGGCCATTAAGAAAATTAATGTAACAGTTGAAAGTAAACTACTAACATTTTAAATCGTGAGAATTGATGATGCTGGTTTTTCCCTGCTGTTAGATGCCCCCGCGCGCAGGAGCAGCGCCTAATCAAATGCTTTCTGTTGGAGTTAAATTAATGCGGTAGTTTATCAATTTACAAGCATAATTAGCCTTCCGCGTGACAAGAGCTTTAGCTTTAAAATCAAACCTCCGGAAATTCTCTGACGTCACTCAAACTAAGCCCCTCCCATCCCTGAATATGTAGTCAATGCAGATATATATTCATGTTAATAAATAAATTCATGATCTAATTAACTCCGTTTAGGGTATTGGAATGAGAAAAATTCAAATAACACTGACCAGCGGCCATTTACAGGGAACGCATGGGTCCTATAATTCCAACAAAATTCTATATTTTTGCACCTGACCTATATTATCATATAATTTCCTAAATTTTTCGAGGTTTTCGTAATTTATCAGTATTTAGCTCCGTTATCGAGGTCCCATATGAACAGACACCGAACTTGCTGAACTACCTACGCTAGCTCAGAATTTTTATTTATTAAATTTTATTTACCTAAGTTTCTCTGTTCAAAGTAAAATCAAATTTTGCAATTTTTTGAGATTTTCCTACATAGTCTTAACCAAAGGAATATTATGTATGAGCATTTTTTGTCCTATGCTTTCCTATAAAAACACGTTTTATCTCCTATGAAATCCTATAATTCAGGAAAGAAGAAATTTACATTTTTGGCTGGGCTCCCTGCAACTATCATTTTCGTGATAATTAAACTTCTTCAAGTTTACTGAAATGAAGTGAATCCGCTACATTCGTAACCTTTAAGATTTTGAAAACAATCCGAACTTTATATCATCTGAGAAATTTGTATCAAGGAGACACAGGGGACACAAATTAAAAGAGGGTTCAGCTTTTTGTGCTGACTTCGATTTAAACTTATATTGATGGGTTAATTTTCTTTCTGTAGAAAACTCCAAGAATGAACTTACAACTCGATGCGAATATTCTAAAAATGATCAAGAACTTCAAATGCGAAAGAGGAACGTTGAAGAGATCTTCAAAAGTGATGAGTTCGACTATTCCAGCAACATCACACATCAACTTATTCACAGTCCGGAAAAACCCTTCAAATGTGATCAGTGTGATTATGCCAGCACGAGGAAGGATAATTTGATAACACATCAACGCATTCACACTGGAGAAAAACCCTTCAAATGTGATCAGTGTGATTATGCCAGCACGAGGAAGGATAATTTGATAACACATCAACGCATTCACAGTAGTGAAAAACCCTTCAAATGTGATCAGTGTGATTATTCCAGCACGAAGAAGAATAATTTGATCACACATCAACGCATTCACAGTAGTGAAAAACCCTTCAAATGTGATCAGTGTGATTATTCCAGCACGAAGAAGAATAATTTGATCACACATCAACGCATTCACAGTAGTGAAAAACCCTTCAAATGTGATCAGTGTGATTATTCCAGCACGACGAAGAATAATTTGATCACACATCAACGCATTCACAGTAGTGAAAAACCCTTCAAATGTGATCAGTGTGATTATGTCTGCACGCAAAAAAGCCATTTGGTCACACATCAACGCATTCACAGTAGTGAAAAACCCTTCAAATGTGATCAGTGTGATTATTCCAGCACGACGAAGAATAATTTGATCACACATCAACGCATTCACAGTAGTGAAAAACCCTTCAAATGTGATCAGTGTGATTATGTCTGCACGCAAAAAAACCATTTGGTCACACATCAACGCATTCACAGTAGTGAAAAACCCTTCAAATGTGATCAGTGTGATTATGTCTGCACGCAAAAAAGCCATTTGGTCACACATCAACGCATTCACACTGGGGAAAAACCCTTCAAATGTGATCAGTGTGATTATGCCAGCACGAAGAAGAATAATTTGATCAGACATATACGCATTCACAGTGGTGAAAAACCATTCAAATGTGATCATTGTGATTATGCCTGCACGCAGAAGAGCCATTTGATCACACATCAACTCACTCACAGTGGAGAAAACCCTTCTAATGTGATCAGTGTGACTTTACCAGCAAACCCTTAACACGTGATCGCAATAAATATTCAAAACCATTGACCATAACTAAATTTTCAAAAGAATTCTAAATGAAAACTGTTAAGAAACAGTAGTGGAGGATGCCAATGTATAACCTTCATTATAAGTTAATACTACTAAATTTTTAACAATTTAAATTTTTTACTTCATACTCTGATTTTATTATAATTGAATTTTAATTGTTTGATTTTGTAACTTCGACCCATTTCATTTATTGAAAGAAAGTTAATTGTACAAGCATTTAATATTCGAACGAATATTAAAATTCATAAAATCTATTTAAAGAATATCAATTTTCAGATGGTAATTCAATTAAAGTGCCGCTATCTATTTCCTATGAGATAACAAATGAAAGTTTTTGAGCGGTGCAGGACTGTATTCGAGATTTATTATATGAATAGACCCGTACCTATATATATTCTTATATAGGAGGTAGTGAATGGACCTATCCATTGTTTTCCTGAAGAGAAACCAACACACTAGTGGGTGGGAGGTCTCCTTTTCAGCGTACTTCCCTCGCGCCAAGAAGCAATGCAACGTCCCGCCGACTACTGTTGCCTCTAGCACGAGCAGCTTGCTTCGTCGAGCGCGTGATCCAATGGGCTATGGCCCAGTATTTTTAATTTATCACGCAAGGGCAAGGCTTTCCAGCGCTGTTAGCTGGCGTCGCTAGCATCGACTTGTCTACTTTTTAGTACAGGGAGTTGCACATCCTATTGACCTTCGAAGGTTTATCACGCCCACCCTTTATCCATTGCCTTTCCTTCACCAAAAGATTGACTATGAAGCCCATGTTTATACAATCAAATAACCTTCCCTATGCATTAAAGGCTGTATGAAGTATTATTTAAGAAGCGGTGCTTCCTTATTAATGAGCAAATTTAGGACAACCCAAAGACCCTCTATGCATACGTAGGACGCACAATGAAGCTTCGCGAACCTCCAGCCGCCCAGCGATCCTCGAACTTGGCTCCATCACGAGCAAGCCTGACGTCATCTCCTCCTCCCTTTTGGGAGTTCTTACGTTCGGTTTCACAACCTAAATCAAAAAGCCACCAACTTATGCGACTTTTGCCCTCTCTCGTCTCCTTGCACTCACTTCACCCATACCAAATATATAAAATACGAGAAAAAAAAGTGTTCCATAATAGGAGGACTAGCCCTATTTCCTCTCCAATCAGTCTGGGAAATAGCACACTTCCTCTGGTCCAAAACCAGTTTATTAATTGCTTGGACTAGTTTTTTAATTCAAGAAGTGGGGGTTACTGGTCCTCGGGACCAGTTTATTAATTGTAAATCTATAAGAGGACAAAGGCTGGGACCAGTCCGGAGACCAGTTAATTATTTCGGACGCTGGGGGGTCACTGGTCCCTAGGATTAGTTTAAAAATTAGGCTTATTTCCCAGCCTGTCTCCAATAATATATATATTACCGCCTCCATGTCTGCGACTCGGAAACTTTAACTGTCTGCTAGTCGTTCTTATTATGGCGCGAAAAGTGGTAAACCATGTAGTCTGAAGCCTTTAAATGTATGTCACTGAAATTACTGATATCCGTCTCGGAGATTTCTTCCATCTACAAACAGCTTCCATTTCAAGGGACATGCCCACAAACTATTAAAAAAATAAAATGGCCCTCAACCACTACACTCTGTCAAACTCACTTCACCCATTTCATATATATAATCAAATTCCACTCCAAAAATAAATATATTACAGTCTCCATGTCGTAGTCTGTGAAACTTAACTGTCTTCTAGTCATTCTTATTATGGCAGGAAAAGTGGAAAACAAAGTAGACGCCGAAAACTCCGCTCGACCATTATGATTACACTCCATCAAACTCACTTCACCATAAATTCCCCTTGACTACACTACAATTAACTGACATATCGAAATTACGGAAAGCCCTTCCTCCCCACTACTCATAAATCATAACTTCTTTATCGCATAATTACTACACATAAAAAACATTTACAGGCAGTGCTATTATGTAATTATAAAAACACCCTACATTTCTCCTAGGTACAATTCTGTAACATTATTTTACCTTAAAAAGTAACCTTATAAATATTTTTGCATTATGGTGGGTAAATAAATAAATAGCGTTGAATGATTGGTCTAATTTGGTTGAAGGGTAAAAGAGGACAAATAGGATTGGATTCATATAAAGATTGTGTTGTTGTGGTGAAAGCTTTAAGCTGGTAGGTAATAAAAATATTTGCGAAACTTGAAGAACACCTCAAGAGGTCTAATGGAACTGCCCCTGGCACAACCTAACCTACGCTGATCTAAATTGGCCTAACCTTACCTAACCTAATAAATGAAATGATGACATATTACAGTTTTCAGTTTTGGTCCATGTAACTTAGGAAGGCCAAATGGGCCAGCGAATCAAGAGAAGATTTGCTTTGTGCATATTTCATTATCATTTTTTTAGTAGTCAAATGCCTTGACTAGTGCCTTATGTAGAACCCTGCTGTCGCATATTTCTTGATGACTATCATCACCATTTGTGAGCCTCCCAAGTAAACCTCATTTTTTTTTGTATTATGGAGGTTTCAATGTAAGTAGGGCACATACGTCCGCGACAAGGATGCGATTAGTCAGGGTTCAGTATGTGTTTAAGGAGGGAAGGAAATGAGGTTTACTTGGGAGGTGACGGACGGGGTGTGGGGGTCGAGTCACCTCCGGCGGACACGGGGCAGTCGGCACCTATAGGGTAGGATCTCCGACATGTGTCTTATTCCCTCAAACTTTGCCGCCCAGAAGCTTGGCTTACTGGAGTGCGCCACACTCCCGGCTAAACCTCATATCCTTCGCTGCTTAAACACATACTGAAACCTGATTAATCGCATCCTTGCCGCGGTCCTCTGACCCAATTTGCATTGAAACCTCAAAAAATAAAAAAATATTTGGTAGTTATCTTTTGTTCCGGAATCCGTAACAACTTCAGTTAATTTATATTTTTTTAGCTATACAGCTAGAAAACGGTAAATAAAAGAGGAAACTATTTCTCCAAAGAGCAAGAAAATCAGAACAGTGTATGTGATAACTGATGACATTATTTTTATAGAGTTTAATCAATAATAAAAGAAATACACATGGGTAAAAAATATTATACAAGTTGGGAAAACCAAAATATTACCTCTCCGAGTCAAGAGGTCTACTACTACTAACTTATTTACCTAGATATGGAATTATTTCTCTTTTTTGAAGTAAAAATTTACGAAATATTGAAGCAGTATTCCAAGCATAGCGAAAAATACAGTAAAGCAGACGACATTTTACATCCAATAAGGATAAATCTTGGACACATGGAAATCAGTCAATGGGGAAAAGATCAGGAAATGAAGTCTACGCTTCAGCTGTTTACCGTATATTCTGATAGCTACATTCACAACTGGTTTGCAGTGTAAACACTATCGTCTCGTCTCACCTCAACAATATTCTTAGTTTGCCAACATGAATGTTAACGTTAAATAACACCAAAGCTAAATTGTAGCTAGACGCACTAATAGTCAATGCGCACCATAAAGAGAATAAAAAGTCTGTAGCTACTACCCGTTTACCATTAGCCCTTTTACTATTCTAATTGCCACGATGATCTTTTCTTCTATTATAAAACCTTAACCTGATTATTTAATAGTGTATTTAACTTTCGGCTCACTCTGATCCGTTGATGTCTCTTCATTTCAGACACGAAAATCAAAGCCCAAAGATTACTTCACCTCAGGCCTCAGTTATTTACTCTTTGTTTCACTAAGCCTTTTGCGGATGATACTTAATATACCCGCCGGAGTCTAGGTCTGTATATTCTATATACAGATGTAGTATAGCTTAAGTAATATATAAACAGCCATTTCAAATAACAATATTAAAAAAAATCTTTGGAATATCAAAATGAAACAGAGCTTTAAAGCTACAAAAGTACTAAATGCATCATAATTACGAAAAATACTTCCACATATTCACTTTATATTATGGAAAAAGGGAATATTAAGGTTCTGTATGATTTCTTAACACATCAACACAAGGTTTACTGCTAACGCGACGCACTAGTGTAACAATGGACGGACACACACAGACAAAAACATAGACTGCTTTTTAACTCTTTCCGTATTAATTTTGAGTTGAGAAACAAGATTATCTTTAATATTTAAATAAATATAATTATTTTTAATTATTTTAATCTTCAATAATTAACATTAATAATAGTTAAATCGTTTAAAATAAAGTTATACCTATTATCATCTCAAACTTTGCTAATATTGACGTTTAAAGTGAAGGGTACCCCTCTTGCCCGCTTTCTTCAAATTTTGGGGTATATATACGATTCGTTTCCATTATAATAGTAAGGAAAAAGCGCAATTGCGAAAACCTTTGGTGGCGATCCCACCTTAGGGAGGCTAGACGTTTCTCGTAACCCTAGCTGATCGTCGCGTATATCCTAAAACGAAACGATGATAATGGAGTAGAAGCCAAGAAGATTGGTGTCTATGTGGAATAGACGGAACACCAGTAGATGGTGGTGTTTAGAAGCCAGAATGTACAGACTGGTGTCCAAGTGGGATGGACAAAGACCAGAAGATGGTGGTGATTAGAAGCCAGTATGTACAAACTGGTGTCCATGTGGGATGGACGAAGATCAAAAGATGGTGGTGATTAGAAGCCAGTATGTACAGACTGGTGTCCATGTGGGATGGACGAAGATCAAAAGATGGTGGTGATTAGAAGCCAGTATGTACAGACTGGTGTCCATGTGGGATGGACGAAGATCAAAAGATGGTGGTGTTTAGAAGCCAGCAAGTACAGACTGGTGTCCATGTGGGATGGACGAAGATCAAAAGATGGTGGTGTTTAGAAGCCACTAAGTACAGACTGGTGTCCGTGTGGGATGGACGAAGATCAAATGATGGTGGTGATTAGAAGACAGTAAGTATAGACTGGTGTCCGTGTGGGATGGACAAAGACCAGAAGATGGTGGTGTGAGAACTCAAGTAGAGGAGCCATTTCCGTGACTGTGAAAGCAGTTCGGAAATGGCGAACACGTTTGCTCCGATTTGGAAACTGCGAACGCGGTCACGTGGGTGTAACAACAGACACACACACAGACAGACACACACACACACAGACACACACGTCGAAATTAGAACCTCTCCGTGACATACGTCACTCGGAGAGGTAAAAAGTTAAAAGGAAGGTGAAATCAAGCGATTTTTTACCGATGCTCAGAGGTGCTTATTTCAAATAGTCCATAAAATCTCAAATAGCTTAAAAAATCACTTAACCATGGACATAAGTAATTACCTCTCCGTGTGACGTAGTCCAGGAGAGGTTCTGTAACGGCCGTGTCTGTCTGTCTGTCTGTCTGTGTGTGTGTGTGTGTGGGTCTGTCTGTCCGTTGTTACACCCACGTGACCGCGTTCGCAGTTTGCGTATCGGAGCAAACGTGTTCGCCATATCCGAACTGCTTTCACAGTCACGGAAATGGCTCCTCTACTTGAGTTCTAACACCACCATCTTCTGGTCTTTGTCCATCCCACACGGACACCAGTCTGTTCTTACTGGTTTCTAATTACCACCATCTTCTGTTCTTTGTCAATCCCACATTGACACCAGTCTGCACTTACACTGGCTTCTAACACCACCATCCACTGGTCTTCCGTCTATTCCACATAGACACCAATCTGTATCATTGGCTTCTACTCCATTATCATCGTTTTGTTTTAGGATATACGCGGCGATCAGCTAGGGTTACGAGAAACGTCTAGCCTCCCTAAGGTGGGATCGGCCACCAAAGGTTTTCGCAATTGCGCTTTTTCCTTACTATTATAATGGAAACGAATCGTATATATACCCCAAATTTGAAAAAAGCGGCCAAGAGGGGTACCCTTCACTTTAAACGTCAATAATAGCAAAGTTTGAGAAGATAATAGGTATAACTTTATTTTAAACGATTTAACTATTATTAATGTTAATTATTGAAGATTAAAATAATTAAAAATAATTATATTTATTTAAATATTAAAGATAAACCTCTCGTGCAAAGAGAGAGATTATCATTGCCTCCTATATCTACCAAGGCCCGTGCATGCGATATATTTCCTTCATTGCCTCATATCTATCAAGGCCCGTGCATTGTGATATATTTCATTCATTGCCTCCTATATCTATCAAGGCCCGTGCATTGCGATATATTTTTTCAAAACAACAACAAAAATGGGAAGCTCCTCTCAGAAACATAATAATTTCTTTTCTCTGTATATGAAATGAAAATATGGATAATATTGCGCTCCTTTAATGGTATGAATCCTTTCCTGTCTATTAATATTTTATGTAGGAGTAATACGTTTTTAGCGAAGTCTAGAGAGGATAAACATAAGCGAGATTGTTTTGGGAAAACAATACTGCTTCCACTAATGGGTTTACACTCCTTGTTACTGTTGTATAGAGTAATCATGATAAAAGCTTAAAAAATTACGAGAGGACAGACCTTTTTTATCATCTTGTTTTATTCTTAATAAGAATATAAAACATTTATTTTGTATCAAAAAATATTTTTTGGTGCTAAGATTGCTTTAAAAAAATCCAAACGGTTAGGCATTGGTAAAAAAGAGAAATGATATTTTTCAAATCTAATGAGATAACGCCCACCTAGTTGAAAATTGCCCTTTTTTATCCGCGGGAGCCATTCTTAATGAGAATTTCGATGCTAGTAGGTTGTCAATTAAACTACCGGTATATTATTGTTGTTGGAAATTGGATATTAAGTCAAATTAAGTGGTTGTAAAGAGCCAGCAGGTTTTTGCCACTTCTTTTTGTGAGTATTTGATTTTTGTATGTAAAATGGAGGAAGATAATGTTGAGAGTAAGGATGAAATGCGGAAGCGCAAAGCGCGGGAAAGGATGAGGGCAAAAAGGTCGACGTTTTCATTGGATACTTAAGTTTATATAATCTTCTCGACACGGAGAGGTAATATTTTGATTTTCCCAACTTGATTTAAAATTTATGATAACATTATCACTAAAATAGTATATTTTTTAAGCCTCGACTTAGAACTCTGTTGTACTAAACTTATCAATGCCAAATCTTGATTTACATTTATTTTTATTATATTAAAATTTTACGTGTCAAAGGTCCTTGACAAAGAGAGAAAATCGAGATATTACATCGCAGTCCAAGCAGTGTGAGTTCCTCAACTGAATGTCGAAGTCAAAAAACGATTTGGAATTGTCCCTTGAAAGAAATTTGGAGAACGATTCAATTATAGAATCTATGGAAACACAGGAATCTAAAAATAAGTGTCATGAAAAAGGAAATATTGAAACGAGCTGCGCTACACCGGAAATGACCCCGGTTGACCTGGAAAGCGACTTACCGGATATATCGCCGGAACTTGAAAACGATACTTCAGTATCCATCTTAGATGCCCTTGAACCTTGCACGTCAAACTATTCGTGTGCTAGTTCGAAAATTGGTAAGTAATTTTATTCTTAAAAAGTGTGAGTACCTGAGAGTCATACTGCTACCGTGTTTGAAAATAAGCTTGAGCAATATATCCACTGCAGACGCTGGTAAAAAGGGGTGACTTTGAAAAGTCCATCAATTATGAGGGATCGTGTTTATTGGGAACAACTGAGTGGAAAGTATCAATGAACATGGGGTGTACAACATTTGGTTACAGATATATGCCCTCCCCCCCCAACATTGACCATTAAAACAAGGAAATATCCAACAATGACTTTAATCCGAGTAACCAGCTTGATTAGAACTAGCAGACAATTTCAATAACCTCCAATCTAAGTTAGATTCAAAACCTATAACTAGGTTGTTAATGGCACATGAAAACGACTGTCGTACCTTTTCAGCACCGCGGGCAGATTCCATTTTCTGTTTAGTTTGCTCGAGGTTTTTTTCTCTAGTCGGAATACGTCATTCGTGTCTGTATGACCTATCCCCCACGGTATTCAATGGTAAAGGGTAGAGAAATGTTGGCTTACTTGTCCACTGACACCGGCGTAAGAGTAGAAGCGTAAGATCTCGTGCTGTTAAAGGCTTAGTACAGACTAAATAGGAAGATGGAACTCCTGCAAAATTGCGTGTTGTCAATTCACGCGTCGTTCTCGAACTAGCTCTCATTAAGTCTCTAGCATTACGAAGTATAGGAAGTGTCATACTTATGGAACACATCTTATAATCTTATGGTGATACCAATGAACCAAAAATTATGAAGTAAGCTCTGCATGGTGAGCAACTGAACGCCAAAACTGGTCAGGGATATCTTGCATTAGCCGACGATTTTCCATCTGAAAATATCGTCCAAAGAGTAATTTTTATACCGTTCATCATCTTTTATGCATAATCAGATGGAACAAGACGACCCAAGGGCTCGTAATAGTAGCCACATCGTACCGAATTTAACAGGCGTACATAAATTTATGTGAATTGCCCCGATGCGCTACTTTTAACTGTGCTAAAATGATAACCCGTAAGCCTTACTTCAATAAATTTGTTTATGTCATGATTGTAATAGTGCGACGCAAAGAGAAACTTTGAATGATGTGTTAGTACCCTTAACATTGCTAAAATGTTTACCCGTCAGACCATTCTAAAAACGAGGGGTTAGAATCATCAATGCTAAAATGATTACACATAAGTAACCCTTAATAGAAGAACAGAAAGTTCTAGTGGTTACCCCTCGATGATCGAATTACCTTTAACAGTCAAACTAAGAGCCTCATCTTATATGTACATCATACGATTTGGCTAAAAACAACCTTATATGGATAAAAACTAAAAGTACACTTCGTTGAAACTTGTTTGCCTTCCTTTATCCAAAATTAGTATCGACCCCCCTCTACGTATGATTATCTTCCCAACCGTAGCACGGGGTACAAGCTGTGAATAGGCTCATAAAGTAGCAGATGCTAGCTACTTTTTACCTCTCCGAGTGACGTATGTCACGGGGAGGTTCTAATTTCGACGTGTCTGTCTGTCTGTCTGTCCGTTGTTACACCCACATGTAGCATTTTGAATCAGTAAAATTTAAACACCCGCCAAAAAGCAATAACACTAGTACTATACCGCCATCTAGGAAAAGATATGTAAAAAGAAATGAAACTGTAATGGCCATCGCCCTAGGAAAATACTTTTAGTTAGTCATCGTCACGCGATCTCAATAGTCATGTAAACAAACTTTTCCAAAGAGTATCAATAAATAAGTTTTTTATATCTCCTTAATCTGAGTGTGAATATTACACCACGTGACCGCGTTCGCAGTTTGCAAATCGGAGCAAACGTGTATTCAATTTCCAGACCGCATTTACAGTCCCGGAAATTGTATTCGACTTACAGGCTATTACTCCATTGCCTGTTTAACAACTCTGTTCATTTGTCCACCCCACATGGACACCAGTCTGAACTTATTGGCTTCTAAACACCACCATCTTCTAGTCTTTCGCCCATTCCACATGGACACCAGCCTGTACTTACTGGCTTCTAAACACGACCACCTTCTCGTCTTTGTCCATTCCACATGGACACCAGCCTGTACTTACTGGCTTCTAAACACCACCATCTTCTATTCTTTGTCCATCCCACATGGACACCAGTCTGCACACCTGGCTTCTAACACCACCATCATCGTTAAGGTTAAGACATACGCGGCGATCGGCTTCGTCATCACTTCTGGTCAGTGTGGGAAATAAGGCACTTTCACAGGCCAATAGCCAGTTTAAAAACTACCTGGGCCAGTTTAAAAATTAAACGCTTTGGGGTCTACTGGCCCTGGTGGCCACTTAATTAATTCAAAGTTTTCCCCTCAAGATTTTGGATCATTAAATAAATACTATGTTAATCCCTAAAATTGTCTCGTCTTTGCTTCTATCCTGTTTGCTTGCTTGGCCTGAATTGTGTATGTGAGAGTGGGATTATGGGTGGGTTTCGTATGTCTGTCTACGCTCTACACAGTGTAGAGTCTGTAGATGAAGTGATTTTTGCAGTTAGCTAAAGCATGGCTAAAGGGAAGATAATCTCTCGGTAGTCTTGTTTGGGTCTGGTCTCTAGGGAAAGGCAGCCTGCTGCCTTTGACTGTATTAGGGTCTATGGGAAGATAACAATGGAGTGTCAACTCCCTCCCTACGGGCCGAATTTAATACCCATAACTATAAAAACTAACCTACTAAGCCTACACCCTAGCAAATATTGTCCAGAATAGATAATGTGGACCTAAATTACGAAAGCCTGATTTTTGAGGCTAAAAGTGGTAGGTGGCACCGTGGCCAGTTTTTTAATTAAAATACCTAGGCTCTACTGGCCACAGGTCCAGTTTTAAAAAAATCCTTATTTCCCACCATAGAGACTATAAACCCCAAGGAGTGGCAGGTCCCCCGCTCTACAAGCGCAAATAATGATGTTGCTCTTAAATTGGTACATGAGAGCTTCCGGCCCGTTTAATTTTGCTTGGCGGAAGTCGCCTTGTACCAGCAACGCCGCCTATATTAAGAGCAACAAGTTGAGGCACTCCTGCCACTCCTTGGGGTTTATAGTCTCTATGTTCCCACACTGCTTCTGGTGCTCTTTGGTTTCAGCAGAAACGAGAGACTGCAAAATTTTCGCCAAGCTTAACTTTACCGTTGAATTCATGATTGTGTTTTTTCACTTCTTAGTAGGTGTTATCATGCACCTACGGAGGTTTAATGGCAGAATGTGGCTGTTCATATTAGCCATATATTTTGTTATACGTTTATTATGGGGAAGTTTGCATTCTATATTACGCGAGAGTCTAATGTGGGATCAAGTTTGAATAATCCACGTTCTCAACGCGTATATTAGATTTGGTAAGGTCCGCTGTTGGCAGCCATAAAAGTAATGAAATCGTCGTAGCGGGGTAACGTCTGTATATTTTGGCCTCTTTTACCGCTGTTTCTGGTTTGTGTTAAATCTTGTTAACTATGTAATAGAGATACATGGTTTTTTTTTTGGTTTTAATCCACGGCCATCTTGGGAATTGGCGTCCAAAAAGTAAGTAAAACGGTAAAGGCATAACGTACCTATATTTTAACCAAATAGCTTTACACATGTAACGCGGGGGAACCTTTTCTACTAGCTTCATATAATTACACAACAATTTACCTACTTCAAGTTATGAACTTCTGGTTTTCTACATAAATTATATGGAAAATGAAATAGATTTTATACCACAAAAAATTTTTGATTAGGCCCACATTCAGCCTCGAACCACTCAACATGGCTGACGGAAATACGTGACTAGTCGATTCGTTAATCACGTGTTTTAATTATAATCAATAATTGAGACAGAAATTATGTTTAAAATGATAATTAGGGTTAAGAAAACGAACCTTGGATTGTTTATATTGTTCGTCGTTATAAGTGTAGCGTTTTACTTCACTTGCGGCAGGGCCGGCCTTAAAGATTTGGAGGCCCTGAGCCAAAAGCCAGAATGGTGGCCTCCTAACTGCAGAAAAAAATTTTAGATCACTTTTATAATTTTTTAATATGAGCAGTGAAAGGACGTTTAGTATTATTTAATGAAACGTGGAAATAGTATCTTAAGTACAATTGCATTACATAAAATCTATTTTACGAGCTTTAATATTCGCGAAGTCTGTGATCATTTCGAAATAGTCCAATAAAGCTGCAGTACCTCTTTCAATTGAGATTAAAGCTAAACTGATCGAGTGTTCCTGGGTCATCGTTGAACGTAAATAGGTTTTTATTAATTTCAGTTTTCGTGAACATTCCCTCCATAGGATTAACATAACACTATACTTTGGAGGCTCATAACTCTGATTATATTAGAGATACGGGGATGCCCTTTGATTATGTAATTGTCCTATTTACCCTTCCTCCTTCGTTAACATTTGCTCCATAGGATACTCCATATACAGGAAAAACCTGGAAATCTCAGGGAAATTTGTTTTCCAAAGTTGTATGAACCCTGCCTATTGTGTCGGTTTTCTATTTAGCCGGGACGGAAATAAGATAACTTTGAGACACTTATAGGTGTCACTCCCTCACTGGACCAATGTCCTATAAATTGATTGGGTGTGCAAAAATGTTATGGTTGCTGGACCAGCTTGTTTCTTCGCATTTCACATAGTGCCCCTTTCTTTAACAAATAGCTAATAGCGTTTTCTTTTGGGTCCTCGCGGAGCGCTCCCATGGAGGAATAAAACTAGGAGATCCTATTCTCCAAAAACAGTCTTCAACGAAGCTCGAAACTACTACTACCATTTTTATTGCTCCTTGGGAGCACTCCGCGAGGACACAAAGGAAAACGCTATAAGTTTCCTTCCCACGCTAGCAGCAAGGAGGCTAGCGCTGAGGCTCCCGGGATTTTTTGAATGCTGCATGTGTGTAGAGTCGCTTTGAAAAGCTTTTGTTGACAAAGCTGTAGCTTCTGCTCCTATGTCCGCACTAGGATAAAATATTCGCTTCGCTCGCCACGCACGCTACGCTCGCCAAGTACGCCGAGAAAATCGCCTGTCCACACTGAGAAAATTTCACGCGTAGCGTACGTAGCGAAGACGGCGAGAGAGAGAAAAAATGTTCAACTGGCTGAACTTTTTACGTCGATCTCGCCGGCGTAGGCGACGCACAACCAATCCACGTCCTTTTCTTTGTCACGTGGGATAAGTTCTGTGAATAGATCGAGGTAATGGCGGGCAATTGCAGTAGAGTGAAGCGTTTAGCTCATGCGAATAATTTAATTATTTCTTCGCTATTAATTCGAAAACAAAAGAAAAGTGACCATATAAAACGTATTTGGTTTAGAGAAGTTTTCCAGAACAGAAAAAAAAAGATGGGAATTTTTATAACCCCACACCCAAATGAGATATTATTACGATTTTTACGGGGATAAACACTTCGTTGAGCATTTGCATTAATATCAATTCTAGTTTCGTTGTCCGACATTATAACGAAAAAATTCCAAATAGCAGCCAAACCAAGATTCAACATGCAATTAATTCAGACTTCTATAGTGAATAAAAACCGATGCAGCTCTTTAATTAAATATGACGTCTGTAAACGATGGACGCTGATTGGTTGTGCGTCGCCTACGCCACATGAACTCAAGTGGCGGCCCCTGTCAGGTGGTGGCCCCGGGCCATGGCCCTGTTGGCCCAGCCCTAAGGCCGGCCCTGCTTGCGGTCGTGATTACGTCATGACGAAATTTCAACCAATGACCGAAGAGGATGATTTTGAATCTGATGATGTGGTTTATTATTCTATGGAGAATGATGATGATTATTTACCTGTAAATTTTCCCACGGAAATTATTGAATATGAAGAAGAATTTAAAGTTCAAAAGGATGTTTTGTATGGTATGTTATCGATTGGACGTGTTATCAAAACAGCATTGTCCAAAACGGCATTTTCATTAACGTGTTTGCCATTATATATAGCCATTTCTCGTTTTAGCGCATTTTGATTACAGCGTTTATATTTTGAGCGTACGAAAGTACGCCTTTTCCAAAATATTGTTGTTTATCTTCATTAAATTCCCAAAATAATATGCCTTTTCCAAAAAATTATATTTTATATTTACTTCCGATATAACATTACTCCTTTTTGCATAATATTGTTCTTTGTCCTATATACTTAATATAATAGATATTTCCATCCCTATCAATCACAGTTTGGGCGGAAACAGCAACCGCTGTTTTGGGAAATAGCGCTGTATTGAGAAACGCGGAAACAGCAACCGCGGTTTTGCTTGTACGCATTTTTGCAAACCGCTGCTTTAGGAACCGCTTTATTCCAAAACGCTCTTTTGAAAACCGCTCAACTACCCGTGAACCGTTTTGTATCAAGTGATTTTGGAGTCAGTTTAATGACGTGGAACATTTTGAATTATACGAATATGTACGCGTTCGACTAGTGTATTTAATCAGAATTAGTAAACTTTAGGTGTACTATAATAATAATCTTGATTTTACTTTAACACACAAGAAATCAGACCAGTGTAACTATTTATTGAATTTAAAGTTTTGTTTTGCAAATTAATTTTTATTTATCAACTTTAACAATTCGAAACCTTTTTAGTAAAATCTATGGCCAGGGATAAATTCAATTTTAGAAGTAGGAATGGAGAACGGTTAGTATTTACTTCAGTCCGACTCATAGCCCAGCATAGACTCCTCCCTCCAACACGAAACGAAAATTTTAAATTATTCTATTGGTTCACTTAAACTACGTTTTGATGACGTTGCTGATGGGGGCGTCGAAAAATACGTAATTCCTTTTTACCTCTGTCGCTATGACCCGACTCTTCTTCGGGGCTTTGACGCGCGCCCACATTACTCTGTTCTCCATTCCTACTTCTAAAATTAAATCTATCCCTGCTATGGCAAAATAGAATGTATTGCAACACATGTGTCAATGAAATTTCTGGTTACTCGAATCAATAGAATCGTCCGTGGGCGTATGATCGAGTGGGCTATGACTTTCCTACTTGGAGAAGAGAGTGGGATGGAGACTTCATCTCTTTACCTATAGTAGCCTCTATAAACACATCTATGGCAACTACGTTCTCCGAGCATCCTCGCTGTTTCGGTATGGGGTAATACGGTACGAAAACGTCAAAGATGCCCATTATGTCATAAAAATAGAAACTACTCTCATACAAATACAATGGTGCTACGCGGCAGAACTTAATAATCAACTATGGAAGGGTAGTGGCGTCCGCAAGGTACTCCTGGAGACTTTCATTGCCGCACATGTTCCACCAACATTTTACTCCAGCCCACTATCTCCTCCAAGTTAACTCATTGAGCTTCCATGGAGCAATGAAAATGGGAGAAGTATTTGAGGTCATCAGTTAAAACCGTTTCTGCAGAATCAAGGTCTGCAATTTTTATTGTTCCTTGATAGCGCTCATTCGCCTTGAAAAGTTCATATTTAGAATTGAATAATTCACTCTCTGAAGCACTTTATTTAAAATTTCAAAAGGGAAATTAGCGGAAATTAGGGACTGGCATGCTGGCAGCGTGCCGCCCTTATACCGTCGTCTGCTACCGTGACTGCTACACAATTTAAACCGAAATTGGCCCCAACCTGATGGAATTCTGAATTTTCGCATTAAATTTTAGTATTCTATAACTTATAGCCTTTCTGTCTTCCCTCTCAATTTATTTGGCAACATTGGGGGAATGATTTTCGTAAAAGATTTTGTTTGTATTTGATAAAATAGTTCTAGTTTGAAAAGTTACGTCTTTAGAGTCAGACATTTCGGAAATGAGTTTAATAAATCTTCAAAGTGTGGCGCTTAAAGAGGTACTTGAGAAATTATCCGTGGTTTGCACAGGAATTTTAAATTTCAAAAAACTGGACTTTGTTTATAGGAAATGGAGGCGAATGATTGTAACTGTGATCATTTAAGCAAAGATGATGAAATAAAGCAACTAAAAGCCAAGGTGAGTTTTAAAGCCTGTAGCGTTTTGGCCAGTACAGCATGAGCCATCCAATCTAGTATCCCTTTAAAGCGAGTCTCGGCTGTGACTGTGGTTTAGTATAAAAAACGGCACTAGATGCTCCCATAGTCGAGGGGTGGAGTTGACTGACCCAATAAGCTTATCAAAGACTAGGTCTAGCTCCGCCCTTCAGGACGATTTCTGATTGGTTCCTGCCTTTGGCTACATAAAATTGGTGTGTAGAAGGTTAATCAGTGTGTTACGGGCGCCACAGTAGCTGATATTTGCTTTAAAGTATAAATCGCAATAGAAAAACCTTAAGTAAACCAATATTCATTGGTGGCTGATTAGAAACACCATAAGCCTATGGTGATAGGCTGATGGAAACACATCCCTCGACCATTTATAGCGTTATTAAAGGGCACCACAAAAGCCTTGTGGGAGCTCTATGCCCACACACAAACTGCAGCCTTCCTTATAGTTCTAGCGAAGCTACCGCGCCCCCAAACCATGGATTAACTAACGCCAACTACATGTTCTGAATCATTCCTTGATTCCCCTCTTCATTCCACCTATTTATTGAACCAAAACGGATGTAGATAGCGCCATCTCTCGGCAAAATAAATAGTTTTTTCCCAATTTAGGCAGTATTTCAATTTTGACGTCATGGACCACGTGATATTTGGTCCAATTTTCTTACATAACTTCCTGTTAAGGATAGTAGTTGCTGCTAGGGGACGTTTGGAACATGCATGCCTTATCTTTTTGGGGGAGCGAAATATCCCTAGCAATAGTTAATCCATGCCCAAACCTCTGGTGGCGCCCTTGACGAAAAAACCCCTTCTGATCCCCCCCCCCTTTGTTGACGTCACTGGTTTCTCTGTTTTCTTTCTGGACACTTTAAAAGACATTCTGCATAAAAGAAAGTCCTATTTTGTAATGCAGTCTATTTCCTTTTCAGTGTAATGGTTTAATATCAAACATGAAAGAAGTGAGAATGACAATTTTGTTTACGATAAATAAGAAACTGGGCGAAATTGAGCGGCTCAATGGGGTCATTAAGGAGTTGGAAAGTGAAATCAAGGATCTGATGGTTTGTAACATTCTTCATCTTCATTGTCGATGTGAAAGAGAATCAGGTTAAAAGTGTTAGTTCAATTATTGTTAATTGTTTATAACATAGGAGGAAAGTGGAATACACGAAAGAGCCGACATTGAACGCGTGAAATCAGAACCTGTTGAAAATGATTCAGGACTGAATGAACAGGAATTATCTCATCCTGTTCTGATAAATCAACAAACAGAAGAACAAATACAAAGGTATATAAAGCAAAAAACCAATGAGAACTTGTCAACGAGGGCGGAGCTAAAACTAGCCTTTGCTAAGCTCAGCGGGGCTGTCAGCTCCACCCCTCGACTATGGGAGCATCTAGTGTCATTTGTTTGAACTAAACCATAGTCAAGTCTCGGCTATGGTTAAGTTTAAGTTCAAGTATAATTTTTTATTTGACTGACTAATTGTCGTCCATAAAACTTGATTCGTTAAGCCTTGCCCTGAGAATCGTGAATAAAATCAGAAGTATTTAATGTGTAACGGACCAAAAGGCTAGAGCATACATCGTGCGTTAATAAATTGAATAAAGTTACCTTTTTATATCGTAAGAACTTTCCTTTTATTCGCAAGTGCGGTATCAATATTAAAACACAAACTCGATTAAATATTCTTCCAGCACTTAATTATTACAAAAAACCCGAACTGGTCTCTGCTAATACCCGGTAGCAACTGCCTCTTTCTCTAATCGTTCTCTCCTATTTATAGTAGGAGGCACGTCACACAGTCGAGCAGATGACGTCACAATCGTCGTCTGCTCGACTGTCTGCTTACATATTCCCCCTATTCGCTGAGACCAGTCCGTCCACTAATCAAATATTATCGTTTCCAAAATAACACAAGCCAACAAAATTATTTAAGTAAACAAAAGATAAACAAAGGTTAGGAAGAATTAAATTGACGAAGTCCAATAAGTTCAATAGAAGGGGCGACATCGTTCCGGCAGCCGTTCTGGCGGCAAGGTCGGCAGACCCCATAGCCGACGTTGGGGATTTTGTCTCAGAACACGCCGAGGGTGTGGGCACGCACTGGCGAGATGTCCATGTCGGCGGCAACGGTAACATCGGCGAAACCGTGGACAGGCCCGGTCATTATGCCCCGCGAAAGAACAGTAAGGGCATTCCTGACTGCCGGACCTTGGCAACGGATAATAAGGGCACTGAGGGCGCCGATGGTCTTGAAGACCACAATGTTCGCAGGACGGCGGAGATCGAGAGCGTCGAGACGATAGAAATCGGGGACGTCTAGGTGACGGAGATCGATGACGTCTAGGCGACGGAGATCGAGGACGTCTAGGCGACGGAGATCGATGACGTCTAGGCGACGGAGTTCGATGATGTCTAGGCGACAGAAATCGGGGACATCCAGGCGACGCAGGTCGGGGATGTCGACGGCGAAAACCAGGAGAATATGCCTCTGAGTAAGCCCGCGAATACCGTGGGCAAGGAAAAGGATCAGGAGACTGGTTCACAGGACGTAGGCGTTGAGGACTGGTTCGTATACCGACAGAGCGGCACTCATTACGTCTGATAATGACGAAAAGGTCACCAGCTGGGTCCGGTTCCATGTCCTGAGAGAGAAATATAATTAAAACGGGACTTCGGTTTTAATTAGCGTCCCTAAAGATTTCCTGCGTCGGAGATGCACCAGGCGTTGGTTCGGGCCGGAAGTTAAAATTCTCCCGGTTAAATCCCCTGTGAATATGTGATATATTTTTATAATCGGGCCAGGAGCGAAGTTTTATCCTTCTCGGCCCTGGTGTGTAATAATACACGTCGTGGGTTTGCCCCAAGGAAGAAGGCACCTTTCGACGGACCACTTCCCTTGTCCAACCTAAATTGAGGGGGACGAGAAGGGGACTAATTTCCTCTTCCAGGTCACCGGGATCGGTGCCATCGGGATCCCCCAGGAGCGAAGCATCCTCTTCAGAGGAGGTATGATCACGATGTTCCGTAGTGGAGAGCGATAACTCGGAGTCAGCAGTACTACTAGTGGTGGTATTAAAACAAGGGTTTAAGTTATTAGTTAAAATCGGTAAAATCTCTGTAGTAGTTGCTGCCCCATCCTCCATATCGGAAGCGACAACAGGATCGTCGCCGTCATCTATGGCCAAAGGATCCAGGGAATCATCATCCTGGGTAACGAAATATTTGAGTTGATTTACGTGCCAGGTACCAGCAGGGGCGCCGGATAATTCGTGCCGCAAGACATAAGTGAGCGGGCTATGTTTACCAACAATGCGGTACGGGCCTTCCCAGGAGGGTGCTAATTTTGCTGTGAATCCGGTGGCGGCTTGGGATAGTTTATGGGTTCTCTTCCATACGAGTTGGCCCACTTCCATCTCGGATCCATGATAATGTTTGTCGTAGTAAAATTTTTGCTTGATTTGAGCAAGTCGGGAAAATTCTTCAGCCTCCTGACGAATCCGCTGGAGTTCATATAACGGCCCCCGTTCATAAGAGGTGATATCGGGCCCGTCAGCTTGCAGGCCTGAAAAGTCCCGAACCTCCTCGTCTCTATCCCACGGGAGTCGGGGATCTCGACCGTATTCGAGGGAAAAGGGAGAATGTCCGGTCGTGCTGTGAATGACGGAATTAATGGCCAGTTGATGCAACTCCAACCCTAAGTCCCAACGGTTATGACAGTTCCCAACATACATACTCATCATCTCACCCAACACTCGATTGACCCGTTCGGTGAGGTTCGTCTGGGGATGATACGGTGTGGTGAATTTCGTTTTAACCTTCATTAAACTGCACATAGAGGACCATAAGGCAGAAGTAAACTGGGCTCCGTTATCCGAACAGATAGCCTCTGGCGAACCATGACGAGAGACGTATTTCATGAAAACATTCCCAACGGTAATAGCCGTGATATTGCGTACGGCTGTTAACTCGACGTATTTTGTGAAGTAGTCAACAATGACGACGAGGAACCGATTCTGCCTCTGCGTGGTCGGAAGAGGACCCATCATATCAATGCCAACTAACTGGTTCGGTCCATACGTGGTGGTGTTGGAAATCATCTTCCCGGCAGGTTGGGCGTTACGGGACTTATACTGTTGACACATGAGACAATGTTGGACATACCTATGGATGATAGACCGGAACCCAGGGAAGTAATATCGGGCCATAATTCGACGCTCGGTAGCCAAACGACCGCGATGTCCAGCGGTAGGATGGTTGTGGTAAAGGTCCAGGACACGAGGATGCAAGGACTCCGGGATTACAATCTTTGCCGGCTTATGAGGGGTTCCATTGCGATACAGAAGGACATCTTTCAGATGATACTGCGCATGTCCGTGACCCTGTTTTAGGTGGGCGATTATTGGGGACCACCGAGGGTCATCCGTTTGTGCGGTGTGTATCTCCTCCTTTGTTACAGGATCCACCTCATGTCCATCGGAAGCAATGAAGACTGATAAGAAGGTCTTGATTGGAACCGGGTTGCCCTCAATAATGGAGTTAACGGGTCTGGAAAGTGCGTCAGCGACCCTGTTAGATTTTCCGGGACAATGTATGATGTCGAAGTCATATTCTTGCAATTCAATAGCCCATCTTAATAGCTTGCTTCGCTGATCCTTGAGGGTAAATAGCCAAGTTAAAGCCCTGTGATCAGTTACCACTGTAAAGTGTCGACCCTCCAAGTAGGGACGGAATTTCCGTATGGCTTCCACCACGGCCATGCATTCCTTTTCGGGAATACTGTAATTCTTGGCGGCCCCTTGAAATGCCTTACTATAGTAGGCCAGCGGTACTTCCTTTCCGTCTTGAAGCTGCGAAAGCACGGCCCCAACAGCATGCTCACTAGCGTCCGTAGTGAGGATGAATTTAGCTTCTGGATCAGGGACTTGTAGCAACACGGCTGTGGCAATGCTGTCTTTGATCTCCTCGAATGCTCGTTGCTGGCTGTTCCCCCACTCCCAGGGAACATTCTTTCGACGGAGTTTCTGCAATGGTGCTATTATATCAGTAATATGGGGAATAAACCTTGCGTGCCATGTAACCATTCCCAGGAACGTTGATAATTCCTTCGTATTCCGAGGGGGTTGGACCTTTCTAATTTCGACGACTTTTTCGTCGTCTATGGCGATACCATCCTTTGATACCTTATAACCCAGGACCCTGACTTCAGTACAGGCAATCTGGCATTTTGAAAGCTTCAGAGTGAGTCCGGCCTTCCGTAATCGGGACAACATGTAATCAATGGCAGTAATGTGCTCGTCCCAAGTCGGCGAAGAGATAATAATGTCGTCTAGGTACGCGACGATGCCCAAGTGACGCCCGTGTTTGAGGACCTTGTCCATAAGACGCTGAAAGGTAGAAGGAGCGTTCTTAAGGCCAAACGGCATTACCTTAAACTGGAATTTTCCCCGATGAGTAATGAAGGCAGTGTACTGAGAGCTGTTAGGGTCCATGGGTATTTCCCAAAACCCGGATCGAAGATCAAACTTGGAAATGAACTTAGGGTCTCGAAATGTGTCGAGAATCTCATCTATTCGTGGCAAAGGGTATGGATCAGTCACGGTGATACGATTAACAGCTCGGCTATCCACACAAAAACGTCCCTCCGAACTATCCTTCTTCGGTACCACGATAGCGGGACTAGCAAAAGAGCTATTCGACGGGCAAATGATGTCCAATCGCAACATTTCCTCAATCTGATCGTCAATAATTTTCCTGGTCTTCGGACTAACACGGTAAGGTCGAGTAGCTACGGGCCTTGCCCCCGGAACGAGCTTAATTTTATGCTTGATCCATGTGGTACGACCCACACGATCGGTCACGACGTCGGGGTACTGTTCAAACATATCCACCAACTCCTTCCGTCTCGAAGGGGAAAGACCGGGGCCAATCATGTGCTGGACCTGAGTGGCAATTGATTCCGACAAAACATCCGTAGGTTGATGAGGAGCATCCATGACATGCAAGGGAACAACACCACCTTCTAGGTGCAAAGATAGATTCCCCCAGTCCAGGAGCGCCTTATGCTCCACGAGGAAGTTACTACCCAAAACAATAGGGTAGGGTAGATACTCGGACACCTCAAACGCCAAATGTGGTAATAGCAGTCCGTTCTCCAGACGGCCCATTAAATGGATTCGTCCAACTAAGGGTAAATCAGAAATAAAACCGGAGGCAAATATATTTTTCCTGCGGACCATGTGTGAATATAAACCCACACGTTTTAACATGTTAACGTTAATAAAACAACAATTAGAACCGGAATCGATGAACGCCAGGTTAGAAAGTTCGTTAATAGTTAGCATTATTCCATACCCCTTTCCAGTAGACAAAAGGACAGGACATTCTATGTGGTGCTGCCGAGGTCCTGTGACTCGGGTAGCCCCTGAGAGTTTTCCGGTAAGGCAGGTGTGACATCCGATCGTCGCGGTGAGGTCCTTCGAGGGGGAGTGCGTTGGAATCGAGGATTAAGTGGGAGAGTATTCTCTGCCTGATCAGGAACAGAAGTATTCCCCCACGTTCGTTGACGTCCCCGTCCGTTACGGGAGCGTCCGGGACGAGAGGAGGGTAAACCATTGTCATTCACGGAAGTCTCATCCACGGAATCCGATCCTCCATGTGGTGTGGACTGGAAGCGTACCCGTCTACTGGGCGATGAGGGCCAAGAAGCCTCTCGGGCCATGATACGCCGGGCCTCATTTTCAAAGATATCGAGAGACGAGCACCAGGCAGGAGAGATGGACGATTGATATTTCGGCAGCATATTACCCATAATAATGCGCAGCATGTCCTCCGATTTATAAGGCTCTTTCAAGGATCGGTTCATCCGAAGTAATCGGGTCTCAAAATCGAGAAGATTCTCCCCCGGCCGTTGACGTTCCTGATGCAATATGGTCTTCAGGGTCCGTTCGCGATCCGGAGACATAAATTTATCCCTGAACGCTTGGACAAAACGGTCCCATACGATTGTACACGGTCCACTCGTGGCTCGGAACTCATCGAACCAGACTGAAGCTCGTTCCTGGAGAGATTTTGATAGTAAATATACCAAATCAGCCACCGGAATCCTCTTTAATTTTATGTATGTCTCGAGATCCTCTAAGTACTTCTTCGGATTATCATTGTCGGCCCCAGTAAATTCAGGTAAATGTAGTTTATAGATACTGGCGGTTGACGGACCCGGAATTGAAGGTATGTAACTACCAAAGGTATCAGGAATAATTCCACCAGACGAGGAGAGCTGACCAGCTGAAGTATAATTCATAGAATCCGGTGCGAGAGCAGGAGTCTCGGCTGAGGTTTCCATGTGATTGTCCGGCCAATGTACATGACGTGGTTCAGAAGATCCCGGCTGAGATCCCTCGATCCCTGAGATTCCGGACCACCGTAAAGGGTCAACCACCGAGCCCACCAAGTGCTGCCGAGAGGTAGGGCCAGCTGGAGTGCTACTAGGTCGGTTTGATGGATTTGCGGGAGTAGCCGTGCCAGCTGGATGTATTAACTGCGATTGGGCAATGATCAAGTGTTGGAGTTGCTGTAACGAAGCCAGGATAGCATCAAGCGGGGCAGCGGAAGAATTAGGCACAGTTGTAGACGGGCCAGAAGGGGTAGACGACCCAGACGGCCCTGAAGTAGAACCAGCGACCAATGGAACGCCATAATGTGGTTGCGGAGGTAGGCCAGAGGCAAGAGCCCAACGACGGCGAGTTTCTACTACGTAGAGAATGAAACCATTATAAACATAGCGAATAAAGATAGTACATAACCGGCGGAAGCCATGATAAATGAGCAATAATAGTTCCGGGATAATTCCGCAAATGAATTCAAGGAACCTCAACATATCACTCTCAGGCCACAAGTGAAGCAAGGAAGTGGTAGCGTACCGCATTACGACTAATGATAAAACTACTCGGCCAAAACTCATTAAATGTGCACTGCATGCAGCAAGGGTAGTTAAATCACATACGCTCTGCAAGATCCATAATAATCCCTTTACAAAGTCAGGTCCCATAGCCGCAAAAACACGGGTGCCGAGGCTTAGTGTGGCGTTAAATAGCCCATACATGGTAAGTCGTTAACAAAAGAAGGCGAGGTAATAAACACGTGGTGATTAGGCCCGATCTAGGCTTAGTGACATTCCCCCCATGGGCCACCATATGTAACGGACCAAAAGGCTAGAGCATACATCGTGCGTTAATAAATTGAATAAAGTTACCTTTTTATATCGTAAGAACTTTCCTTTTATTCGCAAGTGCGGTATCAATATTAAAACACAAACTCGATTAAATATTCTTCCAGCACTTAATTATTACAAAAAACCCGAACTGGTCTCTGCTAATACCCGGTAGCAACTGCCTCTTTCTCTAATCGTTCTCTCCTATTTATAGTAGGAGGCACGTCACACAGTCGAGCAGATGACGTCACAATCGTCGTCTGCTCGACTGTCTGCTTACAAATGCTTCGAGGGAGAAGTGGGGTAATTGTAACATGATTCTTCCCAACATCATTTTATATTTGGAGCAAGGTTACTATTAAACCAAATCACACGCGTTAAATAGTTCCCTCATTATTACTCTATTGGCGCTTAACTATTTGCCAAAGCGCATGCGCTTGTGGTCATTTTTGTCCCACGTCAAGACAATCGCGGTTTGTGCAGAGTTGATTGCTGAGGATTTAGCAAATACCAAACAGTTATAGACTTCACCCCACGTTGCGATGCCCATCTGAAGTTTGTTGAGCAGGAAAGCAAATGTTCAAAAAGGGGTCCTTCGCCTGGGAAGAATCATGTTACATATAACTAAAGAGTGTCACCCTTTTTCTATTATCCCCTTCTGATAAAATGTATTAATCTTTTATTGCTGTTGCTATATCAGTTTTGACGATTTTTTATTTGGATAGTTCGCAAAGTATACCAGCTGAGATTACCAACAACATTTACCAAAGTCCGCTTAAAGTGGAAGCCACGAACCTCGAGCAATTTGGGATAGGTATGGTGTCACATTATCGTGATTCTGACACGCAACCTGATGTAGTTCCAGTTTGATAAAACTATTAGGGTTATTTTTTCGTTTTGATCATCAAGGTTCGTTGGTAAAAGCGGAAGGTGCTTGCAATATCGAAGGCACGCTGACTGAAGAAGACATTAAGGAAGAATCACCTGAATGTGATGCGGAGATTGGCAAAGGAAACACGTCTCAAACTAAAACTACCTCAAAAAATGCGCGTTTTACAACGCGAATTATGAAACTATGCATTCCTAAACTCAAATGCCGTGACGGTGTTCCTTTACTTAACCTTGAAGGCGAAGCGCAGTTCGAAATGTCTCCTGTCCCAACGACAGATTCGCCTCCCGAGAACAATCTTAACGTTAACGATTCTTATCCCAAATCACGAATTTCTTCGACCAAGAGAGGAAATGAGAGAATAGCAACTCGATCCAAGAAATTGTGCCTTGAAAAACACGGGGAATTGTCGTCGCTTGACGCAAATAGGGAAAGCAATTCTCAGGAAGAAGCCCTTGAGGAGAATCTTGATGATGACCAGTCCAAAATCACCTTGACCGATTCAAAGAAAACTGATAATAGACAAAATGAAACTATGAAACTGTGCTTGCCAAGCGATTTACCAAAAGTACCGATTGAAGTTGAAGATAATACTTCAGTGTCCGGCTCTGATACATCCGAAAGTAGCTCGTCAAGTAGTTCCGAAAGTAATACAACTTTTGCCAGTTCGGAAATTGGTAAGTCATTTTACGCTTAGGGTCAACAACGATTTTCGGGACTGGAACATAAGACTCAAAAATCTTCAAAATTGAGCCACTTACAGTAGAATTTAGAAACCTCACCAAAAACAGAGGATGTTTCGGAATTTTCTAGTGGTAGTTCCCCTAACAGGTTTTTTAACCCCGTCCTTTCTAACCCTGATTACTTTCTGTCTTCTCTGGGATTTTTCAACCTCATCCTCAATGTTTAGCATGTTAAATCTTAAGTTTCCAAAAATTTTGTCTCATTTAAATTAATACGTTTTTAACTTTAAATTTAAACGGAAAATTGTCCCTGCGAATAATATTAAGCTCAAAACTTGATTGCCTAAATTCAGCGGTTGAGCCTGAGCTCCCTTTTAAAAATGCAGGTACCCGGCCGTCCTTGGTGTCTTAAGGAGCCCAAGCAAACGTTGCTCAGATTGATAAGACCTTAGTGCTTTACTCCCAATGGTCTTTGAAACTGTGAATAATTTCACCTAAAGAATATTTTAGAGACCATACTCCGTCTTTATAGCAGTTCTCGAATCTATGCAAGCAAAGAGAATATACCAAGAGGAGCAGAAAGTCTAGCCTTTCACAAGGCTTTTGAAAGGCCCGGCCACAGTTTTGGTCGTAACTAGATCCGGTTTGTGTTGATTGGCTAAGCAGCGACGCCTTTTATCGGTTAAATTATGTCGACTGCTCATTTTTGGTGGTGGCTACAGGGCCGGAAATATGAAAAAATTCTTATAGGACACGTGTCCAGTGGCCCCTCTATTTGACTGGAAAATTTACTAGTTGCTCCAAATTCAGAGCCGGTCCCTTTTTACAAAGTTTCTGCTCCTCTTGGTATATTCTCTTTGATGCAAGTGGTTAATCGGTTCTTGAGGTAGTGTCGAAGGAACCGCGTCACCGAATAATTGTCCTTCGCGTGCTAGGACTGCAGGGCCGGAAATAAGAAAAAATTCTTATAGGACATGTGTCCAGTGACCCCCTGTTTGACTCCAAAAATTTATTGGACATTGTCCACTGGAGTGTGCAAAAATAGTGTCGCAACTCATAGTCAATGTATCAAAACTTCGGAAAATTTATTGGTCAAAATGTCCAGTGACCCTCTTAGTTTTTAGAAAAATTATGGGACATTTTAAAATTTTATTGGACAATGTCCAGTGTCTTGCGTTTCAAATATATCGTGTAACTCACCTAGGCCCAAGATTCATACTTTGTGTGTGAAGCCTTACCTCTTTTGGTCTTACTGATAATAATAATAATCTTAGCTTTGTCTATGAAGGGATTTCCACATAAGCCTGTGGCTTGTTTACAGGTGGGTCTCTTTACAATGCATAGAGGGGTGGTGGCTAGCAGACTTGAAAATAGGGGGTACTGTACCAGGGAGCCTGTGACACCCAAGAAAATTCACAGGACACCCTGAAAAAATATTTTTAGTGGGGTTCGGGTACCTCCCGGGTGCCCTGAAAAATTCGGGTCGATGAGAGCTCTCTCCCATAACCAAAGAGGAGGGAAATAGGGAGAGATAATCGCATAGGCAGCCGTGATCCATCCGTATTGAGAAGAGGGGAAAATTTGTGAGACGCGGCGGCTCTTAACGCGCACCTTATTCGCGCACAGTTGACGTTATTGGTTCTCCTCTTTCGGGCTACTACGTTTATTTACCTTCGTCCACTAGGGTCTAGGGAGCCCCGGGTACCCAAGAAAATCCTGCTTTGGGGGGGGGTCGGGAGCCCTGTGAAATTATCACTATTTACAAGTCTGGTGGCTAGCCCCTATGCCACAGCTAACCTACAGCGCCCTATACTAACTATTACCGTTAACCTCTGCAAGTTTTAATGGAAAGGAGAAACTGGGTTAGACCGCGGAGGAAAACCCCTTTTAACAAGCGGGGAGAGACCTTGCAAACTCTAATAAGGAAATATGAAACTATCTATTATTGAAAATGTAATGGATACCATTTGTAATATATTGAAAATGACTTAATGTAAAATACCGCCCACATATACCTCCTGCCTTCGCCAAGCCAAAACTGGAGTTCGTAAGGAAAGTCACCTTGTAGGGGAACCACTGTACCCGCTTTAAGGTAAACATCCTTGAGATTTGGGGGGGGCCTTTCGGCAAAATAATGTTATAGTCGTTGCAAACTATACAAGACGATTTCTTTTCTTCTGACTCAATCGTTGCAATAAGTAAATCGCGATTTTGTCACATACACCGCTTACACTGAGTGTCTACCTTCCTCGGCCATCATATCCTCAAATTATAATGATATCCGACTTATTGAAAATTTTCCACTTTCTCCACCATCATATTCTGCTCAAAAGGGTAACGCCAGTCAAAGTGCTTAATTTGGTGTTACGTGTTAACGAATTGCAGTTACTTGCATTTTAACTTGATCACCTTGAACCAAAAAAGAGGAGAGGACATTATAACGCCTTTCAATAACGGCAGCCATATCATTTTTCTTCCAATTTATTTTATCAGCATATTTATATTGCAATAGACTAAAACCTTAAATATTTTCTTAATAATTAACAACCATTAGTTTCCACTTTCTGATAAGTAAAATCTTCGGAGATAGTCATATCGATTCGGTGCGGTATTAATTTTGTTTTCCGAACTTGCGTTTTCTTTAACTTGGTGTAATTTTAGTACTCGGCATGACCGGTTTTATCAAGTGCTATTGAACATAGTAATGTGTTTGATTCAAATTGTAAGGAAGTTTCAGTTTGTTTGCTTTTTGAAGGGAAAATCCGAGAAGCAGCGTTCAACTCTTTGCAAATATTCTCCTGAATATAAAATTGATCTTGAACGTCACATTACAAATGGTACTGAAGAAAAACGCTTCAAACTTGATCAGTGTGACTATACTAGCTCCGAGAATGGTTCTTTGATCAGATGTGAACATTATTTAACTGCTCTGAGATCGACCTTGTTTGGCTTTCATCTTCCAAAAATCGCGAATGTGGGAGACACAGACTCCCTGCCGGAAAATCAGGCCGAAAAATTCCGCTTTAAAGTTAGATGAAAACTAATCTTGGGCAAAAAGCCGCTAATCTATGCTAATTTTCAGTCGTTGTGGTTGTAACATATTTATATGTATAGGACGAAACGTTCACACTTTTTATGTTATTTTTAAGATTCTCCATAATTTGAACTGTAGCACTTGAATAATGAAACAAACCCTTAAAATGATCCCTTTCCCAAGGATCTTCACTCTTATCTTATCATCACTGGTGCTTATTTCGACCCAAAATACTTTGGCAATAGAGAGGGGGTGCCAGAATAAATTGGAAATTGGTAACGATTTGAACGTCCATCAGCGCATTCACAGTGGTGAAAAACCCTTCAAATGTGATCAGTGTGACTATGCTACTGCCCGTAAGTGTACTTCAATCGCACATCAATGCATTCATAGCGGTGAAAAACCCTTCAAATGTGATCAATGTGAATATGCCAGCTCACAGAGCTGTCATTTGAACGTCCATCAACGCATTCACCGTGGTGAAAAACCATTCAAATGTGATCAGTGTAATTATGCCAGCACGCATAAGAGTAGTTTAATAATATATCAACGAGTTCACAGTGGTGAAAAACCCTTCAAATGTGATCAGTGTGACTTTGGAAGCACTCGGAAGAGTAGCTTGATTGCACATAAACACATTCATAGGATAGGTACATATCGGGCTGTTTAACAAAGTTTCTTTAGATAACATGCAGGGAGCCTACGGGTCCTATAATTCCTATAAATTCCTATATTTTTGAAGCAGTCCTATATTATCCTATAATTTCATGAAAGGTCCTATAATATCCTATATTTTTGACTTAGTCCAAGTTTTCGTATAGTTTAGCATCAAATTTATCAAAATTTAGCTGTTTTTTATCGAGATCACATTTGAATAGACACCGAAATTAGGATTTTTTATATATTATATTATATTTTAATTAAGTTCTTCTGAGTTTTCAAAGTAAAATCCAATTTGTTATTTTTTATTTTTTGAGATTTTTTCTACGTAGTTTAAGCCCCAAAGTTGTATTATATATGAGCATTTTTCGTCCTATGTTTTCCTATAAAAACACATTTTTTTCTCCTATAAAATCCTATAATTCCGGAAAAAAAATTCCTATTTTTCCTATAAGGAATTTAAATTTAAGAGTGGGCTCCCTGTGTAATGTGCAATGCACATTAATGTTTAATTACAATTGTCTGCAAAGATTTAACGGCTCGGGCTGGATCGAAATTAAAATTCACACTAAGGCATAAAGCAGACTGTGCGTTGTCTTTAAATAGAGACTCAGACGGTTCTATAAGTTTGATTAATCGAATCAGGGGGAAAGCTTATAACTTCGCTATTAAAGAATGATATTTTTACCATAATAATTGATAAATCATAATTTGCTTCTTTCCTTACTTTATCTTCGTCATCACTTCTTGTGCTAGTTGGTTTCAGCAGAAACGAGAGAGACTGCAAAATTGTCGCCAAGCTTAACTTTACCGTTGAATTCATGATTGTGTTTTTTCACTTCTTAGTAGGTGTTATCATGCACCTACAGAGGTTTAATGGCAGAATATGGCTGTTCATATTGTCACTTATATTTTATTGTACGTTTATTATGGGGAAGTTTGCATTCTGTATTACGCAAGTGTCTAACGTGGGATCAAGTTTGAATCTTCCACGTTCTCAACGCATGTATTAGATTTGGTAAGGTCAGGTCGGGTCTTTGGAAACCGCTATTTCGACTCGGACATCGATTATTGTTTCTGAACTTGTTTTGTTTGCCTTTGTGTCTTTTTAAGCCTAAGCATAACCGCGTTATATCAATTGCCTTTAAACATTGAAATGTTTGTGACGCGAGTTGTTTGATATCATATGAGATTTTAATCTATTTCCTTTCTGTAGGAAAATCCAAGAAAAAATGTTCAACTCGATACAAATGTTCACCTGAAAATGAAAGGGAGCTTGAACTTGACATTCGAAAGGATACCAAAGAAAAGCGCTTCAAATGTGATCAGTGTGGCTATGCTAGTACGTGGAAGTCTCATTTGATCGAACATCAGCGCATTCACAGTGGTGAAAAACCCTTCAAATGTGATCGGTGTTACTATGCAAGTGCGTGGAAGGTTGATTTGATCATCCATCAACGAATTCACAGTGTTGACAAATGCTTTAAATGTGATCAGTGTGACTATGCAAGTGCATGGAAGATTAAATTGATCAGACATCAAGGCATTCACAGTAGTGAAAAACCCTTCAAATGTGATCAGTGTGACTACGCAAGTGCGCGGAAGTGTAATTTGACCAGACATCAACATATTCACAATTGTAAAAAAAACCTTCAAATGTGATCGTCGTGACTATAAAGGTACGCAGAAGGTTCATTTGATCATACATCAACGAATTCATAGCGGCGAAAAACCCTTCATATGTGATCAGTGTGATTATGGCAGCACGCAGAAGATTAGTTTGATCAGACATCGTCGTTATAATCACATGGACTAATAAAATGGTTTGAAGTTAAGCATACTCAGCAATTTAAACCTTGGAAAGAACCATTTCAAAATGTGTCAATTTCGCAACGCTTTTTCATTTTCGTTTCACACATTGCTGTTCTTGTCAAATGTAGTAGATGCTCACTAACAAAATGTTTTCGATCATAGAAAAATTATAAAAAACTAAAAAACCATTCGTGACGGAATAGTCACCGGAAAGGCTACACGGTTTTAAAAAATTGTGGAATGTAACAAGCTTAACTTCTTTTAACGGAAAACTGGTAGTAATACGATGTTTGTGTTAGTTATTTATAAAACCTTCACGACGATATTTAATGTAACCTTTTTTTAAAAAATATAATTAACAATATTTAATATGACAAATGGTGTATCAGTAATTATATCTTCGCTATTAAAGAATGATATTTTTACCATAATACTTGAATAATCATATTTACTTTAACTTCGTCATCACTTCTTGTTCTTGTTGGTTTCAACAGAAACGAGAGACTGCAAAATTGTCGCTAAGCTTAACTTTACCGTTGAATTCATGGTTGCGTTTTTTCACTTCTTAGTAGGTGTTATCATGCACCTACAGAGGTATAATGGCAGAACATGGCTGTTCATATTGTCACGTATATTTTATTATACGTTTATTATGGGGAAGTTTGCATTCTCTATTACTTGAGTGTCTAACGTGGGATCAAGTTTGAATGTTCCACGTTCTCAACGCATATATTAGATTTGGTAAGGTCAAACCTTTGGAAACCGCTATTTCGACTCGGACATCGATTATTGTTTCTGAACTTGTTTTGTTTGCCTTTGTGTCTTTTTAAGCCTAAGCATAACCTGTTATATCAATTGCCTTTGAACATTGAAATGTTTGTGACGCGACTTGTTTGATATCATATGAAGTTTTAAGTTATTTCCTTTCTGTAGGAAAATCCAAGAAAAAATGTTCAACTCGATACGAATATTCACCCGAAAATAAAAGGGATATTGAGCTTGACATTCGAAAGGATATCAAAGAAAAACGCTTCAAATGTGATCAGTGTGGCTACGCTAGTACGTGGAAGTCTCATTTGATCGAACATCAGCGCATTCACAGTGGTGAAAAACCCTTCAAATGTCAGGGTTGCCACAGTACCTGGAAATCCTGGAAAACCTGGAAAAGTCAGGGAATTTAAAAATGGGCCGAAAAGGTCAGGGAAAAGTCAGGGAATTTTAAAAGTTTCGGCAAAGTCAGGGAAAAGTCAGGGAATTTGATTTTAGTGGGTAAAATTTCTGGGAATGAAAGTTTCTCCTCATCCTCTCTTAACACAGAAAACTCTAGAGTAATCCTTAAAAATGTCTAGAATTGTTTTTGTAAAGTAAACGCCTTTAAAAAAGTCTCTTAGACTGTTATTTATAGTTAAAATGTTTCTTAATCATTTTGGTGCAACAAATACATTGGAAAACTTAATGTAGATCGAGGTTATTTAATTATAAGCACCACTTAAAACGTGCTGTAAACATTTACACTTTCGGCCTAAAAAGGTCAGGGAAAATCGCAGAAAAGGTCAGGGAAAACCTGGAAAAGTCAGGGAATTTGGTTCTGAAAATTCCGTGGCAACCCTGAATGTGATCGGTGTAATTATGCAAGTGCGTGGAACAGTGATTTGATCAGACATCAACGCATTCACAGTGGTGCAAAATTCTTCAAATGCGATCAGTGTGATTATAAATGCACGTGGAAGAGTAATTTGATCACTCATCAACGAAGCCATAGCTGTGAAAAACCCTTCAAATATGATCAGTGTGGCTATGCTAGTACGTGGAAGTCTCATTTGATCGAACATCAGCGCATTCACAGTGGTGAAAAACCCTTCAAATGTGATCAGTGTGACTATGCAAGTGCGTGGAAGAAGGATTTGAACAGACACCAACGCATTCACAGTGGTGAAAAATTCTTCAATCGCGATCAGTGTGATTATAAAGGCACGCGGAAGAGTAATTTGATCACTCATCAACGAAGCCATAGCGGTGAAAAACCCTTCAAATGTGATCAGTGTGGCTATGCAATTACGCGGAAGACTGATTTTATATCAGACATCAACGCATTCACAGTGGTGAAAAACCCTTCAACTGTGATCAGTGTGACTATGGCAGCACGTATAAGAATGATTTGATCAAACATCAACGCATTCATAGCGGTGAAAAACCCTTCAAATGTGATCAGTGCGACTATGGATTCACGCAGAAGAGTAATCACTTGGACTAATAAAATGGATTGTAGTTAAGCATACTCAGCAATTTAAAACTTGGAAAGAACCATTTCAAAGTGTGTTAATTGCGCAACGTGTTTAGTTATTTATAAATACTTCACGAACAATATTGAATATTTGACTATTATTAACAATATTTTATATTAAAAATGGAATATCATCTTCGCTATTAAAGAATAAAAATTTTACCATAATGATTGATTTATATGTTATTGCATTGAATCTTAATTTGCTTCTTTAATAATTTCATCTTTGTCATCTCTTCTGGTGCTAGTTGGTTTCAGCAGAAACAAGAGAGACTGCAAAATTGTCGCTAAGCTTAAAGGGGCTGTCCGACACCCTCTCCTTTTTACCCACCCGCTATGTTAGGCTCTATGAGGAAGATCGTCGTTTGTCCCAGTGTCCGCACATAACTTTATCCTTGACTTCATACTTGTGTTTTTTCACTACTTTTTAGGTGTTAACATGTACCTACAGAGGTTTAATGGCAGAATATGGCTGTTCATATTGTCACGTGTATTTTATTGTACGTTGATCATGCGAAAGTTTGCATTCAGTTCTACCCAAATTTCTAACGTGGGATATATATATATATATATATATATTTGAGAAAGTTGTTTGTTAGTTTTTTATGACACACGCAGTCCCGATTAGTTAATTTCCAAATTCGACCAAGCTGCGGGGTTGATATCACTGATACCAGGAATTAAAAAAATCTTCCACGTTCCCATGTTATCCCAACGCGTAAGGTCAAACCTTTGGAAACCTCTGTTTCGACTCGGACATCGATTATTGTTTCTGAACTTGTTTTGTTTGCCTTTGTTTTTTTTTAAGCCTAAGCATAACCTGTTATATCAATTGCCTTTGAAAATAGAAATGTTTGTGATGCGAGTTGTTTGATATCGTATGAAGTTTTAATTTATTTCCTTTCTGTAGGAAAATCTAAGAAAAAATGTTCAACTCGATACAAATGTTCACCTGAAAATGAAAGGGAGCTCGAACTTGACATTCGAAAGGATACCAAAGAAAAACGCTTCAAATGTGATCAGTGTGACTATGCTAGTACGCGAAAGGATGATTTGATCAGACATCAACGCATTCACAGTGGTGAAACACCCTTCAAGTGTGAACAGTGTGACTATGGTAGCAAGAACAAGAGTAATTTGATCAAACACAAACGCATTCACAGCGGCGAAAGACCCTTCAAATGTGACCAGTGTGATTATGCCTTCACGCAGAAGATTAATTTGATCACACATCAACTCATTCACAGTGGTGACAAACCCTTCAAATGTGATCAGTGTGACTATGCAAGTACGACGAAGAATGGTTTGATCAGACATCAACGCATTCACAGTGGTGACAAACCCTTCAAATGTGATCAGTGTGACTATGCAGGTGCGCGGAAGGATGATTTGACCAGACATCAATGCATTCACACTGGTGAAAAACCCTTTCAATGCGATCAGTGTGATTATTCTTACACACGGAATAGTGATTTGTTCAGACATCAACGCATTCACAGAGGTGAAAAACCCTTCAAATGTGATCTGTGTGACTATGCAAGTACGTGGAAGAATGCTTTGAAAAGACATCAACTCATTCACAGTGGTGAAAGTCAAATGTGATCATTGTGATTATGGCAGCGCACGGAAGAGCCATTTAATCCGACATCAACGTAGTAATCACTAGGAACATAAGTGGATCATGATTCACTTCTGCTAGGAATAATAAAATGGATTATAGTTAAAGATACTCAGCAAACTTGGAAAGAACATTTACTAAATGTGTTGTACTACAAAATGTTTTTACCTCTCCGAGTGACGTATTTCACGGAGAGGTTCTGTAACGATCGTTTGTGTCTGTCTGTGTGTGTGTCTGTCTGTGTGTGTGTCTGTTGTTACACCCACGTGACCGCGTTCGCAGTTTCCAAATCGGAGCAAACGTGTTCGCCATTTCCGAACTGATTTCACAGTCACGGAAATGGCTCCTCTACTTGAGTTCTCACACCACCATCTTCTGGTCTTTGTCCATCCCACACGGACACCAGTACTTGCTGGCTTCTAATCACCACCATCTCTTGGTCTTCGTCCATCCCACATGGACACCAGTCTGTACACACTGGCTTCTAATCACCATCATCTTCTGGTCTTCGTCCATTCCACTTGGACACCAGTCTGTACATACTGGCTTCTAAACACCACCATCTACTGGTCTTCCGTCTATTCCACATAGACAACAATCTGTCTCATTGGCTTCTAACTCCATCGTCATCGTTCAGTTTAAGACATTCGCGGCGATCAGCTAGGGTTACGAGAAACGTCTAGCCTCCCTAGGGTGGGTTGTCCACCAAAGGTTTTCGCAATTGCGGTTGTTCTTGCTTTTAACTGTAGTTCGACACCCTTATATACTACCTAATTAAGTAAGGCGAAGCAACCGGCGTATGCTTCATTTAAAACGCCAATATTAGTCAAGTCTCTCAAGAATGTTTAATTGTTCTTTATCAAAACGATGTAACGCTCAATAAGGCGAACAACTAACGAAGAAAATATTTAATATTAATTATATTTATTTTAATATTTAAGATAATCTTGTTTCTCAACTCAAAATTAATACGGAAAGAGTTAAAAAGCAGTCTATGTTTTTACCTCTCCGAGTGACGTATGTCACGGAGAGGTTCTGTAACGATCGTGTGTGTCTGTGTGTCTGTCTGTCTGTCTGTCTGTGTGTCTGTGTGTCTGTGTGTGTGTCTGTTGTTACACCCACGTGACCGCGTTCGCAGTTTCCAAATCGGAGCAAACGTGTTCGCCATTTCCGAACTGCTTTCACAGTCACGGAAATGGCTACTCTACTTGAGTTCTCACACCACCATCTTCTGGTCTTTGTCCATCCCACACGGACACCAGTCTATACTTACTGGCTTCTAATCACCACCATCTTAAGGCCTTCGTCCATCCCACATGGACACCAGTCTGTACATACTGGCTTCTAACCACCACCATCTTCTGGTCTTTGTTTTTGTCCATCCCACATGGACACCAGTCTGTACTTACTGGCTTCTAACACCACCATCTTCAGGTCATTGTCCATCCCACATGGACACCAGTCTGCACACCTGGCTTCTACACCACCTTCTTCTGGTCTTTGTTTTTGTCCATCCCACATGGACACCAGTCTGCACACCTGGCTTCTACACCACCATTTTCTGGTCTTTGTTTTTGTCCATCACACATGGACACCAGTCTGCACACCTGGCTTCTACTCCATCGTCATCGTTGGGTTTAAGACATTCGCGGCGATCAGCTAGGGTTACGAGAAACGTCTAGCCTCCCTAGGGTGGGTTGTCCACGATAGGTTTTCGCAATTGCGGTTGTTCTTGCTTTTAACTGTAGTTCGACACCCTTATATACTACCTATTTGATTAAGGCGAAGCAACCGGCGTATGCTTCATTTCAAACGCCAATATTAGTCAAGTCTCTCAAGAATGTTTAATTGTTCTTTTTTAAAACGATGTAACGTTCAATAAGGCGAATAACTAACGAAGAAAATATTAAATATTAATTATATTTATTTTAATATTTAAGATAATCTTGTTTCTCAATTCAAAATTAATACGGAAAGAGTTAAAAAGCAGTCTATGTTTTTGTCTGTGTGTGTCCGTCCGTTGTTACAGTAGTGCGCTGCGCTAGAAGTTCGTTTTGTTTTGATGTGTAAATGAATCCTACAGAACCATAATATTCCCTTTATCCTTAATATAAAGTGAATATGTGGAAATATTTTTCGTAATTATGATGTATTTAGTACTTTTGTAGCTTTAAAGCTCTATTTCATTTTGATATTCCAAAGATTTTTTTTAATATTATTATCTAAAATGAATGTTTATATAATACTTAAGCTATACTACATGTGTTTATAGCATAATCCTTTCTAAAGTGAATACAAGCACAACGCTACTATGTTGGTCAAATGAAATTTTATTTGTCAATAGGCCTAGTGAACCAAATAGTAAACGCTTGGGTTTGGTTTTCGTTTCTGTAAAGCAGAGACATTAACGGTTCAGAGTGAGCCGAAAGTTAAATACACTTTTAAATAATTAGGCTTAGATTATAAAATCATGGTGGAAATCTGGGCCGCGTTCAGCAGAGCCCAGCGCTATTAGCAGTGTCCTACATAACGGGATTTTGTTTTTGAATTTTGACGTCACGGTGCTAAGCGCTGAGCTAGCGCGGTCTTCAAAGAAAATAGTCGGCTCTTTGGATAACGTGACGTAAAACGCATAGTTCTCAGCTTGGCGAAAAAACCATGGAGGAATTAATACAAATAGCACTTTGGGACTATAGCTATTTAATTGGCGTGAAACCAGTTGATCACGCGAGAATTTTAAAAGATATGTTAGTTTCTAATTTTAATTATAAAAGTTGTTATCTATCTCTATAAATATGTTATCATACAATTTTTGTTAAGCCTTGGTACCTTGCACGCTTTAATGCGCTAGCGTCATTTATAAAACGCCGATGACCGGAGAAAAGCTATGACGACAGACCTCACCGGTAAACATTTCCAAAATCCGCTGTCTTTTTTGGTGAGCTCTGCTGAACGCAGCCCAGACCAGTGAAAGGTCTGATCGTAATCGGATAATAGCTTCGTGTTTTCATGCTTTTTATGGTACGCATTTACTTTCAGTGTGTGTAGCCACAAATAAGCTTTGGTGTTATGTAACGTTAACAGTCATGTTGACAAACTACGAAAATCGTTGAGATGAAACGAAAGGATAGTGTTTACAATGCAACCCTGTTGTGAATATGGCTTTGAACATAGAGGGCATACAGTTGAGGAGTAGAAAATTGGGCCTTTACAAACACGTAAAGGTAATATCCCTCCAAAGTTTTATCTCTTCATTTCCCGTTTTTCCCCCATCGGATGATTTTAATGTGTACAAGTATATCATTATTGGATGTAAAATGTCGTCTGATTTACAGTATATTTGCTGTGCTTTGTATACTGCTTTAATATTTCATAGATTTTAACTTAAGAAACATTTCCATATCTGGGTAAATAAGTTTGTAAGTAGTCGTCTTCTCGGAGAGGTAATATTTTGGTTTTCCCAACTTGTTGTCTGTGTGTGTCCGTCCATTGTTACACTAGTGCGTCGCGTTAGCAGTTTGCCTTGTGTTGATGTGTTAAGAAATCATACAGAACCTTAATATTCCCTTCTTCTATAATATAAAGTGAATATGTGGAAGTATTTTTCGTAATTATGATACATTTAGTACTTTTGTAGCTTTAAAGCTCTGTTTCATTTTGATATTCCAAAGATTTTTTTTAATATTGTTATTTGAAATGGCTGTTTATATATTACTTAAGCTATACTACAACTGTTTATAGAATAATCCTTGGTTTAGTGATTTCATGAAGAAAATTAAGACCTAGACTCCGGCGGGTATATCAAATATCATCCGTAATAGGCTTAGTGAAACAAAGAGTAAATAATTGAGGCCTGAGGTGAAGTCAGGCCCGTAGCCAGAAACGTTACGCAGAGGGGGCAGTATTTTTCTGTGAGGGGGCATGGCAAATGGAATTTTTTTTGTAGAATAACATAAATATCAAAATGTCAGACAATAAATATTTCCGCAGGTATTTCATTATTGACACTCATTTAACAATTGAAAATCAAACTTTTTTTAAAAAGTTTAAAAAAATAAATTGTTAATAAACAATTCTAAATCTAAATTTCAAGTCAGATTTCTTTCAAGTGACATAGCTCGTCGTTAAAGTGAAAATACGCGAGTAGGGCAAGAAAAGCTTGCCTCGCAACTTCGCAAGTCGCTGTTGAGGCGTCAAATGTAAGTCTGTACCCCGAGGGGTCGGTCATTCATTAATTCCCGTACGCTACCCGTGAAATCCAACTTAAGAAATCCGAAATCAATGCTGATTTTGAAATCAAATAAAAAATCAGCAACGAAATCACAAAATCATTAAAGAAATCAAAAAATCAGGAAAAAAACACAAAATCTACTAAGAAATCACGAAATCAACATAAAAATCACGAAATCAGAAGCGAAATCACAAAATCGGTAAAGAAATCGTGAAATCCATTACAAAATTCACGAAATCCAAAATCCAAAGAAATCACAAAATCCGACGAAATCAAGGGGAAATTCTCAAAATCCGAGGATATCACGTAACAAATCTCAAAATCCAACGACATCAATGGAAATATCGTAAAATCCGTCGAAATAACGAGAAAAATAGCAAAATCCGACGGAATCATGGGAAAAATCTCAAAATTCGATGAAATTCATTGCATTTTATCGAATTCTGAAATCAAACGGAATCCGAAGAAATCAAATTAGATTTCGAAATCCCGAACACTTTTTCCAAAACGCCCGACCCCTCGCTGTACCCCGACATAATATTTTGGTCCTGGATGACAAAACCAGCGATATATATCAAGGATAACGACAAAAGCTAAAAAAAATTCAAGTGTATCAGGAATATACACAGATAAAGATAATAAAGTCTAAAATATGTTGATATACATTCTAAATAGTTTTAATATTTGTGTACCAAAATAAAAAGTTAATTTGATAAGGGGGCATTGGAAAATTTTTAGGGGGCATTTAGGGGCAAACCGAAATCTTATTTGAGGGGGCAGGATATATTTTTGAGGGGGCATTGCCCCCTGGTGCCCCCCCGTGGCTACGGGCCTGGGTGAAGTAAACTTTGGGCTTTGATTTTCGTGTCTGAGATGAAGAGACATCAACGGTTCAGAGTGAGCCGAAAGTTAAATACACTCTTAAATAATCAGGTTAAGATTTTATAATAGAAGAAAAGATCATGCAGGCAGTTAGAAGAGTAAAAGGGCTAATGGTAAACGGGTAGTAGCTACAGACTTTTTTACCTCTCCGACTGACGTATGTGTGTGTGTCTTGTTACACCCACGTGACCGCGTTCGCAGTTTCCAAATCGGAGCCATTTCCGAACTGCATTCACAGTCACGGAAATGGCTCCTCTACTTGAGTTCTCACATCACCATCTTCTGGTCTTTGTCCATCCCACCATAGATAATAAACACAAGGATCGGAAGGTATGCCTTCCGTAGTGCATCTCTCTTTGCCGCGCTTGTGCGGGGGGGCCGCACACCAAACTTCTGCAGTTGACTTCCGCTTATGCGCAGACGAGGTCTGAATGCTCGTTTTTCGCGCCGCCCCGTGGCACCCGTGTGGCCCTTAATCTAAACCGAGGCTTAGGATGTTTTTCAATAATTATGGAAAATACTAAAGTATAAATTAACCTGACCTTTAAGGGCTATCCTTCTTTTGTTTCTAGTAAGTAGTTTATAGTCAGTTAAAGCCATAGTGCCAAGATATGCTCATATGATACTATAAGATGATAACCGATAGGCCTAAAAACTTTAAAGAATGCACGTGGGGAAATTTGTTTTTCCACACGTGCATTATTTATCCATGATTCTACGCTGTACGCATGCGCTGGTTTCCGGAAGTAGAACCTACCCAGTTTGTACAAAGCGCGGCAAGCTCTGCCCCGACCTTCTGATCCTGGTGTTTATTATCTATGATCCCACACGGACACCAGCCTGTACTTACTGGCTTCTAATCGCCACCATCTTCTGGTCTTTGTCCATCCCACTTGGACACCAGTCTGTACATACTGGCTTCTAAACACCACCATCTTTTGGTCTTCTGTCGGAGTAGAGGAGTTGAATTAGGATAAATAACATATGCAGTTTGTTGTGCCACTGTCTCAGTTAGAGAGGTAACGGTTGGTAAGTGCGAAACTATCGTAAGTGTGGTAGGTTGTGTTTCCCTATTTTGGGCACATCCGCGTTGTTGGTACACAGTTAGAAAGATGTTTTCAATCCGCGGCCTTCTTTGAAACTTCTACACCTCTGTTCATACTCCGTGGGTGTTTTCAATTTCTTTTCTTAAAGAATTAAGAAGTTGAAACTATATATTTTATAAGCGGCGTATTTAAATATTTTTTACCGTCGCGAAACACCACAATGATAAGGAAAAAGTTTTTTAAAACATAATCAGATGAATTTGAGTTTTAAAGGACTAAAATCCTGTGCATACCTAGGAGTAATGGAGTGAGTTTTTACCAATGTCCAGAGATGATAAACATAAGCGGAATTGTTTCAGATTTGAATAAAAATACTGTTTCCACTAATGGGTTTATACTCCTTGTTTGTGTAAGAGTAGTGTAGCTGTAGAGTGTAATCATGATAAAAGCTTAAATTAAACTGACATTTTTTAATACATGTGATTTATTATTAATAAGAATATTAAACATTTATTCTTTGTTAAAAATATTTTATGAGCTTTGATTCTAAGATTGCTTTAGAAAAATCCGAACTGTTGGGCAGGGTTAAAAAAGACATTATTAAGCAAATTGTAGAGATTAAAATTGATATTTATGTTTTGAATAAGACTAAAGCTTCCACTCTTGTGTTTACACTCCTTGTTTGTTTGATCTAAAACCATCTAGTTTTAGATAACAGTTCGAAAAAAAATCGCAAAAATGATATTTTTTAAATCTAATGAGATAACGCCCACCTAGTTGAAAATTGACCTTTTAAGTCCGCGGGAGCCATTCTTAATGAGAATTTCCATGCTAGTAGGTTGTCAATTAAACTACCGGTATATTATTGTTGTTGGAAGTTGGAGATTAAGTGAAATTAAGTGGTTGTAAAGAGCCAGCAGGTTTTTGCCGCTTCTTTTTGTGAGTATTTGACTTTTTGTATGTATAATGGAGGAAGATAATGTTGAGAGTAAGGAGGAAATGCGAAAGCGTAAAGCTAGGGAAAGGATGAGGGCAAAAAGGTCGGATCCAGAGTTTAAAAAGAGAGAAAATGAAAGGAGACGAGTTTTAGCAGCTCAGAAAAAAGCTAAGGGTGAAGGTAGCGGTGCTAGAACGTCCAGTCCTAATATGTTTGATAGTTCTATGGCGTCGCCAGTTGGCCACGGTAGTTCTGGTTCAGATCGCTCTTTTGTAAACCCAGAGCTGGTTACTGACGATGAACCTATGAATTTAGTTAGTAACAATGCTAATAGTTCGACAATGCTAACGAACGATGAACAATTACCTTGTACGTCTCATGGTAATGTGTATCCGTTAGAGAGAATGAGAATTTTGAGACAGAATGAAGAGTATAGAATGAAAGAGGCGCGATCAATGGCCAAAAAGCGGGAGAATGAGTCATATTGTGAAAGGGAACACCAAGTTGGTATACTGACCAAGAGAGTTAAAAGGCTGGATGAATGCTATAGATCAAGCGAAAGAGTTAAGAACCAGTTAAGTATGGCTAATAAACGACAAGATTTAGAGTACGTTGAAACTGAACGTGTTAGAAATCAGTTGGCTATGGCTAATAAACGCCAAGATTTAGAGTACGTTGAAACTGAACGTGTTAGAAATCAGTTGAGTAAGGCTAGTAAACGCCAAGATTTAGAGTACGTTGAAACTGAACGTGTTAGAAATCAGTTGAGTAAGGCAAGTAAACGCCAAGATTTAGAGTACGTTGAAACTGAACGTGTTAGAAATCAGTTGGCTATGGCTAGTAAACGTCAAGATTTAGAGTACGTTGAAACTGAACATGTTAGAAATCAGTTGGCTATGGCTAGTAAACGCCAAGATTTAGAGTACGTTGAAACTGAACGTGTTAGAAATCAGTTGAGTAAGGCTAGTAAACGCCAAGATTTAGAGTACGTTGAAACTGAGCGTGTTAAAAATCAGTTGAGTAAGGCTGCCAGGCGTGAAAATGTAAATGTTAGAAACCCAGAGCGTTCTAGAAATAGATTGTCTATGGCTGAAAGGAGGACAAATCCTTTGTTTATAGAGCAGACTTATTTTGAAAGTATTAAAGAAGGTCCAACGTGGCCATGTGAAGGGTGCTCAGGTCTTTTTTTTAAAGCATCGGGTAGCTTTGTTAAGTCTACAGTTCTTTTGTCTGTTCCTGGGATTCACGGTCGTGAATTAGGTGACAAAGTATTTTTATGTAGTACTTGTAATAAAGCTGTGAAAAAGAACGAAATCCCCAAGTTTTCCAGAGAAAATGGATTTGAATTCCCTGAAATCCCGACAGAACTAGTCAATTTGTCTAATTTGGAGGAAAGAATGATTTCACCAAGAATACCTTTTATGCAAATAAGAAGGTTAGGTTGTGATCAACAAAGAGGGATTAAGGGAAACGTGGTCAACGTTCCTATAAATGTAGAGTCTACAGTGTCAGTGTTACCACGGTTACCTCGTGAAACAGATACTATTCAAATTGAGTTTATGAGGAGAATGCAATATAACACACCTTATTTGTATGAAACTGTTAGGCCGAAAAAAATGCACGAAGCTCTTAAGGTTTTGGTGAAAACACCGTTGTATATTAAGCATGGGATAACCGTTAGGAGCGATATATTAGATCCAATTCCAGAAGAACTTGAATTTATTGTTGACGAAAATGACCGTCAGTTAAACCATGGTGATACATTAAGTGAAAACCCACAAGGGTCAATGAATGTAGAGAATGAGAATGATAGCGATGAAATTTGGAATGAATCTAACGAAGTTAATTCATTCCCAGTTGGGAATCAAGACACGTTGTTAGTGTCATTGTCTGATTTCCTACCCACTAATACCATGCATGTTAAGTTTGCTCCTGGTGAAGGTCAAACGCCAATGTCTTTACTCTATGACGAGGACGCGGAGGAATTGTCATTCCCCTGTATTTATGTGGGTCAGAAGAGAGACCTTAAAGTTAAAGGTAGTTTTGGGGACATTGCCAAGTGGGAACTTCGTAATGTTGATAGGCGTTGTGCTAAAAATCCGTCTAAATTGTTTTACACTTTTGTTAAGTTAGAAACTATGAAAGTTAGAGATTCCATACAAGTTTGTATGAGAAAAACCAAGAGAAAAGATGGCTCAAACTACACTGCTGGGTTTTTATCGTCTGCTGGTGCACTCGATTCAATTGTTAAGCAGGATGATGGTTTTAGAGTATTAGAAAATTTGCAGTCCTCGCCTTCATATTGGCAGCATAGGCAGAAAGAGTTAATGGCTATGATTAGACAGCTTGGTACGGCTACCTTTTTTATAACGTTTTCAGCTGCGGAAGGCAAATGGCCTGAGCTTTTGAACATATTGAGGGTGACTTCGGGTCAGGATCGCTTAGCGAATGATGATATTGGCAATTTAAGTTTTTCGGAAAAGGCAAAGTTGATTCAGGATGATCCTGTTACTTGTGCTAGATATTTTGACCACCGTTTTCGGGCTCTTCTTAAAGCTCTGCAAAAGCTAGGCCCTCTTGGTGTTATTGAAGATTATTACTTCAGGGTTGAAATACAGCAAAGAGGCTCTCCTCATCAACATGGGTTGATATGGATTAAAGATGCGCCTAAGCTTAAAGATGACTTGTCAAATGTTAAAGAGGTAGAGGAATATATTGATAAAGTTATTTCTTGCGCTGGTAAATTGAACGATGATAATGGGGATTTGTTAACGTCATTGCAAATGCATAAACACACGACAACGTGTAGGAAGAAGGTTAATGATAGTTCAGTTTGTCGTTTTGGAATTCCATTTCCTCCCATGCCTAGAACTATTATTTATGATCCGAGTTTAAGAGAACCCGGTACTCTTGACGAAGAACTTAAGTGTAAGAACAATTCCAAGAAATTGCATGAGCTTTTGCAATCGAAAGAAAAAGAATTGTGGGTAGATAGTTTTGAGGAGTTGTTGGAAAAGTTGCGTATAACCGAAGATGATTATATTAAAGCCATTACGTATGATCTCAAAAGGAAAGTGGTTTTATTGAAAAGACACCCTAAAGATACTAGGGTTAATCCGTACAACCCGTGCACTTTGCGCCTCTGGCAAGCGAATATGGACATTCAGTTTGTTCTTGATCCTTACGCTCTGGTTATGTATATCGTGTCTTATATAGGGAAATCTCAGCGTGGTATGTCAATGCTTCTGCGTGAAGCTGCTAAACGAGCGCAGTCTGATAAATGCACGGTGAAGCAAAAGTTGAAGGCGATTGCTAATCAGTTTTTGAACGCGCACGAGGTAAGCGCGCAGGAAGCCGCTTATAGCGCTTTACAAATTCCCGTCTCCAGGTGTAGTCGGGCTTGCATTTATGTTAATACAAATGTGCCCGAGAATCGTGTTCATATTCTCAAAAGCAAAGTTGAGCTTGAACAATTGTCCAAAGATAGTTTGGATGTTTTCGCTTCTGGAATGTTAGACCATTATGTTCAAAGGCCAGATGATTTAGAGGCAGTAACGTTAGCTCAATTTGCGGCTTGGTATGAATTTTCCAGAAGTCGTAGAGTTTCGAAAACTCAAAGTCATATTGATGACGGTGAGAGCGATGAAGTTCAATGTGGTAAATGGTTAAAACTGAAAAATGATTCAGGGTTCATTAGTAAACGTGGTCATTCTAAAATTATACGGTATCGTAGATTCAATTTAGTGAAAGATCCCGAGCAGTTTTATCGTGAACAAATCATGTTATTCTCGCCTTGGCGTGATGAGAGTAGAGATATTTTGACAAAGGATGTAAAATCTGAGTATGAGCTTAGACTTGAGATTATAACGGAATCTAGAAAAGAATTTCATAATGAAATTGACGAAGTAGCTATTGAACAGGCTGTGAGAGATTTCGAAAGTGAAGCTATTGAAGCTGATCTTACTAATATTCAACCTGAATTGGAACATCAAAATGAAATAGATAGGTCTTTAATTGTTGAAGATTCTGAATTTCTAGTTAATACAGTGGAAGAGGCAATAGGAAATATTAACAGAGATATTCTTGATGGTAATGCGGAAAAAACTGTTGCTCCATCAGTCACGTTAGTTAATGATTCAGAATACAATGCCCTTGTTAGAAAGCTGAATTTGAAACAAAAAGAAATATTTTATGAAGTTCTGCACCATATAAAGTGCAAAGAAACGCCTTTACGGCTATTTGTTACAGGAGGCGCTGGTGTTGGAAAAAGCGTTTTGATAAGTGCCATATTTGAATCTGTTACTAGATTTTACAATAAGCAACCAGGGTCTAATCCCTCGGAGGTTAAAGTTCTGCGATGCGCACCTACGGGCAAGGCTGCCTTTAATATAGGTGGGGCTACTTTGCATAGTACCTTTTGTCTACCCGTTAGTCAATTTGCCGGAAACATTTCCAGATTAGAAAGTGAAACTCTTCACAATTGTAGATTGATGTATGGTCAAGTGAAGTTATTAATTATTGACGAGATATCAATGGTTGGTGCGAAGGTTTTTAACCGAGTTAACTCGAGAATGCAAGAGATAATGGGTTGCCCAGATTATTTTGGTGGTGTCTCTGTACTTTTAGTTGGAGATTTTAACCAACTTAGACCCGTCCGGGATCATTTCGCTTTTCAAAGTCAAAGTGATAGTGACAATCCATATGCGTCTTTAATTGGTAACCCAATATGGGAGGAATTCCAATTTAGTGAGCTTGAAGAAATTATGAGGCAAAAAGATGATAAGAGGTTTGCGGAAGCTTTGAATAGAATGTCTGTGGGAACTATGAATCAGGATGATATAGACTTATTCGTAAGTTTAGAAGTAAACAGAGAGCGTGTACCGCCAGAAGAAGCGATACATCTTTTCCCTACTAACGTTGAAGTCAACCAATTTAACCAAGAGACTCTTTTAAAAATGAGTACGGAAAAGTGCAATTCAATTTCAGTAGATGTTGTGAATGGTGATCTTAGTAGCGAAGTTAAAAGAAATATTCTTTCCCAAATTCAAACGTTAGCAACGTCTGATACGTATGGTCTTCCTAAAGAACTAACACTCGCCTGCGGTGCGAGATATATGATGACTAACAATGTCGATACGTCTGATGGACTTACGAATGGTGCGACAGGTTGGTTAAGGAAGATAGAGTACGGCACTAATAGGCTCGGGGAACAAATTCCGTTCAGGGTTTGGATTGAGTTTGCTGATGGTAATGTTGGGAAGTTGTTGAGGCAAAAGTGTCTTGGATTGTACGAGCAGAATAACTATAACAGGAATTGGACTCCTGTCGAGAAGGTTATTAAGGCATTTAGTAGAAAATGGAGGCAAAATAATGTTTCAGTCTCTAGGAGACAGTTTCCTTTGGTCATTTCTGAGGCTATTACGATACACAAGAGTCAAGGCGATACATACTCCTCTGTAGTAGTGCATTGTAATCCCAGAAAGAAATTAGAGAGAACTCATTTATATGTTGCTTGCAGTAGGGCGAGAAACGCCTCCGGTTTGTATATTGAGGGTAAATTTCAAGTTCCAAATGCGCCTAAAAACAATCAAGTAGAATTGGAACTTCGAAGATTACGAGATACAAAGAGTATTGTATTACCGTTTTTGAACGAAAATGTGTACATTTATGTTCATAATGTGCAGTCCTTAAACGCACATTTGGAAGATATCTTATCAGACACTGTAATAAAAAATGCCCAGTTATTATGCTTTGTTGAAACGTGGAAGAAAGATACCGATGAGTTTAGTGTGCCATCCTTTAGGGAAGTGGGTGGTATATATCTGCCAAGAACCGCACGTAGAATTGCGTTTGGTTCTTCCATTTATTTAAAAGATACACCCGAAAATGTAGTTAACGATTTGCATAATAGGGTTTTGCGAACCGATAGACCTTTCAGAAATTCGCATGTGGAACGTTGTTGGTTGGATGTTTCCATTGAAAATGAACCGGTGACTGTTGTTTTGTTGTACAAATCGCCCGGAGCGAGTTTGAGATCAGTATTTGAGGATTTTAATCCTTTATTCGATATAAGATACGATGCCTCTGTTCCGACAGTTGTTGTCGGAGATTTTAATATAAATTTTTTAAAAAGTAAAACGGCCCTGAAACAGTTCTTTGATTCTTTTAACATGTCTCTTCTGCCGGGTCTTGAAGAGAAAGTTTCAACTGACTATCATTGCCAGTTAGATTTAGCGTTCGGAAACAAACTTTTTCAAGACAAATTCGAGGCCTCTTACAGAGAATCGTACTATTCGTATCATAAAGGAATATGTTTCGTTAAAAAGAAATAGCTGTAGAAGATTAGTATACCGTTATGGTAGGTGAACTTCCTAGCTGTAGAAGCTTTGTATTATAACCCTGTGAAAGTCCTAGCTGTAGAAGCTTTGTATTATAACCCTGTGAAAGTCCTAGCTGTAGAAGCTTTGCATTATAACCCTGTGAAAGTCCTAGCTGTAGAAGCTTTGCATTATAACCCTGTGAAAGTCCTAGCTGTAGAAGCTTTGTATTATAACCCTGTGAAAGCCCTAGCTCGCGAAGCTTTGTATTATAACCCTGTGAAAGCCCTAGCTCTCGAAGCTTTGTATTATAACCCTGTGAAAGCCCTAGCTCTCGAAGCTTATTTTAACCCTGTGAAAGCCCTAGCTCTCGAAGCTTTGTATTATAACCCTGTGAAAGCCCTAGCTCTCGAAGCTTTGTATTATAACCCTGTGAAAGCCCTAGCTCTCGAAGCTTTGTATTATAACCCTGTGAAAGCCCTAGCTCTCGAAGCTTTGTATTATAACCCTGTGAAAGCCCTAGCTCTCGAAGCTTTGTATTATAACCCTGTGAAAGCCCTAGCTCTCGAAGCTTTGTATTATAACCCTGTGAAAGCCCTAGCTCTCGAAGCTTTGTATTATAACCCTGTGAAAGCCCTAGCTCTTGAAGCTTTGTATTATAACCCTGTGAAAGCCCTAGCTCTCGAAGCTTTGTATTATAACCCTGTGAAAGCCCTAGCTCTCGAAGCTTTGTATTATAACCCTGTGAAAGCCCTAGCTCTCGAAGCTTTGTATTATAACCCTGTGAAAGCCCTAGCTCTCGAAGCTTTGTATTATAACCCTGTGAAAGCCCTAGCTCTCGAAGCTTTGTATTATAACCCTGTGAAAGCCCTAGCTCTCGAAGCTTTGTATTATAACCCTGTGAAAGCCCTAGCTCTCGAAGCTTTGTATTATAACCCTGTGAAAGCCCTAGCTCTCGAAGCTTTGTATTATAACCCTGTGAAAGCCCTAGCTCTCGAAGCTTTGTATTATAACCCTGTGAAAGCCCTTGCTCTCGAAGCTTTGTATTATAACCCTGTGAAAGCCCTAGCTCTCGAAGCTTTGTATTATAACCCTGTGAAAGCCCTAGCTCTCGAAGCTTTGTATTATAACCCTGTGAAAGCCCTAGCTCTCGAAGCTTTGTATTATAACCCTGTGAAAGCCCTAGCTCTCGAAGCTTTGTATTATAACCCTGTGAAAGCCCTAGCTCTCGAAGCTTTGTATTATAACCCTGTGAAAGCCCTAGCTCTCGAAGCTTTGTATTATAACCCTGTGAAAGCCCTAGCTCTCGAAGCTTTGTATTATAACCCTGTGAAAGCCCTAGCTCTCGAAGCTTTGTATTATAACCCGAAAGGGTCTGTGAAAGCCCTAGCTCTCGAAGCTTTGTATTATAACCCGAAAGGGTCTGTGAAAGCCCTAGCTCTCGAAGCTTTGTATTATAACCCGAAAGGGTCTGTGAAAGCCCTAGCTCTCGAAGCTTTGTATTATAACCCGAAAGGGTCTGTGAAAGTCCTAGCTCTCGAAGCTTTGTATTATAACCCGAAAGGGTCTGTGAAAGTCCTAGCTCTCGAAGCTTTGTATTATAACCCGAAAGGGTCTGTGAAAGTCCTAGCTCTCGAAGCTTTGTATTATAACCCGAAAGGGTCTGTGAAAGTCCTAGCTCTCGAAGCTTTGTATTATAACCCGAAAGGGTCTGTGAAAGTCCTAGCTCTCGAAGCTTTGTATTATAACCCGAAAGGGTCTGTGAAAGTCCTAGCTCTCGAAGCTTTGTATTATAACCCGAAAGGGTCTGTGAAAGTCCTAGCTCTCGAAGCTTTGTATTATAACCCGAAAGGGTCTGTGAAAGTCCTAGCTCTCGAAGCTTTGTATTATAACCCGAAAGGGTCTGTGAAAGTCCTAGCTCTCGAAGCTTTGTATTATAACCCGAAAGGGTCTGTGAAAGTCCTAGCTCTCGAAGCTTTGTATTATAACCCGAAAGGGTCTGTGAAAGTCCTAGCTCTCGAAGCTTTGTATTATAACCCGAAAGGGTCTGTGAAAGTCCTAGCTCTCGAAGCTTTGTATTATAACCCGAAAGGGTCTGTGAAAGTCCTAGCTCTCGAAGCTTTGTATTATAACCCGAAAGGGTCTGTGAAAGTCCTAGCTCTCGAAGCTTTGTATTATAACCCGAAAGGGTCTGTGGAAGTCCTAGCTCTCGAAGCTTTGTATTATAACCCGAAAGGGTCTGTGGAAGTCCTAGCTCTCGAACCTTTGTATTATAACCCGAAAGGGTCTGTGGAAGTCCTAGCTCTCGAAGCTTTGTATTATAACCCGAAAGGGTTAGTGAAGTCCTAGCTCTCGAAGCTTTGTATTATAACCCGAAAGGGTCTGTGAAAGTCCTAGCTCTCGAAGCTTTGTATTGTAACCCGAAAGGGTTAGTGAAGTCCTAGCTCTCGAAGCTTTGTAAAGTCAGCCGTAATCAATGGTTGATGGAAATCCTAGCTCTCGAAGCTTTGTATTTTAACCCGAAAGGGTCTGTAAAAGTCCTAGCTCTCGAAGCTTTGTATTTTAACCCGAAAGGGTTAGTGATAGTCCTAGCTCTCGAAGCTTTGTATTATAACCCGAAAGGGTTAGTGATAGTCCTAGCTCTCGAAGCTTTGTATTATAACCCGAAAGGGTTAGTGAAAGTCCTAGCTCTCGAAGCTTTGTAAAGTCAGCCGTAATCAATGGTTGATGGAAATCCTAGCTCTATAGGAGCTTTGTATGATGAAAGAGGTATCTTTGAAAGTAATGCATAATTTAGTGGCGTAGCGTGAGGGGGTGAAAGGATCTCTATTCTAGGGGATTAGATTGTACTGTTTAGTCGAAACTTGAAAGCGGTTACCTAACATTGTAATGCTGATAATATTCATCAAAGCTCCATTAAGTATGCGAGTTGAGAGAAGATTCTCGGAATTGAAATTGATCAAATGTATTAGTCTTCAATGTCCAAGTCGAGATTAACAAATCTCCTTATCTTGACAATCGAACAATAGGTATAAATCAACTTTTATCACCAAACTAAAGACTTTGCATTGAAAAAAAAAAACGCAAAATAAAAGTTTATTTAATGAAATACATTTCATTTTAATCCTTTAGAAAACAGTGAAACATTATCACAGCTTTATTACAGAGCTTAATAAGCATAATTGCGAAAAAAGGGAGGGCAGAAAATCTTTTGTTAGCCTCGGGTGGGATAAAGTCACGCTACGCCACTGCTATAGAAAGGGTTGCCCAAATTGAGTTGAAGTGCTAGCTGTAGAAGCTTTGCATAGTAACTCGGAAGGGTTAGTGATAGCCCTAGCTCTCGAAGCTTTGTATTATAACCCGAAAGGGTTAGAGATAGTCCTAGCTCTCGAAGCTTTGTATTATAACCCGAAAGGGTTAGTGATAGTCCTAGCTCTCGGAGCTTTGTAAAAATCAGCCGTAATCAATGGTTGATGGAAATCCTAGCTCTAGGAGCTTTGTAAAATGAACTTATAACCCAGATGGGTTAGAAGCTTTACCTTTTTAAGTTGTTGAAAACCCTAGCTGTAGAAGCTTTGTATTATAACCCTAAAGGGTTGGTGAAATTCCTAGCTCTCGGAGCTTTGTATGATCAGCCGTAATTAATGGTTGGTAGAAATCCTAGCTCTAGGAGCTTTGTAATATTAACTCACCCGATAGGGTTGCTTGAACTGGAAACTTATTGCCCGAAAGGGTCGCTCAAATTAGAAACCTATTGCCCGAAAGGGTCGCTCAAATTAGAAACCTATTGCCCGAAAGGGTCGCTCAAATTAGAAACCTATTGCCCGAAAGGGTCGCTCAAATTAGAAACCTATTGCCCGAAAGGGTCGCTCAAATTGGAAACCTATTGCCCGAAAGGGTCGCTCAAATTGGAAACCTATTGCCCGAAAGGGTCGCTCAAATTGGAAACCTATTGCCCGAAAGGGTCGCTCAAATTGGAAACCTATTGCCCGCAAGTGTCCCTCAAATTGGAAACCTATTGCCCGCAAGGGTCGCTCAAATTGGAAACCTATTGCCCGCAAGGGTCGCTCAAATTGGAAACCTATTGCCCGAAATGGTCGTTCAAATTGGAAACCTACTGCCCGAAATGGTCGTTCAAATTGGAATCCTACTGCCCGAAATGGTCGTTCAAATTGGAATCCTACTGCCCGAAATGGTCGTTCAAATTGGAATCCTACTGCCCGAAATGGTCGTTCAAATTGGAATCCTACTGACCGAAATGGTCGTTCAAATTGGAAACCTACTGCCCGAAATGGTCATTCAAATTGGAAACCTACTGCCCGAAATGGTCATTCAAATTGGAAACCTACTGCCCGAAATGGTCGTTCAAATTGGAAACCTACTGCCCGAAATGGTCGTTCAAATTGGAAACCTACTGCCCGAAATTGTCGCTCAAATTGGAAACTATGGAAGTGGTATCTGTGATATCTAGTTATGAAGGGTTGCTGAAACTGGTATGTTCAGTTGGTAGAGTTACTATTCTCTCATCAGATATAATTGGTAAGTTAAATAGAATCACTTTTGATAAAAAATAGAGGTAGCCTATCGTTAAATACAAAAAAATCACTTCTGTGTTACGTATAGTGAACAAGTTTATTTACGTGAAGATGCGTTTGTACAAAGCGCGATACTAGTCGCATCCATATTAGTTATTACTAATTTTTAAATAAAAACAGATGAATAAAGTTTAGTTCACAATTTAACAAGAAGTGTTTTTTATCTTTAACATTATCACCTTTGATGGGGTTTAAAACGTTTTTTTACCATCGTAGAAAAAAGGACGCTAACCATTATTGCATTGTGTGGGTGCAATCAAGAGTACCACGAGAATTGCAACGCATGCAACAGTTAGGCATCATAGTGCCCGTCACGGAGCTCACCGATTGGGTCCACCCAATGGTAATAGTGGAAAAACCAAAAGGAAGGTCACACCCGGAACCCTCCTATCCAATGCCTACCGCTCAACAAATCTACGCTGATCTACACCGTCCTGGACTCGCAAAGTGCGTTCTGGCACATAGAGCTGGATGAACCAAGCTCTTACTTGTGTACAATCGCAACACCTTACGGACGATACAGATTCCTCCGGCTACCTTATGGTCTCTCCTCAGCGTCAGAATTATTTCCAGCAACTAGCGGTAGACAAGATAGAATACTTGGGCAACATCCTGTCCTCCAAAGGCCTCGAAATTTCACCACAGAAGTTCAAGCGATTCAATGAATACCGTCACCAACAGACAAAAAATCATTACCAAGATTCCTTGGCATGGTGAATTACTTGGCAAAATTCCTGCCCCAACACTCAACAATTACAGCTCCACTACGCGAGCTCCTGAAGAAAGAGGTCTCATTCATGTGGGACGCAAAGAGGGAAGCTGTCTTCCTAAAACCAAAACGCCTCATCTCCTCGTCCCCAGTACTGGCCTATTACAACTCACAAGCCATCAGGACAATATCAGTAGAAAGCAGCCTAATAGGCGTCGGTGCAGTACTACTACAAAATGGTAAACCTGTTGAGTATGCTTCAACCTCTTTCACCCGCACTCAACTAAACTACGCGCCAATAGAACGCGATCTACTAGGCATAGTCTACGCGTGCGAAAGATTCCACTATTATGTCATTGGAGTCCCCTTTATCGTACAGGCCGATCATAAACCTTTAATTGTCATCATTAAGACTCTCACCACGCATCCAGCGCTTAGTTCTTCGCCTGCTCAGATACCAACAACCTGGCACTCATTTACAAGTGCCCGTCACGTTGTCACGTGCTCCTCAATCCACGACAGAAATTGACTCATCCTACTTAGAAACCGATGAGCCGGGAGTGTGGTTCTGTTGCAAGGAAAACAAACTCAATTCAACAACGCTACCGCATCTGAGCCAGCTGCACAAACGATTTTTTCTACATAAAAGAAGGATGGCCATCGGTATACGAAAAATTACACACCGAGTTAAAGCCGTTCTGGGCGATAAAAGAAGAACTTCATGTATCAGAAGGCCTAATTTACCGAGGGGATGCGCTTTACGTCCCGAAGTGCTCCGCCGTGATGTCATGACCCAAATTCACTCAGTTCATCAAGGAATAACCGCGTGCCTATCTAAAGCCAAGCTGTATGTCTACTGGCCACAAATGAAAAGAGACATCACAAAGTATGTCCAGAACTGTACAACTTGCCGAAAAAACGGACCGTTCGAACACGCTATGAGCTTACGCCTCACGATGTACCTGAGCTACCCTCGCACACTGTTGGTGCGGATCTCTTCCACATCAATAATACAAATCTGATCATTCTAGTTGACTATTAGTCCAAATGCGTAGAAGCTCAAGAGTTACGAAGCACTAATGATAAAGCAATAATAAAGTTCCTAAATCCACAATTCTGTCGATATGGTGCTCCGCAGAAATTGGTGTCTGATAATGGTCCTCCCTTTAACTCGAGCTTTTTCAAGGGTTTATTCCAACAATGGGCAGTAGAACACGTAACATCCAGCGCATATCATTCTTAAAAAGCAACGGTATGACAGAACGAACCATACAAACAATAAAAAACCTGGCAATCAAAGCGCAACAGGAAGGTCGTGACCTACAGTATGTTCTTATGGAATATCGTTCGACGCCCATTGGAAAGCTACCGTCGCCCAGCGAGATGTTAAAAGGACGCCGTACCAGAACACCGTAAACTATAAACAAAACAAACACTTCAAACGCACTTCTCAACTTGTCATATTCGCAAACCTTACTGGATTAAAAAACCCAATGATTAAACGTCAAAATCACGCGCACCGCACAAAACCTAAAACCCTAAAGGCCGGGAGACCAGTATATTACCATGTCGGACCACGGTAATGGAAACCTACACGAAAGCAAAGAGCCCTTGTCGTCTATCCTGAAGATAAATGACGGAAAAACATTGCGGAGAACTCCCCACCAAATACGTCCGACACACCTACACAGTACAGTACCTCAAAGCGACTACGCTGAACCCAACACGGCACAAGAAGTACAACAGGTGGAGGACAATTGTGTTAAGCATTTGCGGCAAACTTTAACCAATCTACCCGATCCTGCGGCCAATACTTACCGTACCACTTCAAGAGTCAGACTAGGAAGATTACCACCACCCATACAAAAACAAACTTCAATTTCAACAACTCAAATTTATTCACCGACCTCGGCAACGCAGAACACAACTCCAACACCACGACCCTTGCAAAATCAAACTTCAGTCTTAACAACTCAAACTCATTCACCGATTTCAGCAACACAGATCCGATCTCCTACTATACTTCAAACGTCAAGACCAGAGCAAAAGCAAATAGTGGTTGTAATTACACCGCGTAAACTCTAACCGCCACGTACAACATCAATATCAAACATTAGGACTTTAAGTCCTGGCACGACGCCTGCTCAGACGCTGGACAACACCCGAACAGCGCTACTCGAATTTCTCCGGGAACTTCCCCATTTTCCAAGACAATTTCTGTATCTGCCATACCCAGCACACAAGCACCATTTACACATTAACAGCAAGTACACAACAACCAAGTTCAAGCCGAACAAGAACTAATATTTTCAATCCAAATGGTTTTCGTAATACTTAATTTTTTAAAAAATGAAAGATGTTATATACTCCTGTTATATACTTTTGTAATACACTTGATATATACTCTTGCTATATACTCTTAATAACATTATCATATATTGTAAGTCTCGCCACTAGTATACCCTGATCCACTACTGCGCGCCACCTATAGCGAATAACGAGGTTTCCTCATAAAGGAGCTAGCTACTTTGTATTCAGTTTATATTGGACACTTGATGAGCACAGTCAATAAATATTTTATTATAATTAATTCTGTCGACTTACTAAACATAAGTGGGTTTTCCCAGAACCTTGTTTTAGACGTACGAGTGTTTTTTTTTTTTTTTTTTGGTTCGAATTAGAAATTAGTAGTTTTGCATAAATTGGTAGTAATGAAAATTAGAGATACGTTTAGGACATTTCATGTTTTTTAAATTAGGGAGACTAGAGATTAAATAAAGATTTACGATTTGAAAGTGAACTTTAAAATTACCGAGATAAACCTATGGTAAAAGAAACACCTTTCAGTTCTATAACCTTGAAAAACTGATAAGGAAAGTTCAGTTTTTCGTTAGAAAGGAAACAAGATCTTTTCGTAAAGGTATGATCTAATGGAAATCGTGTCTTACAGATTTTATTCTGAATTAAACGTTTTATAAGGCAAAGCTAGTGGTATGCATCAGAGAATAAAATTTAACATAGAACTTATATATTCTTTGTAAGTAATGATTTGAAACCTAGGATTAGCGGATGATTATATATTTTGACAATGTAGAGAAAACTATTCAATGACTTAAGCCTCGTTAGACAAAACAAAGCGAAAAAATGTTGGTCTAGTATTTCGATATTGAGTCGTATACTAGTCTTTTCCCCGACTCGGAGAGGTAATATTTTGGTTTTCCCAACTTGTTATTTTCTAAATAAATATTGTTCTTTACAATTGTATTAGGTAATCTCTAAGAAAACTTTCCATTCTTAGAAATGATGTAAGCACCCTTATTTACCGAATAATTACCATGCCGGCTCTATGGTTGTGTGCTTTAAATATACTGCAGTATATTAAAATGGCGGCCGGAACTAACCAAATGTCTTAACGGTCAACGCCGAACCTTTTTTCTAAAAGTAGTAATAATAATATGATTTTGCTAGTTATTCATAAAACCATTACGAACTGATAGTAAAATTTATTAGTAACAATATTGTCTCAAAGGCTTTATTTAACATCAATTAATATTACAACTGGATTTACAGTATTTAAGTCTACGCTTACCGTAATAATTGACTAATTTTAATGGTCATCTCCCTTTTAAATTTCTCCAAAGTATTATTTAGTTTCGTTGCTTCCATGGCAAAACTGACCCTCATACCGGAAACTTGTTCAAATTACGTTCAATATTTTTCTCAATTCTTGCCAATCTCTTCTCAAATTTTTTCATAACCTTTTCCTGGCGATTTTGGATACGTTTTTCGAATTGTTCCAAGCGCTTTTCCAAACGTTTGAGCTTTTCTTCTTTCGAACGAGTAACATTTTTGCCACCAGACTCCTCGGAACTTTCATTACCACTTAAATTGTCTGAAGTTTCTTCAGGTTTTGGCGTAGTACTTGCTAAAAGTCCTGGATCTTCATTTGCGTCTTTAATTACTTTAACTTCGTCACCAGCCCTGGTAGTAGATGGTTTCAAAAGAAGCAAGAGAGACAGGAAAATTGTCGCTAACCCTAGCTTCACCGTTGAATTCATGCTCTTGCTTCTTTTCAGTACTTAGTAGGTGTATCACGTATAGAGGTTTAATGGCTGAATATTACTGTTTGTTCATATTGTCACGTATATTTTATCATACGTTTATTAGGATAAGTTTGCATTCTGTATAATGTCTTAGGAACGTTTCAGTGATGAAATTTTAATCAAAATATATTAGCTGCCAGGTTTAGAGTGGTTTGATTGAGTTCTTCTATAGACTGGTAATGCAGTGAACCCCTAGCCTTTAAGCCTGATAAGAACGTCCTATTCTGGGCCAGTAACATTTTAGTTTTATGATTTACCACTATTTAAGTATCGTTACACTGAATTTGAAAGTTGTAAGAAAATTTAAACAATATTGCGAAGATACTTCATAGAGGTGGTCTCCAAGTCTATTTAGTGTTTATTGTCTACATAGATGCAGGAAAATTGTCGCTAACTTTACCGTTGAATTCATGCTCTTTTTTTAGTACTTAGTAGGTGTATTCACGTATAGAGGTTTAATGGGAGAATTTTACTGTTTGTTCATATTGTCCAGTTTATTTTATCATACGTTTATTAGGTTAAGTTTGCATTCTGATGATTCTGTATATAAACTAAACAATGAAAGCTTTTTTGTACCTTAAAAAACAGGTTTTTAATTAATTTCAATTAGAATGACCGAGGTGCAATTAACGAGATCGGGATCATTCGAGAGTGGAGTTCAATTCAAGGTTTTTGTTTTTCCCGCGCAAAAACCTGTATTTAAATTAGCTCTGTCTAGTAATTATTTTTTATTAGAACGACTGATTTGTAAGCGTTAAGATACATTTACTTGAGGACATATGAATTGATTTAATCGCGAAATACCTACCTACTTTTACAGATATATTTAGTTTGCTTTTGAAAATTGTTATAGATACTTTTTGCGGTCCAAGTCTGGCAGAATCTCCGATATTTTCTCGACATGATACTTCTAGAACCTTTTTTTTTTTGCTCCGTTTTTATTGTTGAGCTAGGACCAAAGAAAAAGGTCTTACACTCCACAGCAGTGTTCAGCACACTTCCTCTGGTTCAAAACCAGTTTACTAATAGCTTGGACTAGTTTGAAAATTCAAGAACTGAGGGTTACTGGTCCTCGGGACCAGTTTATTAATTAAGAACAAAGGTGGGGGACTGGGGGCCAGTCCGGAGACCAGTTTATTATTTCGGACACTAGGAGGGATCACTGGTCCCAAGCAGCGTGGGAAATAAGGCGGTGGCATATGGCGAATGACCAGTTTAAAAATTGTCTGGACCAGTTTTAAAATTAAATCGGAGGGGGGTCAGTGATCCACGACCACTAATAAAATTCAAGGGTAACCAGAGTCCAGACGTTATCTCAACTATTTTAATTATCCACTAAGTGGATTCCTCTTCTTCATTTTAGCACACGACGCGTCCTGGTCAATGGTCATGGAATAAGACAGGTTCACAAGTCCAAAACCAGTTTATTAATTGGTCGGACCAGTTTATTTATTCCAAAACTTGGGGTCAGTGGTCCCAGGGACCATTTTATTAATTATGGTTTTTGTAAAAAATAGACGGTGGGACCAGTTTATTAAGTTCGGGGTTCCTTATTAGAATTTTTCTAGCTCAACACATTTTCTACCAATTCTACTCATAGGTAGTTAGTACTCCTTGGCTACAACTTCCCTACAAACGTTTTGTAGTCTATACTCTATTGACTATCGATCTTGTCTAGCGTCTATACTCACAGGATTTTGATCTGGCTTACTGATAGCGAGAGAAGATATTGCCACCGAATTTATGTAAAATGCAATAAGGAAAAAGGATAGTTCAGAAAAGGATTAAGAACTTCAAATATCATTAGACATGTTGATTGATATTTAGTGGCAACTAGTTGAAAAATTGTGATAAGAAATAAAAGTAAACTGTTATGGATTGTTATATGCTACCTTTTCCTACAGTAAAAAATTCAAAATCAATTAGAATTTTCAGCTTCTTTACTTTTCTGTCTTTACGTGCTTATTATTCTCACCATTTTAGAAATTTAATTTATAGTGGGACCGGTAAAATAATAATTAATGCGAGGGTCACTGGTCCCAAGGACCAGTTTACTAATTCCAACATGAGGGGTCGCTGGTATCGAGCACCACTTACAAAATTCACCTTATTTCCAACCCTGTCATGGACCATTTATTCCAGACCAGGGGTGGGGTGGCAGGCCCAATGTCCAGTTTTAAAAAATCCTTATTTCCCATTCCCACCCTGTACTCCCAACTTCCCAAGGACTAGTTTAAAAAATATCCTTATTTCCCAGACTGATTGGTTAGGAAAAAGCTGTCTGCTAGACGTTCTCTTTTTTTGGCGTTTGTACTTTGTAGTGAATTCCTTTGTTACGGTAACGGTTCCTCCTTTAAAGGCTTTAATGTATTTTTATTGATTATCAAAAAGAGTATCTATATACAAGAAAAGCTCTTAATAAAAGTTGAAGCTTTTTCTCTTTTTTAACCCCAAAAACAGAACAGTGTGAGTAACTGTGAAACCAAAACAACGTTAATATAAGCCTTGCCTGGTAAGAATGTATATTAAACTGAGGGAAACGCCCTTGGTAACGCTAAATCTTTGTTTATGGCCATACTTTTTATTATTATTAAAATATTACGTATTTTATCATAGCAGGATAACTGTACAAAAAGTGATGGAATTTGTTAAAGAATGTCGTGTTATGGTCGAACGTTTAAAATGGTAAGTGATGAATATAATGCAACTTGGATCATGTTAAACAGGCATAACGGATCTAAACCTATAGAGCTATTTCAGTGGGGGAAAAATTTCGTCTGCTACGAAAATTGGGCCTGCCTTTGAGTGTAGGGCGGCCATTTTATGAGAGTTTTCTCTATGGGCAAATAGCATTGGTGACGTAGCCATTACCCCCTCTGAAATAGCTCTATTGAAACTATTATACCTTGGAAAGAAATAGATCTTTCTTGCTGTTTAAAAAATAAAAATGCTAGCAGAATAAATAATTTATACGAAGCTAGTTGTAGTTGTATTCAGAAAATGTGCTTGAGAAAATCCCTCGTCTTGAACAAGTGTCAAAATTTAAGCATCGCTATGTTTTTCTTAGCTTTTTATAGCGAAAGCTACAATGTAAGGGGAAACTTTCCTTGTCCGTTTTTGATTTCCCTTCAGTTTGGAAAATTATTTTATTTTAGGGTAGATTTACAATCTCACCAACTCTCGTTACAAAATTCCGAAATGAGTTTAGTAAATCTTCAAAGGTTGGCAATTAAAGAGGTATTTTGCGAAATTATTGCAATATTTCCTGTTTAAGACAAACTGAGTTAAGTTATTGAAACTTTGTTTTTAGGCAATGGACTACGAAGAAGATTGTAACTATGATCACTTGAGCAAAGATGATCTAATCAAAGAAGTGAAAGCTAGAGATGATCGAGTTAGGGAACTGGAAGCCAAGGTATTTTCAAAGCATAGGAGTTTTTTTAGCAGTGTGAAATTAAGCACAGAGATATGAGAAAATTTAAAATGTACAGTTGTCGAATCAGGTGTCCCTTAAAATAGAAGCAAACTCTATGAGTGGGTTAATTAATTAAGGTTATTGGTGAAAACACCTATCAGGATTGGCACAAAGCTAAGGGGATTGGCAACACGTCCTTCGTTTCTTTATTAACAAAGAACCCCGACGAGGGCCTTTGTTGCTGATCCCCTTCTTGCGTGTCATTATCTTCCCCTTTTTCTCGCTTGCCCCTTTAAAATACGTTTAGCCAAAGAAACTCCGAAGATTGTTTTGTAATGGAATCTCATTTTGTTTAGTGTAATGTTTTAATTTCAAAAATGGCAAAAGAGAGAGTGAAAACAACATTAACGATAAATAAGCAAATAGACGAAATTGAAAGACTCAACAGGGTCAATAAAGAGTTGGAAAGGAGAATCAAAGATCTGATGGTATGCAACATTCTTCACTTTCATACTCGATTGGAAAGAGAATTACTTTAAGAATGAGAGTTATTGTTAATTGTTTAAAAAATAGGAGAAAAATGGAATACTTCAATTAGATAATGATGAATTAGTGAAAACTGAACCCGTTGAAGATGATTTGGGAAATAATGGCCAGGAGTTGACCCTTCCAGTTGTGATGCACAATGTCCAAGGCAACCTGTGTAAAGAAAATATAAGTCAAGAATCACCTGTTTCTGAGGTTTGCAATGCAAACACCGAAACTCCCTTGAAAAAAACTGAAAATATGGGGTTTATAACGCGAATTACGAATCCGTGTGTCCCTAAACTGAAATACAGTGACAGTTTGCCTCAAAGTGCGCCTTCACCAAAAATTAAGGTTGAAAATCCATTCGAAATGTCTCCTGACACGAACACGGAGAGCGATTCTCCACGAGAACCTCTTGAAAACAATTTTACCATTAACGATTCTTATCGTAAATCGCCAAGTTTCTCGACAGAGGGGGACACTGAGGATAATTCAACTCCATCGAAGAAATTTCGTGTTCCTGAATTGAATGTTGAATCCGAAAAACATTTGGATCTTTCTCTTGATGCAAATGCCGAAAGCGATTCGCTAGAAGAAGCCCGTGAAAACGATCTTGATGATAACCAATCCACGATCATCTTGACAGATGCAAAGAAAACTTACAATAAGCAAAATCAAACTATGAGACTGTGCTTGCCAAAACTGAAGCGTGTTGATCCGAAGTCATTGAGTGTGCCAGTGTGTGTTCCTCAACTTGAACGCAACCCAAATGACCTATCAGAATTGACCCCCGTCTCTATGGAAAGCGATTTGCCCGAAGTTCCAATTGCAGGTCAACATAATAGTTCGGTGTCCAGCTCGGAGACATTAGAAGATGTCGCTCCAAAGAATCCAGATGGTAAAACCTCATCGCCTCGTTCGGAAATTGCAGGTAAGTCATTTCATTCTTTTATAGTCTTGAGTACCTAGATTGAAATATCATATTTCTAAGCCACTATTTCCGCCTTCTCGGAATAAAGTCTAGTCGCGTATTTCTTTTGACTGCTCGTAATATAAAACGAATGTATTATTTCACCCTCCTAAAAACGCGAATGATGGAGACACGGCCTCCCTGCTTTTGGACGTAATTCCGCTTTAAACTTAGATGAAAACTAATCTTGGGTCGAAAGCCCCTAAGCGATGTTTATATTCAATCGTTGTGGTTGCGCACTTTAGTGTAGTTATACTGCTTATATTATTGGAGCGTACGCTGATTCACGTGATCAAAGCCTTTACTTTTCTTCGACATTGCTTGTTCGTACAACTTGGCATTCTGTTCTTTTCAAGTGCGTCTCCACAATTCTACGTATTTAATGCCTTTTTTTTTTTGCAAACTTTATGTGATGAGTACATCGTTAATTCTACCGTGAAAGGTTTTTTCTTCATCCAGGCTTAATTAATTCAGTATCAAACTTAGTAAGGATGAAATTTATAACGTCCCATTAAAACGCGAACCAGTAAAACCCCTCAAATGAGATTAGTGTTCCCTTGGAAGCACGCAAGAAATTAATTTGATGAAAATCAATGCATTTACAAATTACACTAAGAAACTTCACATTTCTAGCCGCCATTATTCAAGATGTCCACAGATTAAACCAATTTCTTTAAAGTCCCTGCAACATTTATGCGGGGACGGTTAGGCCGGGCATTGAGTATCAATTAGGTACGACTTTTACTTAACAACACCAGGGTGCCTATTCTGTAAGCTTCGAAAGAGAGTTGTCGATCGACATCTCTCTCGGTCTCGAAAATCACAAAAATGGTATTCTGTCAGAAGTTGTCGAGTATCGACAAGTTGTCGAACTAGATATCGACAGGGTTTCGTTTCCGGTAACCCCTCTTGCATGAGTTTTAATCTGAGAGTAAATAGCTGCCCATCTACATTTATCTCGCTTTGAGTTAAATAATCTGGCTAGGGAAATTATTCGGTGAGTTTTACGAAGACTACGTTCTATCAGAAGTAGAAGAAGATGTAGTTGCACTCAGGGTGCCTTTTGCTAGGTAGAGAAACAAAGTGAAAACTAGATGTGACAACAGAGAGTGGGTGCCAGAACGAAAGAAAATGGTAGCTTGTCTGCACGCAGCATCAGCTAGAATTTGATTCTCCGAACACCCGTTGAATTTGAAAATACGTCCTTTCGAGCCAAAGTTTCTCTTGCAATTCAATTTATGTTCATCCCCTTTTTACCTCTCCGTTTGACGATGTCGTCACGGAGGGGTATTACACTGGACGTGTCTGTCACCGCGCTCACGCGCTTGCGGGTTTTCTTATTATTTATTGTGAATCAATAGCCTTATATACCCAGGATTCGTACGGAACCTGGATAAGTCAGGGATATGGAAAATAGGAGCAAAAGTCGGGGATAAGTCAGGGATTTAATAAAATTCCTATATATGTCAGGGATTTCGTTTGGTATATCAAACCATGCTTCGACCAATGCTAAATATGTGACAGGTGTGATGAAGTGCGCTCTGGTAAACACCTTAAAATGGTCAGGGATATTGCCAAAAATTTGGTCAGGTATAACCTGGAAAAGTCAAGGATTTTGAAAGTAAAAATTTCGTACGAACCCTGATACCCTAAATTTCCAAAAATTGTTAGAGGCATACGCTTGAATTGAAACTTCAACAATAGCTATGTTTAAAATGATTTTAGGAATAACGTTTCTTAGAATGATTAAACTAATATCAAAAATATATAATATTTCATACAATATGTATGAAATATTATATATTTTTGCTAATATTAAGCTAAATTACTGACGATAAAAATAATCAATATAAATTATATTTAATTAAGAACAATCTCGACTTGTAGAGGTCTATTTTGGTTTCCCAACTTGTTGTTTATAAGGTCGTTTACTCGTACTTTAATAAAAAACAATGAGTTTTCGTAGTGCGCTTGAATGTTACTGTATTTTTGATACTATATTGTAAATGACGTATGTGCCGTTTTTATATTTCATTAATAAATTTCTGTAGGGAAATTCAGGAAGAAACGTTCAACTCGGATCAAATATTCTGCTGAATATAAAAAGGGTCCACAACGTCACACAAAGAAGTGTAACGAAGAAAAACCCTTCAAATGTGATCGGTGTGACTTTTCAAGCACGCAGAAGGGTAATTTGATCGCGCATCAACGTATTCACAGAGGTGAAAAACCCTTCGTATGTGATCAGTGTGACTATGCAAGTACGTGGAAGAATGCTTTGATCAATCATCAACGCTTTCACAGTGGTGAAAAACCCTTCAAATGTGATCAGTGTGACTATGCAAGCACGCAGAAGGGTAATTTGATCGCGCATCAACGTATTCACAGTGGTGAAAAACCCTTCAAATGTGATCAGTGTGACTATGCAAGCACGCAGAAGGTGCAATTGATCGCACATCACCGCATTCACAGAGGTGAAAAACCCTTCGTATGTGATCAGTGTGACTATGCAAGTACGTGGAAGAGTGCTTTGATCAATCATCAACGTATTCACAGTGGTGAAAAACCCTTCAAATGTGATCAGTGTGACTATGCAAGCACGCAGAAGGTTCAATTGATCGCACATCAACGCATTCACAGAGGTGAAAAACCCTTCGTATGTGATCAGTGTGACTATGCAAGTACGTGGAAGAATGCTTTGATCAATCATCAACGCATTCACAGTGGTGAAAAACCCTTCAAATGTGATCAGTGTGACTATGCAAGCACGCAGAAGGGTAATTTGATAGCACATAAACGTAGAAGTCACAAGAACGAATAGATGAGCTTGAAGGCTGCTAGACAATGTAAAATTTCTTTTTGATCTTAAAATGAACATTTTAAATTTGTTGTACAAAAACCATCTTTCATCCTCTTTTGTAATGAATTTGACGAAACTGTTTACGTAAGAATCCATTAAATTTCTCCTTTCTGAATTGTATTAACGGAAACGGTGCGCATTGTCAAGGACAGGACTCTTGGTTCACTAACAGCCGTTTTCAGAATTAATTTTAAATTAAATGACGATACTAAAATAAAAAATAGAGACGCCTCTTCATTTTGTTTTGGGTGCTTCTCTCCAGGCTAGAAAATTTCCAAACGTGCAATCAAGAGCAAATAAATATTTGTAACTTGCCTTCTCCTATCTTTTGGTTGCAATTAATTCCAAGAATATCTGTTAAACATTTTGAGTGAAAAATTAAACGACCGTTTGACCAAGGTATGTACTTCCTTTTTATTTAATGTTCATCACATTTATATCCATAACGTTTATTCGCCGGGACACTGCGGCCGGGAACGTTATGCTATTAAGAGGTACTGTCAGGGACGTTTCTGTGTCTGGCTTTCTGTGCTTGGTTACAATAGAGCGCGTTCACAGGTTTTACATGGATGTAAACGCGTTCCCCATTTCTGGGACCCTATTGTGTAATTTTCTCGATCCTTCCCGTAAACATTACGGTTCCCGTTAAGTTTACAGTTTTCCGTTTTTGGCGTAACGGCCAAATGAAAATTCGAGAAAAATGCTATTCTATAACTTTTCTGTTAAGTAAAAACATTTTTCCCGTTAATTTTTACCTCTCCGAGTGACGTATGTCACGGAGAGGTATTACACCGGCCGTGTCTGTCTGTGTGTCTGTCTGTCTGTCTGTCTGTCTGTCAGACCCCACGTGACCGCGTTCGCAGTTTACAAATCGGAGCAAACAAATACCCGATTTCCGGAACGCGTTCGCGGTTCACGGAAATTTGGTCATTCATCTACCAACACTAGTCTTTACTAACTGGCCTCTAAGGACCACAATCTGCTAGTCTTTGTCCATCCCACATGGACACTAGTCTGTACGTGCTTGCTTCCAAGCACCACCAACTTCTGTTCTTCGTCAATTTCACCTTGACTCCAGCTTCTATGCACCACCATCTTCTGCTCGTCGTCAATTCCACATTGACACCAGCTTCTATACACTACCATCTTCTGTTCTTCGTCAGTTCCACATTGACACCAGCTTCTATGCACCACCATCTTCTGTTCTTCGTCAATTCCACATTGACACCAGCTTCTATGCACCACCATCTTCAGGTCTTTTGTCCATTCCACATGGACGCCGGTCAGTACATTCTGGCTTCTTTTCCACCGTCATCGTTTGGTTTCAAGATATACGCGGCGAGCGGCTAGGGTTACGAGAAACGTCTAGCCTCCCAATGGCAGGGCTTCCACCATCGGTTCACGCGAATGCGTTTTTATCTATTATTTGGTTTTAAGATATACGCGGCGATCAGCTAGGGTTACGAGAAACGTCTAGCCTCCCAATGGCAGGGCTTCCACCAAAGGTTCACGCGAATGCGTTTTTATCTATTATTATAATGGAAACGGATCGTATATATACCCCAAAATTTGAAGAAAGCGGGCAAGAAGGGTACCCTTCACTTTAAACGTCAATATTAGCAAAGATTCGAAAGATATTATGAACAACTTTATTTTAAACGATTTAACTATTTTTAAAGTTATTTACTGGCGATTAAAATAATTAAAAATAATTATATTTATTTAAATATTAAAGATAAACCCAAGTACCGAAGTCGTTAAATCATTGCCTCCTATATCTATCAAGGCCCGTGCATTGCGTTATGTTTCCTACATTGCCTCCTCTATCTATCAAGGCGCGTGCATTGCGATATATTTTATTCATTGCCTCCAATATCTATCGAGGCCCGTGCATTGCGATATATTTTTGAGAACAACAACCAAAATGGGAAGCTCCTCTCAGAACCATAATAATTTGTTTTCTCAGTTATATGAAATGAAAATATGGATAATATTTTCGGCAATTCGATTTGAATGGCTCTTTCTGATGTATCATTCTCTCAGCACTGTTCATAATGGACAGGAACGTAGAGATTCGAGACACTAGGAATTACGATAGTGTTTCAAATCCTCTGTATTGAGGGCTTAAAGGCTTGGAGTGAGTCGAAAGATAAATACACATCCTATTTTTTAGTTGTACCATGCGTACCACAATGTTGCCAGGCGTTTATTGAAGGATGCTTGGGTACTTGATACAGACTGTTACGTCTACCAAGTTTCCTAGCATCCAAGAATAAATAGGATTCATAGAAGCCAGTGTTAAGGGCATGTCATGGGTCAAGTCGTTAAATATATCGACGCAGTTAAATAGCTGATGGCATTATTTTATCCACTTTCCCATTGCCTTCGAGTGGAAGTTCAACTTTGGCACGGACGACAGATGGCGCTCTTAAACTTCTACCCCCAAAAATCGTTGTTGTATGCTCGTTTTCCCCTTCCGCGTTTTTTCGTTATAAACTTATGATTTAACGAACTGTTAAGATAAAATTTCATATTTCCTAAGACAGATAAGCTTCTACTCCTTTCATATTACTCCCAGTTAGATTTAATGCTTAAAAAATATATTTTCAATAAAAACACCGCTTCCACTAGTGGATTTTTACTCCTTGTTAGATTAGTGTAGGTGTAGAGAGTAATCATTACAAACGCTAAAAAATATATTTTCAAAAATGAAGAACATAGAACATTTATTCTATATCAAAAAATATTTTGGTGGTAAGATTGCTTTAGAAAAATCCAAACGGCTAGATATTGGTAAAAAAAGACATGTGTAAGCGATTTGTAGATGAGATAATTGTTTTACATGTTTTAAATGAGACTAAAACTTCCACTATTGTGTCTAAAAAAGTGTTGGCCATGTATATTTTTTAAATATGACGGAATTGCGGTTGATATGATAGCGCCCTATTTGCGAAAAAAACCTTTTTTTAAACAGTTGAATCATTCTTTGATAGAATTTCGAAGGAAGAAGTTAAGTGTTAGATTTGCTCGATTAATTTTGTTCGGCAAATAATATAATTAAGCCTTACGTATTACTGAAGGAGATTGATTTTGCCAACCTTTGTGAGTATTTAACTGTTTAATAATTATTTTGGTTAAGTGGGAGCCAAGCTTATGTGTGATTGGGTTGTGGCTTCCAAGATTTGGGCACATTTGCTTTTTGTGTGGCGAGGTATGATTCAGCTTTGATATGGACAAATGTTACAAATCATACTGGTGGACTAAGAATGCGGTTGAGGTATAGCGAGAGAGTAGAGTTTCCACAGCAATTGAGAGATATTGAAAAGGCTTGAACAATAGACTATTTTAAAATTCAATTCCTGCACTTGCAAAGAATTAAAAAAAGCGATAGATGCATATATTTAGGTTGTTTAAGGGGTAGTGATAGTCATCTCCACTCGGAGAGGTAATATTTTGGCTTTCCCAACTTGTTAAATTCCCGTTGAAATTTCATCATACCGTTTTCGTTAGGCTTAAGTTGAACTATTGACAGATTGTTGACTTGGTATTTCTTCACTATTTAATTATTTATAAATTGTCAACTTAATTAAATTAACTTTTATTTATCACGAAAAACGCGTTGACACGCAAAGCATTGCCTTCTTTCTTGCACAGCAACGCGAAGAATTTCCATTTGTATTAATCGGTATTCGGTAGGCCCATTTAAATATCACTCTCGAAACGTAATTGAACTTATTGCCAAAAACAAACACATATGTAAACAATTAAGTTTATACCACTATAATAGTGTTTTTGAAATAGGCTTAGTGTTGTAACAACGTAATTACGCCTACAGATTACACCTACTACTGATAAGACTTAGTTCACGAGTTGACCGATAGGGGCGTGTTAGGGATCTCTAGAAAGAACCGTTAGAGATCACTCTGGAAAATGACGCGGAACTAGTTAGTTCTATTGTAATGCTTTAATGGATTTTAGCTAATAAAATAATTTATGATATTGGTATAACTTGAATACATATGTTCTATTATTCAACCGACATACACAATAAGTGGCGACGGAGGCGAGATTGGATTACAACGGATACCTGGACTATTCCATAACTCAACTCGCAAGCTATCCAGTAAAAAAAGCAGAAGCCCCGGCAGACGACGTCCACGAGGGAACAAAAAGAAGATAGAACTTTTTCAACACCACGCTCGTGAGTTACAAGTTACAACTATATCTAAGGACGCCTGACGAAGGAAATTAAATTAGTGGAGTCAAGATTTACGTCTTACGAAAGCTTAGAAAAAAACTTTAATACAAGATTAAAGAAGTAAAGGTTTAACACGTAAGCCAAATTTAACTGAAGCCGGAAAGGAAGTAGGAAGTGGAACTTAAGCCTTGGTCTACATCAACATTCCACTTAAGCCTTGGTCTACATCAACATTCCACTTAAGCCTTGGTCTACATCAACATTCCACTTAAGCCTTGGTCTACATCAACATTATCAAACATCAATTTCGATTTGGAAGGAAGATTTTGAAAGATAATTATCAAGATGGAGAACGATCCAATGCCTAGAACGCAAGGAGCGAGACTTTCAACTTACGATAGTACTTACGAAACATGGAAACAGTACTCTCTACGATTAAACTCATTCTTCGCAGTCAACAACGTTCCAGAGGCTATGAAAGCAAATCATTTATTCACTTTGCTTGGTGCTCGCGAACTCTCGCTATTAACGGATCTAGTATTCCCAGCAGACATAGCTACAGTAGCTTATGCCACGTTAGCGTCTACGATGGACACTCATTTTAACCCGAAAACATGCAAGTATGTTGAACGATTTCACTTCACGAAACGTCTACGGAAGTCCGGAGAATCATTGGCTGATTACATGGCCGAACTCAAACGGCTTTCCCGATACTGCAAAATGGGAACAAATTTGAACGAACGCCTTCTGGAACAACTGGTTCTGGGAATAAACAATCCGTCAATGCAAAGCAAGGTTTTCGAGGAGCTTGGAAAGGATGAAGATGCTACATTGGACGAAATAATGAACGCCATTCAAGGGATGGAAACCGCTTCGAAAAACACTCACGTTTTAAACACCAACGGAGATAATGGGACAACCATCAATGCCGTAGGAAGCAATCGACACCGAGATAAAACGAAGCAGAATAACCAGGACACCCAACGAAATCCCAATCAAAAGGGTAGATCTCAACCTGGAAGATTCGTACCAAACTCTTCCCAATGCATTAGATGCACTAAAGGAGGACACAAATCAAGTGATTGCCCATACATTCAGAAAATATGTCATAACTGCCAGAGAAAGGGACATCTAGCAGTAGCCTGTCTGGGAGCAGCTAAAACAGCTGCAAATTCTAACAAGCCCATGCAGAGAGGTCGATTCCAGAAACCTCGTACTAGCCATCACATTCAAGATTCCAACCCGGAATACTCATACCCGGTCTATAACGTTAAAGGAAGTTCCACACTCACTCAAGAAGATTACGAGGTACCGCCAGCAGAGATAGTAGAACTAGAAGTCAATGGAACACCCATCCCTTTCGACCTAGATAACGGTTCTGGACACGCCATGATTACGGAAAGTTGGTTCGACAAAATGAGGTACAAGAACAAGGTTCAGCCTTTTAATCGAGCACCACTGCAAGCCTACACCGGACATAGCCTAAAAATTACAGGCGAAACCAAGGTTACAGTAAAATTCAACGGAAAAACGGCTGATCTGCCAGTTTTAATAGTACATGGACCCGGACCAAACCTATGTGGAAGGAAGAGGTTATACTCGTCATTGAACATTCTCCCATCGATCTACCATTCCGCAAGAGTAAACCAGACCTCGAAACAATCTAGAGATGAAACCAAGAATGGCCAGTTACAGACCATTTTGGACAAGAACGCAGACCTTTTCACGCCGGAACTCGGGAAGTTAAAGGACGTGCAAGCTCATCTACATTTGAAGCCTGATGCCATACCGAAATATTGCAAAGCACGGTCGATACCGTATGCAATGAAAGAGGATGTAGAAGAGGAAATTCAAAGAATGGTCAAAGTTGGAATTCTGGAGCCAGTAGCCTTTTCAGAGTATGCGTCACCAATCGTACCAGTCCAGAAGGTTCAGACACAGAAAAACCACGATGAAGGCCAACGCATAACAGCAAAAAGGAACTCCATAAGAATCTGTGGGGACTTTAAAACGACAGTAAACCCAAACTTGGACACAGAAGTTTATCCACTGCCTCGAGCCGAAGAAATCTTCTCCAAGCTCGCGGGATGTCAATACTTCTCCAGATTAGATTTAAAGGAAGCATATAATCAACTTGAGCTCGACGAACCCTCTAGAGAATTCACGGTGATAAACACGACAAAGGGTCTATTCAGATATACCCGATTACCTCAAGGAATATCATCCTCATCTGCAATTTTCCAGCGACACATGGAAAGAATCTTACAGCATCACCGTAATGTATCGCCATTTTTGGACGACATATTGCTTGGCGGCAAAACGGCCGAAGAACATCTAAAATGCCTCGATGCCGTTCTGACAACATTACGGGAAAATGGACTGAAGCTAAAGAAAGAGAAATGCAAATTCCTAGAAACAGAAGTCGAATTCTTAGGACACCTCCTAGACAAAGACGGATTGCATCCACAAGAAAGCAAATTAACAACAATCAAAGGAGCACCCCCACCTGAAAACGTTGAACAACTTCGCGCTTTCTTGGGACTATTGAATTATTACTCCAAATTTTTATCAAACAACGCTACAAAATTAGCACCACTCTACGAGTTGTTACATAAGGAAGAAAAATGGAATTGGACGGAAAGACACAGGAAAGCTTTCGAAGATGCCAAAACATCTATCTTAACCTCGAATCTGCTGGTACACTACGACGTTTCACGAGAAGTTCACCTCGCAACAGACGCCTCGCCGGTAGGGTTAGGAGCCGTGATCTCTCACCTGAACGACAAGGGAGAAGATCAACCAATCGCATTCGCTTCTAGAAGTCTAACGACGGCAGAACGCAACTACTCACAAATAGAGAAGGAAGCTTTGGGAATAATTTTTGGAGTAATGAAATTTCGTGACTATTTGTATGGGAAGAAGTTCATGCTTCACACAGACCACCAACCGCTAGTGACGCTATTTGGAGCGAAGACGCAAATTCCACAAATGGCAGCAGCTCGAATACAGCGTTGGGCTCTTTTGCTATCGTCATATAGCTATGAGATAAGATTTCGGAAAGGTTCGCTAAACGGAAATGCCGACGCTCTGAGTCGATTACCTCTACCGATGGAACAAAATATTACGCCAGTACCAATGGAGTATGTCCTATTACTCAGAGATATGGATAAGGGTCCCTTATCGGTTAAGGAACTCGAACTTGCAACACAACAAGATCCCGACCTAAAGCTGGTAGCAAAATACATGAGGGAAGGATGGCCGAGCAGGAAGATTCCGACAAACCTAGAACCTTACCATAGAGCAAGACTGGAATTGTCAAACTACGAAAACATACTACTCCGTGGAAACCGAATAATAATTCCGAAAGCTTGTCAAGCAGAGATGTTAACAGAATTGCACAGCTCGCATCAAGGCATAGTAGCAATGAAGAATTTGGCAAGGGCCAAGATATGGTGGCCATCGCTAAACTCTGATATAGAAGAAATGGTCAATTGCTGCTCCATGTGCCAAAATTCAGCGCCAATGCCAAAAGCCCATTATCAGGAATGGAAGAAACCGACAGGTCCCTGGCAAAGAGTACACGCAGACTTCGCAGGGCCCATAGAAAATAAATACCTCCTCATAATAGTGGATGCGTATAGCAAATGGATCGAAGTCGAAGTAACATCCAACACGTCTACGGAAGCAGTAACACGAAGCTTACGCCAACATATGGCTCGATACGGCATTATCCCAACTCTCGTCACAGACAATGGAACTTGTTTTACAAGCGAGGCATTTAGAGATTTTACATCCCAAAATGGAATAAATCATTTGAGAACAGCACCATACCACCCAGCCAGCAACGGCCAAGCAGAACGAACTGTTCGCACAGTAAAAGAAGCTTTGAAGAAAGTTAGTGCCGGTACATTAGAAGCCATCGATACGCTAAACGCAGGGTTACGAACTTTCCACACAGGAGCCCTTGAAACAAGATTGGCAAGAATTCTTTTAAACAATAGGAGAACACCAAATTCTTCGGGAAAATCACCAGCCGAACTAATGTTGGGTCGACAAATAAGATCTAGGCTAGATCTGTGTAACCCGAAGAAACAGTTTCCACACGAAAACTCTCAAGGTTCAGATCCGGAAAAGGAAGGAACATCCCAGGGAAAATGTTTTGAGAACTCAGACCCCGTATATGCCCGGAACTTTGGTAAAGGAGAGAAGTGGCTAAGAGGAAGAATAAAACGTAAACTTGGAACAACCATGTTTGAAATAGAAACAGACTTTGGAATAATTAGAAGGCACCAAAATCAAATACGCCGAAGAAGCTCGGACATCAAAGTAACACCGAATACACCGGAAGTATCCAACCAAAGTCAGAAGCCGCAGTTTACAAAGCTACCAAAGCCACAAACAGATATTGATCTTCAGGGAGATGAACATCCAGTACTAGAAGCTCCAGAACCTGACAAAGACGTTGGTGAACCTCCGGTAGTTCCAGAACAAGGAATTCAAACCCCAGCAAAGGAACCACTCGGGACCAACCAGACTCGACTGGACATCATACCCAATTCAGAAAATCATTCCTCGCACGATAGGAATTCAAATTCACCCAGTACAGAAGAGACACCCCCGGCAAAGCAACCAGTAGCGCCAACAGTCAGAATACAAAACCGACCACGACGCACAAAAAGGAAACCAGCTCGTTACTGTAATAAATAAATTTTGCTAGGAGCTCCTTAAAAAAAAAAAAAAAAAAAGGAGAAAGTATTGTTGTAACAACGTAATTACGCCTACAGATTACACCTACTACTGATAAGACTTAGTTCACGAGTTGACCGATAGGGGCGTGTTAGGGATCTCTAGAAAGAACCGTTAGAGATCACTCTGGAAAATGACGCGGAACTAGTTAGTTCTATTGTAATGCTTTAATGGATTTTAGCTAATAAAATGATTTATGATATTGGTATAACTTGAATACATATGTTCTATTATTCAACCGACATACACAATACTTAGCAATGCTTTTTTAAACCGTAAAATCCCTAACGGATGCCTTCGAGCTCACGAAAAGTTAACGTTTACCGTTACCGTTAAGTTTTCGTCCAAAAAGTTACAGAATAGACTTTTTCACCAAACGGTTTTTGCCGACCGTAATCTTTACGGTTCACGAAAACTTTACGGGCAAAAACGCTTACAGAATAAGTGGATTCCACTTCTTCATTTTAGCAGACGACGCGTCCTGGTCAATGGTCAGGGACCAGTTTATTTAATCCAGACCAGGGGGTGGCAGGCCCAATGTCCAGTTTTAAAAAATCCTTATTTCAAATTCCCACCCTGTACTCCCAAGCAGTCTGGGAAATAGCACACTTCCTCTAGTCCAAAACCAGTTTATTAATTGTTTGGACTAGCTTTTTAATTCAAAAAGTGGGGCTTACTGGTCCCGAGGACCAGTTTATTAATTGCATATCTATAAGAGAACAAAGCCTGGAACCAGTCCGGAGACCAGTTTATTATTTCTGACCCTAGGGGGGTCACTGGTCCCAAGGACTAGTTTAAAAAATATCCTTTTTTCCCAGACTGCTCCCAAGGACAAGTTCAAAAAATATCCTTATTTCCCAGACTGATTGGTTAGGAAAAAGCTGTCTGCTAGACGTTCTCTTTTTTTGGCGTTTGTACTTTGTAGTGAATTCCTTTGTTACGGTAACGGTTCCTCCTTTAAAGGCTTTAATGTATTTTTATTGATTATCAAAAAGAGTATCTATATACAAGAAAAGCTCTTAATAAAAGTTGAAGCTTTTTCTCTTTTTTAACCCCAAAAACAGAACAGTGTGAGTAACTGTGAAACCAAAACAACGTTAATATAAGCCTTGCCTGGTAAGAATGTATATTAAACTGAGGGAAACGCCCTTTTTAACACTAATACTTTGTTTATGGCCATACTTTTTATTATTATTAAAATGTTACGTATTTTATCATAACAGGAAAACTGTACAAAGTATGATGGAATTTGTTAAAGAATGTCGTGTTTTGGTCGAACGTTTAAGCTGGTAAGTGATGAATAAAATGCAACTTGGATCGTGTCAACCAGGCATAACGGATCCAAACCTATTGATACTTTTATACCTTGAAAAGAAATAGATCTTTCTTGCTGTTTAAAAAATTAAAAATGCTAGCAGAATAAATAATTTATACGAAGCTAGTTGTAGTTGTATTCAGAAAATGTGCTTGAGAAAATCCCTAGTCTTGAACAAAAGTGTCACAATTTAAGCATCACTATGTTTTTCTTAGCTTTTTATAGCGAAAGCTACAATGTATGGGGAAACACTCCTTGTCCGTTTTTGATTTACCTTCAGTTTGAAAAATTATTTCATTTTAGGGTAGATTTTCAATCTCACCAACTCTCTTTACAAAATTCCGAAATGAGTTTAGTAAATCTTCAAAGGTTGGCAATTAAAGAGGTATTTTGCGAAATTATTGCAATATTTCCTGTTTAAGACAAACTGAGTTAAGTTATTGAAACTTTGTTTTTAGGCAATGGACTACGAAGAAGATTGTAACTATGATCACTTGAGCCAAGATGATCTAATCAAAGAAGTAAAAGCTAGAGATGATCGAGTTAGGAAACTGGAAGCCAAGGTATTATCTAAGCATAGGGGTTTTTTAGCAGTGTGAAATAAATCACAGAGATATGAGAAAATTTAAATGGACAGTTGTTGAATCAGGTGTGCCTTAAAATAGAACCAAACTCTATAAGTGGGTTAATTAATTAAGGTTATTGGTGAAGACACCTATCAGGATTGGCACAAAGCTAAGGGGATTGGCAACACGTCCTTCGTTTCTTTATTAACAAAGAAACCCGACGAGGGCCTTTGTTGCTGTTCCCCTTCTTGCGTGTCATTATCTTCCCCTTTTTCTCGCTTGCCCCTTTAAAATACGTTTAGCCAAAGAAAGTCCGAAGATTGTTTTGTAATGGAATCTCATTTTGTTTAGTGTAATGTTTTAATTTCAAAAATGGCAAAAGAGAGAGTGAAAACAACATTAACGATAAATAAGCAAATAGACGAAATTGAAAGACTCAACAGGGTCAATAAAGAGTTGGAAAGGAGAATCAAAGATCTGATGGTATGCAACATTCTTCACTTTCATACTCGATTGGAAAGAGAATTACTTTAAGAATGAGAGTTATTGTTAATTGTTTAAAAAATAGGAGAAGAGTGGAATACATCAATTAGATAATGATGAATACGTGAAAACTGAACCCGTTGAAAATGATTTGGGAAATAATGGCCAGGAGTTAACCCTTCCTATTGTGATGCACAGTGTCCAAGCTGTCAATGTCCAAGGCAACCTGTGTAAAGAAAATATTAGTCAAGAATCACCTGTTTCTGAGGTTGGCAATACAAACCCCGAAACTACCTTGAAAAAAACTGAAAATGTGGGGTTTATAAAGCGAAATACGAATCCATGTGTCTCTAAACCGAACTACTGTGACAGTTTGCCTCAAAGTGCGCCTTCACCTAAACTTAAGGTTGAAAACCCATTCGAAATGTCCCCTGACACAAACACGGAGAGCGCTTCGCCACGAGAACCTCTTGAAAACAATTTTACCATTAACGATTCTTATCGTAAATCGCCAAGTGTCTCGACAGAGAGGGACACTGAGGATAATTCAACTCCATCGAAGAAATTTGGTGTTCCTGAATTGAATGTTGAATCCGAAAAACATTTGGTTCTTTCTGTTGACGCAAATGTCGAAGACGATTCATTAGAAGGATCCCCAGAAAACGATCTTGATGAAAATCAATCCGAAATCGCCGTGACAGATGCAAAAAAAAGTGATGAACAAAATCAAAGTGATATATTGTTTGTCGATCCGAGTTCATCGAGTGTGCCAGTGCGTGTTCCTGAAGTAGAACGCAACCCAATTGAACTATCAGAACTGACCTCTGTCTCTATGGAAAGCGATTTACCCGAAGTGCCAATTGCAGTTCAACATGATAGTTCGGAGTCCAACTCGGAGACATTAGAAGATGTCGCTCCAAAGAATCCAGATGGTAAAACCTCATCGCCTCGTTCGGAAATTGCACGTAAGTCATTTCATTCTTTAATAGTCTTGAGGACCTAGATTGAGATATCATATTTCTAAGCCACTATTTCCGCCTTCTCATTTAACTGCTCGTAATACAATCCCAATGTATTATTTCACCATCCGAAAAACGCGAATGATGGAGACACGGCCTCCCTGATTTTGGACGTAATTCCGCTTTAAACTTAGATGAAAACTAATCTTGGGTCGAAAGCCCCTAAGCGATGCTCATTTTCAATCGTGTGGTTGTAAATACTTAATAACAAATAACAGTGGCATGACGCCATATTGTTGCGCACTTTAGTGTAGTTATACTGCTTATATTATTGAAGCGTACGCTGATTCACGTGATCAAAGCCTTTACTTTTCTTCGACATTTAAATTGCTTGTTCGTACAACTTGGCATTCTGTTCTTTTCAAGTGCGTCTCCACAATTCTACGTATTTGCCTTTTTTTGCAAACTTTATGTGATGAGTACATCGTTAATTCTACCTCGGATGAGACTGTAATGGATTGGAATATAGCATACGTCTAACACGGGCGGCGGGTACCTCACCTCGGGACAGAAGGGGGGGCTGTTTGGGGGTTTTTAGTTCGGTCGTACGACTTGAGAGACACCTACTGTAGAATTTTTTCAAAACTCGTCTGCTTTTTTCACAATATCTTTTTTAAAAGTGAAGTGTTAACGGTTTTAACTTGGATGAGAGTCATGAGACTGTCTCAGTCTCAGGTTTGAAGAGATATTAACTTAATAACGGTATTCGTATTTATTACTTCATTATGGGTGTGTACTGCTGCTATGTTGACTGTAAAAGTGACTCCAGTTATCATAAGAATATAAAGTTTTATCCCGTTCCAAAGTCGGGAAAGAGAAAGAATGATTCTAAATTGGAAATCACCAAAAAATGGGTTTCAAGTATTAATAGAACATCTATTACCCCATCAAATTTGAAAAAACATCACCACGTTTGTAATTTGCATTTCGTTGGTGAAAAAGGGCCAACTAATGACAAGTTGGGAAAACCAAAATATTACCTCTCCGTGTCAAGAAGATTATATAAACTTAAGTATCCAATGAAAACGTTATTATGTTTCTGAGTTGGGGTTTCCCATTTTTGTTGTTGTTTTGAAAAATATATCGCAATGCACGGACCTTGATAGATATAGGAGGCAATGAATGAAATATATCACAATGCACGGGCCTTGATAGATATAGGAGGCAATGAAGGAAATATATCGCATGCACGGGCCTTGGTAGATATAGGAGGCGATGATAATCTCTCTCTTTGCACGAGAGGTTTATCTTTAATATTTAAATAAATATAATTAGTTTTAATTATTTTAATCTTCAATAATTAACATTAATAATAGTTAAATCGTTTAAAATAAAGTTATACCTATTATCTTCTCAAACTTTGCTAATATTGACGTTTAAAGTGAAGGGTACCCCTCTTGCGAGCTTTCTTCAAATTTTGGGGTATATATACGATTCGTTTCCATTATAATAGTAAGGAAAAAGCGCAATTGCGGAAACCTTTGGTGGCGATCCCACCTTAGGGAGGCTAGACGTTTCTCGTAACCCTAGCTGATCGCCGCGTATATCCTAAAACCAAACGATGATAATGGAGTAGAAGCCAATGATACAGATTGGTGTCTATGTGGAATAGACGGCAGACCAGTGGATGGTGGTTGTTAGAAGCCAGTGTAAGTGCAGACTGGTGTCAATGTGGGATTGACAAAGAACAGAAGATGATGGTGTTGGAAGCCAGTGTAAGTGCAGACTGGTGTCAATGTGGGATTGACATAGAACAGAAGATGATGGTGTTGGAAGCCAGATAAGTACCAGACTGGTGTTCATGTGGGATGGACAAAGATCAGAAGATGGTGGTGAGAGAACTCAAGTAGAGGAGCCATTTCCGTGACTGTGAAAGCATTTCGGAAATGGCGAACACGTTTGCTCCGATACGCAAACTGCGAACGCGGTGACGTGGGTGTAACAACGGACAGACAGACAGACACACACACAGACACGGCCGTTACAGAACCTCTCCTGGACTACGTCACACGGAGAGGTAAAAATTGAATTCAAGCAAATCATCGGTAATTAAAATTTGAAAATGCTGAGATTTAGAAAAAATTAAGATCTAATTATTAGTCTAAGTTCAGCAAGCCAGGCCAAGTGAAGATAGAGAAAATAGTTACCGTAAATAGCGGCCGAAGCCAAGACGCAGACAACGAAAAAGATGCTTCTGAATAACTTTGTCATTTTGGCTGTGCAGTTTACCCAATCGAGATCAGAAAATGCATGAGGTGTTATCCCGCTTAACTGCTATTTATATTTCTACTAGCTTCAAGGTGAACCATTAATCTTATTCCAAAAATGTTGGGTTACGATCATCGAAGATAACTTGATTGAGAGCAGAATTGTATTTTGATCAAGACGTAAATCTCGTTTCGCCTAAATAATCAATGGTACAATTAATTATCAATTTACGTTAACTTAAATTAACACCTGCTAATCCAGTGCTCAAATCTGATATTAATTGATGGTTCTTAACAACATTGTCAAACTAGCTAGTAAGTCCACGTTTATGACGTATATTAAAGGCTCCTAACAGCTTCATATTATTAGGGTTTAATAATTTCTTATGCCTAAAATACAGTGTAGGCTGTTTCTGATAAGTCTGCCATAATTTAAGGGAGATGCGCTTTGGGCTATTATGAGTTGAAAATGTAAATTTTATGACATTTTCCCGTCCGGGCCACTGTTTTCGAGTTATGATTTGATTAGTGTTTTAGGGATGACCCCTTAATTAAGTTAGCATTGTCTTTCAGTTTCTCAATGAAATTTAAGGGGCGAATCGTAAAATACTCAAAAATCTTGACAACAGTAGCCTGGACGGAAAAATGTAACATTTTCAAACTCTAAATTTCCCAAAGAACATTCCCCTCATTTTATGGCAGGCTTATCGAAAATACCCTGTAAAAATCAAATCCAATGTAAGAAATACATCGGGGGACACTACCTTGAACTGTAGGTCCAACTTCCTGTTTGACAAGACGACAGTTATTAATGTGAATAGTTCTACAACTCGCAGGTGCCGAGCTAACAATATTTTGTATGAACTAACAAAGATGCATTTTTATTATTACGTATACTTTTACGTAAGTCGGTAAGCACGTGAGGTAATCGTGAATGCCATTCTATAATTTTGACAAGAGAAATCAATCAAAATGATTAAAGGCATCGTAGTGGGAATAACAGTATTTAATTTAAATTCACTTTATATATTTATATTTATAATTTAACTATATCGTAAACTGTACAATATATCTTTACTAATTTTAATTTAATGTAATATACAAAACCAACAATTTTATATATTATTTATCACTAGTATAAGACAGAACAAACTTAAGAAAGTGTATTAACTGAAGTATATAATATTTCTCTTCGAGAGAAGTGTACCAAAAAGCGGGGTGATTGTATTTCATCCTTCTATTATCCTCTGCTGATATCACGCAATAATTTTTATGTCAATTGAGCTGATTCTGGTTCTCCATTTTCGGCAGGGACTCTAAAAGGAAATTTGGAGAATTGAGTGATCTTCCACTTCACTGCCTTACTCTCTCATTCATCTATTTGCTTTGATATAACTTACATAGTTTGAACTTGCGAGTATTTTTTTCGTGCTATGTAATGAAAAAATTCTGTTTTAATACACTTTATACTGAAGAAAGGATTCGTTTGTATATTCTCACCATGGAAAGCGACTGAAATTTCTGAAAAGGCAATTCCCAATAGACAAGCCAATGAAAATCCAATAGTGGTGTACCAAAAATATGATATCTCGTACAAAGGCATGAAAATACTTCTGTCAATTACATTGAAGAAAAAAACAGATTCGTGAAGAAATAGCAAGTGATTCTTGTAAAATATATTTGTAATAGCAGGGATAGATTTAATTTTAGAAGTAGGAATGGAGAACAGAGTAATCTGGGCGCGCGTCAAAGTCCCGGATCCCCTTCCCTGGGACGAGGGGGGTATGAAAGAAGAGGCGGGTCATAAGGACAGAGGTAAAAAGGAAATACGTATTTTTCGCCGTCCCCGCCAGCGACATCATCAAAACGTAGTTTAATTGAGCCGCCAATAAGATAATTTAAACTTACCGTTACGTGTTGGAGGGAGGGGCTTTATACTGGGTGGTCTATGAGTCGGAATAACTGAAGTAAATACTAACCGTTAATCTCCATTCCTACTTCTAAAATTAAATCTATCCCTGGTAATAGCCAAAAAGGTTTTTAAGGCCTGTATCCAACGAAAAGGATTGTCAATCGCCCATTTTTATTTCCATTCTCGACTTTGAATTAGCCTAGAATCCTTTTTGTTGGATCTCTCAGCCTTTAACACTTTGAGTACATTACCCTTTCTGTTCCACAGTGACCTTTACAGATGAGTTAAGATTGGTTTCCCAGTAGTCAAGGGCGCATTGATCAATAGAGTGTCCCAGGGTTTTATATTTGTTTTTCTTCACGTACAAAGAGTTGCCAATTGCAATCCAACCGATGAGAGTCATAACTATCACTAAAGATGACAAGCAAGCCTTGAGAAGAGAAAAAAAATGGACAATATGTTATAAATTCATTTTTGGTTTGGTGCAAGATGGTGAACTCTTACGGCTTTTGTTAGTTTCTTGTAAAACATAAGCAACAAAGCGATGCTACTCAAGGGTCCACGAAATAGTCCGTTTATTATGCTTAAAACTTTGACGGCATTACCAATCAGCGGTATTATGAGGCTGGTGAAAGTTGCAAGTAATCCAAATAAAAAGCCTACGAAGAAAAATTGTTTGTAAACAACGTGTTTTCAGAACAGACCCTTGGTAAGAAAAAATTCATTGATTCTTATGATCTTTTAAAAATATGGAGTAAACATAGGTCTGTAAAACGCAGGCTCCATTTAGCCAATCAGTAGCATTCTCACACTAGTTCGCCGCCATTGAGGGGAGGAGCCATCATAAGCCAAACCTCTCTGGATCACTTCGATGTAACCAAGAGGGAAAGACACGGGGGTAAAACCATTGCCTTCCATCTAGCTTTGCAGCGCCTGCGCACAAGCCGTTTTGTATCCAGAGAGCAGAGAGTGAACAGAGACAGTTATTGGTCAACCGTCTTGTATGTCCCGATACTGAGGGTTGCCTACCCTCTTTTTTACATCGAAGAGGCTTATTCCATCATGAATCTTTCCTGGATCAAGATTCAAAACATATTACTTACTTAAAACCATGCATATCTTAACAGAAACATTCTCTTTCGCTGTGATACTTGGGAACAATGGTTTAAGAAAATCCTCTAACACGAGTGCAGCGAATGCATTGATGTACGATGAAAAGGTACTAAGAGAAGCGCTAATGATGCCTGAAATGGCAACACCTTTAAGAATGGGGTAATCCAGGAACAAATCTCCAATGGCATAAACAAAAATCTATTGTTATTATTAAATGGTTGTTAGTCACAATGATTCAGTTTCTGAGATATGGAGACATTACTTGGTCCACTGTTTTAACACCGGTGTATTCTTTCAAGCTTAACGGATTGCACTGTCCGTAGAGTATGTAGAGAACTCCCGCAGCGGCGCCTATCGTCACACCAACAAGCAAAATCAGAATGGCAGCGATGATAACCGAGCTTGAAATGTTTTAAATTATATGAGATGATGGATTTTACATAAGCTAATTATACCCTCGAAGTTCCCAAGGAACTGTCTCAGTCTTGTTAGGCTAGTCTAGGTTTTGTGTCACCTGTGGTCTTTAGGTAATTTGGTGTAAGCCAGAACTAAAGTGAGGGACGTTTATAAACTTGTTAAGCACGGACTAAATGAGTGACAATATTTTTTGAGAGGAAATATTACACCAGTTTGATCATACTGAGAGGATAATAAAATGAGGTTAAACTCTGATTTCCATGCCTCTTTTTGGCACCTGCATTGTAGGGTGTTTTAATCATGAAAGCGGGGCCGTGGACCTGCGATGCAGCAGTACCCTTGTATCTTGCAAGGGTACCCTCATCGACGGTATCGAAGTCCTCCCAACATCGTGTCTGTTCCACCATAGTTCCCTACCTAACAGAACGGAGCTATGAGAAACTTTCAATGACGCATCATTATAATTATTGCCACTCTATCTCACCGCTTTCATTCAAGCTAGTATGTTCTAATATTGAGGTCAAACCATTTTCATTATCAAAACTTTAGAATTCCCCAAAATTTTGTTAACTTTTCTGCTGAGGATGGACTAGAAATCTAGACAAGCACAATTGTCATTGAAAGACTAAGATTGGAACTTGCAGGGTATTATTAGCCCATGATGTTACTTAAGCAATATTGAAATATTGACTACTTTATTGCAGCGGAATTGGATTTAACAGCTAAAACCCTTTGCATAACGGCTTGATTGATTAGGAAGAAATCAATGGACAAAACAGGGCCCATAATAACGAAAGCCCAAACAGAGCTCCTCGCTGTACCACTTTCTGTCCAACTTATCGAAGTAAGAAAACCATTTTCAACGGATAATGACCAAATATCGGACCAGCTTCCAATTTTAATTACGCCTTGAAAGATGACCATTAACAGAGCGGCCATTATAAGAATGCATTGCAAAGCGTCGGTCCATACTACGGTGCGAAACCCTCCCTGTTAATAATTTAATTAGTTTGGTTTTAATTATACATAATTTAGGGTTAAGTACTTACAATAGAACTGTATAGGGTGCACACGATTCCGAGTACCAATGTTGTGACGTGCGTATTAAAATGTGTCAGAGTTGTCAACGAAAGGGCCGGAAGGTATAACACCAGAGCCATGTGTAACAACTGTAATGGAACAAGATAGTAACACTATAAAGTTTTGATAGTTTTAAATAGGTTAAATATAGAAATTTTGCCTAAATAGATAATTTGAAATTTCCATAAACAACTTTGGTAAAATCAGGTATCCATGCAATTTTGGAAGCAGGAATGGAGAACGGTTAGTTAGTATTTACTTCAGTCCAACTCGTAGCCCAGTATGGAGCCCTCCCTTCAACCCGTAACGAAAATTTATGTTTTGATGACGTTGCTGACGGGGACGGCGAAAAATACACCCTTTCGACGAGTCTAAGAGGGAAAGGGGCGGGGGTAAAACTCTGCCTTCCATCTCGCTTTTTAGCGCCTGCGCTGTAGGCGTTTTGGATCTGAGAGTGCGCAAACACGGCGCTGGAGCAACCCCCCCCCCTTGTATCTACTGATACTAAGGGTTGCCTACCCCCTTTTCCCGTCGAAAGGGTGTATACGTAGTTCCATTTTACCTCTGTCGTTATGATCCGCCTCTTGTTTCATGCCCCCCTTCCCGGGGAATGGGGTCGTGGACTTTGACCCGCGCCCAAATTACCCTGTTCTCCATTACTGCATCTAAAATTACATGGATCCCTGGTAAAATATTCTCTGCGAGCCAAATTTCTTTCAAATCTGATAGAAAGTTATCCCTTATGTTGTATTTTCCATAAATCCGAGATAAATTTCTTTCAGAACGTTTAGAATAATAATTACTCTAAATTATAAATACAAAAAAAATAATAACATGAATAAATACATCTACATTGTAAAGCCATTGTGTAGCCGTTGTCTCAACGTGTCTAGGTTTATTATGTGGGAGGAGCTAGACTAATCATTATGCATGACAAATTTTATGTTACGAATACTCTATCTGTCTTAAACCTAACGTGCGTACCGAACCTCACGTCAGTCGTCACTACCAACCAAACAATGAAATCACAGTTAGAAAGATGTCATGTGACCAATGGTAAGTTTTCAAGCCCAGAATACCCACAAAACCCGCATAGAAATAAACAAAGAGCAATAATTCCAAATAGCTGTATGTATTCCTAATAATAACAATAAAACTTTACTTTATGAATTATGTAAACCGAAGAAAACGATCTTCTGACGCAACCATCGAAGCGATCCTCTAACAACTAAGACGAAAAAAAGAAACTAATTTATTAAATTTAACTGAAATTAATTTAATGATAATGTTAATTAAGTTTAATTGAAATTAATATATTAATAATATTAGTTAAATTGAATACAATATATATTAATTATGTTAATTAAATTTAATTAAAATTTAATGTTAATTAAATTTAATTAAAATTTAATGTTAATTAAATTTAATTAAAATTTAATGTTAATTAAATTTAATTAATATTTAATGTTAATTAAATTTAATTAAAATTTAATGTTAATTAAATTTAATTAAAATTTAATGTTAATTAAATTTAATTAAAATTTAATGTTAATTAAATTTAATTAAAATTTAATGTTAATTAAATTTAATTAAAATTTAATGTTAATTAAATTTAATTAAAATTTAATGTTAATTAAATTTAATTAAAATTTAATGTTAATTAAATTTAATTAAAATTTAATGTTAATTAAATTTAATTAAAATTTAATGTTAATTAAATTTAATTAAAATTTAATGTTAATTAAATTTAATTAAAATTTAATGTTAATTAAATTTAATTAAAATTTAATGTTAATTAAATTTAATTAAAATTTAATGTTAATTAAATTTAATTAAAATTTAATGTTAATTAAAATTAAAATTTAATGTTAATTAAAATTAAAATTTAATGTTAATTAAAATTAAAATTTAATGTTAATTAAAATTAAAATTTAATGTTAATTAAAATTAAAATTTAATGTTAATTAAAATTAAAATTTAATGTTAATTAAATTTAATTAAAATTTAATGTTAATTAAATTTAATTAAAATTTAATGTTAATTAAATTTAATTAAAATTTAATGTTAATTAAATTTAATTAAAATTTAATGTTAATTAAATTTAATTAAAATTTAATGTTAATTAAATTTAATTAAAATTTAATGTTAATTAAATTTAATTGAAATTTAATATAATAATGTTAATTACATTTAAAAACATTCAATTTAATAAAAGTTAAATTTTGTCTAAACCACCATACTTGAAAAACACTGCACGTAGTACGCTGTTTATTTCTGTACATTCGAACAGCCAAAAACGCCAAGAAAATCATGGAAATACATAATCCAAGGTAACAAACTAAGTAGTAAATACCGTACAAATAGAGATCACCCGTAATCGCTGTTAAAGATACGGGTGAAATTATTGTAGCGGCGATGGAACAAGTAGCGGGTAAAATAGCCAGATTTCGACCAGCCAAAAGAAATTCCGATAATTTATCGACACCAACGGACGAGTTCTTTCGTTTACGATTAAAATAGAAACTTAACGCCACGCAAAAGGCCAGAATAAACACGATAAACACGTAATCGGGCCATCCTATAACCGTTTTCGGACTCAAAAATATCGACATGTCTACTACGTTAGGGATGAATTTAAAAGCGCGGTGCTTACGGTTCGGCAGCGCAATTAAGTCTAACTCGCGTTCTGGGCTCAGCAACATGTGCTAACGGTTAAAACAAAAGCGTAGCAAACATGGAAAATTTGTAATAAGACGTGATTAAGGTTAAAGCAGAGGCGTATCAAATACATAATTTTTCACAAAAGACGTGATAATGGTTAAATCAAAGGATAGGTCTGCGTTTGAATAAAATCAGAAAAGTATAAACGTGAATTTAATTATTCTTACCCCCTCTCTCACCTTAAAACAGTTCAGTGTTGTTAGGCCCTCCGCTACTCAAGTTAGACAAGTACTAAATAAAACCGGAAGTATATAATACTTCTCTTCGAGAGAAGTGTACCAGCACAAAGCGGGGGAATTGTAACATGATTCTTCCCAACATCAGATAATTTGGAGCACCTGAATCAAATACACGATCAGGGTTCATACGAACATGGAAAACAGGGAAAACCTGGAAATATCAGGGAAATTGGTGTAGAGGAAAAAAATCAGGGAAATATCAGGGAAAATGAAAATTTCTTCGAAAAATCAGGGAAAATAAATTTTTTTCCAAAAAATCAGGGAAATTAAATAAAGTGAAACAAATACACTTCAGTGGGACCCATAATCTAATTTGGTGCACGAAAAAATCGTCTTATGACGGTTTAAACGCAAAAATAGCGAGATCACAGTTGATCAAAGTCCAAAATGGTGGAGCTCGCTTCGCTCGCTCAGCAAATAGCAAATGTTTAACTTATTATTTAAAATTAATCCAGTTCAAATGAATGTTTTGTTTTTGATTTAAAACGGCATCAATTGCTTTGATTTCTCTAATTGAATTTCGCCGTAGACCTTTTATGAGGTGACCTTTCCTTTGACTGGAAATATCTAAGACCATAGATTGAGCTAAATTACGACACTGACCTTCAAAATATCTTTTAAATCGGTCATCTCTGAAAACATTTCATTTCAAGTGGCCCCTATTTAGTCACTTTTTGCTTACCATTTCTAAATTAATTAGTCACTTATTCAACTAAAATTGAGCGTATGAGTGAGTATCAGCCCTGGTGTATGGAATTCTGTATTTTGGTACTGTCTATTATAACCTAACAAAGAATGGTAAACATATAATATTTATTTCGTAACCAAAGCTACTGGCAACCACAGAGGCATGAGCCTATATAATGTGGTTGTAGGTATAGTCTGGTTACCCTATTTGAAATTATAACACTCCTCCAATGCAAAAAATGCACCTGGAAATTTATAAGAAGTACTCTGGAAAACCTGGAAATATCAGGGAAATTGGGTTTCGAAATTTCGTATGAACCCTGACGATAAATAGTTCCCTCATCATTACTCTATTAGGCTTTAACTTTTTGCCAAGGCGCATGCATGCGCATCTGTGTTTTTGTCCCATGTCAAGACAATCAAGGTGTGTTGGTTAATTGATTGGTGCATTGGGATTTAGTAAATACCAAACAGTTATAGAATTCACCCAACTGAAGTTTGATGAGAAGGAGAGCAAACAAAAAGGGGGTCCCTCGCCACTGTCGCCAGGGAAGAATCATGTTACATAACTAAAGAATTCAGACGATACAGAGTGTCATCCTTCTCATCACTCTACAATCTCTTGACTCGCTAACTGCCTGGCAACCCCTATCTAAAACTACCGCAGTTTATTTTCTTACAGAGAAGGTAAACGTTTCTTCGCTAATAAAGATTAATAACTTAAAATGTTGTCTCAACATTTTTTTAATGTTTGACAATAATATTATGCAAACTTTAAATAATCATGAACTTTGTACGATCAAGTACTAGTACCTTTGTTTTTCGACTCTCCCAGTAAATAGATGAAGGGTTGCGTAATTATTACGGGATGTCTGCTTGTGGGTGTAGTTTTAACTTCAATGTACTTAGTTCGCAATACCCATCTGTCAAAGAGTACAAGTCTGGAAAACTTTAATATCAGCTACCTTGATATACGTCTAACCGAAGCAAGCGTCTGAACTAAATCGTGGGTTGTTTTAATAGACCATTGCATTAAATACTTGCAGCTCGCATTGACTCTAGCTGTGCTAATTGGTGCGAGGAAAGTAACCCATGTGGTGTTTGATTCCCTGTAAGAATTAATGGGATGGTCTATTAATTTTTGACTAGTCTCCTTTTGTTTGTCAAGCTATACCAGATTGGGTATGGGTTAGGTTAGATTTTATGACGATATAATGTCACCAAAATTATTACCACTTTTTATTTCAATTTAAAATTAACCCTACCAGAAGAGGTTAGGTAGGTAGTATTTGGTTTACAAAACTTCTTTTAATATCCATCATTATAAACTAATGAAATTAACTACAGTTATTACAATGGCTATATTTAACTCCTTTATAAGCGTTGAAGCGTTACCAAAGTAAAAGGTAAGCTACGCTACCCTTGAAGGAGATAGGGATGGAGTGTGTTTTCCCATACCTATAACGAAGCCTCTGCATCCCATCTACGGCGTTTAGGCAGGGTCGTAAAGCATGGAAACGTAATGTCTTAAAAATAGAAGCTAGTTCTGATACAAATACAATGGCGCTACGGAGCAGCGCTTAACAGTCGCCTACCAAAGGGTAGGGGCGTGCACGAGGTACACTGGGAGAGTTACGTTGCATGCCTCATGTCGCCCGTTATTACCACTCCATCTTATCTCTTTTCTCCCTGCACTATCTTATGCTACATTTCCATAATAATTAGAGGGAAAAAGTTAATTTTTGGTTAAATAAAAGTGTTCTTAATGATGTCTTTCTACCTATTATACAACATTACTCGGTTTTTCTATTTAAAGTTAGCCTTTTGCTCTCTGAATTAGGTTATTATCAAATTGGCATTACGAAACAAACCATAACTAAGAAAATTTAAACTAATTGTGCACAGATCATTTCAAAATTGGCATAATGTTTGACATAGGATATTTCGTAAACTGTTGTGATGAAATACTTGTAATTTGACGGTAGTGGCAGATATAGTAAGAACTGTTAGTTCGTGAAATTTCGGACTTCTACCTTTATTATAAAGTTTTGAAGTTGGCCGTGTGGTGAAATACGGGTGTAAGAAGTATCTCTCTCTGATTAGATGAATTCAAATTCTGCGCTACAAGCCATGTTATAACGGGAAAGGGACTCCTTACACTAGGTAAAGCTGGAGATACGTACTTCCACCTATTTACTTCTGATTTATTTAATTTAATATTGATTGGTCGGTGAAAGTTACTATGACTTTTGCGTGACGTTTTCAAACTTCACGAAAATAGATACGAATAATGCAAATGGCAAAATTTCACAACCAGAAATTTTGTTTGTGAAGTTAGACGCTTTTAAAGGGACAATAGCGTCTAATTTTATCGTTAAATTTTGGATCTAAAAATTTTATATTCCTAAAAGAGTATACAAAAATATCTTTAATAAATAAATATATGTGATAAGCTTCGAAAATTGTCCATATTGCTGCCTAAATAATCTTGAAGAAACAACACTGTTGCTGTAAGTACCACATTTGTCGTGAGCTACGAGGATTGATAACACCAGAAGGGTAGGCTACTTGGCACTGCACTTTGTCTGTCAAGTAGCCTGACCTCCTGGTGTAAATGGTATAAATACTTCTAGTCTGAAAACTAAGTATACGAATAAATTATATTTTAGTTGAAAATAACTTTCAAGAATGCAAAATAATCTAAGAAATCCTCAGAAAATAGTACATAATTTTATCTAATAGTATTTCTTTAACTGTCTCTCTGGCAAAGAAATGAAATTTAGTTCAAACTATTATAGTTACTGTAGATTTTTAATGTGTGCGGTTTTGTTTATAGGCCTACCTGGAAAATATCATATTTTAGACTAACGACATAAACACGACAGGAGTGTGTTTGGATCAATTTCTGAAAATATTTCACAAACGACGTCAGATTGGAATGCAGCAAATTTTCCAGGGCGTTTTGGGCGCGTTTTTTAGAGTTGAAACCAAATCAGCATTCAAAACTAAATTATTTCTGTAATTTATTAAACAAAATGTAACATAAAAAACATCAAACCAATCTAAAAGTTAAAAAAAAATATCTTTGAAGTAATATTTCGATCACAATGAATAAATTGAAAGCCGCTGCAACAGAGGTAAGATGTAATTTACAACAGCGCAATACAAATATTGCGTTTATTGTTATATTTAGAAATAATTAAATCTTCAAAACAAAAATAAAAAAAATTAGGTCCAGACAGTTTTGGAAATTGACGGTGACGAAGTGATTGGTTCATACTCAGTTGCGATTGATATACTTCGGACGAAATTAAACAATAGGTATATCCAGAAGTATATAATACTTTTCTTCGGGAGAAGTGTACAGCACAAAGCGGGGTAATTGTAACATGATTCTTCCCAACATCTGGAGCTTGGTTACTAAACCGAATCACTTACGCCATGTAAATAGTTCCCATCATCATTACTCTATTAGCTCTGCTTAACTATTTGCCAAGGCGCATGCGCTTGTGGATTAATTTTTGTCCCACGTTAAAGGGACTGCAAAGAAGGCATCGGCGGGTGGGTAAAAATTATTTGAAATACGTCACAGACATCACGTGATGCCAAGATACAAAGGCTCCTCATGGAGTGGAACTGGACATCTAGTCCTTGTTTTTCGCGAGATTGCAGCGCCAATTCCATGAAGTGGTGGTTTTCGAAATAAACAAACTAAGCTTCTTTGAACCACGCCTCTCCTTGGTCATGTGCCTCTGACGTATTTCAAATCATTTCTACCCATACGCCGATTCCTCCTTTACAGTCCCCTTAAGGCAATCAAGGTTTGTTGGTTAATTGATTGCTGAGGATTTCGTAAATACCAAACAGTTATAGAATTCACCTGCACGGTGCGATGCCCATCTGAAGATTGATGAGCAGGTGAACTAAAAAAAGGGTTAGCCTGGGAAGAATCATGTAACATAACTAAAGTATTAGGAGGATACAGAGTGGCATCCTTCTTCTATTATCTCCTTCTAGTATAACTTAATCAAACCAATTCCCAGATTTAACTACTTAAATGAGTCCGATTTTCTTTCGGAGGTTATTATTTTTTTTTTCGTTATTTTGACAGCTTTGATCTGACTGTTATTGGTTTTGGAGATTTAGGGGAGCTTACATCGGATCATAATGGAACTGGTATTCTGGGGTCACTTATACGTAATGTACGAATGTAGTCTGCAAAACTGTCAAATGAAAGATTGTAAAACATCATTTATGATAGGAAACCCAATTCAGCGTTATTCCCCTCCCTCTAAGTTCGAAAGTTGTGGACTGTTTTGACTACTCGACTACAACGAATGTGTTTCCTTGGAACTTCGTCACAGGACCACCGAAAATATTCCAAAGAGACTACTTTGAGTCACTCGAATGTTTTCAAAAAACGGTAAAGAACTTAAAATACGTAAAATTGTTCAGTTATCATACTCTCACTAAGCATGACGCGAGAGCTCTTTAAGAGTACAAACGACGAGCCAGTATGAAGTATTACTTAGACTTAAATAATATCTGCATATTTTGCTCCAGCTATGGATATCTACGATTCTGGCCTTTCTGGCATTTTCTTCTATTTGGACAGCAATGAGAGTTTTCCGTGGAAAACCACATCAGTCGCATTTAAAGACGTTTGAAGACTCAATATTGCACGTCTTCGCTGTGTTTATTCGCCAAGGTGTGTAAATCAAAAATTTATTACGTCTAATATCACGAAATCATTTAAACCGTAGAATTTTAAACATGCCAATAAGCAAGTGAATTACTTAGTACGTAGCCCTATAAGTAAATTATTATTTTTTCAAAAAAGTTGATTGTAGTTCCCTGTGACATAGAAGGTGAAAATGATGCAAAAATAAGGCTTAGGCTTAAGCCATATTTTGTGCAATTTAAGATTCTATACCAGTGAAGTCACTTTACGGCCGTCTGTTATGGATATCGTGGGATATCGCTTCATTCTATTTAACGATGTCTTTCAACTGCTTGTTATTGTCGAAACTGGCCAAGAAGGATGACCCCTTTCGATGCGAACAACTGGAAGATTTCATCACCCATCCCATCAAACTATACGTGGTGCAAGACACTACGCCATATGACAAGTTGAAAGTAAAAATTTAAATAAATTTGTGAAGGGCGTCCCTTCAAAGGGATGTAAAATGCGTTATGTAGAAAACTATATTCTGAAGTATTCTGTTTTACACGCAGTACTCGGAAGACTCCTTGAGCAAGACTGTATGGGATAAGGTAGTTGCGGATGAAACTGCTGTACCTCTCGGTGACATCGATTTTCTGAAGATTTTTGATGAGATGCAAGAGGGAGAATCGGCGACTTTATCTATCCCTTGTTTCACATTACAAGTGATAACAATGTTTTGTGGAATTTACGACCTCTATATTTCCAAAATGTCCTTCACTCAGACCATGCAAGTGTTCTTAATGAGGCGAGATTTGGATGAGGACACAAAAAATCAGATCAAATCAATGTAAGGTTAAGTTAACACACCCTAAAACTTCAAAAGTTTTCAAGAGTCAATTAGGAGGAAACATTTTGAGGTTTTTAGGATATTCTCGTCGTGGCCGGCGTCTCAGGAAACCCCTCGCCAAATTGAACATTATATCGTTTTTGTTTTAATTGCATTTTTAGTGCTCTGCGAACATTTGAAGGACATATTTTGGAGGAGTACATGGAAAGGGAAGCGAGATTTGGGGAGCGTTGCCTTGGGCTAACAGAAATTGAACATTACACACCAATACCATTGAACAAACTTTACTTCATCATAATATTTCACTGGGTTAGTTTGGCTTTCGCTGTGCTCTATGCGCTCCTTGAAAGAATTTTCTTCATTGACAAACTTCAATAGAATGTTTTCGACAGTGATTTCAATCATTTGATTTTTTTATGATGATTTTAAATAAGAAATAGTTTAGGTTAAGTTTTGTTGTTTGACCTCTAATTGTACTAGGTCAGGTTAATTAGGATTTGTTTTGGTTATTTCAACCTCGATAGTATTAAAGGAGTTAAAGTTAGGTGAGGTAACTAAAGGTAAGGTTATTATATAACGATCTATTTGTACTTTAAAGGGAAGGCAAACTGTAGGGTTAAGAATAGCTCAAAACCTTAGTTAAACATCGCATAAAACAGCAGTTTTGAACTATGCCTCTGTTTTCTTTGGAACCTCGGTTGCTTTTTTGTGAACTGCTCTTTCAAGGTACACTTTGCGGAAGTAAGCACGGTTCGGAAGGCGCTTTTGCGTGACTCTGTCAAACTGAATGAAAAATAGGCAACATACATTAAATATACCTTAATTAAGGACTAAGTAAATAATGCATATTTTGATAAAATATTCCTATCCAGAAACTTTGCCTCTGACGTTAGAAATTTTTTGAAGGGACACTATAATAGCGTCTAAAATTATCGATAAATTTTGGGTCTAAAAATTTTATTTTCCTAATAGACCTAGAAATATTAGTGATGGCCGATATTGTAAATTAACCTATGTCGATACCGATACCAATTTTAACTGATATTTTAAGATCAGCAAAGTTAACCGATTATTTAACCCAATGAAACCGATATCGACCGAATAATATAACCGATATTTCGGTTTATATCAGTAAATTAAGCTCGAACCAATATATTGCTTAAAGTGCCATATCGTTCACCGATATCATATCGGTTAGTGTCTATCACTTATATAAATATATGTAAATATATGTAAATATAGCTTTGAGAAATTGTCCATTTTGCTGTGCTGATAAAATCAACACTGTTGCCATAATACACTTGTCGTGAGCTACAGATCTTTTACCTCAATTGAAATGTTTACACATGGAAATGTAAAAGGATTTGAGCTTTGAAAGTAATATTTTAGTGGAAAATAATTTTCAGGAATGTGAAATATTCCATGAAATCATCAGAATAAATATAGGTACATAATTTCATCTAATAGTATTTCTTTAATTAATTTTCTGGTAAAGATAGAACTGTAGTTCTGACTTGTTATAGTTATTGTAGCTCTTTATTGTGTATATAACATTACGTGCGGTTTTTACCGAGAAAACATAATATTTTAGTCTAACTGCTTAAACACGATAAGAGTAATACGTTTGGATCAATTTTCTGAAAAGTTTCCGCAAACGACGTCGGAGTGAAAGGTCGCAAATTTTCCGTGGCGTATTGCGCGCGTTTCTTAACGTTAAAACCAAATCAGCTTTCAAAACAAGTTGGGAAAACCAAAATATTACCTCTCCGTGTCAAGAGGTCTACTACTACAAACGTATTTACCTAGATATGGAATTATTTCACTTTTTTGAAGTAAAAATTTACGAAATATTGAAGCAGTATTCCAAACATAGCGAATGTACAGTAAAGCAGACGACATTTCACATCCAATAAGGATAAATCTTGGACACATGGAAATCAGTCCATGGGGAAAAGAACAGGAAATGAAGTCTACGCTTCAGCTGTTTACCCTATATTCTGAAAGCTACATTCACAACTGGTTTGGAGTGTAAACACTATCGTCTCGTCTCACCTCAACAATATTCTTAAGCGAGGAACACACATGCGTAAAAGTTCGACAGAAACGTAAACTGAAACGTAAACGTACAAAAAACTTCGACGTAAACGTACTAGAAAAGAGAGTTGAAATTGTCTCAACTTTTTCCGTCGTAAAACATTTTACGCTAAGCTCCAGCCAATCAAATGCTCGGATCCGTACGAGGTTTTGGGCAAAAATGGCAGAGAAAAAAAGCAGATCGTAGAAGAGCGCTGATTTGGGGATATTTAAGGGAAGGTTAGAAGCTTTTTACAACTTTTTGACAAGTTTTTCTTTTTATTTTAATGATACGATTTTCGAACAAACTATTTGGCCTACCATTAGGGCACGGTACAGTTTATTAGGTTCGTAGCATTGATTTCAACCCTAAGCATCAATCTCCTCTATGAGCATATAATCCTTTTTAACCGAAAGAGAGATGTCACTGTTTTCGAATTTCAACACCGCAAATTAAGTTTTTCGTTTGCGTTTACGTGTTCAAGTGCGATTCAGATCCAGAAACGTAAACGTAAACGGAATAGAAAATAGTTTACGTTTACGAGTTTTTAGTACGATTCCGTGAAATTTTTACGCATGTGTGTTCCTCGCTTTAGTTTGCCAACATGAATGTTAACGTTAAATAACACCAAAGCTAAATTGTAGCTAGACGCACTAATAGTCAATGCGCACCATAAAGAGAATAATAAGTCTGTAGTTACTACCCGTTTACCATTAGCCCTTTCACTAATCTTATTATTATTATTTAAGAGTGTATTTAACTTTCGGCTCACTCTGAACCGTTGATGTCTGTTCATTTCAGACACGAAAATCAAAGCCAAAAGTTTACTTCACCTCAGGCCTCAATTATTTACTCTTTGTTTCACTAAGCCTATTGCGGATAATACTTGTTATACGCGCCGGAGTCTAGGTCTTAGTTTTCTTCATGAAATCACTAAACCAAGGATTATTCTATATACAGATGTAGTATAGCTTAAGCAATATATAAACAGCCATTTCAAATAACAATATTAAAAAAAATCTTTGGAATATCAAAATGAAACAGAGCTTTAAAGCTACAAAAGTACTAAATGCATCATAATTACGAAAAATACTTCCACATATTCACTTTATATTATTGAAAAAGGGAATATTAAGGTTCTGTATGATTTCTTAACACATCAACACAAGGCTAACTGCTAAAGCGACGCACTAGTGTAACAATGGACGGACACACACAGACAACAAGAGTAACAAGGAGTATAAACACATTAGTGGAAGCAGTATTTGTTTTCCGAAACAATCTCGCTTATGTTTATCCTCTCTAGACTTCGCTAAAAACGTATTACTACTACGTAAAATATTAATAGACAGGCAAGGATTGATACCGTTAAAGAAGGAGCGCAATATTATCCATGTTTTCATTTCATATACAGAGAAAAGAAATTATTATGTTTCTGAGAGGAGCTTCCCATTTTGGTTGTTGTTTTGAAAAATATATCGCAATGCACGGGCCTTGATAGATATAGGAGGCAATGAATGAAATATATCGCATGCACGGGCCTTGCCAGATATAGGAGGCGATGATAATCTCTCTCTTTGCACGAGAGGTTTATCTTTAATATTTAAATAAATATAATTATTTTTAATTATTTTAATCTTCAATAATTAACATTAATAATAGTTAAATCGTTTAAAATAAAGTTATACCTATTATCATCTCAAACTTTGCTAATATTGACGTTTAAAGTGAAGGGTACCCCTCTTGCCCACTTTCTTCAAATTTTGGGGTATATATACGAATTCGTTTCCATTATAATAGTAAGGAAAAAGCGCAATTGCGAAAACCTTTGGTGGCGATCCGACCTTAGGGCAAGGTTACTCTAGAAAAATACACTATTAGGTTGGAGCATTCCCGCTTCTTTAAAAACAGCAAAATCCTGGTTTTACGAAGGGGGGGTGGATAGACTTCATTTCCCGATTTATGACGTCAAACGTGGGCAAGCAACAAGAGTCGCGTTCTCTTTCCCTCTCTCCCCGAGTCCCCGGAGCTGAAGCTTTATTTTTCGTTTGGCCGAGGGTTGAAGAGTCGAACGGTTGCCGACAAGACAAGGCCCGCCATTTGTGTATGGTTTTTTTTTTTTAATTTCTCAGCGGTAAGTTCATTTTATGTTTCAAATATACCATTATTAAAATAGTTCAGTCGATATTTAAACAAACTAAGGTTATCGAGAATGTTTATAATCCGAAGAGGGGGTTATAATGTACTCTGCTGATAGGGTAGACAAAACCGTAAGAATTGCCCCTGCTCTTCCAAACTTAATAAATCATATACCAAATGAAAGCTTACGCTTCCTCTATTCATTGCACACCATTATAGTGAGCGCAAACAATAATTAACATTAAAAAACTAATTATATATATAGCAGTGCCAAAGGCTTTGCCGGGACTCGCTGTGATGATACGCGCAGCGGCGCCGCACTTAACCAAACCAAACCAAACCTAACCTTTGTGTAAATTATGTAAAAATAAAATAATTTACGCGGAATGAATTTTGTTAAAATTAGTAAAAAATTACCTTAAATCATAAATTTTAGGTTAGGTTTGAGGAAGGCGTAAGCTTTCATTTGGTATATGATTTATTAAGTTTGGAAGAGCAGGGGCTATTCTTGAATTTTGCCACTGGAATTTAAATGAGCGGCTAAATGTGCACCGTTTTGTTATTATCAAGTTAAATCAACTGAATAAATTTCCCCCTTTTCCAAAATTGTATGTTTTACTTCAATATATTGCTACATTTTCTAAATAATTGCTAGTTAGCTTGTTTATTGCCACCTTTTTCAAAATATTGTTATTTTAGTTTCTATCTATCCTAAAAAGAGGCGCACTTTTAGCTACTCGTGAATTTAACAGCAGAATGTACAGTATAATCTATCTTTAATGCACGATCAAGTAAACGCAAACAGTTTATGTTATTTCTTTCTTTTGATAATATCAGGTAATATAGTAATTTAATTAATTTATTTATTTATTTTTGCAAAGGTGACTGTGATAAAACTATTATTATGCCTGGAATGTGCTGCTGCGTGCCAGGATGTAAAAATGGAATTGCAAAAACGAAAAGTAAAGGCGTATCTTATCATTGTTTTCCAAAGGATGAAAATGTTCAAAATCTTTGGCTCCTAAAATGTTCGTGTTCAGTTTCAAATTTCAAAACTCAAAGAATCTGTTCAGATCATTTCACTGCCGATGATTATGAAGACAATAGGCTTAAAGCTGAACTTCTCAAAATTAAAACCCGCAAGTATTTAAAGAAAACAGCGGTTCCTAGTCAAAATATGCCAGAATGTCAATCCATAATGGAAACAAATTCTGACAAAACTCTGTCACGCAACCAATTCCAACCAATAACTGAGCAATTCCACTCATTTTGTAATATAAATAGCCAAACTAAAGTAAAGAACAATCAATCCAGTCGTATTAGAATTCCTAGTTTTACTGAAACTAATGAAGATGCTAATATTATCACGACAAAAGAAGTTCCTAATGTTATCACGACCAAAGAAGTTCCTAATGTTATCACGACCAAAGAAGTTACTAATAGTATCACTACCAACACAGTTCCTAATGTTATCACGACCAAAGAAGTTCCTAATATTGTCATCACCAACACAGTTCCTAGTAGTAACATAGAGAATGAATTTTCTGATATTTTGAATTGTAACCAAGGTTTTGGTGCTTTGAATAATGATAAATCTATGCTTACTTGTAAACCTAACAACTCACATATCAATGATTCTGAGTTATCGTCTAAATTGAACAGTTTGATCACCGATTCTCATTTATTCAGTCTAAATAACCTGAAGAACTTAACAAGTGATACAAGTTTTTCAAACCTGAATAACTCAAAAGATGATGCTAGTTTTTCTTCAAGCCTGAATAACTCAAAAGATGATGCGAGTTTTTCTTCAAACCTGAATAACTCCAGAGATGATGCGAGTTTTTCTTCAAACCTGAATAACTCCAGAGATGATGCTAGTTTTTCTTCAAACCTGAATAACTCCAGAGATGATGCTAGTTTTTCTTCAAGCCTGAATAACTCAAAAGATGATGCGAGTTTTTCTTCAAACCTGAATAACTCCAGAGATGATGCTAGTTTTTCTTCAAACCTGAATAACTCCAGAGATGATGCTAGTTTTTCTTCAAACCTGAATAACTCAAGAGATGATGCGAGTTTTTCTTCATACCTAAATAACTCAAGAGATGATATAAGTATATTTTCAAGCGTGAACACGTCAACGGCTGATACGAGTATCTCTTCAACCGTTAACACCTCAACGGCTGATACAAGTGTATCTGCAAACCCAAGTAACTCTGCTATCAATAAGAAACCGACTGATAATGAATTAGAGACCTTTAACACAACAGCAAGGTGGAAGCAAATGGAGCTCAATCTCAAGGAAGCATTAGAAAAACAGCAAAAACTTGGAACTCGTTGCAAAGCATATGAAAAGTCTTATAGCCGTTTAAAAAAGCAGCTAATCAAATCTAAGAACAAAAACTCTGTTTTAACAACCCGTACAGCAATTCAAAGAATTTCCAGCGCTAATTTGAAAAAAGATGTGAAACGACTTAACAAAGAAAAATCAAAATTCGAAAATCTCTATCACCAAAGCCAATCTATTTTACACCGAATTTTCTCCAAGAGTCAAATAAAGATGCTAAGTGGGAAGAAAAAAGTCTACTGGAGTAACGAAGATTTAGCTAACGCGTTCACTCTTCGTTACCTTAGTAAAAGAGCGTATATATACATTAGGGAAAAAAGAGGTATACCATTGCCACATTTAGCAACGCTAAAAAGATACGCTTCAAAATTGGATCTCAGTAGTGGTATCCTCACTGACCTGATAAATCTTATGGCTGTAAGAGCTAAAAGTTTGCCACAATTAGAAAAGCTTATTGTGATAACCTTTGATGAAGTCAAAATACGTTCAGTTTTTGAATATGATTCCAGGCACGATCAGATATTGGGTAGATATAACCAACTTCAAGTAATTATGGCTAGAAGTCTTTTTTCAACATGGAAGCAACCCATTTATTTGGGGTTCGATCAAAAAATGACAAAAGCAATACTATTTGAAGTTACAACTGAACTACATAAAGCAGGTTTTAATGTTGTTGCTTGCGTTAATGATATGGGGGGCGGAAACATTAGTTTGTGGAACTCCCTCGGGATCTCTGTGCATAAGATATGGTTTCAAAATCCAGCTAGTCCTAACGATGCAATTTTTGTATTTGCTGATGCACCGCATCTGCTCAAATTAATTAGAAATTGGTTAATTGATACTGGGTTCCTTATTGACCAAAGAAATATTGACATTCAGCCAGTTATTGCTCTTTTGAGATTAGACTGCAATGAATTAAAATCATGTCCAAAGCTTACTAAACATCACGTTGACTGTGTTAAAACAGAAAGGCAAAATGTAAGAGCCGCAGCTGAGCTGCTGTCTCACTCTGTTTCCGCAGCTATAAGAAGACTAGGAAATTCCAAAAAACTACAGTCTTATTTAGATCTGGCTAATTTCATTGACACAGTCGATTGCTGGTTTGATATTTTCAACAGTTACAAGAAAACCGATAAAAAAGAAATGAAATGCGGCTTTGGAATACACATTCAAAAGCAGTCAAAAGCTTTAGAGAAAATGATGAAAATGGTAAACTCAATGAGATGTGTTGGCAAGTCCCAAAACGCCCTTCAAATGTTCCAAAAAGGAATAATTATATCTATAAATTCCTTAATCAACCTTTATCATGAATTAAGAAGAAAATACGACATCAAATATTTGCTCACCCACCGTTTGAACCAAGATTGCTTGGAAAATTTTTTCTCACAGTTGAGAACCCGTGGAGGTCTCGATGACCACCCAACGCCTTTGAATGCCATTTACAGAGTGCGAATGATAATGTTGGGAAAAAATCCAGGGGTTGTTCAAGGGAACTCTAACACGGTTTCTCAAGGAGCGGAAGAATATTTCATTACAGATATTTTAAAAAATGCTTTTGACGATAAAGATCTTAATGAAATAAACGATGACTGGGAAGTTGCCAGTGAAATTGATATTCTTGAAACAAGTGAAAATGAGAACTTAAACCCTTGCGCATCACCCCCCAAAAAGAGTATTAAATTGGGTTGCTTACAATCATCAAAACCAAAAGAAATTGGAGAGTTTGAAGAAGGGGGAATGGAATATCTATCTGGTTGGGTAGCTAGGAAATACTATGAGAAATATCCCGATTTAGATCTGAAATGCGAAAGTAATTTTACATTTGAGCACAATTACAGTTTACCATCATGGGTTTCGCAACTGTCTCTTAACCACTTAGTGAAACCAAGTACGGAATTTTTAAATGAAGCTAAGATCTATGAATCTTTTTTTCTTGTGGCACACGAAAATGAAATGGTTAATAAGGGTTTAAGTAATGAAAGGGGAATAGTTCAATCTGTTGTTGAGAAAATCTTGAGAGATGGAGCGTGTTTATATCCCTCTGATGTTATTCATTCATTTATACGAATGAGAACTATCATAAGGATGAACTATTTAAATCAATTACACCAAGAAGAATTAAAAGAAAAAAATAGAGCAAGAGCTAAAAAAATGAAAAAAATATTAACATGAGTTATTTTTCTTATTTTGAAAAACGGGTAAAACAAGTCGATAGAAATGATAAATTACTGTGATTATTTTTCATTTGTATAAGCTACACTTTAAAATTGATAAAAATCTATGTGATGTTCAAAATTGATAAAAATGTATGTGATGTTCAAAATTGATAAAAATGTATGTGATGTTCAAAATTGATAAAAATGTATGTGATGTTCAAAATTGATAAAAATGTATGTGATGTTCAAAATTGATAAAAATGTATGTGATGTTCAAAATTGATAAAAATGTATGTGATGTTCAAAATTGATAAAAATCTATGTGATGATTATAAATTTTTGGTTAAACTCTTAAACGTTTCTATTTTAAGGAAATGACTGTAATTTCAATTTGTTTAAAATTAATAAATAAGTGATTAGTGATACTTGGAACATTCATCTTCCATCTTTGAGAAAAATACCTAATTTTTGAATATTATTATTCCCTTGAACCCTATATTTTTTAACCTGTCCTAAATTATTTAATTAATTATTATTTTAATTAAGTTCCTCTTTTCAAAGTAAAGTACAATTTATATATTTTTTTTGAGATTTTTCTACGTAGTTTAAGCCAACATAGTATTATATTTGAGAATTTTTATTCCTATATTGACCTGTAAAAACACAATTTTCTCCTATAAAATCCTATTCTTCCTTCACATTTTCTTCTTCTTAGTTATACAGTGAGAATGATGTTCCTTAATCCGTATATACCCGTTTTATTTAAATCCGTATTAAATTTAGTGACATCATATTATGAAGAATAGTGTGTATTTTTCTCGACAAACCTCGACTATGAAGAACTAAACCAGTATTTTCTTATTATGCATCTGACAGACATGTTCTTGGAAAAATAAGCCTCCTAAAAAATGCGAGTCTATACGAACTTGGCCCACGTTTGACGTCACCTCCATGGAAAAAATTTCTCTCCAGGCGCGATCCAAAAAATCTCAAAAACTCGTTCTTAGCATGCGCCCCCCTTGACCTTAGGGAGGCTAGACGTTTCTCGTAACCCTAGCTGATCGCCGCGTATATCCTAAAACCAAACGATGATAATGGAGTAGAAGCCAATGATACAGATTGGTGTCTATGTGGAATAGACGGAAGACCAGTGGATGGTGGTGTTAGAAGCCAATGATACAGATTGGAGTCTATGTGGAATAGACGGAAGACCAGTGGATGGTGGTGTTAGAAGCCAATGATACAGATTGGTGTCTATGTGGAATAGACGGAAGACCAGTGGATGGTGGTGTTAGAAGCCAATGATACAGATTGGTGTCTATGTGGAATAGACGGAAGACCAGTGGATGGTGGTGTTAGAAGCCAGTGTAAATGCAGACTGGTGTCAATGTGGGATTGACAAAGAATAGAAGATGGTGGTGGTGGAAGCCAGAAAAGTACCAAGACTGGTGTCAATGTGGGATTGACAAAGAATAGAAGATGGTGGTGGTGGAAGCCAGAAAAGTACCAGACGGGTGTTCATATGGGATGGACGAAGACCAAACATGGTGGTGGTGGAAGCCAGAAAAGTACCAGACTGGTGTTCATATGGGATGGACGAAGACCAAACATGGTGGTGTGAGAACTCTAGTACAGAGTAGCCAACGGAGAGAAATATAATTTTCCAAATTTCTGTGAACTGTCAATGCGGTCCGGAAATTGGGAACACGTTTGCTCCGAGACGCAAACTGCGAACGCGGTCACGTGGGTGTAACAACAGACAGACAGACAGACACACAGACAGACACGGCCGTTACAGAACCTCTCCTGGACTACGTCACACGGAGAGGTAAAAAGAGATGAGATTCTGAGAATCTTTCACTCCTAGTCCCCACTGTGTAACGATCATTTTTTGAAAAGGGGTCGGATACTTTAGAAAGCTCGTAACTCATTAAGGGGTGTTATATCATAGAATCATCGCACTTTCCTTGTGTCGAATCTATAATTTCCAGATGTTGCATGATTATTTCCTTATTTATGTAGGTAAATCCAAGGCAAAACATGATATTGAAGATCAAAGAGTTGTTGAACTAAGTTCTAAAATTCATACTAGAGAACGAAGCTTCAAATGTGATCAGTTTGAATTTTCCAGCACACAGAAAAGTAATTTCATCAGACATAAACGTATTCACGTTGGGGGAAAACCCTTCAAATGTAATCAGTGTGATTATGCCAGCAAGCTGAAGAGTAATTTGATCAGACATCAACTCTTTCACAGTAGTGAAAAACCCTTCAAATGTGATCAGTGTGATTATGAAAGTAAGGAGAAGTATTATTTGATCAGATATGAACTCATTCACAGTAGTGAAAAACCCTTCAAATGTGATCAGTGTGATTATGGTAGCAAGCGAAAGTCCGATTTCAAAGACATCAACACATTCACAGTAGTGAAAAAACCTTCAAATGTGATCAATGTGAATTTGCTAGCGCGACTAAAAATTATTTGTTTAAACATAAACGTATTCACATTGGTGAAAAACCCTTCAAATGTGATCAATGTGACTATGGATCCACGCAGAAGGCTCATTTAAACGCACATCAACGCATTCACAGTGGTGAAAAACCCTTCAAATGTGATCGGTGTGATTATGCCTGCACAATCAAGAGTATTTTGATCATACATCAACGCATTCACAGTGGAGAAAAACCCTTCAAATGTGATCAGTGTGACTATAAATGTAGGTAGAGAAGTAATTTGATCGTACATCAGCGCATTCACCTTAAGAAGAAAACCTTTCAAATGTGATTATACCAGCACAAGTGAGTCTAATTTGATCACACATCAGCGCGTTGATAGTGGTGAAATACCATTCAAGTTTTATCATTGTGAAGATGTATCATCACACCAACGTAGAAAGCACATAGGCGAATGGAATGGATTTGAAGGACTAGTAAAGAGTAGAAACAAGGAATATTTTTATTGTAAGACCTATTTGTATAAAAAAATTTCCAATGATGTAAAATTTCCGGCAACATTTTGTTCATGGTGTGATAAACATTGCTCCCGAAATAGATTATAACCCGAAAAGTTTATCAGCTTTTCATTTCAGGTCGTTACGTAACTGTCTAATTATCTATGAAATCTATACTTATTTTGATTTTTAAAATAATTGAAAACTATCAAGGAGCAGTAATGGATGAAACCATTGTCCAATGAATATGAATGAATATTAAAATTCCTAAAATCTGTTTAAATTATATAAGTTTTTAGATGCTAATTTCAATTGAAGTAAGTTACCTAACCTTTTGGGGCAACATCGTGCATATAAATAAATGAAAAGTTTTTTGGGTACCGCAATTTACAAACGTAATTTGTGGGGCGGGACCGTATTAGAGACTTGGCTTATTAGAAAGTGTACTAATTTCTGCCCAACATATTTATATGTGAATCTTACAAAAACAAATTGAAAGAACTTTACAAGTAAGAAAACCAATATAAGAAACTAAAGTGGTATCAGAAGTATATTATACAAGTAGCAAAGTGCCTTGTCACACCTTAAGTCTAATAAAGACAATGAATTAATTATTTTACTTAGATAAATATTCGTAGGTTTTCATTAATAATAATTTTCCGTCGTGGAGCTATTTCTTCTTGGGAACAACTATCTCTTTCCTAGTGGCAATTTTTTTCCGCACCATTTTAACCGTACAATAAAGGTAGAACTTACTAATTCGAATAAAACCGCATAATCCTCGCAAATCTTGATATTCAAGCGATATAAAACTATTTGGCCCGTGAAGTTTTAAATTAAAAATAATCGAATTTATCCTTACCGCATTTAGTATATAGTTCCTCTTCTCTCACAATCCAGCAAAGCAACTGATTTAATGATTTTGGCTTACACGATGCATTTATCTCCGAGCACCAATCTTTTAAACGTTTGCTCTAAACGATTTTGTAGGCTTTAAATATAATGTAGGTAATTAGCACGGCTGTCTGTTAAATGTATATTGGTGTCATTTATATTTATAGAAATCCAAGATGTCGGACAATATTCAAATAGAAACTATAAGGCGCACCTAATATTCTTCGCAATCTTCTGAAAAACAATGTACCTTGTCAAAGGCAGGAACCATTTATAACTCATTCACGAGGGTGGAGCTAAAACTAGCCTTAGCTATAAGCTTGGGGAGCCAGTAAACTCCACCAAAATTAAGCGTCATTTCTTTAAACCACAGCCAAAACTTGCTTAAAGCTGAAATTCCAAAACATTTCAGTATCGGACATTTTCGATGTAAAAAAGGAGGGTAGGCAATTCTCAGTACCGGGACATACAAGAGGGTTGATACATTGCCGTCTTTGCGAAATCTCATGATACAAATTAAAGCAAGGTGGAAGGGAAAGTTTTACCCAAGTGTCTTTCCCTTTTAGTTACATGGAAATGGTCTATTGATAGCGAGACATTTTTAGGAACGTCAATTTCACTTCGAAAATGCTAAGATTTAAAATTGTCCCTTCCCTCCAAGAATTCAGAGGAGGTTAAAACCAGACTTGCTGAATCTATCTTTGACTGGAAACTTAACATCTGCTAGTCAAGTCACGAAGAATATTTCGTAATATCTGCTTGTGTGTGTGTGTACTGTTTTGTGTCGCGGCATGGTCAAACTGAACTTTCGATGGATATCATGTACAATATGGTGAACGAGATATCAACGCTGAAATACCTATTTTCTTCCAGTTCAAAATTGAAAATTATTCTAGTTAATTGTTGTTAAGATATATTTCAGAATTTCATTTGGATCGCGAGTTTGACGTTAAAAATTTTCTGCGCTCCCATTTTTTTCCGAGAGCCCGAGCACATTTGTTAATCAAGTTACGAAAACTATTTCGTAATATCTGCTTGTGTGTTCTAATTTGTGTCGCGTGTATATCTTTATATCCTAGGTGTTAAATTGCTACACAATACCCGAGTTTTCTAACACTGCACATATATAGTTTTCGATCTTGGAGGATTAACGTAGGCAACGGATTCATACTTATAAACAAGGGCTACAAAAGTGCAGACTTCATTGTCCTCCACGAAAATTTTTTTATAGGACATGTGTCCAGTGGTACCCCCTTTGACTGGAAAATTTATAGGACATTGTCCACTGAAGTGCGCAAAAATTGCGTCTCGTATTCATAGTCAAGCTGTCAAAACGTCGGAAAAATTTACTGGTCAACCGTCCAGTGACCCTCCCCCCCCCCCTTAGTTTTTAAAAAAATTATTTGACATTTTAAAATTTTATTGGACAATGTCCAGCGTCCTGTGCTTATTTCTTGCCCTGCCTCCAAGTAGCTTGGCCACCTGGTATGTATTCTCCTAGTTTGAAAACTATGCATAGAGTAATGGCAGTACTACTTGTGCAATAGTCATATCCTTCTATCTCACACCTCAGTGTCACCTCCATACAAGAGCGCGCCCAGACGATCTACACCAGGCTAGGAAATAAGACAGGTTTACAGGTCAAAAACCAGTTTATTAATAGCTTGGACCACTTTTTTTTATTCAAAGCGCGAGGGTCACTGGTCCCAATGACTAGTTTATTAATTCCTACATTTATTAAAAATTGATATGGGGACCTCTTTAATTATTTTCATTTTAACATAAATTTCGACTCCAGGAGTCCAGTTGTGTACACAACCCCTTTGACAACCCTAAGCCGAGAGAGATTTTTTTAGAAGAGAGAACGACCACAAGTCCTGGGACCAGTAGAAAAATAAATTGGGGAAGGGTCATTGGTCCCGGGACCAGTTTCATATTTAAGACATCAGGGGTCACTGGTCCGGAGGACTAGTTCAAAAATAAACCTTATTTCCAAGCCTGATCTACACACCTCTCTACTGCCACTAATCTAGTTATCATTCGGAAATTTAAAAAATCCGAAGGGAATTAGTAGAGAGATGGCTCACTATTATTTCATTCCATTTACTACTTTCTGGCGATCCGAAGACTTTTTCGATTTCTATTTAGAGTTGTGATTTTTCGCCTCCTTTGAATTTTCCGCCGGATTAAGAGTTACTTGGGCCAGTTTAAAAAAATCCTTATTTCTCAGCCTGCACAGCATCTTCCTTTGAATTCTAGTCAGAGTCTATTTGGTCGTGAACTCGTGACCATAGACATTAGAATACTATGTATCTCTATGCTCGTGACTCTAGCTCTAGAGGTAATCAGATAAGTATTGGAATTTCTAAATGCCACTCCAATAACAAAAATATTACTACCTCCAAGCCCGAAGCTGGGAAACTTAGTACTCAGGGCCGGAAATAAGCACAGGACACTGGACATTGTCCAATAAAATTTTAAAATGTCCCATAATTTTTTAAAAAACTAAGGGGATCACTGGACAGTTTGACCAATAAATTTTCCCAAGTTTTGATCAGGGTTGTCTGATTTAAATCAGTTTGATTTAAATCACTGATTTAAATCAAGCGATTTTTTTAAAAAAATCATTTGATTAAAATCAAGAATATATTTTTATTTTTAAAAAATGTTTTCTAAGATTCCAAGGAGTATTTTAAGTAACTCGAGAAGAAACTTAATTAGAAAAGACCTAAAATTAAAAATAATCGTGGTTTTGGTATATTTTAATCTATGTTTTTCCCAGAACTCCAGTTTGTCTTGCTGGAAAGGCTAGGAAATAAAATAGCGGTCAAGCTAGTCTTTTTATACAAGCATTTGAATAGTAATAATATCAAATAGCTGCTTAAATGTCATGATTATTTTGCTTTTGCTTAATTTTGACTCAAAAGTTTTCATGTTGGTAATTTACTATCTATTAGTTCAATAAAAATCAAAAAAATCAAATAAATCAATTAAAATCAAAAAAATCCGATTTAAATCAAAAAAATCGATTTTTTTGATTTTTTTGAAAAAATCAAAAAAATCGCCAACCCTGGTTTTGATAGCTTGACTATAGAGATGCAACACTATTTTTGCACACTCCAGTGTCCTATAAATTTTCAATTCAAACAGGGGGTCACTGGACACATGCAGGGCCGGAAATAAGCACAGGACACTGGACATTGTCCAATAAAATTTTAAAATGTCCCATAATTTTTTCAAAAACAATGGGGGTCATTGGACAGTTTGACCATTAAATTTTCCCAAGTTTTGATAGCTTGACTATGGAGATAGACACTACTTTTCACATTCCAGTGGACAATGTCCTATAAATTTTCCAGTTAATCAGGGGGTCACTGGACACATGTCCTATAAGAAATTTTTCTTATTTCCGGCCCTGTAATAGTACTTACCTCTCTCGGGCTGTCTGCTAGTCATTCTTATTCTGGCGCGAAAAGCGGTCAACGAGACACGGAAGCCCTTAAATGTGTATTACTAAAATTATTAATCCTTAGTACTAGAAATACTATTAATAAGAGAAGGAACTCTTTCTCCAAGAAGAACAAAAGGCATTAGTTACTAGTAACAAGAAAACGTTTCAGTTAGACGATAAAGGGCTTGACTTTTAGCCTTGAATGATTGGTTTAATCAGCTTTTTTGACGGGTAAAAAGGACAAGTAGGATGGATTCATTGAAAGATTGTGTTGTTACGTTGAAACCTTTAAGCTGGTAAGTAATAAAAATGTTTCGGAAATTTGAAGAATACCTCAAGAGGTTTAAGGGAACTGCCCTGGCAAAACCTAACCTAAGTTGATCTAATCCGGCCTAACTAACCAAACACAATGTAAAACAGGATTAAATTTTTTGGCCCATCTATCTTAGAAAGGCCAAATGGGCCAGGGAATCAAGAAAAGATTTGCTTTGTGAATACTTTATTGTACAAAAAGGGAAACTTTAGCCAATTAATATATTTTGGAAAATATTTCCAAATCTTGAGTTGATTGAAAAAAGACAGTTACTATGGGAGCTAATTCTAACAACCAAATACGTGATATCTCCAGAGTTGGGCACTCCTTTTTAGATAGATTTTTTTTCTATCAAACTATCATAGATGGCGAAACTATCAATTCTTTTGGCTATATTTTAGAGTGGAACTCCTTCTTAGATAGATTTTTTTCCTCTCAAACTATCATAGATGGCGGAACTATCAACTCTTCTGACTATATTTTAGACTGACATTGCTGGTTAGATCGATATTTTTCCTCTCAAACTATCATAGATAGCGAAACTATCAACTCTTCTGACTATATTTTAGACTGACACTGCTGGTTAGATAGATATTTTTCCTCTCAAAACTATCATATTTGGCGAAACTATCAATTCTTCTAGCTATATTTTAGACTGGCATTATTTGTTAGATAGATTTTTTCCCTCTCAACAAATCATAGATGGTGAAACTATCAAATCTTCCTTCAATATGTTAGATTGGCTCTCATTGTTAGATAGATTTTTTGCCTATCAAATCAAATTGAAATCTTTAGGGACGACTAAATTAATCGATTATTTAATTTTCGGACTTTAAATTTGATGGTTTTCGATCAAACTGATTTGGTCTCTACCTAATTTTACTCTGTTTAATCGATTCCTGATATTTCCTGATTTTGTAGAATTTCTAATATTTTCATATAATCATATAATTTCCATAATCTCATTTCTCAAGTTTGACTTTTAACTGTCTATAGTTCAAAAGCTACTATCCAAACTTTTTCAAATTATTCGCTCTTGATTTAATCTAAACCATCTACTATAAACGGTTAACTAATAATAATTAAAGGCAAAAATTGCAATTAAAAACTGTGGGTAATAAAAATCAGAAAAATCTACACTTTAATTTATCTACTTCTACGTTTGGATGATTTCGTGGAATCGTTCTTCCTCCTCGAGTAGTCGTTCACATCAGTGACAGCACGGAGCTTCTATATACAAGAAGCTCCGTCTTCACAGTTTGAACTGTTGAACCATCGTTTATTTTATTTTTATTTATTTGTTTGAGAGGGTTATAACGACCACCAAGTACAGAATCTTCTTATAGAATAAACCTACACTTGCTAACGTTAAAATATATTAAAAACTTCGATATCATTCAAAAAACGACTTATCTTTCCAGAAATTTTCATAACTATCAATATTGCCTATCAAAGATTAGCTCATAATTTTTTTAAAATCAAATCAGAAAACAGATGTCGCCAAATAAAATCACTCAAAAAATCAATATATTTCTCAAGGAATAATGCCTATCATTTTTTATGATTTCTAAAAGATGGGGTTAGTAGCCAGATCACGTTGAGAATCGATATTTTTCTCTAGAAGATTTCAACGAATCAATGAATCATATCAACTTCGAGTGCACTTCCTAAGCTATCAAACTCAATCGATCATTATAATTCAAATTTTTCTCGAAAATAACTATCAAAATTGATACTTTGATTGGGGCAGATTTAGTTTTCTATCGTATCAAGTGGTAAAACTATCAAATGATATGATAGTGCCCATCTATGGATATCTCGTACGCTTCTCGCGAAACCAGAATCAAAGATGAAATTATAAGTCGCGAAATCATTGAAACTAAACTTGAAAAAAAGATCTCTAAATTAATTAGAAATTCATTTTTCTCCATTCCTTTGCTTGTTTTTCAAAGAATGTTCCATGTCTTCATTCAAAGTTTAATTTTAGGGAAGAAATGTGTCGTCACAAACTGTCTTTACGCAACGCCTATATGAATTTGGTCAATTTTCAAAGGGATATTCAAAGACAGGTAAATGAGAAAATATTGTTCTACCGCGTGAAGTTTAAAATTACAATGAAAATTTTAGGAAATGGATGAGAATGATGGTTTCTTAAGCAAAGATGATAAAATGAAGAAACTGAGGAACAAGGTAAAAATTGACAAAACAAGAACGCTTACAAAATATTATTTCCATAGAAAAAGCATTGCAAGGAAACCTGATGGGAAAAACGAAACTAGGGGTGCTTTCACCATTGTCTGGAGTTCAATGCTCCTCAGCCATTAAATGGCTGATGAGCATTGAACTTTTGTAAATGGCCTGCCAATGAAAAATTTCACTCTCATTGGCTAGAATTTTAAAGGATAAAGCTCCCTTGTTTTATTCATAATTAAAAATGAGAATCATCGAAGTTCTGTCACGTCATTGGTTTCCCCTCTCTCTTGTTTGTCCTGAAAGTCCCATGGAAATCAGCTTTTGTAATGGAATCTTATTTAAATTTTTTAGTTTGACGTTTTAATTTCAAGCGTGAGAAAAGAGAGAATGGAAAATGCATTAACTATTAATGAGCAACGAGGGAAAATTGACAGGCTCAATAAGGTCAGAGAAGAATTGAAAAACAAAGTAAAAGATCTCAAGGTACGCGACATTGTTCATTTGATGAAAACGCAAAGATGAGATTAGATGTTAGGAATATTCATTAATCATTGTTAATTGTTTAAAAATTAGGAGAAAAATGAAATTGTTCAAAAGGCTAACGATGTACCAGTGAAAGTTGAACCAGTTGATTATGATTCAGAGCCAAAAGTTGAACCAGTTGATAATGATTCAGAACCAGATAGCCAAGCATTATCCCTACCAGTTGCGGCACAGCAACAACCTCAATCTCAAAATGAAAGGTATTGCAAGAGAAAAAAGGGTGTATTGATTTTGTTGTTTACACGTGTTTTTTTATCATAATTCATCTGTGTAGTTCGGAAGGAGTCCCTACTGAGGACCGGAACAACAAGCAGCCTGGTGCGTAAATTTTTATTTATGTAGAAATATTGTAGGTCTCCCCAAGTCACTTGCTGGGTGCATAATCCTTTCAACCACTTGTTTCTGTAAGATTTTTGAGTTAAAATGTTGGAAAGTGTTAATTGGCCTCATTTTCAGCATTAGCCCAAAAACTCACCCCTAGGTCGAAATAATTGGTTTCTTTTAAACTTTCATCTGTTTTAAAGATTATCACTATTGCAAATGAGCTTGATTATATAAGGAAATAAGAGGAGAATTAATGGACAATCTCATTTGAAAGATGGACATTTTCCAACTTTGCTAAGGGGAAATAGTTTGACCCTATGTGCCCACAACAAGGCTTGCATTGGTTTGGAGAGAAAGCAACTACTTCATTTCTTTAATAGTGTGCGCCTTCATATGCCCCTGCATTCCTTATTTTTTCATGTGCGCTTGCAGAACAAAGCATTTTTAATGTTAATTTATAAACTATACGCATGAATATTACCAAGAAAAAATAGGTGCGATTCTTTGAAAAGTGGGCGGATACTTTAGAAAGCTCGCGACTAATTAAGGGGTGTGACACGAGCTCCGTCCACATCTCATAGAATCATCGCGGTTTCCTTGTGTCGTATCTTTCTTTTCCAGATGTTACATTTCCTGAATGAAATGTAGTTTTGCTTTGTGTAGGTAAATCCAAGAAAAATCAAAATATTGAAGATAAAAGAGGAGTAGAACATCGCTCTAAAATTCGTGCTAAAGAACAAAGCTTCAAATGTGATCAGTGTAAATTTTCCACTTCACGCAAAAGTAATTTGTTCAGACATCAACGACGTAAACACATTGGTGGAAAACACTTCAAATGTGATCAGTGTGATTATGCCAGCAAGCAGAAGAGTAATTTGATCAGACATCAACGCATTCATAGTGGTGAAAAACCCTTCATATGTGATCAGTGTGATTATGGTAGCAAGCGAAAGTCCGATTTGAAAAAACATCAACACATTCACAGTAGTGAAAAACACTTCAAATGTGATCAGTGTGATTATGGATCCACGCAGAAGGGTAATTTGATCGCGCATCAACGCATACACAGTGGGGAAAAACCCTTCAAATGTGATCAGTGTGACTATCGATGCACGCAGAAGAGTAGTTTGATCACCCATGAACTCATTCACAGTGGTGAAAAACCATTCAAATGTGATCAGTGTGACTATGATAGCAGGAACAAGAGTGATTTGAAAAACCATCAACGAAATCACAGTAGTGAAAAACCCTTCAAATGTGATCAATGTGAATATGCTAGCGCGACTAAAAATTATTTGTTTAAACATAAACGTATTCACATTGGTGAAAAACCCTTCAAATGTGATCAGTGTGACTATGGATCCACGCGGAAGGTTCATTTCATCGCACATCAACGCATTCACATTGGTGAAAAACCCTTCAAATGTGATCGGTGTGATTATGCCAGCACAATCAAGAGTAATTTGATCATACATCAACGCATTCACAGTGGTGAAAAACCCTTCAAATGTCATCAGTGTGACTATAAATGTAGGCATAGTAGTTATTTGATCATACATCAACGAATTCACAGTGGTATAAAACACATAAAATGTGATCAGTGTGACTATAAATGTAGGCAGAGTAGTAATTTGATCGTACATCAGCGCATTCACCTTAGGAAGAAAACCCTTCAAGTGTGATTATACCAGCACAAGTGAGTCTAATTTGATCACACATCAGCGCGTTGATAGTGGTGAAATACCATTCAAGTTTTATCATTGTGAAGATGTATCATCACACACATGTAGAAAACACATGGGTCAATAGAATGGATTTGAAGGAGTAGTAAAGAGTAGAATCGAGGAATGAATGAAAAATTTCCAATGTTGTAAAATTCGAAAAAAAAATTTGAGATTTCGCTATTGAATGAAACGATGTTCCTCTGACAAATTCCTAATACCTTTTCCATTACACGCACTTCTTCGGGCAACATTTTGTTCTTAGTGTGATAAACATTGCTCTCGAAATAGATTATAACCCGAAAAGTTTATCAGCTTTTCTTTTCAGGTTGTTACGTAACTGTCTAATTATCTATGAAATCTATACTTATTTTGATTTTTAAAATAATTGAAAACCATCAAGGAGCAGAGTCCAATCTTCATTACAAGTTAATTCTCCTAATTCTGAAATAATGTACATTGATTTCTTGATGTTCTGATTTTATTGTTTTATTGTAAATGAATTTTTATGACTATTAAAATTTATAAAATCTGCTTAAATGATATCAGTTTTCAGATGGTAATTTCAATTGAAGAAAGTTACCTAACCTTTGGGGCAACATCAAAAATAATTACATACAAACAAATGAAAACGCTTACACAAATCACGGTTTTATTTTTATTTATTTATTACAAGCACACGCTCACCAAATGTACTTTATTTGTAATTCAAATAATATTTCTGATAACAGTTGCGGATTCCCTATTGCATGATTCTTAAAAAGCCACTTGTTCCTGAAAAATTAGATACAATGCAGCTTAAAGCCTGACAATAGCTTAAAAACTATGGTGTTGGGATCGGTTGGGATTATTGTCGTGATATACTACAGTAGAAAGTTGTTGAGTCAATTTTACATATTTCATTCGTCAAACAGAACTATCGATGGAAATAATGTACAGTATGAACACTTCATAGTTTACGAGATATCTACGCTGAAATACCTATTTTCTTCCAGTGTGAAATTGAAAATGATTCTTTTTAATTTCAGAATTTCATTTAGATCGCGAGTTAAAAAACTTTCTGTGCTCCCATTTTTTTCCGAGAGCCCAACAAGGAATTGAGCGAAGTTTTTTAAAACGATTGCTAAGATTGCTTAAAGGGGCTAACCGGACCTCTCCCGAGGCAGTCTGCCTTTAGGGACGGGGGAAAACACTCAGCTTTTTGGCCATAAGGAGTGGCGCCACTGTCGCGGCGGGGGGCTAGGCATTATGCTTCCCAACAGTTTGACCCCGCAAGCCTCCGGTGGCGCCCTTTAAAGACTTCAACGAAACAAGCTGTTGGCGCCGAGCACAGATCGAGTGAGCTCTGGTGAGTGGGACATAATTTCTTAAAAATAATCTTTTGTGAAATAAGTCTGAAAGCAGTTTTGACAATTATCCCGTCGCGAGTCCAACCAGATCCTATGTTCTACATTCTGATTTGATGGTCTGCTAGTGGTTCAAAGGAAATAGTTTAAATAGATTAATTAGCTAATTTTTTAAAAGATATCACCAAAATGGGAACGAGATTTAGATATAACCCATTATGTCTTGAAGATATAGCATTTAGTTTTGGAATACCACATGTTGTTCACTTTTACTACATTTTATATCTTATTTAATTTATAATGTTTAATTTTGGAGTTTGAAGGTAAAATATTGATATTTTAATAAATTATCCATTATATATTTCTACTTTTGCAATTAAAGCGCTTAAAAATAATAATTTGTTATTTAAGGCTAAATTTAATTTTGACAATTTTCCTGTCACGTGTAGAGCAAGATTTTGGTCCACGATAGTCTACAATCTGCATCACGCTGACCAGGACGACCGCCTTATTTCTACGTTATTAATCACGTAGTCTTGATCTACAGTTCTACACACAGTTTTCAAGGTCTGCTACGTTCTGGCTAATTGACGCCTTTATGAGACATACCTCATGCGATTGATTGAGCCGTTGATAAGATAATTCATTAGAATAACATTAAGAGTAGGGGTGTGCGAATACCACTTTTTGGGTATCGAACCGGTTATCGAATACCAAAAAATTTTCCTTATCAAATACCGAATCGAATAGTTTATTCCAAATCGAATATGGAATAGTTGGGCCTTGGTATTTTTTTTTCCTTCCCGATTAATCGCGAATAGTTAAGCCTAGTAACCGCGAATATTTAACCCTAGTATTCGCGAATACTAGGCCAACTATTCGCGGCTAATCGGGTAGTAACCCTAATATTCGCCAATAGTCAATACAAAGCAAGGAGAAGAACAATTAGAAGCTCCTAAATTTCAAAATACCTCTCCTCATTGGTGGTAAAGTATTTCTTAAAATATTCCTATGCACTTGCTGGTAGTTTTTGATGGGAGACAAATAAAATTGGGATGATATTTTTTTAAATAAACCTAAATTTATGGTAGTCGAACTTTAACCGAATAGTCAGTTCGGTATTCGATATTCGAATCGAATAGTGAAAATGGGTTTATCGAATACCGAATCGAATTATTCGGTTCGGTATTCGATCGAATTATTCGATTGAAACGGTTAACCGCACACCTCTAATTAAGAGTATTCAATATAAATAGTGTTGAAGGTTTAATTATAATTAATCAAATATTCTAGTTTAATATAACAAATAACGTAATCAAAGGGCGGGAAAAGCTGACTGCGTTTGGTATTGAAATAATTTGTGTTTCATTTTGCTAGTTTGTTCAAAGGTCTGAAATTATTTTTACGTCGCGAGTCCGGCCGAATTTCAGTTCTTTTTTCCGAGCGAGTTTGCGTCGTTGAGTGCGTGATCGAGTTGGCTATGGTTTTTGAAAACTGCTGTCGCATATTTCTCGATGACGGTGATTGAAAGGCCGTCAATTTGCCAGAACGCAAAAGCAATTTGCAAAACCACCGTGGCCAAACTAGCCCAGAAAAACCGAACGGAAATTTCTGCCGGACTCGCGCTAAGGCTGAGAATTGAGAATAAGGATTTTTTTAAGTGGACATTTTTCCAGGGCCACCACCTTATTTCTCACATTCTCAGCCTGCTGAGTCTAGAGATTAGTCAGATAAGTACATAGATATATATACGGGTCTAGATACACTTCCCCTCTGTTAGGCCCTTTAAAAAATGCGGAGGTGAGAACTAGCAGTCGACGCTTTACGGCGGGGGAATTAGATCCAAACGCCATCTATACGCGCCGAGGATTGAGAGGTTAACTAACACGCAGCGCCTCTAGCGGACTGAATTGAAAACTCTTGGCGGGAAGTTCGCGAATGGTAGATAGGCAGTTTAAAAATGGCAAGCGCTACAATTATAAAATACGTCGCATTTTTAAGCATTAGAAGGTTTAAAGAAATTATTTTAGGGATTCTACTCGTCTAAAAGTCTAAAATATAATAAAACCCAAACACATTTTTAAAGTAAGAAGTATTTGTAAATCAAACGAAGTTAATACCGTAGTCTCTGGATAGTGTAACAGGGAAACTTCTGTAACTAAGCAAGTTTTTGATATTACCATCTATTTAAGTGTTCAAATTAAATAAATATGTTTATATTGTAAGTTAATTAAATTAACTTGCAAGTGCTTCCAGACAGACACATTTTTGAGGTTAACTGTACCTCGTAGGAGTTTTGTACATTTAATTTGGGTGTTGGGATTAGATAAGATAAAGTCTAAAAACTTACTTTTTCTCTTTAAGCGCGTTAATTCATTCATTACTATTAATACAATGAATTCTAGAACTTCGAAAATGGGTAAAATTTCACCCCTTCTGGGAATTTCAGTAATAATTCTTACAAGTAACTACACAACAACCCTATAACTTCATTTAAAGACGCGGTCATTTTCCCGCCAATTTGTTCTTCTAAAATCCGCTAGAGGGCGAACGCGGCGGCTCGCTCGGCTCGTATTGAGAGTTTCAAGAAACAAAAAAACGAAAAATTCGAATATGGAAAGCGCGGGAAATTCGAATATGAAAAGAGCGGGAAATTCAAATTAGGCTTAACTTTTCAAATAGCTTTACGTATTTCTGATCTCCTTTATACGTGTAATTATGTTCTTAAGTGAAATAAATAGTTTTTATGTAAAAGAAGTAGTGTTTTTAATGAAATGTTAGTGAAATAAGGCATTAAAGATGGTTAACAGTTGTTCTTATTTACAAAATGATTTACTTACGAACAGAATAAGAGGACCTCCCCTTCAGATTAGGAAATAGTTTTACTTTGAACAAACATTCGCTTAAATCTCTTTAAATATCAGCTGTTACTGCAAAGCATCAGCACGCCCGCTGGCAAAAGTTATTTATCCAATTTTTTAGCTTTCAAAATTCAGCGATAGATGGCGCACTAGGTATCTTCCCCCGGGAAAATCGCGTCGACTGCTAGCTGTCATCTCCGTATTTTCCCCGATTCAGTAGGGTATCTAGACCCGTATATATATCTATGGATAAGTATTGCATTATCTTCGCCAACATTATTAATACTGTTGGCAAAGGTTTTATCTAAATTCCACTCCAATAATAAAAATAATACCACCTCCAAGCCCGAGACTGGGAAACTTAGCTGTCTGCTAGTCATTCTTATCTTATTATGACACGAAAAGCGGTCAACAACTCAACATCAACTAACAAAGTAGACGGAAGCCTTTAAATGCGCATTACTAAAATTACTAATGCTTAGTACTAGAAATACTATTAATAAATGAAGAAACTCTTTCTCCCATAAGAACAAAAGAAGTAGTAAATGCAAAACCATTCAGACGATATAGGGCTTGAATGATTGGTTTAGTCTGATTCTTTAGCGTGTAAAAGAGGACAAGTAGGATGTATTCGTTGAAAGATTGTGTTGTTACGTTGAAGCCTTTAAGCTGGTAAGTAATAAAAATGTTTCGGAAATTTGAAGAATGCCTCAAGTGGTTTAATGGAATTGCCCAGGCTAAACCTTATCTAAGCAGACCTAATCTGGGCTAACATGAAACAGGTTTCAGTTCTTTGATCCATCTATCTTAGAATGGCCAAATGGGCCAGAGAAATGAAAATCGTTAAATTAATTACAAATCACGAACTCTTCAAAAAACACATCATGATGTACATTCCCTCACTAATCACGTCGTGATGTACATTCCCTCACTAATCACGTCGTGATGTACATTCCCTCACTAATCACGTCGTGATGTACATTCCCTCACTAATCACGTCGTGATGTTCATTCCCTCACTAATCACGTCGTGATGTTCATCCCCTCACTAATCACGTCGTGATGTACATTCCCTCACTAATCACGTCGTGATGTTCATTCCCTCACTAATCACGTCGTGATGTTCATTCCCTCACTAATCACGTCGTGATGTTCATTCCCTCACTAATCACGTCGAGATGTACATTCCCTCACTAATCACGTCGTGATGTACATTCCCTCACTAATCACGTCGTGATGTACATTCCCTCACTAATCACGTCGTGATGTTCATTCCCTCACTAATCACGTCGTGATGTACATTCCCTCATTAATCACGTCGTGATGTACGTTCCCTCACTAATCACGTCGTGATGTACATTCCCTCACTAATCACGTCTTGATGTACATTCCCTCACTAATCACGTCGTGATGTTCATTCCCTCACTAATCACGTCTTGATGTTCATTCCCTCACTAATCACGTCGTGATGTACATTCCCTCACTAATCACGTCGTGATGTTCATTCCCTCACTAATCACGTCGTGATGTTCATTCCCTCACTAATCACGTCGTGATGTTCATTCCCTCACTAATCACGTCGTGATGTTCATTCCCTCACTAATCACGTCGTGATGTTCATTCCCTCACTAATCACGTCGTGATGTACATTCCCTCACTAATCACGTCGTGATGTACATTCCCTCACTAATCACGTCTTGATGTACATTCCCTCACTAATCACGTCGTGATGTTCATTCCCTCACTAATCACGTCGTGATGTTCATTCCCTCACTAATCACGTCGTGGTGTACATTCCCTCATTAATCACAGTTCAACGACATTTTACGAGTGTTAAATATAAAAAATATTTTATTTAAATTGTACATTAGACACTAATCAGGAGATATGATTAGTTTTAACATGTATTAATTCAGTCGGAATTTGTAACAATGCTATCCCACTAATCAAACCTTTCATCCTTGAGCCTTTTTGTCTCACAAAGGTCCTAGCAACACTGTGAACTCTTATTAGTTTAAAATATCAACATTTTTCTCCATTTCTTAGCTTGTTTTTCAAAAAATGTTTCAAAGCATATCTTCATTCAAAGTTTAATTTTAGGAAAGAAATGTGTCGCCATAAACTGTCTTTACGCAACGCCTATATGAATTTGGTCAATTTTCAAAGGGATATTCAAAGACAGGTATATGAGAAAATATTGACCTATTCCTTGTTGTACCGTGTGAAGTTTAACATTACAAGAAACAAACTGCTGTTTGTTTTAGGAAATGGATGAGAATGATTGTTTCTTAAGCAAAGATGATAAAATGAAGAAACTGAGGAACAAGGTAATAATTGCCAAATCGAGAAAACTTCCCAGATAGTGTTCCCATAGAAAAAACATTACGAGGAAATCTAACATAAAACATGCTTGAGCGAAAGCGCCTAGTTTTCCTGTCCCCTATGAAGTCTTTATGAGATTCAAAATAACATTGTCTACCTGCATTAAATGGCTGATGAACATTGAACTTTTGTAAATGTCCTGCCAACGAAAAATTTCACTCTCATTCGCTAGATGTTTAGAGGATAAAGCTCCCTTGTTTTAAGCATCATTAAAAATGAGGATTATCAATGTTCTTTAAACGACATTGGTTTCCCCTCTCTCTTGTTTGTCCTTAATGTCCCATGGAAATGAGCTATAGTAATGGAATCTTATTTCAATTTTTTAGTTTGACGTTTTAATTTCAATCGTGAGAAAGGAGAGAATAGAAAATGAATTAACTATTAATGAGCAAGGAGATAAAATTGACAGGCTCAATAAGGTCAGAGAAGAATTGAAGAGCAAAGTCATAAGTCTCAAGGTACGCGACATTGTTCATTTGATGAAAACGCAAATATGAGATTAGATGTTAGGAATATTCATTAATCATTGTTAATTGTTTAAAAATTAGGAGAAAAATGAAACTGTTCAAAAGGCTAACGATGTATCAGTGAAAGTTGAACCAGTTGATTATGATTCAGAGCCAAAAGTTGAACCAGTTGATTATGATTCAGAGCCAAAAGTTGAACCAGTTGATAATGATTCAGAACCAGATAGCCAAGCATTATCCCTACCAGTTGCGGAACAACAACCTCAACCTCAAATTGAAAGGTTTGCAAGTGAAAAAAAGGTGCATTTTATTGTTTTATTTTATCACAATTTATTTGTATAGCTTGGAAGGAGTCCCTACTGAGGACCAGAACCACAACCAGTCTGGTGTGTAAATTTTTATTTACGTAGAAATATTGTAAGACTCCCCAAGTCACTTGCTGTGTTCACAATTCTTTGAACCCCCCACGGATAAGCTACAACTAAAGCCCCGACGAGTTTTACGGCAATAGACCCTTAAATAAAATAAACAAGCTGGATACCTTATATCGCCGAGTCGGGATTTTTTCAAATAGAGTACCAACGCCATCTAGTGGCGAAAGGTTTCGTTGAATAAATTATAAAAACTTTACTAAGCCTTTGCCTAAATCTAAAACTGTGTAATTTCAATGACAAGCTTTGGAAATCTCCTTACCTTTCTACGATTTGAGACTTAATTGCGAAAAACAACAAGGTAATTACGTTGTGAGCTTGTGTAAAGCGAAATCTGCTCTAAAACAGTTCCTAAATCACTTTCACCTGAAACTTCAGTTCCCAAGTTCCGCCATTTAATTTTTAAAGTACACTTCCTTACCACTACTGCGCAAAATCGGCCCATAGCCCTCTAAACCAATCAGATTAATATACTGATTACCCAGAATTCTCTGTCAATCCTCAAAAGACGGTTGGAAAATTTGAACGATTTTCTTTAAGGGTCTATTTCTAAAAGCCTTATTAGTCAGTGGTGATGGTATGAAGTTGGGAAAACACATTGTGGAACCCTTAAGGAAGTTAAGAATGTGCATTATACCAGAAGTAAATAGGGGGAAGTATGTTGCTCCAGCTTTAGCCAGTGTAAGGCGTCCCTTTATTGTAAAATCACGCTTTGCGGCCCAAAATTTGAATTCATCCAATCAGAGTGAGGCAACTTTTCCAGGGAAATTTTCTTTCATACGCCACCACTTGGTCATATAGTTAACTAAAATCGTTCAACTGGAAATTAGCATAGGCCTACATAATTTGAAATAGTTTTTCGAGATCGCCGTTTTCTTTAAGGTGCTGGAACATATTTTTTTCCTATTTTCATATAATGAGACCGACTTGAATTCCTCTTTAGCCTTTTCTATATTCAGGCTAGTTGTTAAGCTTAGGCAGAGGCTTAACAACTAGCCTGAATATAGAAAAGGCTAAAATTTTACGCATCTGATTCTAATCACAAATAAATTAATATAACCAGTAAATATTTAGCTTTATTATTCTACTTTTTATATAGAAAACATTCAGTTATTACTATTTTCTTCTGGTTATTATTAAAAACTTACGAGAACAAGATATCAGGCCAGGGCCAGGCAGTCGGCTCCGTACTCCGTAGTCCGTAGCTGGCCCCGGCCAGCTACGGAGTACGGAGCCGACCTGACTCTTGAGTTGAATATGCTAGAATGAACAGGAGCAGACGAGAAGAAAATAGTTTCGGGGAAGTGTATTCATCCGCGAGTTCCCGCCAAAAACGCGGTAGCGGAAAGGCCCGAAAAAAACCATAACTCGACGCCTCTCGAAACCCCCTTTGATACGTACTTCCCCCTATTTACTTCTGATTATACGTAATTGTTATGTATTGAACTGATTTGATGGCTTAACATACAAGAATGAAATTCATTCGACCCCTGTAGCGAATGTGATTTCTTTTCTGAACTCTATTGCTGATGCCAATCACAAAGATCAAGACATCGCCCAAATAGCAACTAGTTCAAATTTCCCAACAGGGTTTTGAGGATCAACAGAGCATGCTGGGAAATAACTTATGATAATCTGATTGAGCTAAGATGGCACAGAGAAAGGTTTTAAAATATTATAATGGCAAAAGCAATAAAGCCAGAGCTTGAACGCCTCAATTATTATCGTTTATGATCAGATTAGAATTTTCATATGATAAGTTAAACAAATGTAGGCTTTACTTACAGCGAAATTACGTATGTTCGATTTTGGGAAAAGATTAGGCATTATTAAGTTATTTTGCCACTAGAATACTTATTTCTGTGAAATATTTGAGTTAGATGTTGGGAAGTGTAAATTCGCCTCACCTTTAGTCCAAAAACTCGTCCCTAGGTCCAAATATAAGTGTGCTTGCAGAATAGAGAATTTTTAATGTTAATTTGTAAATTACGCGTGAATATTACTAAGAAAAAATAGATGCGATTCTGAGAATCTTTCACTCCTAGTCCCCACTGTGTGTGAAAAGTGGGCGGATACTTTAGAAGGCTCGCGACTAATAGGCGATTTTAAAAATGACGTTTCATAGGTGCGCGCGCAGAAATTAGGGAGGGAAAAAATGCCTTCCAACTCTGCTTTTTCCCCCGGCTACATATTTTGTATAGGGGACTTTTTGAAAAGGCCTATTATGGGGTGTGATACGAGCTCCGTCCACATCTCATAGAATCATCGCGCTTTCCAGTAGGCCTGTGCGGGTAGTGATTTTTGGGTTTCGGGTCGGGTACGGGTAGTTGAAAAAACTTCCAATCCGGTATCGGGTCGGGTACCTGGATTTCTAACGGGTACTCGAATAAGTAGGCCTAGCTAAACTACCATTATTCGGGTGCTTTTCGGGTAGCAAAAAATCATATCGGGCACTTATCGGGATGAAATACTTTTATATGTGAAAAAAATAAGTGTCATGGAAGACTTGGATACCATTATGGCGAAAAGTACAAAAATAAGACGCTAAAGGTGGAATTCATAAACGTCCATATCCGACGTTTATGAATTCCACCTTTAAGCTATTAGCGAGGATTGAAATAATGAATAATACTGAGCATTGTGGAAAAGTTTACTCAAACTTAAGTTCTTCTAAGTTCAAGAAACTTTGCCAAACCAATACCCGATTGTCCTAAGCCTTGTCACGGGTAATGAGCGGGAAAATTTAAATAATCGAATAATTTCGGGTATTAAGAAATTAAGTTTTTGGGTATCGGGTACTCGCACAGGCCTACTTTCCAGATGTAACATGATTTTTACCTCTCCGAGTGACGTATGTCACGGAGAGGTATTACACCGGCCGTGTCTGTCTGTCTGTCTGTGTGTGTGTGTGTGTGTGTGTCTGTCTGTCTGTCTGTCAGACCCCACGTGACCGCGTTCGCAGTTTACAAATCGGAGCAAACAAATACCCGATTTCCGGAACGCGTTCGCGGTTCACGGAAATTTGGTCATTCATCTACCAACACCAGTCTTTACTAACTGGCTTCTAAGGACCACAATCTGCTAGTCTTTGTCCATCCCAAGCACCACCAACTTCTGTTCTTCGTCAATTTCACCTTGACTCCAGCTTCTATGCACCATCATCTTCTGTTCTTCGTCAATTCCACATTGACACCAGCTTTTATACACTACCATCTTCTGTTCTTCGTCAATTCCACATTGACATCAGCTTCTATGCACCACCATCTTCTGTTCTTCGTCAATTCCACATTGCCACCAGCTTCTATGCACCACCATCTTCTGTTCTTCGTCAATTCCACATTGACACCAGCTTCAATGCACCACCATCTTCAGGTCTTTTGTCCATTCCACATGGACGCCAGTCAGTACATTCTGGCTTCTTTTCCTCCGTCATCGTTTGGTTTCAAGATATACGCAGCGATCGGCTAGGGTTACGAGAAACGTCTAGCCTCCCAATGGCAGGGCTTCCACCATCGGTTCACGCAAATGCGTTTTTATCTATCATTTGGTTTTAAGATATACGCGGCGATCGGCTAGGGTTACGAGAAACGTCTAGCCTCCCAATGGCAGGGCTTCCACCAAAGGTTCACGCGAATGCGTTTTTATCTATTATTATAATGGAATCGAAACGTATATATACCCCAAAATTTGAAAAAAGCGGGCAAGAGGGGTACCCTTCACTTTAAACGTCAATATTAGCAAAGTTTCGAAAGATAATAGGAACAACTTTATTTTAAACGATTTAACTATTTTTAAAGTTATTTACTGGCGATTAAAATAATTAAAAATAATTATATTTATTTAAATATTAAAGATAAACCCAAGTACCGAAGTCGTTAAATCATTGCCTCCTATATCTATCAAGGCCCGTGCTTTGCGTTATATTTCGTACATTGTCTCTTATATCTTTTTAGGCCCGTGCATTGCGTTATATTTCCTACATTGCCTCCTGTATCTATCTAGGCCCGTGCATTGCGATATATTTTTGAGAACAACAACCAAAATGGGAAGCTCCTCTCAGAACCATAATAATTTGTTTTCTCTGTTATATGAAATGAAAATATGGATAATATTTTCGGCAATTCGATTTGAATGGCTCTTTCTGATGTATCTTTCTCTCAGCACTGTTCATAATGGACAGGAACGTAGAGATTCGAGACACTTGGAATTACGATAGTGTTTCAAATCCTCTGTAATGAGGGCTTAACGACTTGGAGTGACTGGAAAGATAGATACACATCCTATTTTTTAGTTGTACCATGCGTACCACAATGTTGCCAGGCGTTTATTGAAGGATGCTTGGGTACTTGGTACAGACTGTTACGTCTACCAAGTTTCTTAGCATCCAAGAATAAATAGGATTCATAGAAGCCAGTGTTATGGGCATGTCATGGGTCAAGTCGTTAACTATATCGACGCAGTTAAATAGCTGATGGCATTATTTTATCCACTTTCTCATTGCGTTTCGAGTGGAAGTTCAACTTTGGCACGGACGACAGATGGCGCTCTTAACCTTCTACCCCCAAAAATCGCTGTTGTCTGCTCGTTTTCCCCTTCCGCGTTTTTTCGTTATAAACTTATGATTTAACGAACTGTTAAGATAAAATTTCATATTTCCTTAGACAGATAAGCTTCTACTCCTTTCATCTTACTCCCAGTTAGATTTAACCTTGTTAAAACATAATCAGATGAATTTGAGTTATAATGTCTAGGAGTGATAGAGACATTTTTACCGATGTCTAGAGATGTTAAGCTTAAGCGAAATTGTTTTACGTTTGAATAAAAATACCGCTTCCAGTAGTGGGTTTATAGTACTCCTTGTTTGTGTAAGATTAGTGTAGCTGTAGAGCGTTGTTGCTGTTTAGTTTATACGCCCCCTAGGCCTATTTGTGAAAGACCTTTTTTACGCACTTTTATCATTCTTTATTTGAAAAAAGTGTTGGCAATGTATATTTTTTAAATATGACGGAATTGCTGTTGGTATGATAGCGCCCTATTCGCGAAGAAAACCTTTTTTTAAACAGTTGATTCATTCTTTGATAGAATTTCGAAGGAAGAAGTTAAGTGTTAAATTTGCTCGATTAATTTTGTTCGGCAAATAATATAATTAAGCCTTACGTATTACTGAAGGAGATTGATTTTGCCAACCTGTGTGAGTATTTAAGGAGATTGATTTTGCCAACCTTTGTGAGTATTTAACTGATTAATAAGTAAATGGAGGAAGATAATAATTTAAGTAAAGAGGAAATCAGAAAACGAAAGGCAAGGGAAAGAATGAGGGCAAAAAGGTCAGATCCTGAATTTAGGAAACGAGAAAATGAAAGGAGAAGAGCGTTAGCCGCGGAAAAAAAGGCTGTTTCTGGAACAGGTTCTAGCAAGCAAAATGTTGGTCCTACCACGAGGCCAGTTGGCCATGATCGTACGAAAGATAATGCATTAAATAAATGTTCTATTGAAAGTACTGTAGGCGTAGGCATATCTATTAATAAGGAACCCAATAATGTACAAAATGTTAATGCTAATATTAGTGAAATCATCGAAAGCGATGAACAAGTACGAGCCTAGCTTATGTGTGATTGGGTTGTGGCTTCCATGTTTTGGGGACATTTGCTTTTTGTGTGGCGATGTATGATTCAGCTTTGATATGGACAAATGTTACAAGTCATACTGGTAGACTAAGAATACGGTTGAGGTATAGCGAGAGAGTAGAGTTTCCACAGCAATTGAGAGATATTGAAAAGGCTTGAGCAATTGACTATTTTAAAATTGAATTCCTGCACTTGCAAAGAATTAAAAAGAGCGATATATGCATATATTTAGGTTGTTTAGGGGGTAGTGATAGTCATCTCCACTCGGAGAGGTAATATTTTGGCTTTCCCAACTTGTTTCTTTATGAAATGTATTTTTTGATTTGTGTAGGTAAACCCAAGGAAAAACATAATATTGAAGATAAAAGAGTTGTTGAACTTCGCTTCAAAATTCATACTAGAGAACAAATCTTCAAATGTGATCAGTGTGAATTTTCCAGCACAAAGAAAAGTAATTTGATCAAGCACAAACTCATTCACTTTGGGGGAAAAGGAAGACCCTTCAAATGTAATCAGTGTGATTATACCAGCAAGCTGGAGAGTAATTTGATCGCGCATGAACGCGTTCATAGCGGTGAATTACCCTTCAAATGTGATCAGTGTGAATATGCCTGCACACGGAAGCATTATCTTATCGCGCATAAAAGCACGATGCATATTGAAACACCCTTCAAATGCGAGCATTGTGACTATAGTAGTGTGTGGAAGCATTGTTTCATTAGACATCAACGTCTTTACCATGGTGTAAATCCCTTCAGATGTGATCAGTGTGAATTTGTAACCACAGAGAGTGGTCATTTGATCAGTCATCAGATCAGTCATCAGCGCAGGGGGGAAAGACCCTTCAAATGCGATCAGTGTGACTTTGCTTGTACTCGGAAGTATGATTTGGAAATACATCAAAGCATTCACAGGGGGGAAAGACCCTTCAAATGTGATCTCTGTGACTTTGCAAGTACTCGGAAGTATGATTTGAACAAACATGAACGCATACACGATGATGAAAAATCCTTCAAATGTGATCAGTGTGACTTTGCAAGTATTCGTAAGATTGGTTTGATCAGACATCAACGCGTACACGGTGATGAAAAATCCTTCAAATGTGATCAGTGTGACTTTGCAAGTATTCATAAGAATGGTTTGATCAGACATAAACGCATTCATGGTGATGAAACACCATTCAAATGTGAGCATTGTGAATATGCAACCACACAGAGGAGTAGTTTGAACATACATCAACGCATTCACAGTGGTGAAAACCCCTCCAAATTCGATGAGAGTGAATACGCTATCGCGTGGAAGAGCTTATTGATCAAACGTCCACGCATTCACAGTGGTGAAAAACCCTTCAAATGTGATCGGTGTGGCTATGCATGCGCGCATAGGGCTCATTTGATCAATCATCAACGCATTCACAGTGGTGAAAAACCATAATAAACCATTCAAAATGTGAATAGTGACCTATGTTAGCGCGTGGATGTCCTTATTGATCACACATCAACGAATTCATGGTATGTGATCATTGTGATTTTAGATGAGCTGAAAGAGTAGTGTTATCAGACTCGTCAATGCGTTCACAGTTGGGAAAAACCCTTCTAATGTGATCAGTGTGACTTTACCATCAAACCCTTAGCACGTGATCGCAATAAATATTCAAAACCACTGACCATAACTAAATATTCAAAAGAATTCTAAATGAAATTTATTAAGAAACAGTAATGGAGGATGCTAATTTATAATCTTCATTATAGGTTAACTTTTTAATTTTTTTACTTACTCTGATTTTATTATAAGTGAATTTTAATTGTTTGAGTTTCATTTTTAAAAAGAAAGTTAGCTGTACAAGCTGTTTAATATTGTAACGAGTATTAAAATTAATAAAAATCTGTTTAAATGATATCAATTTTCAGTTGGTAATTCAATTGAAGTGCCTAACCTTGTCATACTGAGATAAATATGGCCTATATTCATTTCATTTGGCAATATCACGTCTCTTTCCTTTGAGATATTAACAAATGAAGTTTTTGAGCGGTGCAGGACTGTATTCGAGGTTTAGTATATGAATAGACCATTCCATTGTTTACATGAAGAGAAACCAATAGACAGCGTACTTCCCTCAAGCCAAGAAGCAAAACAACGTCCCGCCGACTCGTACTGCCTGGTCGAGCGCGTCAAAGGGCCAGGCTTTCCAGCGCTGTTAGTCAGGCGTCGCTAGTATCAACTTGCCTACTTTTTTGTACAGAGAGTTGCACATCCTATAGAGCTTCGAATGTTTTTCACGCCTATCCTTTATCCATTGACCTCCTTTCTTTATTGTGATTATTTACATTTTTGGTAACTAAAATTGCATCAGGCGCGGCGGCGCCTCACTTTACAAAGACTACTCTCCTTATCCTGGAACTAACTGCAAAAATTCACAGAAAAATGTACCTTCAAACAAAATAGCTATTAGAAAACTGTAGTCTCTCATTGAAAAAGCAAGTCATGACCTTGCAAAGACGCAAGTGCAGGTATTTTACAATTAAAACATCTTCGCTCGGTGTACCAATAATTTAATCCATTTTTCCTAACGTAGGGATTAATAATAAAAAATGTAAATACTTTATTGTTTAGTAATAAACAATGTATATGTTGTGTTTAAAACATGGTGGGAAATATTTTAAAATCTATATAATAACACAAATATTCACCTTTTTATTAAGATTTGAACTAATTAGCAACACCAATGATTTAAAACTAAGCATTTTAAATTTCGCGCCAAAGAGTAGATTTTCTCGCTATTTACGTGTTGCTGTTGGAAGTAAAACATCCAGTGGTTATTGCGCCTGTCAATGGGCGGGGCTTTACATTTCCCCACTCGGTCTATATCCCACTCTAGCCGCTGCGACTGCGAGCAGCTTGTGTCCAGGAGCGCATGATCGAGTTGGCTATGGTATACCCCAGGTGCCAGCTCCGGCCCCCAGCCGCGCCAGGCTCAAAAATTAAAACCGTCTGCCAGAGATTAGTTTTTGGCGGCAATTGGTGTAGTTATTTGTGTAGTTATCATTTGTTCCGGAATCCGTAACAACTTTAGTTAATTTAAATTTTTTAGCCATACAGCTGGAAAACGATAAATACAAGTTGGGAAAACCAAAATATTACCTCTCCGAGTCAAGAGGTCTACTACTACAAACTTATTTACCTATTTATGGAATTATTTCACTTTTTTGAAGTAAAAATTTACGAAATATTGAAGCAGTATTCCAAACATAGCGAACAGTAAACTAGACGACATTTTACTTCCAATAAGGATAAATCTTTGACACATGGAAATCAGTCAATGGGGAAAAGAACAGGAAATGAAGTCTACGCTTCAGCTGTTTACCCTATATTCTGATAGCTACATTCACAACTGGTTTGCAGTGTAAACACCATCGTCTCGTCTCACCTCAACAATATTCTTAGTTTGCCAACATGAATGTTAACGTTAAATAACACTAAAGCTAAATTGTAGCTAGACGCACTAATAGTCAATGCGCACCATAAAGAGAATAATAAGTCTGTAGCTACTACCCGTTTACCATTAGCCCTTTTACTAATTTAATTGCTACCATGATCTTTTCTTCTATTATAAAATCTTAACCTGATTATTTAAGAGTGTATTTAACTTTCGGCTCACTCTGAACCGTTAATGTCTCTTCATTTCAGACACGAAAATCAAACCCAAAAGTTTACTTCACATCAGGCCTCAATTATTTACACCTTGTTTTACTAAGCGTATTGCGGATAATACTTGTTATACCCGCCGGAGTCTAGGTCTTAGTTTTCTTCGTGAAGTCACTAAACCAAGGATTATTCTATATACAGATGTAGTATAGCTTAAGTAATATATAAACAGCCATTTCAAATAACAATATTAAAAACAATCTTTGGAATATCAAAATGAAACAGAGCTTTAAAGCTACAAAAGTACTAAATGCATTATAATTACGAAAAATACTTCCACATATTCACTTTATATTATGGAAAAAGGGAATATTAAGGTTCTGTATGATTTCTTAACACACCAAAACAAGGCTAACTGCTAACGCGACGCACTAGTGTAACAATGGACGGACACACACAGACAAAAACATAAGCTGCTTTTTAACTCTTTCCGTATTAATTTTCAGTTGAGAAACAAGATTATCTTAAATATTAAAATAAATATAATTAATATTAAATATTTTCTTCGTTAGTTGTTCGCCTTATTGAGCGTTACATCGTTTTGATAAAGAACAATTAAAACATTCTTGAGAGACTTGACTAATATTTGCGTTTGAAATGAAGCATACGCCGGTTGCTTCGCCTTACTCAAATAGGTAGTATATAAAGGATTCGAATCGCAGCTGTAGGAAAGAACATCGCAATTGCGTGAACCTTGGAGGAAGACCCCTCCATTGGAAGGCTAGACGTTTCTCGTAACCCTAGCCGATCGCCGCGTATGTCTTAACCTTAAGGATGATGGTGGTGTTAGAAGCCAGGTGTACAGACTGTTGTCCATGTGGGATGGACAAAGACGAGAAGGTGGTGGTGTTTAGAAGCCAGTAAGTACAGACTGGTGTCCATGTGGAATGGGCAAAAGACTAGAAGATGGTGGTGTTTAGAAGCTTGAAAGTTGGAACTGGTGTCAATGTGGGGTGGGCAAATGAACAGAGTTGTTAGACAGGCAATGGAGTAATAGCCTGTAAGTGGAATACAATTTCCGGGACTGTAAATGCGGTCTGGAAATTGAATACACGTTTGCTCCGATCTGCAAACTGCGAACGCGGTCACGTGGGTGTAACAACGGACAGACAGACAGACACACAGACACGTCGAATTTAGAACCTCTCCGTGACATACGTCACTCGGAGAGGTAAAAAGAGGAAACTATTTCTCCAAAGAGCAAGAAAATCAGAACAGTGTATGTGATAACTGATAACATTATTATTATAGGGTTTAATCAATATTAAAAGAAATGCACATGGGTAAAAAAAATTTATTATAAAAGTTAAAAGGAGGGTGAAATCAAGCGATTTTTTATCGATTCTACTAATTATAAGACCAGTCTACATAATGAAATATTCAGGAAATACCTCCAAATGATTTCAAAATTCAAAATAGGTTGAGATTTTATGGATAATTTGAAATAAGCACCTCCGACCAATCGCATAACGCTTTGCATTCCTGTTAACAAAATTTTCATTGCACGCTCTACATCTCGCGCAATTTTAAAAAATCTCGTGCTAAATTTCATTCGACATGGAGCACATGCCGCGAGATTTTTGTTTAAAAGAAGGCAGGGCGTTACGCGATTGGCCAGAGGTGCTCATTTAAAATAGTCCATAAAATCTCAAAAAGGTAAAAAATCACTTAACCATGGACATAAGTAATTTAAAAATTTATTGATAACATTATTACTAAAATAGTATATTTTTTAGCCTCGACTTAGAACTCTGTTGTACTAAACTTATCAATGCCAAATCTTGATTTACATTTATTATATTAAAATTTTACGTGTCAAAGGTCCTTGACAAAGAGAGAAAATCGGGGTATTACGTCGCAGTCCATGAAAGTGTGAGTTCCTCCACTGAATGTCGAAGTCAAAAAACGATTTGGAATTGTCCCTTGAAAGAAATATGGAGAACGATTCAATTATAGAATCTTTGGAAGCACAGGAATCGAAAAATAAGTGTCATAAAAAAGGAAATATTGAACCGATCTGCGCTTCACCGGAAAAGACCCCGGTTCATCTGGATAGCGACTTACCGGATATATCGCCTGAACTTGAAAACGATACTTCAGTGTCCAACTTAGATGCCCTTGAACATTTCGCGTCAAACTATTTGTTTGCTAGTTCGAAAATTGGTAAGCAATTTTATTCTTAAAAAGTGTGGGTACCTAGAGAGAATAGCCCGAGTCATAAGGTTTGAAAATAACCTTGAGCAATATATCCACTGACGCTGATAAAAAGGGTTTTTGAAAAGTCCATCAATTATGAGGGATCGTGTTTATTGGGAACAACTGAGTGGAAAGTATCAATGAACATGTTATGTACAACATTTGGTTACGGATATATGCCACCCCCCCCCCCCCAAACATTGGCCATTAAAACAAGGAAATATCCAACAATGTAGAGTACGACTTTAATCCGAGTAACCAGCTTGTTTAGAACTATCAGACAATTTCAAAAACCTTCAATCTAAGTTAGATTCAAGACCTTTAACTAGCTTGTTAATGGCACTTGAAAACGACTGTCGTACCTTTTCATCACCTCGGACAGCCTCCATTTTCTGTTTAGTTTGCTCGAGGTTTTTTCTCTAGTCGGAATATGTCATTCGTGTCTGTAAGACCTATCCCCCACGGGATGCAATGGGAAAGGGCAGAGTAATGACGGACATGAAAGAGGTGGGGCTTACTTGTCCACTGACACCGGCGTAAGAGTAGAAGCTTAAGATCTCGCAACTTATACCTTCTTATAGTATATTCCTTTTTGTTTTAACCATAGCTAAGTTATTAATTTGCAAAATGTGAAAATATCTCAGGGTTTGAAATGATTCTTAAAAAGCCTATCGAATCACTCGTCGCACAGTGATACCATAAGTTCATAAGACATGTTACATAAGTTTCTCAGTTTATACTGAACGCAGAACGATTGTCATGAAGTGACGTAGGTGAAGAGTCATAGATTCTCGAAAAGCGACGCCTGGTTTTGGCGCTGTCAAAGGCTTAGTTCAGACTAAATAGGATGAGGGGCTCTTGCAAAACCGCGTGTAGTCAATTGATGTGTCCTTCTCGAACTAGCTCTCATTATGTCTCTAACATTACGAAGCATACGATTTGTCATACTTATGGAACACATCTTATAAACTTATGGTGATACCAATGAACCAAAAATTATTAAGTAAGGTCTGCATGGTGAGCAACTGAACACCAAAACTGGTCAGGGTTATCTTGCAATAGCCGACGATTTTCCATCTGAAAATATCGTCCGAAGAGTATTTTTATACCGTTCATCATCTTTTATGCATGATCAGATGGAAAAACAACCTTAAATCAAAAGTATATGGATAAAAACAAAAAGTACACTTCGATGAAACTTGTTTGCGCCGTGTAATATGAGAAGCCCTCCTTTATACAAAAAATAGTGTTGACCCCCTCTACGTATAATTATCTTCCTAACCGTAGGACGGGGAACAAGGCTCATAGAGAAGCAGGTGCTAACTCCAGTAACAAATATAAAATGATCTTTTTACCTTGTTTAAATAATCACAGTAGTTTTTGGCACCTTCTATAAAAAAAACTTTCAATTGTTGTTTAATGAAAGGATTTAGTCGTTGGCTTTTAAAATGGAAGCGAAGCGATTCTATGGAACAAATTGATCAACATTTTCAGTTCGTCTGTCACTAAATCCATTTTTTACCTCTCCGAGTGACGATGACGTCACGGAGAGGTTTTACACTGGACGTGTCTGTGTGTGTGTCTGTCACCGCGTTCGCAGTTGGCAAATCGGAGCAAACGTGTTCGCAATTTCCGGACCGCGTTCGCAGTACACAGAAATTCCGAAAACTTTATTTCATTGTTTTACCTATCTTATTTAACGTCAATCAGTAACTAGTCGTTATACCTTCATCTGCTGACCAACCGCCAATTCTTTCACTCAACACCCTCAGTATTTAATGGCTTCTAACAACAACACCATGCACTAGTCTTTCGTGTACACCACATACACACCAATCTGTTCTTATTGGCTTCTAACACCACCATCTACTGGTCTTTCGTCTATACCACAAAGACACCAATCTGTCACATTGGCTTCTACTCCATCATCGTTAGGATTAAGATGTACGCGGCGAGCGGCTAGGGTTACGAGAAACGTCTAGCCTCCCAATGGCAGGGCTTCCACCAAAGGTTCACGCAATTGCGCATTATCTTATCGTTTAGTGTGAATCAATCGCCTTATATACCCTAAATTTACAAAAGTTCTGATAGAGGTGTTCCCTAGAAGTATAACGTTAAATATAGCTATGTTTAAAATTATTTAGATTATAAAGTAAATTCGTCTCGGCTCGGAGACGTAATATTTTGGTTTTCCCAACTTGTTCGTATATAATATCTCCAAAAATCACACATTGAACAACCTTAACTTCCTGTATAAAACAATAAAATTTTCTGTGAGAAAACTGAATATCTTTCACAAAGCAAAGTTTATTATTATATATGTTCAATATTAAAAAAACATGCGAAGCCTTAACATATGTAGTTCTGAAAAAAATTCGATCAAGTATAAAAATTAAAGTTATATAACAAACTACTGAAGAACATCATAGAAAATAAACATAAATTCAATGTAAAAACCCAATCAATGCCTTATATCCGAATACAGTTCACTTCTTATTTGGAGCTCCTTTGGCTGGTGATGAAGCTACCATTTTCTTGGAATCTACTGGTACGCCCTCCGAAGCCTTGGCACCATTTTTCTTCACAAGCTTTTGAGGGGCAAGTAAAAATGAACCCGATGCCCCACGTCCGGTTTTTTGAACTAGTAATCCGTCCTCAACAGCTTTAAGCAATGCCTTCCTGATATAAATTGAGTAATTCCGAACTTGGTAATTGTCCTCCAGATAACTTTTGATAGCAGGAATCGATACGGCAGAGCGTCCTATCTGTAGTTCCTTCATAGCTGCCAGAATCATGACTCTGGTGCTGGGATGTTTCGTGCTGGCTCTTCCGATGGTTAGGCTGAGCCTTGCAGAGCTGAGGCGCTTCTTCTTCAGGGAAGCCTTAACTTTGGACATGACCTTAATCCTGACACGACGTTTCCTGGGTTCGGGGGTCTCCTCGTTTTGTTCGGTTGAGTCCTGACTTTCATCATCGGGTTCGGAAGCTTCTTCGGGATCAGGTTTGGTGGTTTTCTTGCCGGTTTTTTGTTGAGGACGTTTAGGCACAAGGAGTTCATGGTTTTCTTTATCAGAGCCTACGCCCTTGGTTTTCACCTAAAATAATATTAAACCAAAAGTTACAGAATGTATACACTAACAAACAATGTCAGAAGAACTAATTACCCTCGTTGCGCTAGCCTTAGGATTCTTAGTGGCAAGTCCTGCTTTGTCTTCCTTTCCCTTGGCAATTGTGGGTTCCACATCCTCAGCAGTCGAATCTTCGGATTTTGCATCGTCGGACTCCTCCTTAGACGCGGCTTTGGAAGCAACCTTCCTTCCCTTGGCACCAGTTTTAACTGCACCCTTTTTCTGGTTTTCTTCGATTCCCGTCTTTTTTGATTTTCCAGTTTCAGTTGCTGTCTTTGAAGTCGTGGTTTTTCCAGGTTTTTTGAACGACTTCAAATTTTTTGCATCTGGTGCGTCCTCCGCATCAACGTCTTCGGAGTTTTCCTTTTCCGTCATTTTGGACTTTCCAGATTTAGTTGCGGTCTTTGTAGTGGTGGTGGCTTTGGCAGGCTTTGGTAATGGCTTGGACGTTCTGACATCGGTACTGTCCTTCTCAACGTCTTCGGAGGATTGCTTCTTTAGTACTGGTTTAGAGCTTTTAGTTTGTCTCTTCGGCACTTCCGGTTTCGGTTTCACTTCAGAATCGATGGGTTGATGCTTCGTGGCGCCAGCCTTCGTCTTCTTAGCAACGGGTCCCGATTTCTCCTTCTTTCCCTTGGGACGAGTGGGTTCCATATCCTCAGTACTTATATCTCCGAATTCCGCATCGTCAACTTCTTTAGGCGCGGTTTGGGAAGCAACTTTCTTGGTTGTCGCAGGCTTCTTAGATGCAGGTGCTGCTTTTACTTTCTTCCCCTTGAGACCGACGGGTTGGACGTCCTCAGAGTGCGAATCTTCGGATTGAGAATCATCAGATTTTTCTTTGGAACCAAGTTTAATGGTCGCCACTGGCTTCGTTTTCACTATTTTGGCAGGGAGCTTATTGGAAAGAACTTTACTTGCTAGTCCAACCTTAGAAACTTCTTTTGTCGTTCCTTTCTTCATGAAGACAGCGGCATAGGCTTCTTCGCCACCAAGAAGCTTCTTGGTTTCAGGTTTCAGCAGTTTGGTTCTTGTCTCTTTTGGATCGTGAGCAGCACCCTCGTTCGGCATTTGGTCGTCTAGCAAAGCACTCTTGGCCTGCGCCGGTTGCGTTTTTCTCTTATCCTTCGACGGATGACGTGATGGTGAAGTCTCAGAAGCATCTTTAGATGGCACATTGACTGTAGGTTCCGGAAACAGAACGCCGGCAGTAGGATCTTTACCGGTTTTGGAAGCTGGTCCGGGTTGCTTCTTAGCGACAACTTCGGGGACTTCACCATAATCATCTCCATGATAATCGCTATCATCAAATAACGTAACCTTTGGGACGTCAAGGTCTTTGTGAGAGGACATTGGCCGATCAGTGTTGGCTTTGAAACTTGCAGACTTCAATCCTTCCTCGAGATCGTTCATTCCTGAAGGACACGTTACATTCAGTTGATCGTTTGATTCTTCAAGGTTCATATTTCGGGGTTGATGTTTAACTAACGGAGCAAATTTAAAATATCAAGATGGGAACTTGTTAATTATCAATTAAATGTGATGGTACTCCCGTTAGTTAACCTCAATTACAATTTAAAATAATTAGTTTAAAAATAGATAAAAGAGAAAGGTACAGCCAACACTGCGAGTGACGGAAATTTAAGTTTATATACCTTATTTATAATTGATAAAAAATAATTTCTTTGACTAAACGCAAGGAGTTTTTTCATTATCAAATTGGTTTTTTATTTTTAATATTTTTAAATATTGTAAGATTCAATATAGACTAAGTTGAGAAGAAAAAATCTGCTAAAAAAACTTAAGCTTTAGTTCTTGTTTCAATTTTTACGTTAGCAGACGAATCATTCAAAAAAACCAGGGTTGTCTGAGAAAATAAATAATACTCCATAGACGCGGAAGCAGGGCCGGAAATAAGAAAAATTTGTTATAGGACATGTGTCCAGTGCATAGATGGGCACTATCATATCATTTGATAGTTTTACCACTTGATACGATAGAAAACTAAATCTGCCCCTATCAAAGTATCAATTTTGATAGTTATTTTCGAGAAAAATTTGAATTATAATGATCGATTGAGTTTGATAGCTTAGAAAGTGCACTCGAAGTTGATATGATTCATTGATTCGTTGAAATCTTCTAGAGAAAAATATCGATTCTCAACGTGATCTGGCTACTAACCCCATCTTTTAGAAATCATAAAAAATGATAGGCATTATTCCTTGAGAAATAAATTGATTCTTTGAGTGAGTTTATTTGGCGACATCTGTTTTCTGATTTCATTTTAAAAAATTATGTGCTAATCTTTGATAGGCAATTTTGATAGTTATGAAAATTTCTGGAAAGATAAGTCGTTTTTTGAATGATATCGAAGTTTTTAATATATTTGAACGTTAGCAAGTGTAGGTTTATTCTATAAGAAGATTCTGTACTTGGTGGTCGTTATAACCCTCTCAAACAAATAAATAAAAATAAAATAAACGATGGTTCAACAGTTCAAACTGTGAAGACGGAGCTTCTTGTATATAGAAGCTCCGTGCTGTCACTGATGTGAACGACTACTCGAGGAGGAAGAACGATTCCACGAAATCATCCAAACGTAGAATTAGATAAATTAAAGTGTAGATTTTCTGATTTTTATTACCCACAGTTTTAATTGCAATTTTTGCCTTTAATTATTATTAGTTAACCGTTTATAGTAGATGGTTTAGATTAAATCAAGGGCGAATAATTTGAAAAAGTTTGGATAGTAGCTTTTGAACTATAGACAGTTAAAAGTCAAACTTGAGAAATGAGATTATGGAAATTATATGAATATATGAAAATATTAGAAATTCTACAAAATCAGGAAATATCAGGAATCGATTAAACAGAGTAAAAGTAGGTAGAGCCCAAATCAGTTTGATCGAAAACAATCAAATTTAAAGTCCGGAAATTAAATAATCGATTAATTTAGTCGTTCCTAAAGATTTCAATTTGATTTGATAGGCAAAAAATCTATCTAACAATGAGAGCCAATCTAACATATTGAAGGAAGATTTGATAGTTTCACCATCTATGATTTGTTGAGAGGGAAAAAATCTATCTAACAAATAATGCCCGTCTAAAATATAGCTAGAAGAATTGATAGTTTCGCCAAATATGATAGTTTGAGAGGAAAAATATCTATCTAACCAGCAGTGTCAGTCTAAAATATAGTCAGAAGAGTTGATAGTTTCGCCATCTATGATAGTTTGAGAGGAAAAATATCTATCTAACCAGCAATGTCAGTCTAAAATATAGTCAGAAGAGTTGATAGTTCCGCCATCTATGATAGTTTGAGAGGAAAAAAATCTATCTAAGAAGGAGTTCCACTCTAAAATATAGCCAGAAGAATTGATAGTTTCGCCATCTATGATAGTTTGATAGGAAAAAAATCTATCTAAGGAGGAGTGCCCAACTCTGGTCCAGTGACCCCCTGTTTGACTGGGAAATGTTTTAGGACATTGTCCACTGGAGTGTGCAAAAATGGTGTCGCTTCTCCATAGTCAAGGTATCAAAACTTTGGAAAATTTATAGGTCAAAATGTCCAGTGACCCCTTAGTTTCTTGAAAAAAAATATGGGACATTTTAAAATTTTATTGGACAATGTCCAGTGTCCTGTGCTTATTTCCGGCCCTGCGCGGAAGTGATGTGTCTGACACTTTCACACCGACATACACGTTAAAACCATTGAGTTGAGAAACTATTTGCCACTAGAGTGGCCTTTGCCTTAACCTGCCTATTGGAGTACGCGGGACACTTTTAAAAGCATAGGGACGGACGGACAGCTACCAAGTTTATCACGCGATGGTGTCGCCATCTCGAATCGTAGATAAGAAATGTATAAATAAACGAAAAAAAGTGGACGCTTCCTCAGTAAATAAAGGTAATTTATTTTGATTAATATAATGGGAAATATGAATATATTACTGTATTTGTAAACAAAACTTATATGAATAATAAATAATAAAAGCAATAAAATCAGAAAATATAAATAATGGCTAGTTTGAATCTTATTGCCCTTGGAATAGAATTAGTTTTGTCAACTTCTTTCGAATAGCTTCTTTTCTTATGTTTTCAGAGATGTTTTTGGAGATTTTACGCATCCTGATATCACTGTAGATTTCAATTATCTTTGTGACTAAGAAGTTTAGGTGATGATTAAATCCTAGTTCTTGATCAAACATGTGATCACTAATTTCTGGGAATATATCGTCATATGTAAGGCTACGTCTAACAAGATTCACAATTTTAAGAATGATTTTCTTGGACGAGGAACCCTTTTCATCAATTTTCAGGCTTCTAATGCATTTTTCAGTGAGTGCGCAAATTTTGTCAACAGATTGCGATGGGTAGATCAATCCACCATGGTCACGGACAAGTATTAACTCTCTCGATGTAAGGCTATAGTCATGAAAACTTCTATCGGTGTTGTTCTCGTTTTCTTCTAGGGCGAATTTGCACTGTTCGCATTTTAATAGCCTGCGAAGCTTTTTCACCACAAATCCACCAACATAGCGGACAATGCAATCTCGCAAAAGATTGGATTCATTCAAGGAAAAGCTTAGATGGTCTTCTAAATCCTCATCGTTGATAGCCAGTCCATCAGTCTCTGTAATAGGCATTGAAGGTAGACTTAGAAAGCTTGTGGAATGTTCGCAGAGGTTTGGCACAGCTGAATTATCCAAGGCTAAAACATTTGCAGTCCCAGTTGATTCCAATTTTGCCATAAAAGATGTCTTGTATGCTGACTTGAACTGGGCTACAGTAGGGTTGTTATTCCACCCACCCTTCATTCTAATTGTGCAAAAGAAAAGTTCCAAGTGATCTTGGGACAATTTGTATGTAGGTAGGTACCTATGGAACGCAATTATCCAATCTTATCTGAAAATTATCTTTATTATCTATAGTCGCGTTTTAACTACTTGAGTGGCCCGCCTGCTGTCACGTATTTATCAACTAAGTGCAGTATGCTGTCAATTGCAACTGCAAATCCGAGCGGTCCCGTTTTCCGCGTGGTTTCACAAATCAAGTTACCGTCTATATCTGTTAAATTTAGCATGAGTTCTTTCATGTCAAGTAAACGAACCCTTGAAATGTTTTTGTTTCGTTCATTGATAGGAGACTTGTAGCCCTTCGCGTATGGGTTTCGCGAATTAAGAATATCAAAGGATCTAATGTAGGAATGATTGCCAACACAATATGTTTTAAAGTTAAGTAATAGATCATGGGAACCGTATTAGCAAAATACCTATCTACTATTTCAATAAACTTCGCGGTTCCATCACATGTTTTAAAATCTTCCACACCGATTTTTTTCAGCAATCTCATTGCGTTAGCCACTGAAGCACTTAATGTCTGGGCAGCAAGTTTCACTTTCATTTTTTGAGTTTGGAACTTTACGTGAAAACGTGTAAGTTTATTGGCTAGGCTTAGGCCTTCTTCCTCTTGGATAAGTTCCAGTAATTGAACTAGTGCCCATGATATTTTCTAAAACATAAACTCGCTTTAGATGGAAAACTTTGGAAAGGATTTTATGTTAGCCACTCACTTCTCCAGTTCGCTTATCAATGAGGTCCAAGAAATATTCCCATAAATTTCTGAGAAGTTTCAGCATATGACATATATCTAATATGAATACAACGTCTTCGTCTGCATTGGCTTTTTTAAAACCGACAACAACTTTCGTCAGGTTTGTATAATCGAAACAAAAACGAGATTAAATGCGTTTTACCTGGATTAGGGAACACAGATTTTATTTCGGATGATGTCATTACAACACCGAGTCGCTGAGCCATTGCTATATTAGAAGCAAGACCATCGCAGACAAGAGCGACACATTTCACTCCAGTTTCGTGTAATCGGTGGAAAGCTTCTTTGACCAGGTTATCCAGGAGCCAAGTTGGAGTCCCATGCACAAAAAAATATCCTATTGGAAGCTTCCAGCTACTGTTGATTCCGACCACCATGAAGACCAAAGCGGACGTGGCAATGGCACTATTGTCTCCGTTCGGTTCCACACTTGTTCCCAAGTCAACATAACCATCAAAGAATTTACCATTCCATCTTACTTCTTTTCTAATAGACATTTCATCCAACATCAATGTAACAAGGAGAGGATGCTTTGATTTTTCAACTTCTGATTTGAGAAACTGAAAGCTTTGCATTGTAAATCCAGGATCTCCATCAACCTTCGCAGCCCATTTTCTAATCGTTCTGGGATTAGGCAAGCATAAAATTTTTCGCAGGTATCGATAGGCTTTAGGGCTGTAAAACAGAAGAGTAATGGCAAACTCCCGAAGAGTGGCGCTGTATGTGGACTTCTTAGAGTTTTTTAGGCCCATTTCTTTCAGCTGTTTGAAAAGCTCCTTTGCTGTTGGAGAAAATGTCTCCTCTATGTACTGAACATTTTCTTCTTGCATGAGGTTTTTCTTCCGCAAGGTTGTAATTAGGTTTTTGAAATTCTCAATTTTCTTAGTTTGGTGCCACATCTTTTTCCCTGCTTTGCGTAACAACCTCTGCTTTTCCTTTAGCCTAGATTTCAGACTTAAGATTTCTATATCCTATCGGTTTAAGAAACCTAATATCAATATTCAGTCTCCGATGTTTTGTAACCTTTGTTTCAAACCTTCTTCTTTGCTTCCTTTTGCATTTTTTCAAAGACCTTCTTGGGAGTTGTACTGTAAGCCTTCAAATATTTATGTGGTAAGTACAGTTTATCAAGCACAATTTAACACATCTTCACATACCCCGTGGTCCAATTCCACAACTTTCTTCAAATTGCTCATTTCATCATTCTTTTGCACTTCATCAGCATGAACTTCAGCGACCTTAATTCGCAAGTAGTGTTTTTAATATAGAAACGATTGTTCTGATGAAGGCTATACTTGCATGGTGACACTATCTAAGACTAAGGTAATATTCGCCCACATGGAGGTACCGCTGACCAGTAGGTTTCAGTTGGAATTGAGGGTATGGGGTAATTTAAAATCGCATAGCAAAGAATTTAGTGTCCCTCAATGCCAAACGATTCCAAATATACCTTAATTGTATAGGCACCATGCAAATATTTCCCGTAATTTGGACAGCTACCACGTCGCCACTGGTGTGAGGTTCATAAAGATTGCCTTCAACAACAGCGTTACTTCCAATGTCTTCATCCTGAAAATTCATTTGGCATTGAATATGTGGAACATTGCTTCAAAAATGTTTTCTGATGTAGTATTTACCATAGAAAAATGAACTAATTCTTCCACACATTGTTTATCTTCATTTTCACCACAACCCGTAGATTCTAAATGTTTTTCATACGACAATGCTTTGCTGTACGTTTTCTATGATTAAAATATATTAAATGAAATGTTATGTTATTATTTTTGATTACAGAGATTTTATAGTTTCACACAATTCCATGTCGCAGATTTTCATTGCTGGTTATGTTTAGCACTACTGATTGTTGTAAATTTACATTAGGAACCGCTGTGTCTTTCAGAGTTCTAATTTTTGAAGTTTTTCTAAAATCTTCGTCCGTGAAGTGATCACCACACACAACATCATTTTGCTGTGGACACCAATCTATTTTCCCAATTGCCTTCAACCATTTTCGGAAACGAATTGAATTTTTTTCAGGAAACCTAAAGCATAATCACATTTTTAATTTTAACGCAAATAAATTTTTTTGCATAATATGCTCTGCATACCTATGCCAAGACACTTTTTTGTTTCTTCCAGTGTTTTTACACTTTGCTACGACACATTTTCGACCCATTTTTTCAGTCAATTCGCGAAAATAGAATTGCGTTTTTTAAAACGAACTTGAATTTCCGCCGGTATTCTTGAAATCAATTTCCCGCCTTTTCTTTTCGTTCCCTTAGTTGCACCGGGATGGCGCCTCAAGCGCGTGATATAGTTTAATTGGGTCTATATCCTAGCGGATGAAAGGCCACTCTAGTGGCAAATAGTTTCTCAACTCAATGGTTAAAACATAAGTAACATAATCTAGATCTATGTAAGTAATGTTGAAATATGAGTTAAGAAATGATGTATTATAGTTTCCAATCCAGTATTACTACTCCTAGTACTTTAGGCTAGTTAAATATCCACTCCAGTATTAAGTACTCCTTGTACCCCTTACTTAGAAAATTGCCAACGTGCTAGCCACCACTCCTCATGATGTAGTCTAAGAGATTAGACGTCCGTAACTTCTTATTTGTACCTCTCTTAATTAATAATAAACAACTGTTATCTTTAAGTGTAGTTATTACGTGAATTGAATAGAACCCTACGAGCAGATTATGCAAGAGCTACGATAAACGTAACATGGTGTCAGAAGTCCTACATTCTTTCGCGTAAGGAACACGCCGCCTGTTTGCTAAGCCTTGGTTCTCTTTGTTATGCCGGTGGAAGAAAGAAGACGAGATTCGGTCGACGCCCATGATAGTGAGGCTGAGAGTACTGCGTCTTCACCACGTACTACATTAGCTCCACCACGCCGAGGAATGGATAACCTCAAACAGCCCGCACCTTTGGTGCTTGAAGGGAACTTAGCCGAAAATTGGCGCCGCTTTAAGTCCAGATTCATGACTTATTTACGGGCTTCCGCATTGGATGACCTGGAAGAGGAAAGACAGGCCTCTATCCTGCTCCACGTGATTGGCGAAGCCGCCGTAGAGGTTTATGACACTTTTACGGTTAATGAAGACGAAGGCGCCGGTTCACTCACCGGAATTCTAAAGCAGTTTGAAGATTACTGTATGCCGAGGAAGAATATCAACTTTGAAAGACATCGCCTCTTTACATACAGACAAGGTACGCAAAACATTGATCAATACGTTACGGAATTAAAAAGACGAGCAAAGTCTTGCGAGCTGGGAAGCTTAGAAGCGTCCCTTCTCACTACATGCCTCATTCTGGGCATTCGAAAGGAAAGTCTTCAGGATAGACTATTACAAATAAGCGAGTTGGACCTAGATAAGGCCGTACAAATTTGCCGCACAGATGAAACATCTCGCCAGCAGCTGAAAGAACTCCAAGGCGAGAGTGCCACAAAATCGCTTCACGCCGTCCACAAGCAACAGAATCAGCGGAAGGTAGAAGACAAAAGATCTCTACCCTCGCAGAAGCAGCGTCCTCCAGCTCAGGATTTTAAGAAAGACTGTTCTTATTGTGGTTTATTGTGGTTATAATCACCCACCTAGAAAATGTCCGGCGTTCCGGCATCTGTGTAAGAAATGCCAGAAGCCAAATCACTTTGAACGTGTATGCCTGAATACCGTTTATCGAGTCGGCATGTTAGAACAGGACAATCAGAATGAACAGATGAATGAAACAGCCCCAGACGTGACCGTTAGCGGTAACCAGCCCGATACTACATTCTTTCTACAAGCAGTCGAAACGGATGGTCACGAAACAACGACTGAGTGGACCGAAGAAATACTAGTTGAAACTGTTCCTATACGATTCAAATTAGACTCGGGGGCGGAAGTTAGCACCATTCCGTTGAAGATGTATCAAGAAACATTCAGTCATCTTCAAGTTCATCCTCCCGTAGCTCACATTAAAGATTATTCAGGCTCCAGGCTTAAGGTTCATGGACTCATGACTGTCAAGGTTTTCCTGCCTGACAGGAATTTCAACGGTAACATAACGCTATGGGTAGTCGACACAGATGCCACTCCCTTATTGTCGTTAAAAGACTGTTTAACGTTGAATCTAATGAAGCGAGTATACGATGTGTCCAGTACCAAACCAAAGTCAGTAGAAGAAGTTCTGGAAAAATATCACGACGTGTTTTCCGGACTGGGATGCATGACGGGTAAGAAACACAAAATAGTTTTGGATCCCGAAGCAATACCTAAGATACACTCGGCGAGAAAAGTACCACTAGCGCTTCAAGAGAAGCTGAAAGCTGAGTTAGAAAAAATGACCGCCCAAGAGGTTATAGAAAAGGTCACGGAACCTACTGAATGGGTACATCCCATGCTGATTGTTGAAAAACCCAATGGCGATCTCCGAATATGCCTAGATCCTAAAGAACTTAATGCAAACATCAAGCGCGCTCATCACCCCATCCCGACGTTGGACGATTTAATTTCCAGACTCCATTCTTGTCAATATTTCTCAGTTTTGGATGCTAATTCTGGGTTTTGGCAACTTCCCTTAGACGATGCTAGCTCACGTATTTGCACGTTCGCAACGCCGTTCGGGCGCTACCGATTTAAAAGAGTTCCCTTTGGAATCTCGAGCGCCCCAGAAGTCTTCCAAAAAGAAGTCGAAGACGTGTTTGAGGGTGAGTCGAAAATAATGAACTACTTTGACGACATACTAGTCGCTGGAACTACGTTGGAGGAGCACAACCTAAATCTCGAACTAGCGCTACAGAATGAAGAGAAAGGCACATAACCTTTAACCGGAGCAAATGCAAGTTCGGGTTGACGGAAGTCTCATACGTAGGTCACATCTTGACAGCGGAGGGAGTCAAACCCGACCCCGTCAAGGTGCAGGCTATACAAGATATTCCCACTCCAACCTCCAAGGAGGATCTCCATCGCCTTTTAGGAATGGCCACCTATCTGGGTAAATTCATTCCCAACCTTTCTGAGTTGACGGCACCCCTTCGCGATCTCCTAAAAGATACCTCTGCATGGGTATGGGATGCCAATCATGATGTGGTCTTGCAAGATCTGAAAAATGTAATAGCCGAATTACCAACTCTCCAGTATTTTAATATACGCAAGCCCGTCAAGCTTTCAGTCGATGCCTCTCAGTCAGGCCTAGGGGGAGTTCTATTACAAGACGAACGCCCTGTTGCGTACATGTCTAAGGCAATGACAGATACTGAAAAGCGCTACTCCCAAATTGAAAAAGAATTGTTGGCTATTGTTGTGGGATTAGAAAGGTTTAACCAATTCACCTACGGACGTGAGATATTGGTGGAATCAGACCACAAACCCCTTGAAGCCATTTTTAAGAAACCGCTAGTCACCGCGCCACCAAGACTACAACGTTTGTTACTACGAACTCAGAAATACAAGATCTCTGTCATGTATACGCCGGGAAAGAATCTCAAAGTCGCTGATACTTTGTCACGAGCATACCCTGCTCTTGATCCTCGAGAAATTGAAGACCTACAGGCTAGAGAAGACGTCCAAGTACACAGTATAGTAGCCCAGTTTCCAATGTCACCAGCTAGAAGAGCTCAGTTCGCGGAAGAAACAAGAAAAGACGAAAACCTGACGCTACTTATGAAATATATGAGACATGGTCGTCCCGCAAAACTCCATACGGTACCTGAAGAGGTCAAGAAATTGCTATCTGTACTGCCAGAACTTAGCCAAGTTGAAGGAATCATATTAAAGGGTCAGCAAATAGTCGTTCCCTATACGTTGCGTCAGTACGTCATGAAGCTCGCTCACCAAAGCCACCTAGGTGAAGAACGCACAGTGGGCCTAGCCAAAGAAGCTGTCTACTGGCCAGGAATGGTTCGTGAGATACAAGCATTAGTTCAGTCATGTCCTACCTGCTTGCGCCACCGCAATGCCAATCAGAAAGAACCGCTGGTTCACCATGAAATACCGTCCAGACCTTGGTCCAAAGTCGGCACGGACATGTTTCACTACGATGACAAGGATTATCTGGTATGTGTTGACTACTACTCCAAATATTTTGAAGTTGTCAGAGTAACAGACACAACGAGTACAGGAGTGATCCTCAAGCTCAAAGATCTATTCTCACGTTACGGAATCCCCGACACCGTAATATCTGACAATGGACCACAGTATTCGTCAGCCGACTTCGCAAAGTTTGTCAAAGAATGGGCATTCCAGCACATCACGTCAAGTCCCCGATACCCTCAGTCCAATGGGTTAGCGGAGCGCACAATCCAAACCTTCAAGAAGATACTGAAGAAAGCCAAACATAGTGGTCAAGATGCTCACTTAGCACTTCTAGATTTTCGCAATTCTAAAAATCCTCAACTAGGATTTTCACCAGCCCAGATGATGTTAGGCAGAACTCTACGCTCAACACTGCCTATCGTAGAAGCTCACCTTCTTCCCCACACCGTCCCGCCTGAAGAAGTCATGTCAAAGCTTCAGCGTTATCAAGACAAGGCCAAAGAAAACTATGATCGCCACACTAAACTCCAATCTCAACTCCATCCGGGCGACTCAGTCTTCATATATGAAAATAACGAGAAAATCTGGAACCCTGCCACAGTCGTCGTTCAGCACGACCAACCACGGTCCTACGTAGTCAAGACGAACCAAGGTAGAACCTTACGAAGAAATCGCGTTCAACTGCTACAACCACGAAGGGCTCCCGCGTTAGACGTCCCGAACTGTGATCTTCCACTGATATACAAAACCCCTGTCCAGCGCCACCTACTAGTCCGTCCTCCTCTCCAGAAATTCCCAAGGATACAATGAAGAGTACACGAAGTGGTCGCCAAGTCAAGTTGCCTCGTCGTTTACAAGATTATGAACTTTAGATTAGTCAAAGTTTATTAAAAAAAAAAAAACAAAGAAAAAAAAAAAGGAAGATGTTGAAATATGAGTTAAGAAATGATGTATTATAGTTTCCAATCCAGTATTACTACTCCTAGTACTTTAGGCTAGTTAAATATCCACTCCAGTATTAAGTACTCCTTGTACCCCTTACTTAGAAAATTGCCAACGTGCTAGCCACCACTCCTCATGATGTAGTCTAAGAGATTAGACGTCCGTAACTTCTTATTTGTACCTCTCTTAATTAATAATAAACAACTGTTATCTTTAAGTGTAGTTATTACGTGAATTGAATAGAACCCTACGAGCAGATTATGCAAGAGCTACGATAAACGTAACAAGTAAAAGTGCTGACTGGCGGATTTATATTCAACACACAGCCCAAACTGCTTGACCTAGAAGGCTGACATTTTTACAGGGACGTTATTCTTAAGTAGTAGGCGCGCAGAAATAAAGGTTTTTCCCAATCCGTCATTATCATGAACAATGGCGGCCCTGAATGGAAAAGACCTTCTTTATGGAATAACACGCGTACATTTCAACAGATTCCTTTAATATTTAGTACACGGGTCTTGTGGTTTTGGGTTTTAATTATCCGTGACGAAAATGGTTTTATAACGAAACGCCTTCATGAAAGTATTTGATCGAGTGTTATACTTAACGTTTTTATTATACTCATAATTTGACACATGGATTAACTAACGCTAGGGATTGATCATTCCCCCTAAAAGATTAAGTATGCATGTTCCAAACGCCCCCTAGCAGCAGCTACTATCCCTAACAGGAAGTTTTAAGAAAATTGGACCAAATATCACATGTCCTATGACGTCAAAATTGAAATCCTTCCTAAATTGGGCACCGCCATCTTTAAAATCCGCAAACTCTATATATTTTGCCTTGAGATGGCGCTATATCTACATCCGTTTTGGTCCAATGAATTTGGGGAATGAAGAGGGGAATCAAGGAATAATTCGGAACATGTAGTTGGCGATAGCGTTACATGGGACACCCGGTTAGTGAACAATCCCTAGCGTTAGTTAATCCATGTTTGACACGTGCATATACCATGGCAGTTGCGTTTTGGGTATGAACATCTGCTGTGATTCTTTGGACAAATTTTTATCACTTCTACGAGTGTAACATATCTGTATGTACCACATCCGCAGCTTATCATAAACAGCCTCCAAAAAAATTAAGTTTGTGCGTTTTCCGAAAAAACAAAGTCAAATATTAACCACGTAATAAGATAGAGTATGTTAGCTAAACGGAAATGTACAGTCCCCGACAAAAGTTTCTGGACATTTTCATTTGGCTGCCATTTTGTTCCTATTTGAGCTAGAGTAACAAAATAGGACTTTCTAGATAGGTTGCCTTCTCAAGATTATTTTAAAATTACAAATGACACTGTGGCGCTAATAGGGCGTTAGCCATAGCGGAAATAGTAAAGCCCCCCGATAATGACGTTACAAAATAATGCTTCAAATGGATCAATAATTCTATCGTTGCACGCCTCTTGTCACGTAGAATCCGAAACTGTTTTCAAATTGTAAATCGGTTCAGAAAATCAAAAGTTATGACGAAAAACGTGACGTTCAAAACAATAGCAAATAAGCCTAACGATTATTTATTTGTTCTATATCAACTTAGCTCAGTAGTAAAACATTACGATCAGAAAAACAGGATGTTCAAGCCATAGCATAGTTTTACTCTGAAATTATAGAAATGAGGTTTTAAGAATTACGTTCAGTAATGTGGCGATTTATTAGTTAATTGCCAGTAGGGTTTCGACTTTAAGAGGACAATAGGGTTCCAACTTAGAAATAACGGTTTTGGATGGCTCTTTGGAAAGTAGAAATTTTGGATTTGTGCGCAGGGTAGTGTTAAGTCTGTGAATTTGGAATAATAAGCAAGTTGTGATTGCTAAAGTGGAAGGATTTTCGACATTAAAAATTTTGCAAATATTCTATAATGCGCGAAGTTTGCGTTTTGGGTTGAATTCTTCTGTGGCTTTTCTGTAGTAAATGTTTTAAGCTCTTAAAGAATAAAATATTTTGTGTAGCTTCTGGGTGGGTGGGTTTTCGATGATTAATGTTTTTGTGTCTTTTCGGTAAATAATGTTTGGGTGTCTTTTCGGTATAAAAATGTTTGGTTGGATTTAGTTAGGAAATGTTTTGAGTGCTTGGAGAATAAATATCGTGGCAGAACTCCAGTTTTCAGAATAGGTGAGGTGTCTACCATGGAAATATAGCGGAGAATCGGGAATGAAGATTCACGATGACATGAATTAGAGAAGAATCTAACAACGACAAATTCTTGAAGAAGGATGCGTATATTAATTTTCATTTTGAAATGGATGGTAATCTCCGAAGATAATGGTTCGAATTATTATATTATTTAAATTAAAAAGACTCACTTGTCCTAATGGCATGAAAATATTGATATTCGAATACTCCTCCTTTTGTCTGGAAGTTTAATTTTTCCACCACTTTTGAAATTAGACTACTATCTCTTTAACTTTTAGAATGCCATATATTTTTTGTTAAATCTAAGGTTAATTATAGAACGTTGTATTTAAAAAAGTAGTCTTCAAAAAATGAATGAAATTCATTTTTAATGTGTATATAAAAAACTATATAAGTAGTTCACTGGAATTTACACAGTCATCATAATAATAGGGGCTGGGCTTCATGAAACGAGGAAAAAATACCTTTTGTATTTTATTTCCGAGTAGGTAGGCTGCCTTGTTTTTTAAGCTTGCAGCATGGCAATCACTTAATTCATCAACCACGCCAAAGTGTATAATCACGGTAAACAAGTGCCTGCCTACGTTGGAGATGATGTTACGATTTACATTTATTCACTAATGAAAACATTCAGGAATTTTATCATGAATGTTTGGAGAAATTTAATCATGAATATTTTTGAAAATTTGATCATGAACATTTTTAAGAATTTAATCATGAAAATTTAGAAAAATCAATCATGATAACTAAGAAAAAATCTATCATGAACATTTAGAAAAATCAATCATGATAACTAAGAAAAAATCTATCATGAATATTTAGAAAAATCCATCTTGAATATTTAGAAAAATCCATCTTGAATATTTGAAAAAAATTATTCATGAATATATAGAGAAAAAATGCATCATGAATACTTGGAAAAAAATACATCTTGAATATTTTAAAATTATAACGAATGGTTTTATAGATGTTAAGGCTAAAAGTGTCTGACCTTTCCTAGACGTCCTTAAGATTTAAATTGAAATTCCCAATGTAAAAAAACTCGATGTCTTAGATTAGTGGTGTCTTTGAATTTTGAGTAACAAATGGTATATAGGACATTGTAGAACATGGGTTTGATTTATTGGTCTTCCAGTACTAATTTTTAAGTTAGTATACTTATGACGGTTTATTTACTTATGCAAAAAACGCGATACAGGATTGATTGACGTATAAACAGTTGGTAGTGTGTTCAAAACTTGTTCAATATCTCGATTTACATATTAGAACTGAAAAATAGCTATTAGGTTTTATCACAAGTAGAATAATCTTACACCAAGTTCCTATGTAAGATTTTTTGCCGTAGCCTCTGTGTCTGAAAGTTCTGACGTTAAGCTTTTTAAAGTTCCCAACGGAGCTCGCGTGAATGAAGAGATAAAATCTCTAAAATATCGGCCACGACCGAGAACGAGCTTTTGAAGCAGCGCTCCACAGCGGTGGAGAGTGAAGTTAAACAGGCGGGGTTAATTTTTTTATCCGAGTAAGTTCAAGCATGGAGGGTTCATCCAAATGCACGGTGTTTGCGTTTTTTATAGCAACGGTGTTTCGTGTGGAGTGCAAACGTTTTTAAAGAGGGTGATTAATTCGACATAATTAGAAGCCGACGGAATTATATTTTTCTGGCACGGAAATACTCTGAGTTTGTTTTGAGAGCCCTTTATCCATTTCTAAATTAATACATTTAAACCTAACTTGCTTCGCCATAACGTAAACTCCGATCGCCTAAGATATACGCGAGCGGATCTACGTCTCTATTGGCCGAAAAGCTCAACACAAGCTTCGTAAAAATTCGTACCTTTTTTAAGGGGGGTGAAATTTTTTTAGTGAGACCCAGCTTTCCGCGGCTGATGTTAGTTGGCGCCGAGAAAAAATGTTAGTAGAGAAAAACTTTGGGTGTTCAACTCTACAGTAAATACATTCGGCCTAGCCTTGGGATACCAGATTTTAGGAACATTCGACATGAGACGTTCGTTAGAGATAACCTGACACACATTACCCTCATTCCTAGGCTGGAAAGCTATGTCCTTTTAGATCATCTCCTTTTGATAACATTTAAAACACTGGTTCCCAATTTCCGTAAGACTGACTTCATGTCTTTTGAAGCTCGACTTTCCACCTTCGTTAAAAATGGCGGCCTGAAATGTAATAATATATCTCGATGGGCAACGCCGGTTGTTCTTTTTTGCTACTCTGTAAATACTAAAGATTGAAGATGGATTTTTTATTCTAAATATTCAAGTTGGAATTCTCCTAAATATTCAAGATGAATTCTTTTCTAAATATTCATGATATAATTTCAGTAAAACTTCATCTGCGAAAAAATACATAAATAAAATAAAATTTCTATCCGAAAAACCTTGGAGAAGCTTCAACCTTTGACAGGGCAAGAAAATGGTATTTAACTCTATACATGGGCGCCCGTTAAATTTCTCATTTCAAGTAAAAAATCCAAGGCGTCTTAGATTATTGTGTAAATCTAAGTGTCCCTCTATCCATATAGATTATGAAACGTAAACTTTAAACTACAAAAGAATAATATCAAATTATTTTAGGGCAAATAGTCAAGGTTAATAATGGAAGCAGACTCAATTTAGTTTTTTGCCAAATTAACGATAGTAAAATTGAGATATTAAATTCTCAATGTCACAAACCAAGGCGCATACCGACTCTATTATAGCAGGAAATGTATGGGCTATTGAGACTGATTTTTTTCCGATGATCATTGAAACTGGTCTACTCTAAGCTAAAAAATATATAGAGCACCTTCGCTGAAACACGACACAATTGCAAACGCTGTGTTTTTTATCGTTTGTAGGGCCTCTGTCTCTTTTTTGCTCTATGCTCCAAAAACAGCCATAATTTTCAAAAAACCAAATTCTTAAGTAAAGTTTAAAGGGATAGTTGTCACGTTTAAAATGTGCTGGGAATAAGAAAACTTGCAGAGTAAAGCCGAGAAAGCGGAAAATACGTTAAAATTATCCACGTCGTAAAATATTTTCATGTCATAAGAACTTGCGAATAATTTAACCTGTATATATATTATTATTATAACTCAAACCATTCTCATCCACTTTGAATTGAACAATATGTCTTCTCACCCATCCTCATGAATTTGCCGTCGAAATATTATTCCCACAATATTATTTTCAGAGCTTTTCTCAACATCCAATTCTCAAGCGTCCAAACATTATTTTCCGAACGTATAATATGTTCTGTTACACCTGTATTTTAGTCATGCCACCTATTTTGCTCCATAAACTATCTCTGTTACACCTGTATTTTAGTCATGCCACCTATTTTGCTCCTTAAACTTTCTCAAAGAATATTCTTGAAACACTGTTCATCATCCAATACCGCTACTCGTCCAACTTTTAATAGCGATTCAACAGATAACGCCGTCTGCCGAAAAATATCCGTCAAAAGAATTATCCCCAAATATTCACCCACTGTATTAGCAACTAGGAAATTATAAAAAATCATTAAACATATCCAAATCTCTAAATATTTATACGTTTACAAACCACCACCAACAACCCTCCATTTCTGAAGACTGAGTCAAATTCATAAGTTCTCATTTCTCATATGTCAGTGTGGAACTAAAAATTCTCGCATTGGAACATCTTGTTTTTCTGATCGTAATGTTTTACTACTGTGCTAAGTTGATATAGATAAAATAAATAATCGTTAGGCTTAATTGCCAATGTTTTGATCGTCATATTTTTTGACATAACTTTTGATTTTCTGAACCGATTTACAATTTGAAAACAGTTTTGGAATCTACGTGACAAGACGCGTGCAACGATACCTTTGTTGATCCATTTGAAGCATTATTTCGTAACGTCATTATCGGGGGGCTTTACTATTTCCGCTATGGCTAACGCCCTATTAGCGCCACAGTGTCATTTGAAATTTTAATATACTTTTGAGAAGTAAACCTATTTAGAAAGTCCTACTTTGTTACTCTAGCTCAATTAGGAACAAAATGGCAGCCAAATGAAAATGTCCAGAAACTTTTGTCGGGGACTGTACATTATCCACGAATACGACACGCAATTTGAAACAAGAGCCACTTACTGATTTATAAAACGGTTAAAAGGGAAAGTCATATGGCTGACACTCATTTTTATTCATTAAAAAGACATTTCCAAAAGTGTTCCTTTACAATTGTTTCAATTTCAAGTTTCGTGGTTTACTTGCGACTATTTCCTCCCTAAATGTGTTTTTGTATATAATATATCCAACAATTACACACTCAACAACCTAAACTCCCATGTTTAAAGCAATCAAATTTTATGTGAGAAAACTGAATATCTTTCACAACGCAAGATTTATTATTATATATGGTCAATACTAAAAAACATGCAAAGCCTTAATACTTGTAGTTCTGGAAAATACATTTACATTATCGTAAATAAACAATAACTTGCAAGAAGTTTATAATCCTAAATTCAACCTTTGAGGTCTTAGGGTGATGGAATTTGTGAACACAAAAATTAAGTCTAAAAATGAGGTAAATTTTATTTTGCAATTTCGATCAATTATAAAAATTAAAGTTATATAACAAACTGCTGAAGAACATCATAGAAAATAAACATAAATTCAATGTAAAAACCCACCCAATGCCTAATATTCGAATACAGTTTACTTCTTATTTGGAGCTCCTTTGGCTGGTGATGAAGCTACCGTTTTCTTGGAATTCACTGGTACGCGCTCCGAAGCCTTAGCACCATTTTTCTTCACAGGCTTTTGAGGGGCAAGTAAAAATGAGCCGGTTGCCCCACGTCCGGTTTTTTGTACTAAGAATCCGTCCTCAACAGCTTTGAGCAATGCCTTCCTGATATAAATTGAGTAATTTCGAACTTGATAATTGTCCTCCAGATAACTTTTGATAGCAGGAATCGATACGGCAGTGCGTCCTATCTGTAGTTCCTTCATAGCTGCCAGAATCATGACTCTGGTACTGGGATGTTTCGTGCTGGCTCCTCCGATGGTTAGGCTGAGCCTTGCAGAGCTGAGGCGTTTCTTCTTTAAGGAAGCCTTAACTTTGGACATAACCTTAATCCTGACACGGCGTTTCCTGGGTTCGGGGGTCTCGTCTTTTTGTTCGGTTGAGTCTTGACTTTCATAGCCGGGTTCGGAAACTTCTTCAGGTTGAGGTTTCGTGGTTTTTTTGCCGATTTTTTGCTGAGGACGTTTTATCACAAGGGGTTCACGGTTTTCATGGTCAGAGCCTACGCCCTTGGCTTTCACCTAAAATAACATTACACCAAAAGTTACAGAATGTATACACTAACAAACAATGTCAGAATAACTAATTACCCTCGTTTCGCTAGCCTTAGGGTTCTTAGTGGCAAGTCCTGCTTTGCCTTTCTTTCCCTTGGCAATGGGGGGTTCCACATCCTCAGCAGTCGAATCTTCGGATTTTGCATTGTCGGACTCTTCCTTAGACGCGGCTTTGGAGGCAGCCTTCCTTCCCTTGGCAACAGTTTTCACTGCACCCTTTTTCTGGTTTTCTTCGATTCCCGTCTTTTTAGATATTCTAGTTTCAGTTGCCGTCTTTGAAGTCGTTGCTTTACCAGATTTTTTTAAAGGCTTCAAATTTTTAGCATCTTGTGCGTCCTCCGCATCAACGTCTTTGGAGTTTCCCTTTTCCGTCATTTTGGACTTTCCAGATCTAGTTGCGGTCTTTGTAGTGGTGGTGGCTTTGGCAGGCTTTGGTAATGGCTTGGAAGTTTTTACCTCAGTACTGTCCTTCTCATCAACGTCTTCGGAGGATTGCTTCTTTAATACCGGTTTAGAGCTTTTAGCTTGTCTCTTCGGCACTTCCGGTTTCGGTTTTTCTTCAGACACGCTGGGTTGATGCTTCGTGGCGCCAGCCTTCGTCTTCATAGCGACGGGTCCCGATTTCTCCTTCTTTCCCTTGGGACGAGTGGGTTAACTATCCTCAGTACTTATATCTCCGGATTCCGCATCGTCAACGTCTTTAGGCGCGGTATGGGAAGCAACTTTCTTGGTTGTCGCAGGTTTCTTAGATGCAGGTCCTGCTTTTACTTTCTTCCCCTTGAGACCGACGGGTTGGATGTCCTCAGAGTGCGAATCTTCGGATTGAGAATCAGATTTTTCTTTGGAACCAACTTTCATGGTCGCCACTGGCTTGGTTTTCATTGTTTTGGCAGGGAGCTTATTGGGTAGAACTTTACTCGCAGGTCCAACCTTTGCCTTCGCAGCTTCTTTGGTTGCACCTTTCTTCATTGGGACAGGGGCATCAGCTTCTTCACCACCAAGAAGCTTCTTGGTTTCCGGTTTCGGTAGTTGGGTTCTTGTCATTTTAGGATCGTGAGCAGCACCCTCCTTCCGCCTTTGGTCATCTAGCGCAGCACTCTTGCTTAGCTGCGGTTGAGTAGTTCTCTTATCCTTTAACGGCTGACGTGACGGTGAAGTCTCAGAAGCATCTTTCGATGGCACATTGACTGTAGGTTTCGGAAACAAAATGGCAGCAGCAGGACCTTTACCGGTTTTGGAAGCAGGTCCCGGTTTCTTCTTAGCGACAACTTCGGGGACTTCACCATCATCATCTCCATGATAATCGCTATCATCAAATAACGTAGCCTTTGGGACGTCAAGGTCTTTGTGAGAGGACATTGGGCGATCAGTGCTGGCTTCGAAACTTTCAGACTTCAATCCTTCCTCGAGATTGTTCATTTCTAAAGGACACGTTACATCCAGTTGATCGTTTGATTCTCCAAAGTTCATTTTTCGGGGTTGACGTTTAGTAAACGGAGTACAATTAATATGCCAATACTTGTTAATTATTAATTAAATGAGAGAGTACTGCCGTTACTCAACTTCAATTAAAATGAGTAATTTAAAAGTAAACAAGTTGGGAAAACCAAAATATTACCTCTCCGAGTCAAGAGGTCTACTACTACAAACTTATTTACCTAGATATGGAATTATTTCTCTTTTTTGAAGTAAAAGTTTACGAAATATTGAAGCAGTATTCCAAGCATAGCGAATAATACAGTAAAGCAGACGACATTTTACATCCAATAAGGATAAATCTTGGACACATAGATATCAGTCAATGGGGAAAAGATCAGGAAATGAAGTCTTCGCTTCAGCTGTTTACCGTATATTCTGATAGCTACATTCACAACTGGTTTGCAGTGTAAACACTATCGTCTCGTCTCACCTCAACAATATTCTTAGTTTGCCAACATGAATGTTAACGTTAAATAACACCAAAGCTAAATTGTAGCTAGACGCACTAATAGTCAATGCGCACTATAAAGAGATAAAAAGTCTGTAGCTACTACCCGTTTACCATTAGCCCTTTTACTATTCTAATTGCCACCATGATCTTTTCTTCTATCATAAAATCTTAACCTGATTATTTAATAGTGTATTTAACTTTCGGCTCACTCTGATCCGTTGATGCCTCTTCATTTCAGACACGAAAATCAAAGCCCAGAGTTTACTTCACCTCAGGCCTCAATTATTTACTCCTTGTTTCAATAAGCCTATTACGGATGATACTTAATATACCCGCCGGAGTCTTGGTGTTAGTTTTCTTCATGAAATCACTAAACCAAGGATTATTCTATATACAGATGTAGTATAGCTTAAGTAATATGTAAACAGCCATTTCAAATAACAATATTAAAAAAAATCTTTGGAAATGAAACAGAGCTTTAAAGCTACAAAAGTACTTAATGCATCATAATCACGAAAAATACTTCCACATATTCACTTTATATTATGGAAAAAGGGAATATTAAGGTTCTGTATGATTTCTTAACACATCAACACAAGGCTAACTGCTAACGCAACGCACTAGTGTAACAATGGACGGACACACACAGACAAAAACATAGACTGCTTTTTAACTCTTTCCGTATTAATTTTGAGTTGAGAAACAAGATTATCTTTAATATTTAAATAAATATAATTATTTTTAATTATTTTAATCTTCAATAATTAACATTAATAATAGTTAAATCGTTTAAAATAAAGTTATACCTATTATCATCTCAAACTTTGCTAATATTGACGTTTAAAGTCAAGGGTACCCCTCTTGCCCGCTTTCTTCAAATTTTGGGGTATATATACGATTCGTTTCCATTATAATAGTAAGGAAAAAGCGCAATTGCGAAAACCTTTGGTGGCGATCCCACCTTAGGGAGGCTAGACGTTTCTCGTAACCCTAGCTGATCGCCGCGTATATCCTAAAACCAAACGATGATAATGGAGTAGAAGCCAATGAGACAGATTGGTGTCTATGTGGAATAGACGGAAGACCAGTAGACGGTGGTGTTTAGAAGCCAGAATGTACAGACTGGTGTCCAAGTGGGATGGACAAAGACCAGAAGATGGTGGTGATTAGAAGCCAGTATGTACAGACTGGTGTCCATGTGGGATGGACGAAGATCAAAAGATGGTGGTGATTAGAAGCCAGTAAGTACAGACTGGTGTCCGTGTGGGATGGACAAAGACCAGAAGATGGTGGTGTGAGAACTCAAGTAGAGGAGCCATTTCCGTGACTGTGAAAGCAGTTCGGAAATGGCGAACACGTTTGCTCCGATTTGGAAACTGCGAACGCAGTCACGTGGGTATAACAACAGACAGACAGACACACAGACAGACAGACAGACAGACAGACACGATCGTTACAGAACCTCTCCGTGACATACGTCACTCGGAGAGGTAATAAAAGCGACAGATACAGCCAACACTACGAGTGACGAAAATTTAAGTTTATATACCTTATTTATTATTGATAAAAAATAATTTCTTTTGACTAAACGCGTGGAGTTTTTTGTTTATCAATTTTTTTTTAATATTTTTAAATATTGCAAAATTCAATATAGAATAAGTTAAGAAAAAAACTTAAGACTTAGTTCTTGTTTCAATTTGACGATAGTAAGGCCTTGTCATTAGCAGACGAATCATTCTAAAATAAACAAGGGTTGTCTAAGATCATTAATAATGCACCATAGACGCGGAAGTGTTATGTCTGTCACTTTCACGCCGACATATATAATTTAAAGCATAAGTAACATAATCTAGATCTATGTAAGTAAAAGTGCTGACTGGCGGATTGATATTCAACACACAGTACAAACTGCTTGACCTATAAGGCTGAAATTTTTACAGGGACGTTATTCTTAAGCAGTAGGCGCGCAGAAATAAAGGTCACCATCTTGAACAATGGCGACCCTGAAAGAAAAAGACCTTCTTTATGGAATAACACGCGTACATTTCAACAGATTCCTTTAATATTTAGTACACGGGTCTTAGGGCTTTTGGGTTTTAATTATCCGTGACGAAAATGGTTTTATAACGAAACGCCTTCATGAAAGTATTTGCTCGAGTGTTATACTTATCGTTTTTATGATACTCATAAATTGACGCGTGCATATACCATGGTAGTTGCGTCAGTGGTTGCGTTTTTGATATGAACATCTGCTGTGATTCTTTGCAAAAATTTAAACACATCTACGAGTGTAGCATACCTGTATGTACTACATCCGCAAATAAAATCCTGTGCGTTTTCAGAACTCGGCTAAACAATCATGTTTTATTCTAGTTTGTATGGTTTAAAGTCGAGTAAATTCATAAGTGTATTTACATTTTTCAGACGAGGTGTGTCATGTCAAAACGAAAAGCACAGAGTAATGTTAGCCGCAGCTCATCGGGGATTATTTGAAGCCAAGTTAACCGACAGGGTTTATAATCACGCCAGCGCTAAATTTGTAGACGATAATAAGCAGGAGCGCATTCTAATTACGCCTTATCCAATTAACTTCAACGAGGTAACTATTTAAATGTTTGTAACAGCGTACGTAACAATGTGAAGTCTTGACTGACTGATAATCAATGCCCAGCTGAGTCCGCTTTAGGTTGAAGGCTGAAATCTTGCTGGGACTTTACTCTTAACTTAGTAGTAGGCAGGCTCAAAGAAAGATTTTTTCCAATCCGCCGCCATCTTGGAAAATGGCGGCCCGAAAAGTAGAAACACTTTTTACGGTATAACGTCAGCGCGTTTGAACCTATTTCAATAATATTTAGTAAACTGGATCCCTATCATTTTTACTAAATATTGACTTTTTGGTTTAATTTGCCGCCATCTTTAAAAATGGCGTCCCGAAAACGAATAAAAATATCCCGACAGGCTGACGGGTAAAGCCGGGTGGCTTTCCTACTAGTTGAAAATAATTATGGCATATTAAATTAAGTTCTTAATAAAGGTTTGTTCTCATGTTGTAAAATAGAGGTTTTCGTTAGAACGGGGACCTTAAACAATACTACTATTCCTGGTTTGTATCTAATGGCTCTGTCTCATGATTGGTTGCTTCTAAGATAGTTTTGTTTGGTAGAAATCATGTTTTGTTCGGATTAACGAATCTCATTGCATTGAGCGACATACTTATTTTTGTTGCGTTATTTCTGGGAACTGATAGTTTAAATATTCCTAAACGTATTCTAGGGGTACGTTCAGTAATCCTCTTTGATGACAGCGCTTACTAAGCGATGTCAGATTTTCCCTACTGTACGCTTTTTCGCGTTTCCGGTTTTGACGTCATGATGCTCAGCGCTTACCCATCAAAAAAACCATTTAATCGATATGGTTTTTTTGATGGCGTGACGTAGCGCTTGACTTGTGAATTTGACAGACGAATAGTTGGCGCGGGATTTAAAAATTAAATTCCAATATGCTATTCCTACAGTAATTGTATTAGTTTTCTTTACAAAACTACTTCTACTATTCAAATTAACATAATTTTCTTAAACAATTTCATTATTTGCGAGCCCGTTAATAATTGAAAAGAGGCATTTGCGCTTCGTAACGTTTTGAGAGTCAGTAAGACGCTTCCCCAACTCCAATTTCGAAAACAGCGCTAACTTGAAAATGTCACTTTTCCGTTCAACAACCTTTTACGTCACTGTGACGTTTCGAGCCCATCAACCAAACATCAAGAAAACAGCGATTTCCTTTAGACTTTCGTTACTGAACGTATCCTAGGTTACGCCAAATAATCTCTTAGCGATTACAAGAGAAGGACGTTTGTTAGAGGGCAAGAAAGGTTAGTCATAAGTTTATCATTACGGAAGTGGTGCATTTTTTGGTACTGAGGCAATCGTCACATATTATTAACTGGGTTGGGAATTATTACAGGTTTGTCACAGATTTTTTTAATTAAAAATTCTCTGACTTCTTCAGGTTTTAAAGACATTTTCCCATCTAAACAATTGGAGTAATATCTACGGGAGTGGTTATTTTTAAATCTAGCAAACCCCTTCAGGACAAAGTTACTCAAGCCTCCCAAATTTCCCTGAGTTTTCCCTAAATTTTCTGAAAATTATAAATTTCCATGAGTTTCCACCTTAACTTCACTAAAATTTATAAATAACCCTGAGATATCCCATGAATTTCACAAAAAATTATAAATTTCCATGTGATCTCCCTGAATTTCACAAAAAATTACAAATTGCCCTGAGATTTCCCCGAATCTCGCAAAAATTGTAAATCTCCTTGAGTTTTCCCTGAATTTCTCAAAAAAATTATGAATTTCCCGAGTTTTTTTCTAAATTTTTAGTCAACAATTTATCTCCCTGAAATTTCCAGGTTCTCCAGGTTTGTATGAACTTTGTTGTGGCAACCCAGAAATACTTGTTGCACTCCATTCCCTCCCTTGAACAAACCAGTTTGTGACCTCTATAACCAAGTTTGAAGAAATTTCTTTGTCTTCTTACAGAATTGCACGATGTGACCAGATCTTTTCATTTAAGAATATACAAACACGTGCCAGAAGCTTCCTGCATCATTCACACGCACTCAACATTCGTTTGCATGCTTGGTAAGCTACTAGTCTTAGCTCTGCCCAATGTCCCCTTGAAGGTTCTCTAAACTAGTACCAATTTACGCAACCTCGTTAGAAGTTGACGAAATAAAGCCCTTACACCAAAGTTTCTTTTGGATAAAACAGTCAATTGCTAAAAAATCTTATAACGGCTTTGTCAATAACCAAAGTGAAGGCGAGAGAATCGGAATTATGGTGAAAGAAGATAATTGCAACGCCTTGATATTACCCAATCACGGATCGGTTGTGATCGGGCGAACCATAGCTGAGGCCTTCAACAGAGCGCTTCTTTTGGAATGGTCTTGCAAAATTCAAGTATGAACAGAACTGAATTGGGCTAGTTTCAGAAGTTTATAAGACTCTCGAAGTGAGTGTCTCGAAACTTCTGAAAAATGTTGATATAAATTTTGATACCTCTCCGGGTCTCCGAGTGACTTATCTCTTTCTCTTAACGGTTCAGAGTGAGCCGAAAGTTAAATACACGTTTAAATGAACAATATTGGGTTCTTTAAAAGAATGAACGTAATTAGATAGCCGTAGTTATAGGTCTGATCGTGCAAACGCTTCCATTCTTTCTTGCATGTTCTCTTTTTGAGCGGCTAAAGATAATTTATCTTTACAATGGAATAACGTTAGCAATCATGCTGGATAACTAGGAATACTGTTTAATAAATAGCAATAGTTGCATGTTCAGGAAATTAAGTGGGTAGAAATTAAGTCCTGGACTCGGAGAGGTAATATTTTGGTTTCCCAACTTGTATTGTTATTGCGCCAATTTCCAAAATTATTAATTATTAAATCTAATTAACTCCATTTAGGGTATTGGAATGAGAAAAATTCAAATAACACTGACCAGCGTCCAAACTACAGGGAACGCAGGGGTCCTATAATTCCAACAAAATTCTATATTTTTGCACCTGACCTATATTATCATATAATATCCTAAATTTTCGTAATTTGTCAGTATTTAGCTCCGTTATCGAGGTCCCTCGCTAGCTCAGAATTTTTTATTTATTAAATTTTATTTACCTAAGTTTCTCTGTTCAAAGTAAAATCAAATTTTGCAATTTTTTGAGATTTTCCTACATAGTCCTAACCAAAGGAATATTATGTATGAGCATTTTTTGTCCTATGCTTTCCTATAAAAACACGTTTTATCTCCTATGAAATCCTATAATTCAGGAAAGAAGAAATTTACATTTTTGGCTGGGCTCCCTGCAACTATCATTTTCGTGATAATTAAACTTCTTCAAGTTTACTGAAATGAAGTGAATCCGCTAAAACTTCGTACATTCGTAACCTTTTAGATTTTGAAAACAAACCGAACTTTATATCATCTGGGAAATTTGTATCAAGGAGACACAGGGGACACAAATTAAAAGAGAGTTCAGCTTTTTGTGCTGACTTCGATTTAAACTTATATTGATGGGTTAATTTTCTTTCTGTAGAAAAGTCCAAGAATGAACTTACAACTCGATGCGAATATTCTAAGAATGATCAAGAACTTCAAATGCGAAAGAGGAACATTGAAGAGATCTTCAAAAGTGATGAGTTCGACTATTCCAGCAACAAGAAAAGCCTTTTGATCACACATCAACTTATTCACAGTCCGGAAAAACCATTCAAATGTGATCAGTGTGAATATAAATGTACGCACAAGAGTGCTTTGATCACACATCAACGCATTCACACTGGAGAAAAACCCTTCAAATGTGATCAGTGTGATTATGCCAGCACGAAGAAGAATAGTTTGATCACACATCAACGCATTCACACTGGAGAAAAACCCTTCAAATGTGATCAGTGTGATTATGCCAGCACGAAGAAGAATAATTTGATCACACATCAACGCATTCACAGTAGTGAAAAACCCTTCAAATGTTATCAGTGTGATTATGTCTGCACGCAAAAAAGCCATTTGGTCACACATCAACGCATTCACACTGGGGAAAAACCATTTAAATGTGACCAGTGTGATTATGCCTGCACGCAGAAGAACCATTTCATCGCACATCAACTCACTCACAGTGGAGATAAGCCATTCAAATGTGTTCAGTGTGGATATGCTAGCACTTACAAAATTAGTTTAATCAGACACCAACGCATTCACAGTGGAGAAAAACCATTCAAATGTGATCAGTGACAACATTAGCGCGTCGATGTGCTTTATGATCACACATCAACGAATTCACGGTGTTGAAAAACTTCGTATTTCATCATTGTGATTTTAGGTGAGCTGCGAGAGTAATTTTATCAGACCCGTCAACACGTTCACAGCAGAGAAAAACCCTTCTAATGTGATCAGTGTGACTTTACCAGGCGAACCCTTCGCACGTGATCGCAATAAATATTCAAAACCACTGACCATAACTAAATATTCAAAAGAATTCTAAATGAAATTTATTTCGAAACAGTAGTGGAGGATGCCAATGTATAATCTTCATTATAGGTTAATACTACTAAATTTTTAACTTTTTAATTTTTTTACTTACTCTGATTTTATTATAAGTGAATTTTAATTGTTTGAGTTTCATTTTTAGAAAGAAAGTTAGTTGTACGAGCCTTTAATATTGTAACGAGTATTAAAATTAATAAAAATCTGTTTAAATGATATTAATTTTCAGTTGGTAATTCAATTGAAGTGCCTAACCTTGTCATACTGAGATAAATATGGCCTATATTCGTTTCATTTGGCAATATCACATCTCTTTCCTTTGAGATATTAACAAATGAAGTTTTTGAGCGGTGCAAGACTGTATTCGAGGTTTAGCATATGAATAGACCATTCCATTGTTTACTTGAAGAGAAACCAATAGACAGCGTACTCCCCTCAAGCCAAGAAGCAAAGCAACGTCCCACCGACTCGTACTGCTTCGTCGAGCGCGTCAAAGGGCCAGGCTTTCCAGCGCTGTTAGTCAGGCGTCGCTAGTATCAACTTGTCTACTTTTTTTACAGGGAGTTTGCACATCTTATCTTTATTTTTGGTAACTAAAATTGCCTCAGCGCCGCACTTTACAAAGACTACTCTCCTTATCCTGGAACTAACTGCAAAAATTCACAGAAAAATGTACCTTCAAACAAAATAGCTATTAGAAAACTGTAGTCTCTCATTGAAAAAGCAAGACATGACCTTGCAAAGACGCAAGTGCAGGTATTTTACAATTAACGCATCATCGCTCGGTGTACCAATTATTTAAACCATTTTTCCTAACGTAGGGATTAATAATAATGAATGTAAATCCTTTATTGTTTAGTAATAAACAATGTATACAGGGTTTTTGTGAAATGTCCATCAATAATGAAAGAGCGTATTTATTGGGCCATTTTGAGTCGAAAATGTTCAATGGCATTTTTCCGTCCGAGCCACTGTTTTCAAATTATGATTGGAGTAATTTACGGATGACCCCTTAAATTTAATTAAGAAATTGAAAGACAGCGCTAATTTAATGAAGGGGTCATCCCTAAAATATTCAAATCATAACTCGAAAACCGTGGCCCGGACGGCAAAATGTCATAGAACATTTTCGACTCAAAATGACACAAAAAACATCACCCTTAATTTGTGATGGACCTTTCAAAAACACCCTGTATGTTGTGTTTAAAACATGGTGGGAAATATTTTAAAATCTATATAATATCACAAATATCCACCTTTTTATTAAAATTTGAACTAACATTATCTGTAGCAAAACCAATGTTCTAAAACGAAGCATTTTAAATTTCGCGCCAAAGAGTAGATTTTCTCGCTATTTACGTGTTGCTGTTGGAAGTAAAACATCCAGTGGTTATTGCGCATTTCAATTAATGGGCGGGGCTTTACATTTCCCCACTCGGTCTATATCCCACTCTAGCCGCTGCGACTGCGAGCAGCTTGTGTCCAGGAGCGCATGATCGAGTTGGCTATGGTATACCCCAGGTGCCAGCCCCGGCCCCCAGCCGCGCCGTGCTCAAAAATTAAAACCTTCTGAGTCTGCTAGAGATTAGTTTTTGGCGGCAATTGGTGTAGTTATCTTTTATTCCGATATCCGTAACAACTTCAGTTAAGTTTTAGCCATACAGCTGGGAAACGGTAAATAAAAGAGGAATCTATCTCTCCAAAGAGCAAGAATATCATAACAGTGTAAGTGATAACTGATAACATTATTTTTATAGAGTTTAATCAATAATAAAAGAAATACACATGGGTAAAAAATATTATTAAAGTTAAATGGAAGGTGAAATCAAGCGATTTTTTACCGATTCTTCTACTAAGACCAGTCTGCATAATGAAATATTCAGGAAATACCTCAAAATGTTTTCAAAATTCAAATTATTTTGAGATTTTATGGATAATTTGAAATAAGCACCTCCGACCAATCGCATAACGCTTTGCATTCCTGTTAAAAAAAAATTCGTTGCACCCTCTACATCTCCCATCCAATTTTAAAAAATCTCGCGCTAAATTTCATTCGTCATGAAGCACGTACCGCGAGAATTTTGTTATCAAGAGGGCAGGGTGGTACGCAATTGCCCAGAGGTGCTTATTTCAAATAGTCCATAAAATCTCAAATAGGTAAAAAAACACTTAACCATGGACATGAGTAATTTTAAAATTTATGATAACACTATTACTAAAATAGTATATTTTTTAAGCCTCGACTTAGAACTCTGTTGTACTAAACTTATCAATGCCAAATCTTGATTTACATTTATTTTTATTATATTAAAACTTTTCGTGTCAAAGGTCCTTGACAAAGAGAGATAATCGAGATATTACATCGCAGTCCATGAAAGTGTGAGTTCCTCAACTGAATGTCGAAGTCAAAAAACGATTTGGAATTGTCTCTTGAAAGAAATATGGAGAACGATTCAATCGTAGAATCTTTGGAAGCACAGGAATCTAAAAATAAATGTCATGAGAAAGGAAATATTGAACCGAGCTGCGGTTCATCTGAACTGACCCCGGTTCATCTGGATAGCGACTTACCGGATATATCGCCTGAACCTAAAAACGATACTTCAGTGCCCAACTTAGACGCCCTTGAACCTTGCACGTCAAACTATTCGTCTGCTAGTTCGAAAATTGGTAAGTAATTTTCTTCTTAAAAAGTGTGGGTACCTAGAGAGAGAATAGCCCGAGTCATACTACTGTGTTTGAAAATAACCTTGAGCAATGTATCCACTGAAGCTGGTAAAAAGGGTGAATTTGAAAAGTCCGTCAATTATGAGGGATCGTGTTTATTGGGAACAACTGAGTGAAAAGTATCAATGAACATGGGGTGTACATCAATTGGTTACAGATATATGCCCCCCCCCAAACATTGACCATTATAACAAGGAAATATCCAACAATGTAGAGTACGACTTTAATCCGAGTAACCAGCTTGTTTAGAACTATCAGACAATTTCTATAACTTTCAATCTAAGTTAGATTCAAAACCTTTAACTAGCTTGTTGATGGCACTTGAAAACGACTGTCGTACCTTTTCAGCACCGCGGTTAGCTTCCATTTTCTGTTTAGTTTGCTCGAGGTTTTTTTCTCTAGTCGGAATACGTCATTCGTGTCTGTAAGACCTATCCCCCTTGGGATCCAATGGGAAAGGGCGGAGTAATGACGGACATGAAAAGGGTTTACTTGTCCACTGACACCGGCGTAAGAGTAGAAGTTAATGATCTCGCAACTTATACCTTCTTATAGTATATTCCTTTTTGTTTTAACCATAGCTAAGTTATTAATTTGCAAAATGTGAAAATATCTCAGGGTTTGAAATGATTCTTAAAAGGCCTATGGAATCACTCGTCGCACAGTTCATAAGACATGTTACAAATGTTTCTCAGTTGTTACTGAACACTTGTCATTAAGTGACGTTGGTGAAACAACATAGATTCTCGAAAATTGACGCCTGGTTATGGCGATGTCAAAGGCTTAGTTCCGACTAAATAGGATGATGAAACTACTGCAAAACCGCGTGTAGTCAATTGACGTGTCGTTCGCGAACTAGCTCTCATTATGTCTCTAGCATTACGAAGTATTAGAAGTGTCATACTTATGGAATATTTCTTATAAACTTATGGTGATACCAACGAACCAAAATTATGAAGTAAGGTCTGCATGGTGAGCAACTGATCACCAAAACTGGCCAGGGATATCTTGCAACAGCCGACGATTTTCCATCTGAAAATTTCGTCCCAAGAGTATTTTTTTATACTATTTATACTCCTATTTTTTCCTATGAGGGATTTACATTTTTGGCTGGGCTCCCTTCAACTATAATTTTCGTGATAATTAAACTTCTTCAGAAGTGAATGATAATCCGCTAAAACTTTGGAAATTCATAACCTTTTTGAAAACAAACCGAACGTTATATTATCTGGAAAATTTGTATCAAGGAGACACAAATTAACAGAGGGTTCAGCTTTTTGTGCTAACTTCGATTTAAACTTATATTCAAGGGTTAATTTTCTTTCTGTAGAAAAATCCAAGAATGAACTTTCAACTCGATGCAAGTACTCTAAAAATGATCAAGAACGTCACATGCGAAAGAGGAACGTTGAAGAGATCTTCAAATGTGATGAGTGTGACTTTTCCAGCAAAGAGAATAGTCTTTTGATCACACATCAACTTATTCACAGTCGGGAAAAACCATTCAAGTGTGTTCAGTGCGAATATAAATGTTCGCACAAGAGTAGGTTGATCACACATCAACGCATTCACACTGGAGAAAAACCATTCAAATGTGATCAGTGTGAATTTAAATGTACGCAAAAGAGTGGTTTGATCACACATCAACGCATTGACACTGGAGAAAAACCATTCAAATGTGATCAGTGTGAATTGAAATGTACGAAAAAGAGTGGTTTGATCACACATCAACGCATTCACACTGGAGAAAAACCATTCAAATGTGATCAGTGTGATTATGCCAGCAATAACAAGATTAGTTTAATCAGACACCAACGCATTCACAGTGGGGAAAAACCATTCAAATGTAATCAGTGTGAATATAAATGTACGCAAAAGAGTGGTTTGATCGCACATCAACGCATTCACACTGGGGAAAAACCGTTCAAATGTGACCAGTGTGAATTTAAATGTACGCAAAAGAGTGGTTTGATCGCACATCAACGCATTCACACTGGGGAAAAACCATTCAAATGTGATCAGTGTGGATATATATGTTCGCAAAAGAATGCTTTGATCACACATAAACGCATTCACAGTAGTGAAAAACCCTTCAAATGTGATAAGTGTGATTATGCCTGCACGCAGAAGAGTGGTTTGATCACACATATACGCATTCACACTGGGGAAAAACCATTCAAATGTAATCAGTGTGAATATAAATGTACGCAAAAGAGTGGTTTGATCACACATCAACGCATTCACACTGGAGAAAAACCATTCAAATGTGATCAGTGTGAATTTAAATGTACGCAAAAGAGTGGTTTGATCGCACATCAACGCATTCACACTGGGGAAAAAAGATTCAAATGTGATCAGTGTGGATATATATGTTCGCTAAAGAATGCTTTGATCACACATAAACGCATTCACAGCAGTGAAAAACCCTTCAAATGTGATCAGTGTGATTATGCCAGCAATTACAAGATTAGTTTAATCAGACACCAACGCATTCACAGTGGGGGAAAACCATGCATTCAAATGTGATCAGTGACAACGTTAGCGCGTGGAAGTGCTTATTGATCACATATCAACGAATCCATGGTGGTGAAAAACGTCGTATGTGATCATTCTGATTTTAGGTGAGCTGTGAGAGTAGATTTACCATGTTTTACCAGACCCGTCAACGCGTTCACAGTAGAGAAAAACCCTTCTAATGTGATCAGTGTGACTTTACAAGCAAACCCTTAACTGTGATCGCATAAATATTCAAATCCATTGACAATAACTAAGTATTCAAAAGAATTCTAAATGAAAACTATTAAGAAACAGTAGTGGTGGATGCCAATGTATAATCTTCATTATAAGTTAATACTACTAAATTTTTAACAATTTAAATTTTTTACTTCATACTCTGATTTTATTATAATAGTATTTTAATTGTTTGATTTTGTAACTTCGACCCATTTCATTTATTGAAAGAAAGTTAATTGTACTAGCATTTAATATTCGAACGAATATTAAAGTTCATAAAATCTATTTAAAGAAGATCAATTTTCAGATGCTAATTCAATTGAAGTAGTGCCTAACCTTGTCATATTGTGAAAAATATAGTCAATTCATCTTGAACAAATCAACGTCCCGCCGACTCGTACCAGGGAGTAAGGAACGTTAGATCGTACTGTCTCTAAACGCGAGTAGCTTGCTTCGTCGAGCGCGTGATCGAGTGGGTTATAGCCCAGTACTTTCAATTAATTACGCAAGGCAGGGTGGGACATAATAATTTTTATTAAACTGGACATTTGGCCAGCGACCCCCCCCCCCCTGGCCTGAAATAAACTGAACCATGACCATTGACCAGTTCGCGTCGTTGGCTGAATTTTAGAAGTGGATAATTAAAATAGTTGAGATAATGTCTGGACTCTGGTTACCCTTGAATTTTCCTCGGATTTAATTTATAAACTGGTCCAGGCACTATTTAAACTGGTCATTTGCCCTGTGCCACTGCTTTATTTCCCACGCTGACTAGTAGACGCCTTTAAATATATGCCATATCCGTCTCGAAGATTTCTTCCAGCTACAAACAGCTTCCATTACAAGGGGCCATGCGCACAAACTATTAAAAAGCCCCTCAAACACTTGTCCACTACTCTCTGTCTAACTCACTTCACCCATTTCTTATATATATTCAAATTCCACTCCAATAATAACAATATTACAGCCTCCATGTCTTAGTCTGGGAAACTTAACTGTCTGGTAGTCATTCCAGGGAGGAGAGACTTGAGAGGGAGCGTTAAAGTGAATAGGCGCGTTCGTTCGCTTTCCTGGCTAAACTCGTCTCTCTCTGGCGCTGACTCGGGGACTCATTGCGGTGTCCGCGCGCATGCGTCAAATTTAAAAACCGGCTTTGAACTAGAAGGGGAAGGTCGTGTTTGAATTTCTGCCATGGTTAACTATAAGAAGTGTTGTTTTTTAATTGTTCAAGTAACCCTAAGTATTTAACAAGACCCGACATGGTCATAGATGGGCACTATCATATCATTTGATAGTTTTACCACTTGATACGATAGAAAACTAAATCTGCCCCAATCAAAGTATCAATTTTGATAGTTATTTTCGAGAAAAATTTGAATTATAATGATCGATTGAGTTTGATAGCTTAGAAAGTGCACTCGAAGTTGATATGATTCATTGATTCGTTGAAATCTTCTAGAGAAAAATATCGATTCTCAACGTGATCTGGCTACTAACCCCATCTTTTAGAAATCATAAAAAATGATAGGCATTATTCCTTGAGAAATAAATTGATTCTTTGAGTGAGTTTATTTGGCGACATCTGTTTTCTGATTTCATTTTAAAAAAATTATGAGCTAATCTTTGATAGGCAATTTTGATAGTTATGAAAATTTCTGGAAAGATAAGTCGTTTTTTGAATGATATCGAAGTTTTTAATATATTTTAACGCTAGCAAGTGTAGGTTTATTCTATAAGAAGATTCTGTACTTGGTGGTCGTTATAACCCTCTCAAACAAATAAATAAAAATAAAATAAACGATGGTTCAACAGTTCAAACTGTGAAGACGGAGCTTCTTGTATATAGAAGCTCCGTGCTGTCACTGATGTGAACGACTACTCGAGGAGGAAGAACGATTCCACGAAATCATCCAAACGTAGAAGTAGATAAATTAAAGTGTAGATTTTCTGATTTTTATTACCCACAGTTTTTAATTGCAATTTTTGCCTTTAATTATTATTAGTTAACCGTTTATAGTAGATGGTTTAGATTAAATCAAGGGCGAATAATTTTAAAAATTATGAAAAGTAGCTTTTGAACTATAGACAGTTAAAAGTCAAACTTGAGAAATGAGATTATGGAAATTATATGAATATATGAAAATATTAGAAATTCTACAAAATCAGGAAATATCAGGAATCGATTAAACAGAGTAAAATTAGGTAGAGACCAAATCAGTTTGATCGAAAACAATCAAATTTAAAGTCCGAAAATTAAATAATCGATTAATTTAGTCGTTCCTAAAGATTTCAATTTGATTTGATAGGCAAAAAATCTATCTAACAATGAGAGCCAATCTAACATATTGAAGGAAGATTTGATAGTTTCACCATCTATGATTTGTTGAGAGGGAAAAAATCTATCTAACAAATAATGCCAGTCTAAAATATAGCTAGAAGAATTGATAGTTTCGCCAAATATGATAGTTTTGAGAGGAAAAATATCTATCTAACCAGCAGTGTCAGTCTAAAATATAGTCAGAAGAGTTGATAGTTTCGCTATCTATGATAGTTTGAGAGGAAAAATATCGATCTAACCAGCAATGTCAGTCTAAAATATAGTCAGAAGAGTTGATAGTTCCGCCATCTATGATAGTTTGAGAGGAAAAAAATCTATCTAAGAAGGAGTTCCACTCTAAAATATAGCCAAAAGAATTGATAGTTTCGCCATCTATGATAGTTTGATAGAAAAAAAATCTATCTAAAAAGGAGTGCCCAACTCTGGACATGGTAAATATCGTTTTCAAACCATTTCCCAAACCAAAAACAAAGCTTGAAATTTATTGAAAGTGAATAGAAGCTAGTGGAAATCGGTCTTTCACAAGCTAATATCCATCTTTTACATTTTTCTATCTGGGTTTTTGGCTTTGGGAACGCGTGGAAGGATATTCCTTTCATATATTTTTAAGCGAATACCTTGAATCATTCCTACAACCGTTACAAAAACAGGGCTCCCACCAAAATCTCAAAAATAAATAGGGGAAAAAGGGACTTTTCTTGATAAAAATAGGGTAAAATAGGGACCTAAATTTTAAAAGTAGGAACCAAAAAGGGACCACTGGTAAAGCAAAATGATATCTATTCTGTGAAAATATCACAAACAGTTAGGAACCTATTACTCTTTTCTATTTTTTCGACAAAATAGGATATTATTTCTGACTTTCTTTTGTTTATATTCTTATTCTTAGGGAACGGTAGGTTTTCTGATTAGAAGTAACTATTTTCGTATCATGTTTACTAACTAACTTGAACAAATTTCTCTGACCATTTGCAATAACGTACATGGCGAACATATATGAAAACCAGTCTAAATTCAGTCGAATATTTTTCACCCGTTTTTGTTGTTATAAAAATTGGCCAATTAATTCGTTTAAATTTAACATTAAGTAAATCATAAATAACCGGCGCGAGCGAAGCGAGCTCCGCAAATTTGGGTCTCTGCTAAAATCTCAGACAAGACATTTTCAGGTCACCCTTATACTTTTTCTGAGGTTTATAAAAATAGGGTGATTTAAGGACCGAATACCAATTTTAGGGTAGATTAAGGACCTTGTAGGGAAATAGGGACTTTTAGGGACCTGGTGGGAACCCTGCAAAAACAATTTGGCATTTTTATTAAGCCTCGGTTTCCTCCCAACAGACGTTGATTGTTGGTTGAACAGAGTGAGTGGGGCAGCAGTCGATGGAAGCGGAAGCTGGCGCTGGCGGCAGAGAGAATTTTTAAATTATCTCTGCTGGCGGTAGTAAACGACGTCACTCGCGCCTGCGCGTTAGCTAAAATTGAGGAACGGAGATAAAAATTCCTACCCCCCGCCCCCCCCTTTCTTTCCCATTTGCCACTGTATGACGGTTTTTTTAGCATTAGATCAACACTCCCTCTAACGTTCCTTACTCCCTGGTCATTCTTATTGGCGCGAAAAGTGGGAGACAAAGTAGACGCCGAAAACTCCGCTCGACCATTATGATTACACTCCATCAAACTCACTTCACCATAAATTTCCCTTGACTGCACTCCAATTAACTGACAAATCGAAATTACGGAAAGCCCTCTCTACCCACTACTCCATAAATCATAACTTCTTTATCGCATAATTACTACACATAAAACAAGATGGCCCCGGCCAGATTAGAGCCCCATCGTTTTTAAGGCTCCAGCTATGTAAAACATTTTACATGTAAAAAATGCCATAATCTTTGAAATCCCAATCGTTCCCCGGCTACATAGATCGAAAAGAAGCCCAATTTGGGCGGTAAACCGACCATCTGGAAACTGTGAAGCTATTTCAGAGGAAGTAAGTAAATAAATAATAACAAGTTGGGAAACCAAAATAAACCTCTCCGAGCCGAGAGGAATTTACTTTCTAAACACAGGTCCACCAGCCAATGAGAAAAACCGGAAATACATAGTTCAAATTGGCGAAATATCGCCAAGGTCTTTAGCAAAGGCTTAAGCGTTTAACAATTTCTTTTGTATCCTCAATAATTCCAATGAGGACCTAAAATGTATCACTGAAGGGTGTATTTAACTTTCGGCTCACTCTGAACCGTTAACAACTCCTATAAGAGGAGGCGAAACAAGGTCATTTCTAGTTTAAATCTAAAATATCTTATTTCACAGATCCAATCGTTTCAACAGTTGTGGATAGATGAAGAATTAACATCCATATTATCTAATGAATATAAAAAATGCGTTTACACTATATATAAATGTAGTAAAGCTGAATTAAAAAGTAAACACCAAATTTGAAATGTTAATATCAAAAGATGTTCTTGGAATATTAAGATGAAACAGAGCTTTATAGCTACACAACTACTTAAAGAATCGTAATGCCGAAAAATATTTAAAATATTTCAATTTAATATTCTGCAAAAAGGAAATGTTATCGTTTTGTAAGAGATCTTATCATCCTACTCGCTTTATGTTAACTTTGATGTGCGTGTAGTGTTTCGATTCGGATGCAATCTTCATTACTCGTTCTATATAAACTCTCACATAGAAATAAGTTTATCTTAAATAATTAATTAAATACCCCAGTAGCACAAGCCTTCCGCATAACAGTCGGTTAAAGGTCGAATAGTCGGTTTACGGTCCAGTCAGCTGTACCATGCTTATTTCGATACTTTTCCGACTCATGAAGCCGACTACTTCTTTTAGTTGGCAATGCCGACATCTATCTGACAGTTGGAACAGAGATGGTTTAAAGTAGGCTTGCCTACCGTCTAGAAAATTTCAACTTATTTTTTGCCAATTGATTACCGACTCTCTCGCGCTAGTCGGTATTGTGACGTTTAAGAAGAGTAAAATTAAAAGCAAAGTTATGCTTAGGCCGTTTAGTAACCGACATTTATCCGACAGTTGGAACTGAGATGGTTTAAAGTAGGCTTGCCTACCGTCTAAAGAATTCCAACACATTTTTTGCCAATTGATTACCAACTCCCTCGCGCTAGTCGTTATTGTGACGTTTAAGAAGAGTAAAATTAAAAGCAAAGTTATTCTTAGGCCGTTTAGTAACCGACATTTATCCGACTGTTGGAACTGTGGTGGTTTGAAGTAGGCTTGCCTACTGTCCTAAACATGTAACCCACTTTTGCCAATTGATTACCAACTCCTTCCCGCTAGTCGGTATGGTCACGTTTAAAAAGAGTAAAATGAAAAACGAATTTGTTGTATACGCCTTCTTTTTCCGTGGGACGGTTTTTTTGACTTTTACTATTCCGCATATGCCACCAAATTTTTTTGTTATATATTTAACTTATACTATATTTCGACCCACAAGCAGAAGTTGATAATACTATATTTTTGGCAACACTAGAAACATAACGTTACAAAAAAACTGCAAAGCAAGAAAACACATCTGATTTTCTAGTTTGAATTTTCCCTCCTGTAATTTCTCGGGTCAGATGACACGCCTCTGTTCTATTGGCGTAACTAAGATAACGCCATGCACGTCATCATCGAAGAGGGCGCTGCTAGTGCGAAAGCAAGTTAGCCTTTCCAGTATCTCTGACGCGGCTGGGTCGTTAGAATGTTTAAACGAGATTTTTGTGGTCGAAAATGATTAGTTCTAGGCTTGCGTACTTCTAATTTCATCGCTAAGGTTCTTTGTCACACTATATAAACTAGAAACGTCTTCGTTTGTCACGTAAGGTTTGAATTTTGTTATTGAATTATCAATTTATCTACTTTTTAGAGCCAGTTTTATGCATAAGCCTTTGCTTTTTTACCTAGCTTCTCATCTGCTGGGAACCACAGCCCTATAAAGTGAAACCAAAACTTAAACGTTTATGTATACCTTCAGTTTCTTTGTTTGAATATAAAAGAAGCAAGTGCTTTGGGGCGCTTGGAAATCAAAAACCTTATATATTAAAGATTTTTGGTTGTGAAAATAATACTGAATTCCAAAATAGATCTCAATTTGTTTTAGTTACAGAATTTTTTTGCGGTTTCAAACATTTTAAGAGAAAAATGTGTGAAATAATACCCTTTAGAATTGTATGTTTTTCTTTTTCCTTAAAGAAATCTGTAAGTGTATATCAGGGTTGCCACAGTACCTGGATATCCTGGAAAAGTCAGGGAATTTAAAAATGGGCCAAAAGGTCAGGGAAAAGTCGGGAAATTTTAAAAATTTTGGCAAATTCTGGGAACTTGATTTAAGTGGGTAAAAGTATTTATTGAAAGAGTAATGAAAGTTTCTCCTTATCCTCTCTTAACACAGAAAACTCCATGAGCAATCCTTAAAAATGTCTAGAATTGTTTTTATGAAGTAAATGCCTTCAAAAAAGCTCTTAAGACTGTTATTTATAGTAAAAATTATTCTTATTCATTTTGGTGCAACAAATACATTGGAAAACTTAATGTAGAGAGTTTATTTAATTATAAGCACTTAAAACGTGCTGTAAAAATTTACCCTACCGCCTTAAAAGGTCTGGGAAAAGGTCAGGGAGACCCTGTATATTTTTCATTAAGATTTTTGTAATTTAAGAGAAAGTAACTGGCCACATCGAAGATATTAACAATGAATATTAATAAATGCTTTAATTGATGTAAATATTATACTCGCCCTGAAAAATTTTACTTTTGGTTAAAACCAATTAGCTAGGCAGCTAATATTTCCATTCGACTAGTCGTGTAATATCGAATACATTGTTTAATATTTGAAATTTTTATAATTGATGCTCAACCTGTATGTTACTTGAAATACTCAAAGTACAAATTCTAAAGTGATTTTCATTGAAAATGTATTAAAGAAATTTCAATACTTGGTATCAGTATCCTTTACTATAAGCGAATGAAGCCTCGAGTTAAGGCTTGATCGTCGCAAAACCGTCGGGCCTCGAGTTAAGGTTTGATCGTCGCAAAAGCGTCGGACCTCTTGCTGACAGGCGGTTAAGTCGACTCTCAAACGTGTTGGATGAGGGTCCTATTTCATTCGTGTCGTAACAGTCGGTAAACCAGTGGGCCGTCGACCCACCGGGCGGACATTTCGATTCTCAAACCCTTACTCTACCCGCCCTTTACCGACGATTTACCGTTCCTATACTAAAAAGCCGGGAAATCGTCGGATTGAGCGCGGCTTTAGGTAGGCATAATGACGCCGAAATATAGTCGGCCAACAGTCGTTTTATAGTATCCTCAAAACAGTAGGAAAACCGGCGGGCCATCGTCCCTCCAGGCGGACATTTCGACTTTCAAACCATTACTCTCCCGACTTATTAGTGACTTTTTACCAACTCGTCGGTAACACACAAAGCCGACCATGTAGGCCCTACGTCGGCAGTGCTACTGGGGTATAAATGATATTGATTATTTTAATCGCCAGTAAATAACTTTAAAAATAGTTAAATCGTTTAAAATGAAGTTGTTCCTATTATCTTTCGAAACTTTGCTAATATTGACGTTTAAAGTGAAGGGTACCCCTCTTGCCCACTTTTTTCAAATTTTGGGAATTATATACGATACGTTTCCATTATAATAATAGATGAAAACGCATTCGCGTGAACCGATGGTGGAAGCCCCGCCATTGGGAGGCTAGACGTTTCTCGTAACCCTAGCCGATCGCCGCGTATATCTTAAAACCAAACGATAACGATGGAGAAGAAGCCGAAGCCGGAATGGACAAAGACCTGAAGATGGTGGTGCATAGAAGCTGGTGTCAATGTGGGATTGACGAAGAACAGAAGATGGTGGTGCTTACGAGCCAGCAAGTACAGGCTAGTGTCCATGTGGGATGGACAAAGACTAGCAGATTGTGGTCCTTAGTAGCCAGTTAGTAAAGACTGGTGTTGGTAGATGAATGGCCAAATTTCCGTGAACCGCGAACGCGTTCCAGAAATCGGGTATTTGTTTGCTTCGATTTGTAAACTGCGAACGAGGTCACGTGGGGTCTGACAGACAGACAGACAGACACACAGATACGGCCGGTGTAATACCTCTCCGTGACATACGTTACTCGGAGAGGTAAAAATCTTTTCTAGCGTCGTTCAAAAATGACGAACTATACTGCGAAAGGCGGGACTGTGGCACTACTACGGCCCCAGTGAAACTAATAGCCTCATCGTATATATATGCTTAAACACATACTGAAACCTGATTAATCGCATCCTTGCCGCGGTCCTCTGACCCAATTTGCATTGAAACCTCAAAAAATAAAAAAATATTTGGTAGTTATCTTTTGTTCCGGAATCCGTAACAACTTCAGTTAATTTATATTTTTTAAGCCATACAGCTAGAAAACGGTAAATAAAAGAGGAAACAATTTCTCCAAAGAGCAAGAATTGATAACTGATAAAATTATTTTTATAGAGTTTAATCAATAATAAATGAAATGCACATGGGTAAAAAATATTATAAAAGTTAAAAGGAAGGTGAAATCAAGAGATTTTTTACCGATTCTTCTACTAATTATAAGACCACTCTACATAATGAAAACAGGTTTTGATTTTATGGATAATTTGAAATAAGCACCTCCGACCAATCGCATAACACTTTGCATTCCTCTTAACAAAATTTTCATAGTACGCTCTACATCTCGCGCAGTTTTAGAAAAAATCTCGCCATAAATTTCATTCGACATGGAGCACGTGCCGCGAGAATTTTTTTATCAAGAAGGCAGGGTGGTACGCGATTGCCCGAAGGTGCTTATTTAAAATAGTCCATAAAATCTCAAATAGGTAAAAAAATCACTCAACCATGGACATAAGTAATTTTAAAATTTATGATAACATTATTACTAAAATAGTATATTTTTTAAGCCTCGACTTAGAACTCTGTTGTACTAAACTTATCGATGCCAAATCTTGATTTACATTTATTTTTACTATATTAAAATTTTACGTATCAAAGGTCCTTGACAACGGGCCCGCGGAATACTTCCCTCTTGGCCTTTCTCTCCTAATAAAAAAAAAAAGGTCCTTGACAAACAGAGAAAATCGGGATATTACATCGCAGTCCAAGCAGTGTGAGTTCTTCAACTGAATGTCGAAGTCAAAAAACGATTTGGAATTGTCCCTTGAAAGAAATATGGAGAACGATTCAATTATAGAATCTATGGAAGCACAGGAATCTAAAAATAAGTGTCATGAAAAAGGAAATATTGAAACGAGCTGCGCTACACCGGAAATGACGCCGGTTGATCTGGAAAGCGACTTACCGGATATATCGCCTGAACTTGAAAACGATACTTCAGTGTCCAACTTGGATGCCCTTGAACCTTGCACGTCAAACTATTCCTCTGCTAGTTCGAAAATTGGTAAGTAATTTTTATTCTTAAATAGTGTGAGTACCTGAGAGAGTCGTACTGCTACCGTGTTGGAAAATAAGCTTGAGCAATGTATCCACTGACACTGGTAAAAAGGGTGATTTTGAAAAGTCCATCAATTATGAGGGATCGTGTTTATTGGGAACAACTGAGTGGAAAGTATCAATGAACATGGGGTGTACAACATTTGGTTACAGATATATGCCCCCCCCCAAACATTGGCCATTAAAACAAGGAAAATCCAGCAATGAAGAGTACGACTTTAATCCGAGTAACCAGCTTGTTTAGAACTATCAGACAATTTCAATAACCTTCAATCTAAGTTAGATTCAAAACCTTTCACTAGGTTGTTAATGGCACATGAAAACGACTGTCGTACCTTTTCAGCACCGCGGACAGATTCCATTTTCTGTTTAGTTTGCTCGAGGTTTTTTCTTTAGTCGGAATACGTCATTCGTGTCTGTATGACCTATCCCCCACGGTATCCAATGGTAAAGGGTAGAGAAATGTTGGACATGAAAGGGGTGGGGCTTAGTTGTCCAGTGACACCGGCGTAAGAGTAGAAGCGTAAGATCTCGTGCTGTCAAAGACTTAGTACAGACTAAATAGGAAGATGGAACTCCTGCTAAACTGCGTGTAGTCAATTCACGCGTCGTTCCCGAACTAGCTCTCATTAAGTCTCTAGCATTACGAAGTATAGGAAGTGTCATACTTATGGAACACATCTTATAATCTTATGGTGATATTAATGAACCAAAAATTTTGAAGTAAGCTCTGCATGGTGAGCAACTGAACACCAAAACTGGCCAGGGATATCTTGCAATAGCCGACGATTTTCCATCTGAAAATATCGTCCAAAGAGTAATTTTTATACCGTTCATCATCTTTTATGCATAATCAGATGCATGTGCTAAAATGATAACCCGTAATCCTTACTTCAATAAATTTATTTATGTCATGATTGTAATAGTGCGACGCAAAGAGAAACTTTGAATGATGCGCTACCCTTAACATTGCTAAAATGTTTACCCGTCAGTCCATTCTAAAAACGAGGGGTTACATTTAACAATGCTAAAATGATTACACATAAGTAACCCTTAATAGAAGAACAGAAAGTTCTAGTGATTACTACCTCGATGTTCGAATTACCTTTAACAGTCAAACTAAGAGACTCATCGTATATGTACATCATACGATTTGGCTAAAAACAACCTTATATGGATAAAAACTAAAAGTACACTTCGTTGAAACTTGTTTGCGCCGCAATATGAGAAGCCCTCCTTTATCCAAAAATAGTGTCGTAGAGGGGCTACGTATGATTATCTTCCCAACCGTAGCAAGGGGGTACAAGCGGTGAATAGGCTCATGAAGTAGCAGATGCTAGCTCTAGTACCAAATGTAAAATGATCTTTTAACCTTGTTTAAATAATCACAGTAGTTTTTTGGCACCTTCTATAAAAAAACTTTGTTGTTTAATGAAATGACTTTGTCTTTGGCATTTAAAATGGAAGCGATGCGCTTCTATGGGACAAATTGATCTACATTTTCAGTTCCTGCGTCACTAAATCCATTTTAATTGTCATTCCACCAATTTCAAAAATTATTATTTATTAAATTTAATTAACTCCATTTAGGGCTATTGGAATGGGAAAATATTAAATAACACTGACCAGCGTCCAAACTACAGGGAACCCAGGGGTCCTATAATTCCAACAAAATTCTATTTTTTTGCACTTGACCTATATTATCATATAATATCCTAAATTTTTCGACGTTTTCGTATAGTTTTGCATCAACTTTATCAGTATTCAGCTCAGTTATCGAGATCCCATTTGATCAGACACCGAACTTGCTGAACTCCCTTCCCTTGCTCAGGATTTTTTATTTATTAAATTTTATTTATCTAAGTTTCTCTGTTCAAAGTAAAATCAAATTTTGCAATTTTTTGAGATTTTCCTACATAGTCTTAACCAAAGGAATATTATATATGAGCATTTTTTGTCCTATGCTTTCCTATAAAAACACGTTTTATTTCCTATGAAATCCTATAATTCAGGAAAGAAGAAATTTACATTTTTGGCTGGGTCCCTGCAACTATCATTTTCGTGATAATTAAACTTCTTCAAGTTTACAGAAATGAAGTGAATCCGTTACATTCGTAACCGTTTAGATTTTGAAAACAAACCGAACTTTATATCATCTGAGAAATTTGTATCAAGGAGACAAAGGGGACACAAATTAAAAAAGGGTTCCGCTTTTTGTGCTGACTTCGATTTAAACTTAGGCATATATTGATGGGTTTTTCTTTCTGTAGAAAAGTCCAAGAATGAACTGTTTACAACTCGATGCGAATATTCTAAGATTGATCAAGAACTTCAAATGCGAAAGAGGAACGTTGAAGAGATCTTCAAATGTGATGAGTTCGACTATTCCAGCAACAAGAAAAACCTTTTGATCACACATCAACTTATTCACAGTCAGGAAAAACCATTCCGATGTGATCAGTGTGAATATAAATGTACGCAGAAGAGTGGTTTGATCACACATCAACGCATTCACACTGGGGAAAAAGCATTCAAATGTGATCAGTGTAAATATAAATGTACGCGGAAGAGTGCTTTGATCACACATCAACGCATTCACAATGGAGAAAAACCATTCAAATGTGATCAGTGTGAATATAAATCTACGCAGAAGAGTGCTTTGATCACACATCAACGCCTTCACACTGGGGAAAAACCAATCAAATGTGATCAGTGTGGATATAAATGTACACTGAAGAGTAATTTGATCAAACATCAACGCATTCACACTGGAGAAAAACCATTCAAATGTGATCAGTGTGAATATAATTGTAGGCGGAAGAGTGCTTTGATCACACATCAACGCATTCACACTGGAGAAAAACCATTCAAATGTGATCAGTGTGAATATAAATCTACGCAGAAGAGTGCTTTGATCACACATCAACGCCTTCACACTGGGGAAAAACCATTCAAATGTGATCAGTGTGGATATAAATGTACTCTGAAGAGTAATTTGATCAAACATCAACGCATTCACACTGGAGAAAAACCATTCAAATGTAATCAGTGTGAATATAAATGTACGCAAAAGAGTGCTTTGATCACACATCAACGCACTCATAGTAGTGAAAAACTCTTAAAATGTGATCAGTGTGCTTATGCCAGCACTCAGAAGAATAATTTGATCACACATCAACGCATTCACAGTAGTGAAAAACCCTTCAAATGTGATCAGTGTGATTATGTCTGCACGCAAAAAAGCCACTTGGTCACACATCAACGCATTCACACTGGGGAAAAACCATTCAAATGTGACCAGTGTGATTATGCCTGCACGCAGAAGAACCATTTGATCGCACATCAACTCACTCACAGTGGAGATAAGCCATTCAAATGTGTTCAGTGTGGATATGCTAGCACTTACAAAATTAGTTTAATCAGACACCAACGCATTCACTGTGGAGAAAAACCATCCAAATGTGATCAGTGACAACATTGGCGCGTGGATGTGCTTATTGATCACACATCAAGGAATTCACGGTGTTGAAAAACTTCGTATTTGATCATTGTGATTTTAGGTGAGCTGCGTGAGTAATTTTATCAGACCCATCAACGCGTTCACAGTAGAGAAAAACCCCTCTAATGTGATCAGTGTGACTTTATCAGGCAAACCCTTTGCACGTGATCGCAATAAATATTCAAAACCATTGACCATAACTAAATATTCAAAACAATTCTAAATGAAAACTATTAAGAAACAGTAGTGGAGGATGCCAATGTATAATCTTCATTATAAGTTAATACTACTACATTTTTAACAATTTAAATATTTTACTTAAAACTCTGATTTTATTATAAGTGAATTTTAATTGTTTTAGTTTGTAACTTCGACCCATTTCATTTATTGAAACAAAGTTAGTTGTACAAGCATTTAATATTCGAACGAATATTAAGGTTCATAAAATCTATTTAAAGAATATCAATTTTCAGGTGGTAATTCGATTGAAGTAAATGCCTAACCTTATCATATTGTGAAAAATATTGTCATTTTATTTGGAAAATCATACTCATCTATCTCTTTCCTTTGAAATATTAACAAATGAATAGTTTTTGAGCTGTGCAGGACTGTATTAGAGATTTAGTATATGAATAGACCATTCCATTGTTTACTTGAAGAGAAACCAACACACAGGTGGGAAGTCTACTTTTCAGCGTACTTCCCTCGCGCCAAGAAGCAAAGCTTGAAAGCAACGTCCCGCCTACTAGTGTTGCCTTTAATGCGAGCAGCTTGCTTCGTTGAGCGCGTGATCGAGTGGGCTATAGCCCGGTACTTTTTACCTCTCCGTGTGACGTAGTCCAGGAGACGTTCTGTAACGGCCGTGTCTGTGTGTCTGTCTGTCTGTCTGTCTGTCTGTCCTTTGTTACACCCACGTGACTCAACTCATCCAGCGTCTATTCACTCGATCCAACTACTTGATTCAACTCGAGTTGACCTGTCAAGCTGAGCCAAAAAGTTGGATCGTCTGAAAGAGCCTTAAATATACTTCAAACTAACTTTATACCAAGTTTCATGCTTTCTTGAAAAAGTGCATGATTATTTCAGCTATCCTCCAGACTATTTTTAGTACAGCGAGTTGCACATCCTATAGACCTTCGAATGTTTATCACGCCCACCCCTCGCTTTTGAAAATTGTTATAGATAGTTTTTGCGGTCCAAGTCTGGCAGAATCTCCGATATTTTCTCGACATGATACTTCTAGAGAACCACAGTTCACTCCACAGCAGTGACAGTAGTCTTCACCACACATCCTCTTGTTCAAAACCATTTTATTAATTGCTTGGACTAGTTTTAAAATTTAAGAAGTGAGGGTTACTGGTCCTCAGGACCAGTTTATTAATTAAGAACAAAGGTGGGGGGCCAGTCCGGAAACCAGTTTATTATCTCGGACACTAGGGGGGGGTCACTGGTACCAAGCAGCGTGGGAAGTAAGGCGGTGGCATAGGGCGAATGACCAGTTTAAAAATTGCCAGGACCAGTTTAAAAATTGCCAGGACCAGTTTAAAAACCGTTCAAATGTGATCAGTGTGGCTATGCATTCACGCAGACGAGTTCTTTGTACGCTCATCAACGCATTCACAGTGGGGTAAAACCCCACAAAAGTTATCAGTGTAAATATGCCAGCACTAAGAAGAATAGTTTAATCATACATCAACGCATGCATAGCGGTGAAAAACCCTTCAAATGTGATCGTCGTGAATATAGATGCAGTCGGAAGAGTCATTTGATCGCACATCAACGCATTCACAGTGGTGAAAAACCCTTCAAATGTGATCAGTGTGGCCATGGATTCACACAGAAGAGTTCATTGGACATTCATAAACGTATTCACAGTGGTGAGAAACCCTTCAAATGTGATCAGTGTGAATATAGATGTAGTCGGAAGAGTCATTTGATCGCACATCAACGCATTTACAGTGGTGAAAAACCCTTCAAATATGATCAGTGTGAATATAGATGCAGTCGGAAGAGTCATTTGATCGAACATCAACACATTCACAGTGGTGAAAAACCCCACAAGTGTGATCAGTGTAAATATGCCAGCACTAACAAGAATACTTTAATCATACATCAACGGAGGCATAGCGGTGAAAAACCCTTCAAATGTGATCAGTGTGACTATGCGTGCGCGCGGAAGTATCATTTGACCTTACATAAACGTAACAGACACGTGTATGAATAGATGGATTTACCTTTTTAAATATGTTGGACAATAACCACATTTGATCCTCTGAATCATGGGCCAAAACTGTGTATGTAACAATCCATTAAATTTCTCCATTCTAAATTGTATTAACGGAAGCGCCGCTCATTTTCGGAGAAAATACTCTTGGGGCACTATATACTGTTGTAACACCGCATAATTTACCATTTTCCTAAATTACCGCAATTTTCTTACCCTAGTCCTGGATCTTCATTTGCGTCTTTCATTACTTTAACTTCGTCATCGGCTTTAAACAATAGAGATAGGAAAACGGTCGAATTCAAACTTGTTGTTTTTCCAGTACTTAGTAGGTATATGACGTAAAGAGGTTTAATTTGCTGAATTTTACTGTTCAATCATATTGTAACGTATATTTTATCATGCGTTTATTAGTATAAGCAGGAGTTCATGTAACTTTGCATTCTGTATATTGTCTCAGTTATCAAATTTTAATCTACATATATATTTTCGAGAGTTGTTTGTGTGAATTTTTCTACTTTCCGAGTATGACCAAGCTGCCTTTATATCGGTAACACTATGGGGAAGTTTTAAAACTGGTTTGATTGAGTTCTTCTCTAGACTGGTAATGCGACGAACCCCTAGACATTAAGCCTGTTAAGTACGTACTATTCTATTCTGGACCCGTAACATGTTTAAATGCGTTGGACAAAACGTTCACACTTTTTTATGTTATTTTATGCATAACGTACATTTGAACTGTAGCACTTACTACCTTGAATAATGAAAATAATAAAATGCCCTCTTTCCCAAGGGTCTTTACTCATTTCTTATAATCGCTACCAATTATTTCGACCAAAAATATTTTGACAGAGAGGGGGTGCCAGAACGCAATAAATAAATTGGTAACTTGTCTATACGCGGCGATTCACTGAAAATCCGTTGTTAATGGTGAGAGCAAAGAGAAAATTTTAAAATACGGCCGTTCGATTTTCGAGCCAAGGTTTCTTCTCCATCTAAGTTGATGTTCTCCCCTTCTAATTGATATGCTCGTTTATTCAGCTAACGGTTTTGATCAACAACGCTTCTTTTCATAAACACACTTTTTTCGGTCGCCTCAGCATTATATTTAATGAAGTTCCCTTGAATGTTACTGTATTAGTGTATTTTCGATACTAAATAAATGATATATGATATATATGTCGTTTTTATGTTTTTTTGGCTATCGATGCATGCATAAGAGAATTTTGATCATACATCAACGTATTCACAGTGGTGATAAACCCTTCAAATGTGATCAGTGTGATTATGCAAGTACGTGGAAGAGTGATTTGATCAGACATCAACGCATTCACAGTGGTGACAAACCGTTCAAATGTGATCAGTGCGATTATGCATGTAAGCGGAAGTATGTTTTGATCACACATCAACCCTTCAAATGTGTCACACTGATCAAGCAGAAGAGTTCATTGATCAGACATGAACTTATTCACAATGGTGAAAAACTCTTCAAATGTCATCAGTGTGACTTTGCAAGTACGCGGAAGAGTGATTTGAACAGACACGAACGCATTCACAGTGGTGAAAAACCCTTCAAATGTGATCAGTGTGATAGATATATGGTTTTTGGGTTTTGAAATCGCGGTCATCTTGGAAAATGGCAGCTATAAAAGAAATGAAATCGTCGTAGCGGGGTAACGTCTGTATATTTTAGCCTCTTTTACCGCTGTTTCTGGTTTGTGTAAAATCTTGTTTACTATGTAATAGAGATACATGGGAGTTTTTTTTGGTTTTGTTTTAATCCACGACCATCTTGGGAATTGGCGGCCAAAAAGTAAGTAAAACGTAAAGGCATAACGTACCTATATTTTAACCAAATAGCTTTACACATGTAACGCGGGGGAACCTTTTCTTCTAGCTTCATAAAATTACACAACTATTTCCCTTCTTCAAGTTATGAACTTCTGGTTTTCTACATAAATTATATAGAAAATGAAATAGATTTTATACCGCAAAAATTTAATATTTGATTAGGCCCACATTCAGCCTCGAACCACTCAGCATGGCTGACGGAAATACGTCACAAGTCGATTCGTTAATCACGTGTTTAATTATAATCAATAATTGAGACTGAAATTATGTTTAAAATGTTAATTAGGGTTAAGAAAACGAACCTTGGATTGTTTATATTGTTCGTCGTTATAAGTGTGGCGTTTTACTTCACTTGCGGTCGTGATTACGTCATGACGAAATTTCAACCAATGACCGAAGAGTATGATTTTGAATCTGATGATGTGGTTTATTATTCTATGGAGAATGATGATGATTATTTGCCTGTAAATTTTCCCACGGAAATTATTGAATATGAAGAAGAATTTAAAGTTCAAAAGGATGTTTTGTATCAGGTGATTTTGGAGTCAGTTTAATGATGTGGAATATTTTGAATTATACGAATATGTACGCGTTCGACTAGTGTCTTTAATCAGAATTAGTAAACTTTAGGTGTACTATAATAACAATCTTGATTAAACTTTAACACACAAGAAATCAGACCAGTGTAACTATCTATTGAATTTAAAGTTTTGTTTTGCAAATTAATTTTTATTTATCAACTTTAACACTTTGAAACCTTTTTAGTATAATCTATGGCCAGGGATAAATTCAATTTTAGAAGTAGGAATGGAGAACGGTTAGTATTTACTTCAGTCCGACTCATAGCCCAGCATAGACCCCTCCCTCCAACACGTAACGAAAATTTTAAATTATTCTATTGGTTCACTTAAACTACATTTTGATGACGTTGCTGATGGGGGCGTCGAAAAATACGTAATTCCTTTTTACCTCTATCGCTATGACCCGACTCTTCTTCGGGGCTTTGACGCGCGCCCACATTACTCTGTTCTCCATTCCTACTTCTAAAATTAAATCTATCCCTGCTATGGCAAAATAGAATGTATTGCAACACATGTCTCAATGAAATTTCTGGTCATTCGAATCAATAGAATCGTCCGAGGGCTTATGATCGAGTGAGCTATGACTTTCCTACTTGGAGAAGAGAATGGGATGGAGACTTCATCTCTTTACCTATAAAGTAGCCTCTATAAACACATCTATGGCAACTACGTTCTCCGAGCATCCTCGCTGTTTCGGTATGGGCTAATACGGTACGAAAACGTCAAAGATGTCCATTATGTCTTAAAAATAGAAACTACTCTCATACAAATACAATGGTGCTACGCGGCAGAACTTAATAATCAACTATGGAAGGGTAGTGGCGTCCGCAAGGTACTCATGGAGACTTTCATTGCCGCACATGTTCCACCAACATTTTACTCCAGCCCACTATTTCCTCCAAGTTAACTCATTGAGTTTCCATGGAGCAATGAAAATAGGAGAAGTATTTGAGGCCATCAGTTAAAACCGTTTCTGCAGAATCAAGGTCTGCAATTTTTATTGTTCCTTGATAGCGCTCATTCGCCTTGAAAAGTTCATATTTAGAATTGAATAATTCTCTCTTTGAAGCACTTTATTTAAAATTTCAAAAGGGAAATTAGGGAATGCCCGTGCCAGCCTGCCAGGCTGCCAGCGTGGTAGCGTGCCGCCCTTATACCGTCGTCTGCTACCATGACTGCTACACAATTTAAACCGAAATTGGCCCCAACATGAAGGGGTTCTGAATTTTCGCGTTAAATTTTAGTATTCTGTCTTCCCTCTCAATTTATTTGGCAACATTGGGGGAATGATTTTCGTAAAGGATTCGTTGTTTGTTTTTGATAAAATAGCTCTAGTTTGAAAAGTTACGTCTTTAGAGTCAGACATTTCGGAAATGAGTTTAATAAGTCTTCAAAGTGTGGCGCTTAAAGAGGTACTTGAGAAATTATCCGTGGTTTGCACAGGAATTTTAAATTTCAAAAAACTGGACTTTGCTTATAGGAAATGGAGGCGAATGATTGTAACTGTGATCATTTAAGCAAAGATGATGAAATAAAGCAACTAAAAGCCAAGGTGAGTTTCAAAGCCTATAGCGTTTTTCCAGAACAGCATGAGCCATCCAATCTAGTATCCCTTTAAAGCCAGTCTCAGCTGTGACTGTGGTTTAGTGTAAAAAAACGGCACCAGATGCTCCCACAGTCGAGGGGTGGAGTTGACTGACCCAATAAGCTTATCAAAGACTAGGTCTAGCTCCGCCCTTGAGGACGATTTCTGATTGGTTCCTGCCTTTGGCTACATAAAATTGGTGTGTAGAAGGTTAATCAGTGTGTTAGGGGCGCCACAGTAGCTGATATTTGCTTTAAAGTATAAATCGCAATAGAAAAGCCTTAAGTAAACCAATGTTCATTGGTGGGTGATTAGAAACACCATAAGCCTATCACACATCCCTCGACCATTTATAGCGTTATTAAAGGGCACCACAAAGCCTTGTGGGAGCTGTATGCCCACACACACAAACTGCAGCCTTCCTTATAGTTCTTGCAAAGCTACCGCGCCCGCAAGCCTCTGGTGGCGCCCTTGACGAAAAAACCCCTTCTGATCCCCCTTTGTTGACGTCACTGGTTTCTCTGTTTTCTTTCTGGACACTTTAAAAGACATTCTGCATAAAAGAAAGTCCTATTTTGTAACGCAGTCTATTTTTTTCAGTGTAATGGTTTAATATCAAACATGAAAGAAGTGAGAATGACAATTTTATTTGCGATAAATAAGAAACTGGACGAAATTGAAAGGGTCAATGGGGTCATTAAGAAGTTGGAAAGTGAAATCAAGGATCTGATGGTTTGTAACATTCTTCATTTTCATTGTCGATGTGAAAGAGAATCGGGTTAAAAGTATTAGTTGAATTATTGTTAATTGTTTATAACACAGGAGGAAAGTGGAATACACGAAAGAGCCAACATTGAACGCGTGAAATCAGAACCTGTTGAAAATGATTTAGGACTGAATGAACAGGAATTATCTCATCCTGTTCTGATAAATCAACAAACAGAAGAACAAATACAAAGGTATTTAAAGCAAAAAACCAATGAGAACTTGTCGACGAGGGCGGAGCTAAAACTAGCCTTTGCTAAGCTTAGCAGGTCTGTCAACTCCACCCCTCGACTATGGGAGCATCTTGTGTCATTTGTTTGAACTAAACCATAGCCTACTCTCGGCTATGGTTAACTTTAAGCTCAAGTATAATTCGTTAAGCCTTGTCCTGAGAATCGTGAATAAAATCACTAAATCAGAAGTATATAATGTTTCAAGGGAGAAGTGGGGTAATTGTAAACTGATTCTTCCCAACATCATTTAATATTTGGAGCAAGGTTACTATTAAACCAAATCACACGCGTTAAATAGTTCCCTCATTATTACTCTATTAGTGCCTAACTATTTGCCAAGGCGCATGCATGCGCTTGTGGTCATTTTTGTCCCACGTCAAGACAATCAGGGTTTGTGCAGTGTTGATTGCTGAGGATTTAGCAAATACCAAACAGTTATAGAATTCACCCCACGTTGTGATGCCCATCTGAAGTTTGTGGAGCAGGAAAGCAAATGTTCATAAAGGGGTCCTTCGCCTGGGAAGAATCATGTTACAGTCGTCTCCAATGAAAACTTTCTCTCCCGCGACGTCTTGTTCATTCATTAGTACCCCAAATATTAGGTCTTGTGAAAGAAATTAAGAAACCAAAGTTGATCGTCACTTTTAACAATCTAAGTAGGTGATGATTGTTCTCATCAACTAGGATAAGAATATGGTTTTTTATTAAATGAAGAAGTTATGTTTTGTTAGGAATATTATATATATGAATATGAGGTCATGTCTGCGTGCAGGATATAACTCGCAGTTTAGAACAATAAATGGGAAAATGCGTAGCACGCTTGTTAAAAAAAATCAGTTCCAAACACGTTATTGCGATTGCAAGTAAATTTATTCAAAAGTCTATACGTGGGCAAGCAGTTTATTTATTTCAATATGGATCACTAAAGTGTTATTAAATAGGGTTCTTAAAGTTATAAATTTAATCAATATCTTGTCATCTTTCCGTTAACATCGATGACGTTTTGTAACCTTCGTGGCATCGATGCGAACAACTCCGCCGTGTAGTTTTGTCTTTCACTGATTTCCTCCCAGGCAACCTTCACCATAGCCCAAAGCTCATCTGCGTTTTGAGGTGCCACTACAATCCGTCCCATGCTCTTCTTCATTTCCGCCCAAACGTGTTCAATTGGAGACAGATCTGGTGAACATGTTGGCCATCTAAGAAGAGCAATTTCCGGACGATACTCCCGAAAATATTGCAGCGTTGCGCGCGAAGTGTGAATCCTCGAGTTGTCTTGCTGGAAAGTGAATTTTCCATCCGGAAAGTAGTTGTCAAGGACGTGAGGAACGAAGCTGTGCTCAATTATGTCTATATATTTTTCTGAGTTCAAATGCCCATCGATGCGCACCAAACATCCTAGCCCTTCTCGACTGATGTAAACCCAAACAGGAACGGAAAAACGACCACTATTCTTTCGAGAATTAATGAATGAAGGATCATACCTGCAGCCTATCTCCCTCCATACCCGACATTGGTGATTTTGGCTAGAGCAAAAGGTTGACTCGTCGCTTATAATAACCTGATTCCATTCATTTCCCCAATGCAAATAATCGCGCGCAAAGCCCAGTCGTTGTGCTTCTTGCTCTGGCTTTAGGAAACGTTTGTTGGCTGCGATGCGGCTTCGAAGCCCGGAAGCACGAATCCTTCTTCTGATAGTCTGTTCCGAAGCTTCTAAGTCCATGAGGAATTTGATGGGACGACACGTGATTGTCGGGTTGTTCAAAGCGATGGCTGCAATAACTTCATCCTCTTCTTGTGTCGTAACTCTTTGTGCTCCAGGTCTTGGCATGAAGAGCTATTAACCTTTCCCGATCTAGATTACTTAATCTCGGCATAGTGAATGTTCTCTAAACCTCATTGTTAAGCTCTATTTATATGAAATGGCCAAATGAACTTTGACCTTAGTTCATTGGACAATTTTTGATAATACAGTGTCGATGAAGCATTGCCTGAAGAACAAACACGCATGAATTTTTCCCTTTATTATCCTTAAACTGTGAGTTTTATCCTGCACGCATACTTGACCTTACATATATATATATATATATATATATATATATATATATATATATATATATATATATATATATATATATATATATATATATATATATATATATATATATATATGAGAACCATCATCACCAACTTAGATTGTTAAAAAGTGACGATTAACTTTGGTTTTTTAATTTCTTTCACAAGACCTAATATTTGGGGTACTAATAAATGAACAAATCGTCGCGGGAGAGAAAGTTTTCATTGGAGACGACTGTACATATAACTAAAGAGTGTCATCCTTTTTCTATTATCCCCTTCTGATAAAATGTATTAATCTTTTATTGCTGTTGCTACATCAGTTTTGACGATTTTTTATTTGGATAGTTCGCAAAGTATACCAGCTGAGATTAGCAACAACATTTACCAAAGTCTACTTGAAGTGGAAGCCACGAACCTCGAGCAATTTGGGATAGGTATGGTGTCACATTATCGTGATTCTGACACGCAACCTGATGTAGTTCCAGTTTGATAAAACTATTAGGGTTATTGTTTCGTTTTGATCATCAAGGTTCGTTGGTAAAAGCCGAAGGTGCTTGCAATATCGAAGGCACGCTGACTGAAGAAGACATTAAGGAAGAATCCCCTGAATGTGATGCGGAGATTGGCAAAGGAAACACGTCCCAAACTGAAACTACCTCAAAAAATGCACGAATTATGAAACTATGTATTCCTAAACTCAAATGCCGTGACGGTGTTCCTTTACTTAACCTTGAGGGCGAAGCGCAGTTCGAAATGTCTCCTGTCCCAACGACAGATTCGCCTCCTGAGAACAATCTTAGCGTTAACAATTCTTATCCCAAATCACGAATTTCTTCGACCAAGAGAGGAAATGAGAGAATAGCAACTCGATCCAAGAAATTGTGCCTTGAAAAACATGGGGAATTGTCGTCGCTTGACGCAAATAAGGAAAGCAATTCTCAGGAAGAAGGTCCAGAGGAGAATCTTGATGATAACCAATCCAAAGTCACCTTGACCGATTCAAAGAAAACTGATAATAGACAAAATAAAACTATGAAACTGTGCTTGCCAAGCGATTTACCAAAAGTACCGATTGAAGTTGAAGATAATACTTCAGTGTCCAGCTCTGATACATCCGAAAGTAGCTCGTCAAGTAGTTCCGAAAGTAATACAACTTCTGCCAGTTCGGAAATTGGTAAGTCATTTTACGCTTAGGGTCAGCAACGATTTTCGGGACTGGAACATAAGACTCAAAAATCGTCAAAATCGAGCCACTTACAGTAGAATTTAGAAACCTCACCAAAAACAGGGGATGTTTCGAAATTTTCTAGTGGTAGTTCCCCTAACAGGTTTTTTAACCCCGTCCTTTCTAACCCTGATTACTTTCTGTCTTCCCTGCGATTTTTCAACCTAATCCTCAATGTTTAGCATGTTAAATCTTAAGTTTCCAAAAATTTTGTGTCATTTAAATTAATACGTTTTTAACTTTAAATTAAAACGGAAAATTGTCCCTGCTAATAATATTAAGCTCAATACTTGGTTACCTAAATTCAGCGGTTGAGCCTGAGCTCCGTGGCCACCGGACGAGACAAAATTCTCTTTTAAAAATGCAGGCACCCGGCCGTCCTTGGTGTCTTAAGGAGCCCAAGCAAACGTTGCTCAGATTGATAAGACCTTATTGCTTTACTCCCAATGGTCTTTGAAACTGTGAATAATTTCATCTGAAGAATATTTTAGAGACCCTATTCCGTCTCTATAGCAGTTCTCGAATATTTGTAAGTGGTTAATCGGTTCTTGAGGTAGTGTCGAAGGAACCGCGTCACCGAATAATTGTCCTTCGCGTGCTGGGAGGTTCTATAGGAGGCGTTGCGAATATATCGTGTAGCTCACCTATGGCCCAAGATGCATACTTTGTGCGTGAAGCTTTACCTCTTTTGGTCTTACCAGGAGTTCATAATAACACCCCTTCGGAGGGGAAGTACGAAACGTGCCATAGAGCTAATGGTAAAAATCGCGAACAACAAGATTTTGTCGTTGCGCATATAAAGGACTAGCCTGTTGATGGACATACAACTTTACAGTAGATTGTAGTAGTATCTATACTCCTTGGTTTTCGTTCCAAAACTTCCGTTTTCTGAGATCTCCGTCGTTAAAGGGGCTGGCCGGAGCTGTTGGGGGTGAAGGGGGGGGGGTCAAACTGTTGGTTAGCATATTGCTTACCCGCCCACCGCGACGGTGGCGCCATTCCTTATGGCCAAAGAGCTGGGTGTTTTCCCCCTGAACTAAGGGCGGACTTCACCCCAACAGCGCTGGTTAGCCCCTTTAAGATAAATGGCGAGTATGTGGACGTAGAAACACGATGGAAATCTTATATTAAAGATACAGGGAATAAATTTGTCCAAACCGTTTTAATTTAACCACGGAATTCTCACTCACACATATCACAACAAAACATTATTGACGATCGTATAAATGTTTAGTACAAAACTAGGAACCACCGCAAAGCGAACTTCTTAGCCAAGGCTTAATGTACCCCCCCCCCGCCGACAGGCGCGACTCGCGAGCCATTTAAGCTTCCAAAATCACAAGATAAAAATAGTGCTAAACCGGAAAATGGGAAATTAATGCGCGTGGGCGCAAAAAATTGGGATAACTATTTCTTTGGGAGTTAAGCGGTGTATAAATCCGCTGAGCTTTACGGCGAAACTTTGTTGTTACGGCCTTTTTAGCCAGTTTCGTACTTTCCCCCCCCCTAAGGGGGGTTATTATGAACTCCTGGTCTTACTGATAATGAAAGATAAAAGATCTATTATTGAAAATGTAATGGTCACAATTTGTAATGCACTGAAAATTACTTAATGTATGGGGAAACAAGGGTTTTAAAGAGAAAATGGTGTTAAGGTAAACATCCTGTTATATTTAGTGGAAGTACATAAAAATCAATCACTTAGTTTATGTAAATTGTGCTTTTAATGACATGAAGTGACATGACCAGAACGCGAGAGAACAACAATGCTGGTAGATTGTAACCACGCGTACATACATATAAAACGAGATGATTTGTACAGATGTCGCCACTGTTTGGCTGTGATAAATAGTCCCGCGAAATTTAAAGTTCTTCTAGGTCGTCTAACACCCCTCCTGGATCTATGATCCCCAAACTTTCAAGATGTTGCTTCATTTTGGGACTAGGTAATACTTTGGTCAGTCCGTCAGCTAGGTTCAGTTGTGAAGCGACGTATGTTAACTTGATTTTCTTTGCTTCAATCAAATCAGGAATGTGAAACAGTCTTAAGTCGATGTGTTTTGATCTTTCTGACGTGGTAGGATTTTCTGACAATTTCATCGCGCCTTGGTTGTCGATTTTGATTTCTAACGGGTTGCCTAAGAATTTGGCCTGACCAATTTCTTCCAGCATATTCCTGATCCATGTACATTCCTTTCCACATTCGCTTAGAGCAACGAATTCGGCTTCGACTGTGCTAAGTGCTGTACATTTTTGTTTCTTGCATGACCAACTAACTGCCGCTCCTCCAACTTTGATTACATATCCGCTGAAAGATCTCCTGTCTTCAATGTCAGATCCCCAATCTGAATCAGTGAAAACATCCATTTTCTTGTTACTCTTCTGATAATGTATCGACAATGCCTTTGTACCATTTAGGTATCTTAAAACGTTCTGCATTCCTGTCCAATGTTCAGTAGAAGGGTTTTGGTTGAATTTGCTTAAGTAGCTTGTTGCAAACGACAAATCCGGCCTTGTATGCGTCGCTAAATAAAGCAGACTACCAACAGCGTGTCTATACTGAACAGCCTTTTCTTCACTTAGTTCCTGTCCTGGTTGGCAGCATTGATATTTTGCTCCCAAGCATAGTGGTGTTGATACAGGTTTGGAGTTCAACATACTCATACTTTCGAGTAACTCGTTGGCGTATAATGTTTGGTCTAAGATGATGGCATCTTGTGTCCTTCTTACTCTCATTGATAAGATGTGCTTAGCCTCCCCTAGATCTTTAACTTCAAATCGATCTTGTATAGCTTTCTTGAAATGTTCAATGTTTTCTAAACTTCCGTAGAGTACAAGGTCATCAACATAGGTTGTGATCAAAAATTCTTTATTCTTGCAATAATATAGGCAAGGATCTGCTCGAGATCTTAGTAGTCCTTGGGATTTAAGGAATTTGTCCAGGTGTATATTCCACAAACGACCTGATTGATGTAAACCGTAAATACTTTTCTTCAATTTTAATTTAGTATCTTGTAGTTCTGTTGTTGGTGGAATATGAGGGAAAGAACTTCTCAATTCTTCACATAGTTCTTGAAAATTCTCCGGCGTTTCGATGTAAACATCTTCATCGATATTAGCATTTAGATACGCAGCCTTTATATCCAAATGATGTATCGCCCAATTTTTCTCAGCCGCGATACCAAAAAGAATTCTAGTAGTTTTCATTTGCACTACTGGTGAATAGGTTTGGTCAAAATCCAATCCGGGTCGTTGGGTATTGCCCAACGCTACCAATCTCGCTCTATGTCTTGCTAAGTTACCTTTCTCGTCATACTTGGTTTTAAATATCCATTTACAACGAATTGCCCTCTGTTTTGGTTTTGGACCTTTTAAGAAAGTGAATGTGTCGTTGCGTAAAAGATTTTCTGTTTCTTCAAGCATAAAAAGATTTTCTGTTTCTTCAAGCATAGCTTGTTTCCATCTATGACTATCCGGACCCTTCAAAGCTTCGGCTGGAGACTGTGGGTCTGATTTCTTTGTTAAGCTTGCTGCTGTGTTACATTTATAATCTTTCATCCAATTTGGTTTCCTGAGTGGTCTACCCGCTCGCGATTGTCTTTGCTGCGGTTCATCCACATTTCCATCTTCCCTGTCTTCTTCTATATCTTCCCTGTCTTCTTCTATATTTCCATCTTCCCGGTCGTCTACATTTCCATCTTCCCTGTCTTCTTCTATATTTCCATCTTCCCTGTCTTCTTCTCTATTTCCGTCTTCCCTGTCTTCTTCTATATTTCCATTCCCCTCCTCGTTATGAGTGCGCTCGTCATCAAAGCTCTCATCGGAACTAGAAATATCGATCTCTGACTCAGTGGCCATGTCTGGTACACCCATGGGATGGTGTTCTACATCGAATGCACGCCATATAGTGTCATTGAGGTTGAGGGACTTTGTGGCCACTTCTTCCCTTCGATGCTTGAAAGGAAATTTGGATTCCTTAAATACTACATCACGGCTTATAAAAACTTTGTCATTCGTTTCATCCCAAAGGCGATATGCTTTTGCGTGTGTGTCATATCCTATGAAGATGCATCCTATGCCTTTGTCCGTGAATTTAGTGGATCTCTGTTTATTTACCGCCCAAGCACGACATCCAAAAACCTTAACGTGTGATAAATTTGCGGGTTTTTTCTTCCAAAGTTCTAATGGAGGCGTTCCTTCATTTGCAACTGTTGGGCATCTATTTCTTACGTAGGCGGCCGTATGTACTGCATCTGCCCAAAATGATGTGGGCATGCCTGATTCTATTAACATACATCTTGCTGTATCAAGAATCGTTTGGTTAGCTCGTTCGGCAACGCCATTCTGTTGCGGTGTTCCTGGGATTGTCAGTTGACGGTCTATGCCCAGTTCCGTTAATTTACTTTGGAAAGATTTCCCAAGGTATTCGCCCCCGTTGTCGCTTCTGAGTGTGACGATCTTCTTTCCTTGAAAATTTTCCACTCTTCGTCTATATTCGTCAAATTTATCTTCTACTTGGTTTTTGCGTTGTAACATATGGACTTCAGTGTACCTTGTATTGTCATCGATGAAGGTTACAAAGTATTTAGAACCCCCTTTGGAAATAGGTGTTATCGGTCCTACGACGTCCGAGTGTATTAAACGTAACGTTTCTGTCTCTCTAGTCAAACTCCGTTTAGGAAAAGGTTTCGTTTTTAGTTTACCTTTCATGCAAACCTCGCACTTTTCATCTTGAGGATCTTCGTCAATCTCTATAACTACGGAATCTTTACAAGCTAGTTGTTTAACCGCGGCAATATGCAGGTGACCCAATCGTCTGTGCCATACTTCTTCAGAGGTGGTTTTCGTCTTGGTAACCAATGATTTGACAGTAATAGGACTTATCTCTTCTTTGAAATAATATAGATTCCCTTCTTTCTTTCCTTTGGCAATGATGTCACCTTCCCTTTCAATGATAGCTTCTTGGTTATTGAGTAGAACTTCTAGACCCTTGTCAGTTATCTGAGATGCAGACATGAGGTTGCCTCCTAACTCAGGTACGTATAATGCGTTACGAAAAGTTAATTTCCAGCCTCCACATTCTTTGGCTAATTGGATACGAACATTTCCTTTGCCGGTACATTTTAGATTTCCTCCACCAGCTACTTCGATATCAGTATTATAGCTTTGAAAAGTAACAAATTTCTCACGAGATGACGTCATGTGGTCCGTCGCCCCACTATCCATCACCCAAATGTTATTTACATTTGCATCTCGATTTGTTTCTCTCGTGGCTTTTAGCGCTAAATGGTGAATATGTGCATCGCTTTCTACCCTGACAAGTTCCGTACTGCTTAATTTAGCTATTGATGCTGAGTGCATTTTGCTAGTAGTATTTTCATCACATTTTTTCTTCATTTCTACCTCGTCATATGGACACTCTCTTGCGATATGCCCAAACTCCAGACATTTATAGCATCGTCGGTTTGAATAATCTGCCGTTGGATTTCTGGATGTATCTCTTCTGGTACCTCCAGGTGCGTCATTTTGTTCCGAGTACCGCCTCGCAGGACCTCCTCGAACCCGGCCTCTGCTAATTCCACGACCTCTACCCTTAGAGAATGCTTGAGTAGCAAGGGCTTTAGTTTCGTTTCGGTAAGAAGAACGTTCCCTTCCATCTTCGTTATCTTTGGAAAATTGCAATCGTCTCTCTTCTTCTATGAGTTTTGCTTTAAGCTTCGTCATGCATAGATCACCTTGGTCGAGTCTCAGACTCCGTGACAAAAACTCAAATTCTGACGGTAGTCCCAAAACGGCAAACCCTGCTATCGCTTTTTCTTCGAACTCAAATCCAGCGTCTTTCACCTTACGATATAGGCCATTACGTCTCGTTAAATAATCACCTATTGATTCATCAAGTTTCTTTGTGTTTACAAAATCCTTCAATAATAATAAACCATGCCATGTGTCGTATACTGTATGTATACTCTTCAGAGTATTCCATATGGCCTTCGCTGTAGCGCAGTCGGCAATATCGTCCAGACTTTCATCGTTAAGTATCATGTAGAAAATTCCCTTTGCTTTGTGGTCCAACGCTTGTTGCGTTGCCGTAGCTTCATCGGGGAAACCAGGATTAACGGCATTCCAGCAGTTTTTAGTTTCTAACAGTCCCTGGGCTCTCAAAGACCAATAACGATAATTCTTCGAGTTTAATTTCTCCACTTTATACTCGTCTCCCATGGTGAATGTTATTTTATAGAGGTTGTTCTTCAGTAGTTTTGATTCAACGTTCGTCGCGTTAACAACAGTACATATTCGATATCAGTATCTTCACTTAACTGCGGCTCATCAATCGTGCCTTACTAATGTCTTTGTTAAACGTTTGTCCTCTCTGTGTGCAGTATCTTCACTTAACTGCGGCTCATCAACTGTGCCTTACGAATGTCTTTGTTAAAGGTTAGACTCTTCACTGTGTCGTCTTCCTCGTGGGTGCGTTAGGCCTTGGTCACTTTATTAGGTGGGTTGGAAAAGCATATACATCGCTTACTTTTCTTGTCTGACTTGTCTTAGTGTAATTTCTTCTTGTTTACGCGTTAACACAGTCGTGCGGGGCCCATAATCTGTTATATTTAGTGGAAGTACATAAAAATCAATCACTTAGTTTATGTAAATTGTGCTTTTAATGACATGAAGTGACATGACCAGAACGCGAGAGAACAACAATGCTGGTAGATTGTAACCACGCGTACATACATATAAAACGAGATGATTTGTACAGATGTCGCCACTGTTTGGCTGTGATAAATAGTCCCGCAAAATTTAAAGTTCTTCTAGGTCGTCTAACACATCCTTGGGATTTGGGTTGAGCCTTTCGGAAAAATAATGTTATAGTCGTTGCAAACTATCCAAGACGATTTCTTTTCTTCTGACTTAATCGTTGCAATAAGTAAATCACGATTTTGTCGCACACACCGCTTACGCCTCGGAGAAGTGGCCATCATATCCTAAAATTATGATGATATCCAACTTATCGAAAATTTTCCGCTTTCTCTACCATCATATTCAGTTCATAAGGGTAACGCCAGGGCCAAATGTTTCCCACACAGTCTTGAGTTAATTTGGTGTTACGTGTTAACGAATTGCAGTTACTTCCGTTTAAACTCGATCACCTAGAAACAAAAAAGAGGAGAGGACATTATAACGCCTTTCAATAACGGCAGTCATACCATTTTACCTTCCAATTTATTTTATAAGCATATTTATATTGCAATAGACTAAAACCTTAAATATTTTCTTAATAATTAACAACCATTAGTTTCCACTCTCAGATGGGTAAAATCTCGATTCGGAGCGGTATTAATTTTGTTTTCCGAACTTGTGTTTTCTTTAACTTGGTGTAATTTTAGTACTCGGCATGACCGGTTTTATCAAGTGCTATTGAACATAGTAATGTGTTTGATTCAAATTGTAAGGAAGTTTCAGTTTGTTTGCTTTCTGAAGGAAAATCCGAGAAGCAGCGTTCAACTCTTTGCAAATATTCTCCTGAATATAAAATTGATCTTGAACGTCACATTACAAATGGCACTGAAGAAAAACGCTTCAAACGTGATCAGTGCGACTATACTAGCTTTGAGAACAGTTCTCTGATCAGACGTGAACATTATTTAACTGCTCTGTGATCGACCTTGTTTGGCTTTCATCTTCCAAAAATCGCGAATGTGGGAGACACAGACTCCCTGCCGGAAAATCAGGCCGAGAAATTCCGCTTTAAAGTTAGATGAAAACTAATCTTGGGCAAAAAGCCGCTAATCTATGCTAATTTTCAGTCGTTGTGGTTGTAACATATTTAAATGTGTTGGACGAAACGTTCACACTTTTTATGTTATTTTCAAGATTCTCCATAATTTGAACTGTAGAACTTGAATAATGACACAAACCCTTAAAATGCTCCCTTTCCCAAGGATCTTCACTGTTATCTTATCATCACTGGTGCTTATTTCGACCCAAAATACTTTGGCAATAGAGAGGGGGTGCCAGAATAAATTGGAAATTGGTAACGATTTGAACGTCCATCAGCGCATTCACAGTGGTGAAAAACCCTTCAAATGTGATCAGTGTGACTATGCTACTGCCCGTAAGTGTACTTTAATCGCACATCAATGCATTCATAGCGGTGAAAAACCCTTCAAATGTGATCAGTGTGATTATGCCAGAACAATGAAGAAAAGTTTGAGAATACATCGACGCATTCACAGCGGTGAAAAACCCTTCAAATGTGATCAATGTGAATATGCTAGCTCGCAGAGCTGTCGTTTGGACGTCCATCAACGCATTCACCGTGGTGAAAAACCATTCAAATGTGATCAGTGTGATTATGCCTGCACGCACAAGAGTAGTTTAATAATATATCAACGAGTTCACAGTGGTGAAAAACCCTTAAATGTGATCAGTGCGACTATGGTAGTAATCGTGTGAGTAATTGGATCATACATTCACAATCGTATTGACAGTGCTGAAAAACCCTTCAAATGTGATCAGTGTGATTAGGCCAGCACGATGAAGAATCATTTGATCTGTCATCAACGCATTCACAGTGGCGAAAAACCCTTCAAATGTGATCAGTGTGACTTTGAAGCACTCGGAAGAGTAGCTTGATTGCACATAAACACATTCATAGGATAGGTACATATCGGGCTGTTTAACAACGTTTCTTTAGATAATGTAATGTGCAATGCACATTAATGCTTAATTACAATTGTCTGCAAAGATTAACGGCTCGGGCCGGATCGAAATTAAAATTCACACTAAGGCATAAAGCAGACTGTGCATTGTCTCTAAATAGAGATTCAGATGGTTCTATAAGTTTAATTAATCGAATCAGGGGGAAAGCTTCCATTCCCGCTCCCTGATCGAACCCGGTGACATCACTGCAAATATATTCAACCGTCATAGGTTTGTGCACCTCCTAGGTTCACGTGGAATATCATTGAAACAAATAATATAGAATCTGTTTATAAGTCTATTTTTATTACCATAGAATATTTTTTTTTTTTTTTTGAAGTTTCCACAATTTCAAAGCATATATTAGGTTAGGAATCATCAAAATTGTCGCTAAGCTTAACTTTACCCTTGAATTCGTACTTGTGTTTTATCACTACTTTGTAGGTGTTATCATGCACCTACAGAGGTTTAATGGCAGAATATGGCTGTTCATATTGTCACGTATATTTTATTGTACGTTTATTATGGAGAAGTTTGCATTCTGTATTACGCGAGTGTCTAACGTGGGATCAAGTTTGAATCTTCCACGTTCTCAACGCATATATTAGATTTGGTAAGGTCGGGTCTTTGGAAACCGCTGTTTCGATTCGGACATCGATTATTGTTTCTGAACTTTTTTCGTTTGCCTTTGTGTCTTTTTAAGCCTAAGCATAACCGCGTTATATCAATTGCCTTTGGATAGTGAAATGTTTGTGACGCGAGTTGTATGATATCATATGAAGTTTTAATTTATTTCCTTTCTGTAGGAAAATCCAAGAAGAAATGTTCAACTCGATACAAATGTTCACCTGAAAATGAAAGGGAGCTTGAACTTGGCATTCGAAAGGATACCAAGGAAAAACGCTTCAAATGTGATCAGTGTGACTATGGTAGCAAGCGCAAGAGTAACTTGATCACACATCAACGCATTCATACTGGAGAAAAACCCTTCAAATGTGATCAGTGTGACTATGGTAGCAAGCGCAAGAGTACTTTGATCACACATCAACGCATTCACACTGGAGAAAAACCCTTCAAATGTGATAAGTGTTTCTATGCTGGTGCGTGGAAGAGTGATTTGATCAGCCATCAGCGCATTCACAGTGGTGAAAAACCTTTCAAGTGTGGACAGTGTGAATATGCCAGCGCGTGGAAGACTAGTTTGATCAGACATCAAGGCCTTCACAGTAGTGAAAAACCCTTCAAATGCGATCAGTGTGATTATGCTTGCACGCGGAATTGTGATTTGTTCAGACATCAACGCTTTCACAGTGGTGAAAAACCCTTCAAATGTGATCAGTGCGACTATGCTAGTACCTTGAAGAGTACTTTAATCAAACATCAGCGCATTCATACCGGTGAAAAACCCTTCAAATGTGATCAGTGTGGCTATACTAGTACGTGGAAGTCTCATTTGATCGAGCATCAGCGCATTCACAGTGGTGAAAAACCCTTCAAATGCGATCAGTGTGACTATGCAAGTGCGTGGAAGAATGATTTGATCAGACATCAACGCATTCACAGTGGTGAAAAATTCTTCAAATGCGATCAGTGTGATTATAAAGGTACGGAGAAGGTTTATTTGATCAGACATCAACGCATTCACAGTGGTGAAAAACCCTTCAAATGTGATCAGTGTGACTATGGATCCACGCAGAAGATTAATTTGATCAGACATCAACGCATTCATAGCGGTGAAAAACCCTTCAAATGTGATCAGTGTGACTATACCAGCACAATAAAGTATAATTTGACCAGTCATCAACTCATTCACAGTGGTGACAAACCCTTCAAATGTGATTAGTGTGACTACGCAAGTGCGCGGAAGGATTATTTGACCAGACATCAACATGTTCACGATTATAATAAAAACCCCTTCAAATGTGATCAGTGTGACTATGGATCCACGCAGAAGGGTAATTTGGTCGCTCATCAACGAATTCATAGCGGCGAAAACCCTTCAATTGTGCTCGGTGTGACTATATATATGTACACAGAAGTATAATTTGATCAAACATCAAAGCATTCACAGCGTTGAAAAAACCCTTCATATGTGATCAGTGTGATTATGGCAGCACGCAGAAAATTAGTTAGATCACACATTACCGTTTTTGACAACTGTAGTAGATGCTCACTAACAAAATGTTTTCGATCATAGATAAACTATAACAAGGCGACCCAAGGGCTCGTAATAGTAGCCACATCGTACGAGTGAATAGCCCCTCTATACCTACCCTAATGAGTGGATAACCCCTCTATACCTTACCTAACCTACTGTGATTGTTCAATCCTTTACTCCTCAATTCGAACTAGGAAACGATAAAAATGTACTGCGCACACACGACAATTTAAACGAACGTCAACAACAACAAAAAATTATTAATTATAATAAGAAATTACTAAATAATTGTTAAAAGAAGTTAAAAAAATATTCCGCAATATCTTAGCACCAAAAAATAAACGTCTCTTCGTTTTGAAGCTTTAACAAGAATGAAAGGAAAGGAATGCTGCCCCAAGCTAGTACCTTCTTTTAAAACTCTTCTCGATTTATGGAGAAACGACGTAACTTCTAGTAATAAACACCACCTTTCCAAATATAACGTCGGTATATAGTTCCTTTTGCTTTTTAAAAATCTCCCTCGATTTCTCTGAATTTTGAAATCGGGGGGTGAGATGAAAAGCGTGAAACCCTTATTGTTGACGGGTGACAGGAATTTTAAAGGGAGTATTAAACCTTCCATTTAAATTAAGCCAATACTAAATTCCTCTCTCTCTCTCTAGCTTTAAATATATGGAGCAAACGTAAACCACATTTCACAAAGCTTAACCTTACCTGTACAATTAAATGTATGCTTGCACTTACTATTATAATCCCCATCCTTTTAAAATACACGAACGAAAAATATCACCTCACCACAATTCTCTCACATTCACTCTCTCTTCAATGTCGAACGAAACGTTTTATACTGCCAAAGCAATAAAATAACCATTTCTTCGGTTAGCTCTGACTAACTATTTCTTTGGGTAACTCTGACCACATTCCAAATCGCGAAAAACTATTACGACCACCACACCCACACCCACAGGCTCGCGGGACAAACTAATAGCCTCATCGTATATACACGATGTTGCTAAAAAACTAAAAAACCATTCGTGACGGAATAGTCACCGGACAGGCTACACGGTTTTATAAAATTGTGGAGTGTAACTAGCCTAACGTCTTAACGGAAAACTGGTAGTAATACGATGTTTGTGTTAGTTATTTATAAAACCTTCACGACAATATTTAATGTAACCTTTTTTTAAAAAATATAATTAACAATATTTAATATGACAAATGGTGTATTAGTAATTATATCTTCGCTATTAAAGAATGATATTTTTACCATAATAATTGATTAATCATAATTTGCTTCATTCCTTACTTTAACTTCGTCATCACTTCTTGTGTTAGTTTGTTTCAGCAGAAACGCGAGAGAATGCAAAATTGTCGCTAAGCTTAACTTTACCGTTGAATTCATGGCTGTGTTTTTTCACTTCTTAGTAGGTGTTATCATGCACCTTCAGAGGTTTAATGGCAGAATATGGCTGTTCATATTGTCACGTATATTTTATTGTACGTTTTTTATGAGGAAGTTTGCATTCTGTATTACGCAAGTGTGTAACGTGGGATCAAGTTTGAATCTTCCACGTTCTCAACGCATGTTTTAGATTTGGTAAGGTCAAACCTTTGGAAACCGCTATTTCGACTCGGACATCGGTTATTGTTTCTGAACTTGTTTTGTTTGCCTTTGTGTCTTTTTAAGCCTAAGCATAACCACGTTATATCAATTGACTTTGAACATTGAAATGTTTGTGACGCGAGTTGTTTGATATCATATGAGATTTTAATCTATTTCCTTTCTGTAGGAAAATCCAAGAAAAAATGTTCAACTCGATACAAATGTTCACCTGAAAATGAAAGGGAGCTTGAACTTGGCATTCGAAAGGATACCAAAGAAAAGCGCTTCAAATGTGATCAGTGTGGCTATGCTAGTACGTGGAAGTCTCATTTGATCGAACATCAGCGCATTCACAGTGGTGAAAAACCCTTCAAATGTGATCGGTGTTACTATGCAAGTGCGTGGAAGGTTGATTTGATCATCCATCAACGAATTCACAGTGTTGACAAACCCTTTAAATGTGATCAGTGTGACTATGCAAGTGCGTGGAAGATTAATTTGATCAGACATCAAGGCATTCACAGTAGTGAAAAACCCTTCAAATGTGATCAGTGTGACTACGCAAGTGCGCGGAAGTGTAATTTGACCAGACATCAACATATTCACAATTGTAAAAAAAAACCTTCAAATGTGATCGGTATGACTATAAAGGTACGCAGAAGGTTCATTTGATCATACATCAACGAATTCATAGCGGCGAAAAACCCTTCATATGTGATCAGTGTGATTATGGCAGCACGCAGAAGATTAGTATGATCAGACATCGTCGTTATAATCACATGGACTAATAAAATGGATTGAAGTTAAGCATACTCAGCAATTTAAACCTTGGAAAGAACCATTTCAAAATGTGTCAATTGCGCAACGCTTTTTCATTTTCGTTTCACACATTGCTTTTTCTTGTCAAATGTAGTAGATGCTCACTAAGAAAAAAGTTTTTGTTCGTGGGAAAATTGTAAAAGCCTATCGTTACGAATTAATCACCGGACAGGCTATATCGTATTATAAAATTGTCAAATGTAACTAGCCTAACGTCTTAACGGAAAACTGGTAGTAATACTATGTTTGTGTTAGTTATTTATAAATCGTTCACCAACAATATTGAATACATCCCTTTATTTCTCTATAATTAACAATATTTATATTAAAAATGGAATATCATCTTCGCTATTAAAGAATAAAAATGTTACCCTAATAATTGATTAATATGTTATTGCATTGAATCTTAATTTGTTTCTTTAATAACTTCATCTTTGTCCTCACTTCTGGTGCTAGTTGGTTTCAGCAGAAACAGCAGGAGAGACAGCAAAATTGTCGCTAAGCTTAACTTTACTCTTGAATTCGTACTTGTGTTTTTTCACTAGTTTGTAGGTGTTATCATGCACCTACGGAGGTTTAATGGCAGAATATGGCTGTTCATATTGTCACGTATATTTTATTATACGTTAATTATGGGAAAGTTTGCATTCTGTATCACGCAAGTGTCTAACGTGGGATGAAGTTTGAATCCTCCACGTTTTCAACGCATATAATAGATTTGGTAAGGTCAGGTTCTTTGGAAACGGCTGTTTCGACTCGGACATGGATTATTATTGTTTCTGAACTTGTTTCGTTTGCCTTTGTGTCTTTTTAAGCCTAAGCATAACTTGTTATATCAATTGCCTTTGAACAGTGAGATGTTTGTGACGCGAGTTGTATGATATCATATGAGGTTTTAATTTATTTCATTTCTCTAGGAAAATCCAAGAAAAAATGTTCAACTCGATACAAATGTGCACCTGAATATGAAAGGGATCTTGACCTTGACATTCGAAAAGATACCAAAGAAAAACGCTTCAAATGTGATCAGTGTGACTATGCAAGTACGCAAAAGTGTCATTTGATCAGACATCAACGAATTCACACTGGAGAAAAACCCTTCAAATGTGATCAGTGTGACTATGCCAGCACAAACAAGAGTAATTTGAACATTCATCAACGCATTCACAGTGGTGAAAAACCCTTCAAATGTGATCAGTGTGACTATGCAAGTACGTGGAAGAATGCTTTGAAAAGACAACTCATTCACAGTGGTGAAAGTCAAATGTGATCATTGTGATTATGGCAGCGCGCGGAAGAGCCATTTAATCCGACATTAACGTAGTAACCACTAGGAATAATAAATTGGATTATAGTTAAGAGTACTCAGCAAACTTGGAAAGAACATTTACTAATGTATTGTACGACAAAATGTTTTTATTTTCTGAATAAATATTACTGTTCTTTACAATTGTATTAGGTAATCTCTAAGAAAACTTTCCATTCTTAGAAATAATGTAAGCACCCTTAATTACCGAATAATTACCATACCGGCTCTATGGCTGTGTGCTTTAAATATACTGCAGTATATTAAAATGGCGGCCGGAACTAACCAAATGTCTTAACGGGCAACGCCGAACCTTTTTTTCCTCAAAGTAATAATATGATTTTGCTAGTTATTCATAAAACCATTACGAACGGATAGTAAAATTTATTAGTAACAATATTGTCTCAAAGGCTTTATTTAACATCAATTAATATTACAACTGGAATTACAGTAATTATATCTTCGTTTACCGTAATAATTGACTAATTTTGTTGTTCATCTCCCTTTTAAATTTCTCCAAGGTATTATTTAGTTTCGTTGCTTCCATGGCAAAACTGACCCTCATACCGGAAAGTTGTTTCAAATTACGTTCAATATTTTTCTCAATTCTTGCCAATTTTTCATATTTCATAACCTTTTCCTGCCGATTTTGGATACGTTTTTCGAATTGTTCCAAACTTGTTTCCAAACGTTTGAGGTTTTTTCTTTCGAGCGATTTCCATTTCCGTTATCAGTCCCCTCGGAGCTTTCATTAGCATATAAATACTAGGAAGTTTCTTCAGGTTTTGGCGTAGTACTTGCTAAATGTCCTGGATCGTCATTTGCGTCTTTAATTACTTTAACTTCAAAATAGCCTTAACTTCGTCATCAGCTCTGGTAGTAGATGGTTTCAAAAGAAACAAAAGAGAGAGGAAAATTGTCGCTAACCCTAACTTTACCGTTGAATTCATGCTCTTTCTTTTTCAGTACTTAGTAGGTGTATCACGTAGAGGTTTAATGGCTGAATATTACTGTTTGTTCATATTGTCACGTATATTTTATCATACGTTTATAAGTTTGCATTCTGTATAATGGCTTAGGACCGTTTCAGAGATGAAATTTTAATCTAAACAAAGCTGTCTGGTTTAGAGTGGTTTGATTGAGTTGCAGGAGGTACTGTTTGGAACGTTTCCGTGTCTGTCTGTCTTTTATTACACTAGAGCGCGTTCGCAGATTGCATATGGAAGTAGAAGTGTTCACGTTTTCCGATGGTTGATAAAAATTGTATTTCACCATGTTAATTTTTCTACTTGAGTACCAATCCACACTATTCCTTCATCTGCCTAGTCTTTCGTACATTCCACATAAACCGAATCTGTTGCATTGGCTTCTGAATCCACCACCTTCTGAGGTCGATCTACTTCGTATATTTGAGATAAGCTTCTACTTCATCACCATCGTTAGGGGTACTAGGAACGTCTAGCCTCCAAGGGGCGGGGCTTACGCAAAATATTCACGGAATTTCGCTATTCATCATCAAATGATTGCCTGCAAGTCTGCAACTCCATTATAATAGTTAGGGGTAAGATTACGGGAACTGTCTAACCACCACACGGAGGAACTTACGACAAATGTTCGCGCATCTGTTCTTATCATGCTCTTTAATGATTCATAACTATTATGAACCTCGTATTTTTGTTATTAAATCAGTCCTACATACTTCAACATAAGTTTCATCTTGGAATAAGTTCTGATGAACCTGTCTTAAAACTATTGAATGAAAATTAATTTGAGAGCAAAGAAAAGTTGAAAGTACAACCTTTCTGTTTTCGAGCCAAGGTTTCTCCTCCATTTAAGTTGATCTTGTCCCCTTTTTGTTGATATGCTCGTTTACTCATCGGCTAAGGCCTTAATCAACACTGTTTCAACACAAGGTTAGTGGAAAAAGCAAAAATTGCTATAATGGTTTCAACACACTTTTTTTATTCTGTAACACTGCGATTTCGTACTCACTACTATGAAGTTCGCGTGAACGTTATTGTTTTTTTTTATATTAAATTGTAAATGATGTTTGTGATTTTATATTTTCTGTAGGGAAATTGAAGAAGAACCATACAACCGAATATAAAAAGGGCCTACAACGTCGCATTAGAAAGGGTAAAGAATAGGGGTGTGCGGGTAGTGATTTTTCAATTTCGAATCGGGTTCGGGTAATCAAAAATATTGTTTTCGGGTATCGGGGCGGGTACCCGAATTTTTGTCGGGTATTCGGGTAATTAGGCTTAGCCGAAAAATGGTTGTCGGGTAATAGTCGGGTATTAAAAGTTAAGACTAATAGTTATCGTGGTGGGTACCCAAATGTTTTTCGGATAATTAGGGTTAAATAAATAGATACTCCTTCAAAAATTCCCTTCAGTACAATATTTTTACAGTTATATCTGAATTGAAGTCAATTCTAGGTGTTATAGGGACTTGGCAATTGGGGCTTAACTCCGCCCCCAGCGCCATTATGGTATGTTTTTAAGCATTAGTGGAAGGTAGCCTGACGTTTCATGACGTAGTAATGCCAAGTCCCAGAATACTGGCAAGGGGATGATATAGGTGTGTCGCGCTGTGTGCGGTGATTCTAGTCTTTCTCGGAAAGGAACTATCACCTTATGTGAACCATATTTCACCTTGAAACAGTGTTTCTGGGCATTTCGTCATTCTTAAAAATTCCGATTATTTTAAACTGGACCTCTGATTCCTATTTTTCTACCCGCGAATAACCTGTTTCGGCTTGACACGGGTAATGGGGGGAGTATTTTTTACTACCCGAGTTGTTTCGATTTGTTGGAAAAGTCATTGTCGGGTATCGGGGCGGGTACCCGACCCGATACCCGAACGGGTAATCTTCGAGTATCGGGTACCCGCACACCCCTAGTAAAGAAGAAAAACGATTCAAATGTGATCAGTGTGACTATTCATGCAAGTATGAGTACGATTTCATCAAACATCAACGAAGGCATATCGGTGACAAACCGTTCAAATGTGATCAGTGCGATTATGCATGTAAGCGGGAGTATGTTTTGATCACACATCAACGCGTTCACAGTGGTGAAAAACCCTTCAAATGTGATCAATGTGACTATGGATTCACGCAGAAGAGTTCATTGATCAGACATCAACTTATCTTGGGAATTGGCGGCCAAAAAGTAAGTAAAACGTAAAGGCATAACGTACCTATATTTTAACCAAATAGCTTTACACATGTAACGCGGGGGAACCTTTTCTACTAGCTTCATATAATTACACAACTATTTCCCTTCTTCAAGTTATGAACTTCTGGTTTTCTACTTAAATTATATGGAAAATGAAATAGATTTTATACCACAAAAATTTAATATTTGATTAGCCCCACATTCAGCCTCAAACCACTCATCATGGCTGACGGAAATACGTCACTAGTCGATTCGTTAATCACGTGTTTTAATTATAATCAATAATTGAGACAGAAATTATGTTTAAAATGTTAATTAGGGTTAAGAAAACGAACCTTGGATTGTTTATATATTGTTCGTTGTTATAAGCATGGAAGAAAGTAAGTGTGGCGTTTTACTTCACTTGCGGTCGTGATTACGTCATGGCGAAATTTCAACCAATGACCGAAGAGGATGATTTTGAATCTGATGTTGTGGTTTATTACTCTATGGAGAATGATGATGATTATTTGCCTGTAAATTTTCCCACGGAAATTATTGAATATGAAGAAGAATTTAAAGTTCAAAAGGATGTTTTGTATCAGGTGATTTTGGAGTCAGTTTAATGACGTGGAATATTTTGAATTATACGAATATGTACGCGTTCGACAAGTGTATTTAATCAGAATTAGTAAACTTTAGTTGTACTATAATAATAATCTTGATTTTACTTTAACACACAAGAAATCAGACCAGTGTAACTATCTATTGAATTTACAGTTTTGTTTTGCAAATTAATTTTTATTTATCAACTTTAAGACTTCGAAACCTTTTTAGTAAAATCTAAGGCCAGGGATAAATTAAATTTTAGAAGTAGGAATGGAGAACGGTTAGTATTTACTTCAGTCCGACCATCCGACTCATAGCCCAGTATAGACCCCTCCCTCCAACACGTAACGAAAATTTTAAATTATCCTATTGGTTCACTTAAACTACGTTTTGATGACGTTGAGACGTTGCTGATGGGGGCGTCGAAAAATACGTAATTCCTTTTTACCTCTATCGCTATGACCCGACTCTTCTTTCATACCTCCCGTCCCGGGGAAGGGGGTCCGGGGCTTTGACGCGCGCCCACATTACTCTGTTCTCCATATCTACTTCTAAAATTAAATCTATCCCTGCTATGGCAAAATAGAATGTATTGCAACACATGTCTCAATGAAATTTCTGGTCATTCGAATCATTAGAATCGTCCGTGGGCGTATGATCGAGTGGGCTATGACTTTCCTACTTGGAGAAGAGAATGGGATGGAGACTTCATCTCTTTACCTATAAAGTAGCCTCTATAAACACATCTATGGCCACTACGTTCTCCGAGCATCCTTGCTGTTTCGGTATGGGGTAATACGGTACGAAAACGTCAAAGATGCCCATTATGAAACTACCCTTACAAATACAATGGTGCTAAGCGGCAGAACTTAATAATCAACTATGGAAGGGTAGTGGCGTCCGCAAGGTACTCCTGGAGACTTTCATTGCCGCACATCTTCCACCAACATTATACTCCAGCCCACCATCTCCTCCAAGTTAACTCATTGAGCTTCCATGGAGCAATGAAAATGGGAGAAGTATTTGAGGTCATCAGTTAAAGACCGTTTCTGCAGAATCAAAATCTGCAATTTTTATTGTTCCTTGATAGCGCTCATTCGCCTTGAAAAGTTCATATTTGGAATTGAATAATTCTCTCTTTGAAGCACTTTATTTAAAATTTCAAAAGGGAAATTAGGGAATGCCCGTGCCAGGCTGCCAGCGTGGTAGCGTCACTAGCGTGCCGCCCTTATACCATCGTCTGCTATCATGACTGCTACACAATTTAAACCGAATCTGGCCCCAACCTGAAGGGGTTCTGAATTTTCGCATTAAATATTATTATTCTATAACTTATACCCTTTCTGTCTTCTCTCTCAATCTATTTGGCAACATTGGGGAAATGATTTTCGTAAAGGAAAAGTTATGTCTTTAGACTGTTTAGAGTCAGACATGATTTCGGAAATGAGTTTAATAAGTCTTCAAAGTGTGGCGCTTAAAGAGGTACTTGAGAAATTATCCGTGGTTTGCACAGGAATTTTAAATTTCAAAAAACTGGACTTTGTTTATAGGAAATGGAGGCGAATGATTGCAACTGTGATCATTTAAGCAAAGATGATCAAATAAAGCAACTAAAAGCCAAGGTGAGTTTCAAAGCCTATAGCGTTTTGGCCAGAACAGCATGAGCCATCCAATCTAGTATCCCTTTAAAGCGAGTCTCAGCTGTGACTGTGGTTTAGTATAAAACAAGACGGCCCAAGGGCTCGTAATGGTAGCTATATCGTACGAGTGAATAGCCCCTCTATACCCTACCCCTAATGAGTGGATAACCCTCTATACCTTACCCTAATGAGTGAATAGCCCCAGGTAGCAATTCACCATGTAAGTTACGTGTATTTTGAGTGTTCTCAGTGTATATAACGTGTTAGGGTTTTTCATAAGTGTAAAACACGTGAAGTATACGTTGAATATATCACGTTAATAGAGCTGATGATTTGGGGCGTGTAAAACACGTGGAGTATAGGTGGATAATATCACGTTAATTGTGGTGTTGATTTAGGGAGTGTAAAACACGTGGGTAATAGGTTGAAACTATCACGTTAATTGTGGAGTATATTTAGACGTGTAAAACACGTTAAGTTTTGGTTGAACACATCACGTTAATTTGGTGGCGATGTAAAGCGTGTATAACACGTGGAGTATAGGTTGAAAATGTCACGTTAATAGAGCTGATGATTTAGGACGTGTAAAACAAGTGGAGTATAGGTGGATAATATCACGTTAATTGTGGTGTTGATTTAGGGAGTGTAAAACACGTGGGGAATAGGTTGAAACTATCACGTTAATTGTGGAGTATATTTAGACGTGTAAAACATGTGGAGTTTTGGTTGAACACATCACGTTAATTTGGTGGCGATGTAAAGCGTGTACAACACGTGGGGAATAGGTTGAAAATATCACGTTAATTTTTGTGATGATTTGTGGGTGTAAAACACGTGGGAAATAGGTTGAAACTATCACGTTAGTTGTGGTGTATATTTAGACGCGTAAAACACGTGCAGTTTTGGTTGAACACGTCACGTTAATTAGGTGGCGATTTAAAGCGTGTACAACACGTGGAGTAAAGATTGAATATACCACGCAATTGTTGGTGATGATTTAAGGCGTGTAAAACACGTGGGGAATAGGTTGAAACTATCACGTTAGTTGTGGTGTATATTTAGACGTGTAAAATACGTGGAGTTTTGGTTGAACTCATCACGTTAATTTTTGTTGGGGATTTAAAGCGTTTAACACACGTGGAGAATTGGTGGAAAATATCACACGAAGTTTGGTGGTGATTTGGGCCGTTTAATACACGTGAACATGAAGTTGAATTTAACAGTTACTCAATATGCCTAAATCATGTGACAATGAGGTTGAAAAGAACAAGATATTTGTACGTGTGATTGAAGTTGATTCTAACAAAGTAGTTGAAATATATACTATTTCTAATATATGAAATTATTTGTTAATTTATAGTATCACAATGTATTTAACTTTAAACTTATAGTAAATTTTCCACACATACAATTACAATTGTATTAATATAATTTTTAGAAGTCAAGCACAGGTGATATGTATGGGTACAATTAAATAAGTGATTATTGTATAGACTTCATCGTTGTTAAGACCGACCGTCATTCACAGCAAGTTGTTGAAGCCCACATTTTCATTCTCCAAAATAGCAATGACACCTACCATCTAGTACCGTTTCTATTGACATTTTCCCTGGAGTATTATTTAAGGATTAAAAGTTAACGTTGCCTTATAAGTACTTTAAAATACAGCTACGTCTCCTTCTGTATAGTGCTCCTAAAAATAGGTAGGGTGTTCGGCCGTTACCTTTTTTAAATCTTTCATTTTAAATCGAGATCTAAAAAATATTAGACCTCCTTATCTATCGCAATGTTTTAACCATTTGGTTTTCGGTCGGCTAGCTGGAGGTTAGTTTCCAGCTTTGCGTTTAAAATTTAACCTGGATAAATTTTGGACTTCAACATTTAACTGTTAAATTTTGATGTGCCATTCATTTTCACGCCTTTAAAGTTAATCTTATGATATTTATTAGTAACAACAACCTGATCTTCACTGTTGGTTAACGTGAATAAGACGGTGCTTAGAGGTGACATGGTATGGGTATTTTACACGTTCATAATTAAGTTAACCGTACACCGCTTCTAGACGTGTAAATCAAGGGTTTTTGCTACCTGGGGCGCTATCTTTTTCAATGCTTAAATGATTTACCATGCATAAAATCAGATTGAATAGCCCCTCGATTCCCTACTCTAAACAGTGATTAAATTATAACCGTATAAATTTACTTATGCTGTAATTCAAATATTCCGGCGAATCGAAGAACAGATAGTTTTTAGTGATAATTCCCTCGTTGAGTTTACAACATAGGCTTATGCCGATGCACACTTAGAAAATAAATATGAAAACCCCAAACATACAAATTCATAAGTATCCGACCCCACAGATAAGAATTCAAAAGTATCCGACCCCACAGATTAAGAGGTACCCCACCCCACATCACCCCGACATTTAAGAGATAAAAATAAATGATAAAAAACTCGGGGTTTCTATCAAGTCTCTATGGTTCAGTGGTAGAATGTGTGTCTACTGCGACAGCGACCCGGGTTCGATTCCCAGGTCTGACCTGAAAAAATTTCAACTAAAATTAAATCTCTAACCGAGCCCAGTAACCCCTATGGGTGGGTTGTGGTAATATAAAGTTACTTGTAAGCTAAAATCTGACGATAACGAAGCGACAACCCCGGCCACCACTACTACTACTACTACTACTACTACTACTACGGACGACGGGGCTCGGGTAAAACTAAGATCCTATCGTATACTACGATATGGCTAAAAACGGCACTAGATGCTCCCATAGTCAAGGGGTGGAGTTGAATGACCCAATAAGCTTATCAAAGGCTAGGTCTAGCTCCGCCCTTGATTATGATTTCTGATTGGTTCCTGCCTTTGGCTACATAAAATTGGTGTGTAGTAGAAGGTTAATCAGTGTGTTACGGGCGCCACAGTAGCTGATATTTGCTTTAAAGTATAAATCGCAATAGAAAAACCTTAAGTAAACCAATGTTTATTGGTGGGTGATTAGAAACACCATAAGCCTATCACACATCCCTCGACCATTTATAGCGTTATTAAAGGGCACCACACAGCCTTGTGGGAGCTGTATGCCCACACACACAAACTGCAGCCTTCCTTATAGTTCTTGCAAAGCTACCGCGCCCGCAAGCCTCTGGTGGCGCCCTTGACGAAAAAACCCCTTCTGATCCCCCTTTGTTGACGTCACTGGTTTCTCTGTTTTCTTTCTGGACACTTTAAAAGACATTCTGCATAAAAGAAAGTCCTATTTTGTAACGCAGTCTATTTTTTTCAGTGTAATGGTTTAATATCAAACATGAAAGAAGTGAGAATGACAATTGTTTGCGATAAATAAGAAACTGGACGAAACTGAGCGGCTCAATGGGGTCATTAAGGAGTTGGAAAGTGAAATCAAGAGTCTGATGGTTTGTGACATTCTTCATTTTCATTTTCGATGTGAAAGAGAATCAGGTTAAAAGTATTAGTTCAATTATTGTTAATTGTTTATAACACAGGAGGAAAGTGGAATACACGAAAGAGCCAGGATTGAACGCGTGAAATCAGAACCTGTTGAAAATGATTCAGGACTGAATGAACAGGAATTATCTCATCCTGTTCTGATAAATCAACAAACAGAAGAACAAATACAAAGGTATTTAAAGCAAAAAACCAATGAGAACTTGTCAACGAGGGCGGAGCTAAAACTAGCCTTTGCTTATGCTAAGCTAAGCAGGCCTGTCAACTCCACCCCTCGACTATGGGAGCATCTAGTGTCATTTGTTTGAACTAAACCATAGTCAAGTCTCGGCTATGGTTAAGTTTAAGCTCAAGTATAATATTTTATTTGACTGACTAATTCGCGTCCATAAAACTTGATTCGTTAAGCCTTGCCCTGAGAATCGTGAATAAAATCAGAAGTATGTAATGCTTCGAGAGAGAAGTGGGGTAGTTGTAACATGATTCTTCCCAACATCATTTTACATTTGGAGGAAGGTTACTTTTAAACCAAATCACACGCGTTAAATAGTTCCCTCATTATTACTCAATTAGTGCTTAACTATTTGCCAAGGCGCATGCATGCGCTTGTGGTAATTTTTGTCCCGCGTCAAGACAATCACGGTTTGTGCAGAGTTGATTGCTGAGGATTTAGCAAATACCAAACAGTTATAGAATTCACCCCACGTTGCGATGCCCATCTGAAGTTTGTTGAGCAGGAAAGCAAATGTTCAAAAAGGGGTCCTTCGCCTGGGAAGAATCATGTTACATATAACTAAAGAGTGTCACCCTTTTTCTATTATCCCCTTCTGATAAGATGTATTAATCTTTTATTGCTGTTGCTATATCAGTTTTGACGATTTTTTATTTGGATAGTTCGCAAAGTATACCAGCTGAGATTACCAACAACATTTACCAAAGTCTGCTTAAAGTGGAAGCCATGAACCTCGAGCAATTTGGGATAGGTATGGTGTCACATTATTGTGATTCTGACACGCAACCTGATGTAGTTCCAGTTTGATGAAACTATTAGGGTTATTGTTTCGTTTTGACCATCAAGGTTCGTTGGTAAAAGCCGAAGGTGCTTGCAATATCGAAGGCACGCTGACTGAAGAAGACATTAAGGAAGAATCACCTGAATGTGGTGCGGAGGTTGGCAAAGAAAAGACGTCCCAAACTAAAACTACCTCAAAAAATGAGCGTTTTACAACGCGAATTATGAAACTATGTATTCCTAAACTCAAATGCCGTGACGGTGTTCCTTTACTTAACCTTGAAGGCGAAGCGCAGTTCGAAATGTCTCCTGTCCCAACGACAGATTCGCCTCCCGAGAACAATCTTAGCGTTAACAATTCTTATCCCAAATCACGAATTTCTTCGACCAAGAGAGGAAATGAGAGAATAGCAACTCGATCCAAGAAATTGTGCCTTGAAAAACATGGGGAATTGTCGTCGCTTGACGCAAATAAGGAAAGCAATTCTCAGGAAGAAGGTCCAGAGGAGAATCTTGATGATAACCAATCCAAAGTCACCTTGACCGATTCAAAGAAAACTGATAATAGACAAAATGAAACTATGAAACTGTGCTTGCCAAGCGATTTACCAACAGTACCGATTGAAGTTGAAGATAATACTTCAGTGTCCAGCTCTGATACATCCGAAAGTAGCTCGTCAAGTAGTTCCGAAAGTAATACAACTTCTGCCAGTTCGGAAATTGGTAAGTCGTTTTACGTTTAGGGTCAACAACGATTTTCGGGACTGGAACATAAGACTCAAAAATCGTCAAAATTGAGCCACTTACAGTAGAATTTAGAAACCTCACCAAAAACAGAGGATGTTTCGAAATTTTCTAGTGGTAGTTCCCCTAACAGGTTTTTTAACTCCGTCCTTTCTAACCCTGATTACTTTCTGTCTTCCCTGGGATTTTTCAACCTCATCCTCAATCCTTAGCATTTTAAAGCTTCTAAAAATTGTGTCTCATTTAAATTAATACGTTTTTAACTTTAAATTTAAACGGAAAATTGTCCCTGCGAATAATATTAAGCTCAAAACTTGGTTACCTAAATTCAGCGGTTGAGCCTGAGCTCCGTGGCCACCGGACGAGAAAAAATTCCCTTTTAAAAATGCAGGTACCCAGCCGTCCTTGGTGTCTTAAAGGGCCCAAGCAAACGTTGCTCAGATTGTTAAGACCTTAGTGCTTTACTCCCAATGGTCTTTGAAACTGTGAATAATTTCACCTAAAGAATATTTAAGAGAACTTACTCCGTCTCTATAGCAGTTCTCGAATCTATGCAAGCAAAGAGAATATACCAAGAGGAGCAGAAAGTCTAGCCTTTCACAAGGCTTTTGAAAGGCCCGGCCACAGTTTTGGTCGTAACTAGATCCGGTTTGTGTTGATTGGCTAAGCAGCGACGCCTTTTATCGGTTAAATTATGTCGACTGCTCATTTTTGGTGGTGGCTACAGGGCCGGAAATATGAAAAATTTCTTACAGGACACGTGTCCAGTGACCCCTCTATTTGACTGGAAAATTTACTGGACATTGTCCACTGGCGTGTGCGTAAATAGTGTCGCATCTTCATAGTCAAGCTATCAAAACTTCGGAAAAATTTATTGGTCAAAATGTCCAGTGAACCTCTTAGTTTTAAAACATTTATGGGACATTTTTATATTTTATTGGATAATGTCTAGTGTCCTGCGCTAATTTCCGGCCCTGGGTGGCTAAGGGTTGATCTCTGGGTTGAATATTGACGTACAAAAAGTAATTTTTAAGTAGACCGAAGACTACAAGGTCACGTGAACAACCGGAACTAGTTGCTCCAAATTCAGAGCCGGTCCCTATTTACAAAGTTTCTGCTCCTCTTGGTATATTCTCTTTGATGCAAGTGGCCAATCGGTTCTTGAGGTAGTGTCGAAGGAACCGCGTCACCGAATAATTGTCCTTCGCGTGCTAGGAGGTTCTATAGGAGGCGTTTCGAATATATCGTGTAGCTCACCTAGGCCCAAGATGCATACTTTGTGTGTGAAGCCTTACCTCTTTTGGTCTTACTGATAATAATAATAATCTTAGCTTTGTCTATGAAGGGATTTCCACATAAGCCTGTGGCTTGTTTACAGGTGGGTCTCTTTACAATGCATAGAGGGGTGGTGGCTAGCAGACTTGTAAATAGGGGGTACTGTACCAGGGAGCCTGTGACACCCAAGAAAATTCACAGGACACCCTGAAAAAATATTTTTAGTGGGGTTCGGGTACCTCCCGGGTGCCCTGAAAAATTCGGGTCGATGAGAGCTCTCTCCCATAACCAAAGAGGAGGGAAATAGGGAGAGATAATCGCATAGGCAGCCGTGATCCATCCGTATTGAGAAGAGGGGAAAATTTGTGAGACGCGGCGCACAGTTGACGTTATTGGTTCTCCTCTTTCGGGCTACTACGTCACCAAAATTGCTCGGAAAGGTTTAAACGTTGTTAAAACGTACGCTTTAAAAATAAAAAGCCGAGGCTTAAGTGAAATGTTCAGCCAAGTGGGCTTTTTTTAAGCAAAGAGTTATTTATTTATCAGAGGTAATTTAGATAGATAGTATAAGATTAGAGCCGTGTAATGTTTCAGGAAAATATTCAAAATATCTTACTAGTAAACATATAACACCAAATCCTGCTAATGGATCACTATCACCATTAGGAAAATGGCTTGAGCACACGAACCCACGAAATGATGTTTTTAGCCATATCGTAGTATACGATAGGCTCTTAGTTTGACCCGAGCCGTAGTAGTAGTAGTAGTAGTAGTAGTACTTGTGGCCGGAGTTTTCGCTTTCGTTATCGTCAGATTTTAGCTTAAAAGGAACTTTATATTACCACAACCCACCCATAGGGGTAACTGGGCTCGGTTAGAGATTTAATTTTAATTGAAATTTTTTCAGGTCAGACCCGGGAATCGAACCCGGGTCGCTGGCGCAGCAGTCAGAGATTCTACCACTGAACTTTAGAGACTTGATAGAAACCCCGAGTTTTTTATTATTTATTTTTATCTCTAAAATGTCGGGGTGATGTGGGGTGGGGTACCTCTTAATCTGTGGGGTCGAATACTTTTGAATTTTTATCTGTGGGGTCGGATACTTATGAATTTGTATGTTTGGGGTTTTTATATTTATTTTCTTTTTATGTATGTGCTAATTAAATAGATAACGATTTTCCCCATTTCCTACCGCGCTTCTCATGTGTTTCGTTCTCGTTCGGTAGCTATCGTCATCTATGTTATGTTTGACTGGAACGTTTTGGCGGTTAATTCAAATGTGGGTTTAGATAGAGCTAACATAGTGTTAAATGAGCGTTATGCGTTTGATCATTTTAGCATTGCTAATGGTAATTCGATGGGATAATCACTAAAATGCGTAATCACTATAACTAAACTTTCTCTTTTAAAAGTTTCTGGGCATAAGTCCTTGTTAGAAATTTATAAGATGCGATAAGTGTGCATCGGCATAAGTCTATGTTGTAAACCCATCGAGGGGATTATCACTAAAAACTATCAGTTCTTCGATTCGCCGGAATATTAGAATTACAGCATAAATAAATTTATACGGTCATAATTTAATCACTGTTTAGAGTAGGGAATCGAGGGGCTATTCACTCTGATTTTATGCACGGTAAATCATTTAAGCATTGAAAAAGATAGCGCTATTCACTCATTAGGGTAAGGTATAGAGGGGTTATCCACTCATTAGGGTAGGGTATAGAGGGGCTCTTCACTCGTACGATATGGCTACTATTACGAGCCCTTGGGCCGTCTTGTTTAATTACACATTGTTGATGTTTGGTTAAAGGTTTTCGAAATGGTTTAAAAGTTATACCGTTCATTTTTGGATTACTTGAATACCGCGTATTGCTACTACAATTCAAGTAGCAGCATTTTTTGTGGTAAACCATTTTAAATTACCTCTGATAAATAATTAACTCTTTGCTTAAAAAAGCCCACTTGGCTGATCATTTCACTTAAGCCTCGGCTTTTTATTTTTAAAGCGTACGTTTTAACAACCTTCAAACCTTTCCGAGCAATTTTGGTGACGTAGTAGCCCGAAAGAGGAGAACCAATAACGTCAACTGTGCGCGAATAAGGTGCGCGTTAAGAGCCGCCGCGTCTCACAAATTTTCCCCTCTTCTCAATACGGATGGATCACGGCTGCCTATGCGATTATCTCTCCCTATTTCCCTCCTCTTTGCCATAACGACAACTCAAAACAGCTCTTTAAAAAGGGGAAAAAATAAAATCTATATCTATATAAATCAAAGTCCTGACTGACTGACTGACAGACTGACTGACTGATAATCAACGTCCAGCCCAAACCGCTTGCCCTAGAAGGCTGAAAATTTGCAGGAGCGTTACTCATACGTAGTAGGCGCGTACTAAGAAAGATTTTTCCAATCCGCCGCCATCTTAGAAAATGGCGCCCAGAAATGTAAAAAAACCTTCTCTACGCAACAAAGTCCGCGCGTTTCAACCGATTTCACAAATATTTAGTACACTGGTTTCCTTTAACCCATAGACGGGCTGAATGGTCCTTCAGGCTCGATTTTTGCCATCTTTTTAAATGGCGGCCAAAACCTAAAAACCCTTCTTTATGGAATAATGTCCGCGTGAAATTTAATAAAAAATGTCCCGACGGGCTGACGGGCAACGCCGAGTGCCTTCGCTCCTAGTCATCAGTAAAATCTACCCTTTCTTTATAACTTTTTGATGGAAGTTCTTATTACACGCGAGCGACGCCGCGGGTAACAGCTAGTGTCCAATATTTCCCCTCAAAACTTCACTTCCCTCCCTCACATTTTGTTTATTTACCTTCGTCCACTAGGGTCTAGGGAGCCCCGGGTACCCAAGAAAATTCTGCTTTGGGGGGAGGGGTCGGGAGTTGCGGGCTCCCGATGAAATTATCACTATTTACTAGTGCTGTGCGAGTACTCGATAAGAGATTTTCTGAGACTCGAAAAAGTTTCGAGTATCAAACCAAGGCTCGATAAATACTCGAACCTGCTTTTGGAAGGCCTTTAGCTCTGAAAATGGGGTGTAGTAGCTATAAAAAATTAAAAATCTACTAGAAAGTCACTCTTTATGGTTAACAGACGCAAGTCAGTGCTGATTGGGTAGTTTAGATCATAATGCCAGTGTAATGTAATGGGGTAGTAGCTCCTGGCTGGTTCAACAGTGGAAGTAAAAGTAGTGAAATACAGTTAAAGGCGCGTTGACTATTATTATTGTTCTTTTATTTTATTTATTTATTTTTAAATTCAGCTTAGTAATTTTCGTTTGAGACTTTGCTCGAAGTATAACAATGGCTAGTGACTTCGGTGAGGAATGAGATTGCGAAGAACATGTTAATTAGGAATTAAGTTTGTTAAATTTAAAGGGAAGAAGACTAATACCGTCCGGGAATTATTTGAAGTAGTTGTCGATGATCAAAATTACACTAAATGTATATTATGAGAGCGATAAATTAACAGAAAGTGCTGAAATACTGCAAAATCAGTTCCCAATTACTCGATAAATACTCGAAACAAATTTTCCAACTACTCGATACTCGATTCGAGTACTCGAGACTCGGCTCGATACTCGATAAGGGAAAATTTCAATACTCGAGACTCGACTCGAAACCAAAAATTCAAGGCTCGCACAGCCCTACTATTTACAAGTCTGGTGGCTAGCCCCTATGCCACAGCTAACCTACAGCGCCCTATACTAACTATTACCGTTAACCTCTGCAAGTTTTAATGGAAAGGAGAAACTGGGTTAGACCGCGGAGGAAAACCCCTTTTAACAAGCGGGGAGAGACCTTGCAAACTCTAATAAGGAAATATGAAACTATCTATTATTGAAAATGTAATGGATACCATTTGTAATATATTGAAAATGACTTAATGTAAAATACCGCCCACATATACCTCCTGCCTTCGCCAAGCCAAAACTGGAGTTCGTAAGGAAAGTCACCTTGTAGGGGAACCACTGTACCCGCTTTAAGGTAAACATCCTTGAGATTTGGGTAGAGCCAGAGCGTTTCGGCAAATTAATGTTATAGTCGTTGCAAACTATCCAAGACGATTTCTTTTCTTCTGACTCAATCGTTGCAATAAGTAAATCGCGATTTTGTCACATACACCGCTTACACTGAGTGTCTACCTTCCTCGGAGAAGTGGCCTTCATATCCTCAAATTATAATGATATCCGACTTATTGAAAATTTTCCACTTTCTCCACCATCATATTCTGCTCAAAAGGGTAACGCCAGTCAAAGTGCTTAATTTGGTGTTACGTGTTAACGAATTGCTGTTACTTGCATTTTAACTCGATCACCTAGAAACAAACCAGAAGAGAGGACATTATAACGCCTTTCAATAACGGCAGTCATATCATTTTTCTTCCAATTTATTTTATCAGCATATTTATATTGCAATAGACTAAAACCTTAAATATTTTCTTAATAATTAACAACCATTAGTTTCCACTTTCTGATAAGTAAAATCTTCGGAGACAGTCATCTCGATTCGGAGCGGTACTAATTTTGTTTTCCGAACTTGTGTTTTCTTTAACTTTGTGTCATTTTAGTCCTCGGCATGACGGGTTTTATCAAGTGCTATTGAACATAGTAATGTGTTTGATTCAAATTGTAAGGAAGTTTCAGTTTGTTTGCTTTTTAAAGGGAAAATCCGAGAAGCAGCGTTCAACTCTTTGCAAATATTCTTCTGAATATAAAAGTGATCTTGAACGTCACATTACAAATGGTACTGAAGAAAAACGCTTCAAACGTGATCAGTGTGACTATACTAGCTCCGAGAATGGTTCTTTGATCAGACGTGAACATGATTTAACTGCTCTGAGATCGACCTTGTTTGGCTTTCATCTTCCAAAAATCGCGAATGTGGGAGACACAGACTCCCTGCCGGAAAATCAGGCCGAAAAATTCCGCTTTAAAGTTAGATGAAAGTTAATCTTGGGCAAAAAGCCGCTAATCTATGCTAATTTTCAGTCGTTGTGGTTGTAACATATTTATATGTATTGGACGAAACGTTCACACTTTTTATGTTATTTTTAAGATTCTCTATAATTTGAACTGTAGCACTTGAATAATGAAACAAACCCTTAAAATGATCCCTTTCCCAAGGATCTTCACTCTTATCTTATCATCACTGGTGCTTATTTCGACCCAAAATACTTTGGCAATAAAGAGGGGGTGCCAGAATAAATTGGAAATTGGTAACGATTTGAACGTTCATCAGCGCATTCACAGTGGTGAAAAACCCTTCAAATGTGATCAGTGTGACTATGCTACTGCCCGTAAGTGTACTTTAATCGCACATCAATGCATTCATAGCGGTGAAAAACCCTTCAAATGTGATCAATGTGAATATGCCAGCTCACAGAGCTGTCATTTGAACGTCCATCAACGCATTCACCGTGGTGAAAAACCATTCAAATGTGATCAGTGTAATTATGCCAGCACGCATAAGAGTAGTTTAATAATATATCAACGAGTTCACAGTGGTGAAAAACCCTTCAAATGTGATCAGTGTGACTTTGGAAGCACTCGGAAGAGTAGCTTGATTGCACATAAACACATTCATAGGATAGGTACATATCGGGCTGTTTAACAAAGTTTCTTTAGATAATGTAATGTGCAATGCACATTAATTTTTAATTACAATTGTCTGCAAAGATTTAACGGCTCGGGCTGGATCGAAATTAAAATTCACACTAAGGCATAAAGCAGACTGTGCGTTGTCTCTAAATAGAGACTCAGACGGTTCTATAAGTTTGATTAATCGAATCAGGGGGAAAGCTTATATCTTCGCTATTAAAGAATGATATTTTTACCATAATAATTGATAAATCATAATTTGCTTCTTTCCTTACTTTAACTTCGTCATCACTTCTTGTGCTAGTTGGTTTCAGCAGAAACGAGAGAGAGACTGATTAGGTTAGGAATCATCAAAATTGTCGCCAAGCTTAACTTTACCGTTGAATTCATGATTGTGTTTTTTCACTTCTTAGTAGGTGTTATCATGCACCTACAAAGGTTTAATGGCAGAACATGGCTGTTCATATTGTCACGTATATTTTATTGTACGTTTATTATGGGGAAGTTTGCATTCTGTATTACGCGAGTGTCTAACGTGGGATCAAGTTTGAATCTTCCACGTTCTCAAGGCATGTATTAGATTCGGTAAGGTCAAATCTTTGGAAACCGCTATTTCGACTCGGACATCGATTATTGTTTCTGAACTTGTTTTGTTTGCCTTTGTGTCTTTTTAAGCCTTAGCATAACCTGTTATATCAATTGCCTTTGAACATTGAAATGTTTGTGATGCGAGTTGTTTGATATCATATGAAGTTTTAATTTATTTCCTTTCTGTAGGAAAATCCGAGAAAAAATGTTCAACTCGATACAAATGTTCACCTGAAAATGAAAGGGAGCTCGAACTTGACATTCGAAAGGATATCAAAGAAAAACGCTTCAAATGTGATCAGTGTGACTATGCTAGTACGCGGAAGGATGATTTGATCGCACATCAACGCATTCACAGTAGTGAAAAACCCTTCAAATGTCATCAGTGTGACTATGCAAGTGCATGGAAGATTAATTTGATCAGACATCAACGAATTCACAGTGGAGGAAAACCCTTGAAATGTCATCAGTGTGACTATGCATGTAAGAGGAAGTATGTTTTGATCACACATCAACGCGTTCATAGCGGTGAAAAGCCCTTCAAGTGTGAACAGTGTGACTATGGTAGCAAGAATAGGAGTAGTTTGATCAAACACAAACGCATTCACAGCGGCGAAAAACTCTTCAGATGTAATCAGTGTGACTTTGCAAGCACGCGGAAGCATAATTTGATCGTGCATCAACGCATTCATAGCGACGGAAAACCCTTCAAATGTACTCGTTGTGACTATAAATGTACACAGAAGATTAGTTTGATCGCACATCAACGCATTCACAGTGGTGAAAAACCCTTCAAATGTGATCAGTGTGATTATGCCTTCACGCAGAAGACTAATTTGATCGCACATCAACGCACTCACAGTGGTGAAAAACCCTTCAAATGTGATCAGTGTGACTATGCAAGTACGACGAAGAATGGGTTGATCAGACATCAACGCATTCACAGTGGTGACAAACCCTTCAAATGTGATCAGTGTGACTACGCAAGTGCGCGGAAGAGTAATTTGATCAGACATCGACGTTATAATCACATGGACTAATTTAAGGATTGTAGTTAAGCATACTCAGCAATTTAAAACTTGCAAAGAACCATTTCAAAAGTGTTAATTGCGCAACGTGTTTTCATTTTCGTTTCTCACATTACCGTTCTTGACAACTGTAGTAGATGCTCAGTAACAAAATGTTTTCGATCATAGAAAAATTATAAAAAACTAAAAAACCTATCGTGACGGAATAGTCACAGGGCAGACTACACGGTTTTACAAAATTGTGGAATGTAACAAGCCTAACTTCTTTTAACGGAAAACTGGTAGTAATACGATGTTGTGTTACTTATTTTTAAAACCTTCACGACAATATTTAATGTAACCTTTTTTTTTAAACTATAATTAACAATATTTAATATGACAAATGGTTTATCAGTAATTATATCTTCGCTATTAAAGAATGATATTTTTACCATAATAATTGATTAATCATAATTTGCTTCTTTCCTTACTTTAACTTCGTCATCACTTCTTGTTCTAGTTGATTTCGGCAGAAACAGGAGAGACAGCAAATTGTCGCTAAGCTTAACTTTACCGTTGAATTCATGGTTGTGTTTTTTCACTTCTTAGTACGTGTTATCATGCACCTACAGAGGTTTAATGGCAGAACATGGCTAATCATATTGTCACTTTTTATTTTATTGTACGTTTATTATGGGGAAGTTTGCATTCTGTATTACGCGAGTGTCTAACGTGGGATCAAGTTTGAATCTTCCACGTTCTCAACTAGGGTTGTAAATTTTCCGGAAAAATAAAACGCGGAAAAATATAAAACTATCAATTAAGTGAGCTTTGAGTCAATTTATCAAACTTTTAAAGAATTAAAACATTCTCCAGTTATTTTGCCATCTTTAGTAGATTTATTAAAGTACCGCCAAATATTAGTGGTTGATTTTCTCATAATTTGTGACTTTAAACAGGGTTAACAAACTTAATAAAATTAACAACATAACACCTCGTTTCCCTTACAATGACGCAGACGATCACTATCCTTTATGCCTGATAATTTCAGTTTCACTTGGGTCTCTTAACGGTTAGGTCTCGACTCTCTAACGCCTTATACCGTCATAAGAGCAAACAGTAACCCTATGCATGCAAGCGATAGCCAATGACTGAGCTTTTGCTATAGGGAATAGGGGTCACTAGACTCTGTGCCCTTGGACAATTTTTCCCCCTCCGAATTCACCGAAAACAAAATAATGAATGTTTTGAAAAGAAAGGCAATTGAAAAATTTTAAAGTATTAACTTTCTAATTGAGAAGCCGGTAGCGGAAAAATATAGCTCGGTCATTTTCCGTGGAAAATTTTCCGACTTACAACCCTATTCTCAACGCATGTATTAGATTTGGTAAGATCAAATCTTTGGAAACCGCTGTTTCGACTCGGACATCGGTTATTGTTTCTAAACTTGTTTTGCTTGCCTTTGTGCCTTTTTAAGCCTAAGCATAACCTATTATATCAATTGCCTTTGAAGATTGAAATGTTTGTGATGCGAGTTGTTTGATATCATATGAGGTTTTAATTTATTTGCTTTCTGTAGGAAAATCCAAGAACAAATGTTCAACTCGATACAAATGTTCACCTGAAAATGAAAGGGAGCTTGAACTTGACGACCGAAAGGATACCAAGGAAAAACGCTTCAAATGTGATCAGTGTGACTATGCTAGTACGCGGAAGGATGATTTGATCAGACATCAACGCATTCACAGTAGTGAAACACCCTTCAAGTGTGAACAGTGTGACTATGGTAGCAAGAACAAGAGTAATTTGATCAAACACAAACGCATTCACAGCGGCGAAAGACCCTTCAAATGTGATCAATGTGATTATGCTAGTACGCGGAAGGATGATTTGATCATCCATCAACGCATTCACAGTGGGGAAAAACCCTTCAAATGTGATCAGTGTGACTATGCAAGTACGTGGAAGAATACTTTGAAAAGACATCAACGCATTCACAGTGGTGCCAAACCCTTCAAATGTGATCAGTGTGACTATGCAGGTGCGCGGAAGGATGATTTGACCAGACATCAATGCATTCACACTGGTGAAAAACCCTTTAAATGCGATCAGTGTGATTATGCCAGCACAAAGAAGAATGTTTTGATCAAACATGAACGCATTCATAGCGGTGAAAAACCCTTCATATGTGATCAGTGAGATTATGGCAGCATGCAGAGGTGCTATATGATAGTACATAAACGCATTCCCAATAAAATGGATTGTAGTTAAGCATACTCAGCAATTTACAACTTGGAAAGAACCAATTCAGAATTTGTTAATTGCGCAACATGTTTTCATTTTCGCTTCACACATTACTGTTCTTTACCACTGTATTATACTAAGAAAAAAGTTTTCGTTCATTGAAAAATTGTAAAAACCTATCGTTACGGAATACTCACTGGACGGGCTATATGGTATTACAAAATTGTGGTATGTAACTAGCCTAACGTCTTAAGGGGAAACTGGTAGTGACACTATGTTTGTGTTTTTGAATATAACCATGAATATTCATTAACAATATTTAATATTAAAAATGGAATATGAGTAATTATATCTTCGCTACTAAAGAATGATGTTTTTACCATAATTATTGATTAATATGTTTTTGCTTTGAATCTTAATTCTCTTCTTTAATAACTTCATCGTAGTCATCACTTCTTGTGCCAGTTGGTTTGAGCAGAAACAGGAGAGACTGTAAAATTGTCGTCACTACATGCACGCAGAAGAATAATTTGATCACACATCAACGAATTCACAGTGGTGAAAAACCCTTCAAATGTGATCAGTGTGATTATGACAGCAAGGTGAGGTGTAATTTGATCAAACATCAACGCATTCACAGTGGTGAAAAACCCTTCAAATGTGATCAGTGTGACTACGCAAGCACGCAGAAGAATGATTTGATCAGACATCAACTCATTCACAGTGGTGAAAAACCCTTCAAACGTGATCATTGTGATTATGGCAGCGCACGGAAGAGTCATTTAATCCGACATCAACGTAGTAATCACTAGGAATAATAAAATGGATTATAGTTAATGGTACTCAGCAAACTTGGAAAGAACATTTACTAAATGTGTTGTACTACAAAATGTTTTCATTTTCCGAATAAATATCACTGTTCTTTACAATTGTATTAGGTAATCTCTAAGAAAACTTTCCATTCTTAGAAATAATGTAAGCACCGAATAATTACCATACCGGCTCTATGGTTGTGTGCTTTAAATATACTGCAGTTTATTAATATTAAAATGGCGGCCGGAACAAACCAAATGTCTTAACGGACAACGCCGAACCTTTTTTCTACAAATAATAATAATAATATGATTTTGCTAGTTATTCATAAAACCATTACGAACGGATAGTGAAATTTATTAGTAACAATATTGTCTCAAAGGCTTTATTTAACATCAATTAATATTACAACTGGAATTACAGTAATTATATCTTCGTTTACCGTAATAATTGACTAATTTTGTTGTTCATCTCCCTTTTAAATTTCTCCAAGGTATTATTTAGTTTCGTTGCTTCCATGGCAAAACTGACCCTCATACCGGAAAGTTGTTTCAAATTACGTTCAATATTTTTCTCAATTCTTGCCAATCTCTTCTCAAATTTTTTCATAACCTTTTCCTGGCGATTTTGGATACGTTTTTCGAATTGTTCCAAGCGCTTTTCCAAACGTTTGAGCTTTTCTTCTTTCGAACGAGTTCCATTTTTGCCACCAGACTCCTCGGAACTTTCATTACCACTGTCTAAAGTTTCTTCAGGTTTTGGCGTAGTACTTGCTAAAGGTCCTGGATCGTCATTTGCGTCTTTAATTACTTTAACTTCGTCATCAGCTCTGGTAGTAGATGGTTTCAAAAGAAACAAGAGAGACAGGAAAATTGTCGCTAACCCTAGCTTCACCGTTGAATTCATGCTCTTGCTTTTTCAGTACTTAGTAGGTATATCACGTATAGAGGTTTAATGGCTGAATATTACTGTTTGTTCATATTGTCACGTATATTTTATCATACGTTTATTAGGATAAGTTTGCATTCTGTATAATGTCTTAGGACCGTTTCAGTGATGAAATTTTAATCTAAATATATTAGCTGCCTGGTTTAGAGTGGTTTGATTTAGTTCTTCTATAGACTGGTAATGCAGTGAACCCCTAGCCTTTAAGCCTGTTAAGAACGTCCTATTCTGGGCCAGCAACATTTTAGTTTTATGATTTACCACTATTTAAGTATCGTTACACTGAATTTGAAAGTTGTAAGAAAATTTAAACAATATCACGAAGATACTTCATAGAGGTGGTCTCCAAGTCTATTTAGTGTTTATTGTATACATAGATGCAGGGAAATTGTCGCTAACTTTACCGTTGAATTCATGCTCTTTTTTCTAGTACTTAGTAGGTGTATTCACGTATAGAGGTTTAATGGGTGAATTTTACTGTTTGTTCATATTGTCAAGTTTATTTTATCATACGTTTATTGCATTCTGATGGTTCTGTATATAAACTAAACAATGAAAGCTTTTTTGTACCTTAAAAAACAGGTTTTTAATTAATTTCAATTAGAATGACCGAGGTGCAATTAACGAGATCGGGATCATTCGAGAGTGGAGTTCAATTCAAGGTTTTTGTTTTTCCCAGTATTTGGCTAAACCGATATATCGGTATCGGTTGAAAACTGTATCGAAACGTCTATAGAGATGGGTCGATACCTATGTCATATCGGTATCGGTACCGATATTTGGCTAAACCGATATATCGGTATCGGTTTAAACTGGTATCGGCCCATCTCTGATTTTAAGATATACTCAAATAATTAAACGTTCATCTGATCACTTACACTCTGTATATTTTAGCAGGAGGATTTTAGGGATTTTGAAAGAAATTGTACTAACCGGAGGAAGGTATGGAGGTAAACGATCCCCTTCTGGGAACACTCCGTGAATCCGAAGTTCGTGTAGTACACGTTCGTTCGTTAATCCAAAATAACTCTCGCAGCCATCCACTCTACATGGAATGTAGAGCTGGTCTCTATGCTTTTTTTCGTGCAGTTTACTATACGAAATGCAACGACGGTTAAAAATGGTTTCAGGATATGTATAATTATAAAACTAATTACAGGCTGCTACGGCATTTATAGGAGCGATGGCAGTCTGGAAACGTGCATGTAAATTCCTAAAAAGAAGGGAAAAAGTTGAATGTTACAATCCTATGTTTTAACTTGGTGAAATATTATGGTTTTAAGGTAGTGTTTATTATTAGAAGTTACGTCTATTTCTCCATAAATCGAGAAAAGTTTTAAAAGAAGATGCTAGCTTGGGGCCCCAGATATTACAATTGGCCACATGTCTAATCAGCGCCACTAGCGGATGGTCTGAGAACTACTCCCATAGAGACTAGGTATATTTAAGCGGGTTTGCAGAATTTCCGCCAGGTGGCTCGAATGCCGCGCCATCTGACGGAAATTCTGCAAACCCGCTTAAATATACCAAGACTCTATGGGAGTAGTTTTCAGACCATCCGCTGGTGGCGCTGATTAGACATATGGCCAATTATAACGTGAGTAAATTTATTGAAGTAAGCATTAAGGGTTATAGTTTTTGCCAGGACATCGAGGGGCTTTTCAGTCTGATCTTCAGTATTTCTTTTAATGGTTATTTTCGGTTATTTCGTTCTACCACTATTAAAGAATGCGCATCCGGGGGGCCGGTACTCACTCACTTTTTCCGTTCGTATCACATTATTATAATTATAACCAGAAGAAAATACTGGAAGTGGGTAGCTTGGGCAACTTCGCGAGGCGTCCCGTTTACGGATTTTTCGCGCCATTTCCCTCCCCGTGGGGGTGAAGAGAGATGGGATTTTTACGCGCATTAACACACGATGACGTGATTCTGTGGACAGTACGGTCCTACGCCTTACAACTGACTAGAGGCGTCTGCTAGAGGCAGTGAGGCACTCAGGCAGAATGGCAGAGGCTGGAATCGAGTGGTAAGTACTAAATTCATAACTTATTTTAAAATGTCTTTATTTTTAAATACAATGGTATTTCTAAGTTCCAGGGAAAAAATTAACTTGTCCGAAGTTTTAAACTGTGATAGGGAAGAGTTCAAAGTAATAAAGTTGTATCCAAGTTGTTGTAGTTTGATTTTTAACATTGGGATTGGTTTGGGTAGATCTTACTTTTCCTTTCAACACAGCCTGAGTTTTCTTATCGGTAGTTTCCTTGTACGTTAAATCACACTGCGTACTCTTAACGACATTCATTTTATTAAATAACCGAATTTTCGTCCTTAATTAAACCAATATCCGCATTAAAACGTTGCCTGACGTAACCCTAACTCAAACTGAAGCGCAGCAGAAATATAAGCAGACTACACAAGTTAGTTCCACAGATCGCTACATGGTGGCGTTCGCAATGAAATCTGGTACTATTTTATGCTTCGCGCCGATTGGCCAGATTCAAATTTTAAGGGTGGTAGGGGAATCGACCATTGTAAGTGAGAATCACTGGACGACTTGTATGGCTCAAGGCTACGGCTACCCACTTCCCCTATTTTCTTCTGTTATAACGGAAGTAATAAAAGGAATAATTTTAAAACAGTTAAAGGTAGTGCATCGAGGGGCTATTCACTCAAATTTTCTGTACTCTTAATTTTCCGACTAAATTCCACAAATTTCCCTAATCAAATTCATCAAATTTCCCTGACCGAATTCATCAAATTTCCCTGACCAAATTCATCAAATTTCCCTGACCAAATTCATCAAATTTCCCTGACCAAATTCATCAAATTTCCCTGACCAGATTCATCAAATTTCCCTAACCAAATTCATCAAATTTCCCTGACCAAATTCATCAAATTTCCCTGACCAAATTCATCAAATTTCCCTGACCAAATTCATCAAATTTCCCTGACCAAATTCATCAAATTTCCCTGACCAAATTCATCAAATTTCCCTCACCAAATTCATCAAATTTCCTTGACCAAATTCATCAAATTTCCTTGACCAAATTCATCAAATTTCCTTGACCAAATTCATCAAAAGCCCCTGACCATTTGCAATAACTTACATGGCGAACATTCCCGGCTGCGATTTGAAAAAAATTTAATTAAAATTAAATCTCTAACCGAGCCCAGCTACCCCTATGGATGGGTTGTGGTAATATAAAGTTCCTTTTTAGCTAAAAAAAATAACGATAACGAAAGCGAAAGCAAAAACTCCGGCCACAACTACTATTACTACTACGGCTCGGGTCAAACTAACAGGGTTCATACAAATTTTGGAAATAAATTTCCCTGAGATTTCCAGGTTTTTTCCCCATATACTTCCCTGAGTTTTCCAGGTTTTCCCGTATATGGAGTATTCTATGGAGCAAATGCTATCGAAGGACGGTGGGCTAATAGGACTATAACATACTAAAAGGACATGGCCGTATCTCTAGTAGAACCAGAGTTATGAGCCTCCTAATATAGTGTAATGTTAATACTATGGACTCCGTATGGAGGGTATTATTAGGAACATTTTGCTTAATTACGCGACCCCTGTTTGACAAAAATTTCCCTGATTTCCCTGAATTTTACTAAAAGTTCTATATTTCCCTGAGGTTTTTGTCAACTATTTATTTCCCTGATTTTTCCAGGTTTTCCCGGTTTTCCAGGATTGTATGAACCCTGTTAAAGCAAGGCGCGGGTTCAGTGAATCCCCTACAAGGTGGCTTTCCTTGCGAACTCCAGTTTTGGCTTGGCGACGGCAGGAAGCATTTATGGGCGTGTTTTATAAGTGCTTTTCTAAATCCCGCCCACAAGCCTTCGCCAAGCTAAACCCGGAGTTCAGGAGCAAAGCCACCTTGTAGGGGATTCACTGAACCCGCGCCTTGCATTAAATTAATTTCTTTAAGTTAATTTTTCTACATTAGCAATATGTTTAATCATTTTTACCTTATTAATAATTTTGGAGGTTTTTTCATTGTTCAAATTACTGCCTGAAATCAGATATATAAGTTTGATATTTAATCTTAACAATTCGCCACAGTATCAATGATCCAAATATCTTATCGTGAATGAAAGTGAATAGGCCTTTCCGAAAAAATTTCCCAGCCCGGGGCTTCTTGTTTAAAAGGTCCTGCGCACGCGCACATCAACGAATAAACGTCACTGATACGACAGCGGGCGACATCTGGCGCTGGATTATTGGGATATAGTTAGGCTAAGCGCTTTTTTTAACGTTAATAAATAGATAATATTTACCCTATATTTTACGAAATTAAGTATGAATATTAACTATAACAAAAGCTGGAAACTCGTAAGTACAAAAATGCGACTATGACGTTGAATCTTAGACAGAAAGTGGCATTTATAAGTATAAGAGCAGGCCGAAGGAGGGGACTCCACTGCTTCTCCCTCGCTCTGTCCACCTTGCGGGGGGAAAATAGAAGAGCCCTCCAACAGCATACAGTGCGAGGATTGCGGGGACTGGTTTCACGCCCCCTGTGTCGATATCCCCGACGATGTGTACGAAGGGGTGACCAACGACTCGCGCTTCCATTGGCTGTGCTCCAAGTGTAACCCGTTCCTGAAACTCTCGTTCCGCTCTTTACAGGATAAGATAGATGAACTTGAAACTAAAGTCACTAAGATAGCGCCATCTACCGCTAACTTGGCTTCCTTTCGCGCCTCGGTTTCTGACCTTACATCCCGGCTGAAGAGCCTCGAGTCGGCTTGTGACTCCGATCACGCCCTACTCGCCACTGCCACTAAGGACATAGCTCAGTTACAGGCTGACCTCAAACAGGCTTACGATAGCCTTTCCTCTGCACAGGATACCTTACAGGGCTCGTTCCAGACCCTCACCCATCGGATAGACCACCTTGACGAGTCGATCACTTCCTTCAAGTCAGACCTCAAAGACAACTTCAAAACTTTTGAGGCTTCCCTCCTTGAGAAGTTCTCCCACTTGAGGCCCTCTGCCCCCACCGGGGAGTTCGTCACTCCAGAGGTGCTTGACCAACGTGACCGGCGACTGAATGCCATCCTCTTCGGGGTGCCCGAAGACCAGTCCCCCGCTAACGACCAGCATCTCCTCGCTGAGCTGTTCGCTTCCTGCGACGTCGCTCCCTCGCCTCCGTTTCGCCGCCTCGGGCCGGTGCCCTATGGCGCCGGTAGTCGCCCCAGACCCATACTAATTACCTTTCCGCACACCGACGCCAAATGGGCCTTCTTGGGGCTCATTAAATTTCGCCGTGGAAGCGATCGCTCTTACGCCCTTTCGGCGCGTATCGACCGTACGCCTCAACAAATGGAGGCCCACCGCCGTGCCTGTGACGAACTGACAACGCGCCTTCGCAACGGTGAGACAAATCTCGCCATCCGGAACGACTCAGTCGTCATTCTGCCCCGTCCCACTGGTTCGGCCGACCAGTCGGTCCCGCCTTTTGCTTGCCCCACCCGCCACATTCGGCCGCCACCGCCTTCCCAGGGGTACGCCTACTCCTATCGTCCGCCTCCCACTCGTGGTACCGGTAATATTCCATTCCCGCCGAACTTGATCTACCGCCCTTCGCCCGCCACGACTCCAAAAAACCTACTGCCCCCGCGCTTCCAGTCCTAAGCGAGGCGCGGCTCCCTCGCTCCGCCCTTAATCCTTTGGCCCTACCGTTTTCTCCCACTGATCGCTCCCCTCGCCTCTCTCGCTCCTGTTCAGTGCTTTCTGCCAATGTCAGAAGCCTGAACAGTCTGTACCGTAGGGACAAACTGTCAGCTCTAGTGCGCGACCACGACGCTCGCTTCGTTGCCCTCACGGAAACGTGGCTAACCCCTGCCACTCTCGACTGTGAACTCTCCGTTCCGTCGCTGGTCCTCTATCGCCGGGATCGCCACCCTTCCCTACGGGGCGGTGGTGTCGCTCTCTACGTCTCCGCTGCCTTCGACTCCCGTGACCTTTGCCTCTTTACCCCTGCGGAACTCTCGGGGTGGTCCTCGGACTGTGGGCTGGAGGCCCTCACGGTCTTGTGCCACAACACCCAGTCTAGCCTCCTGGTCTGTGTAGTCTATCGGTCCCCATCCTTTGACAACCACGGCGAACTTCTGCGGCTCTTGTCTCGGGTGAACGACTACTGCGCCACCCACTCCTGTAGTTCCCTCATCGTCGGGGACTTAACTACCCTCGCCTCGACTGGTCCTCGCTCGCGCCCGAAGCACTCGCTACACCTCAGGCCAGGGTGTTCCTCGAACACGTTGTTGACCTTCATCTCACCCAGCTGGTCACGTCTCCCACTAGGCAGGGTGTCTCCGCTGACTCTCGTCCCAGTTTTCTGGACCTTGTGCTTGCGTCTGACCCCAATCTGGTCTTCGACGTCACCAACTTGGCCCCGCTGGGAACTAGCGATCATGATACACTGCTTTTCCAGGTCGCTTTCCCCACCTCGCTTGCTACGCCGCCGCTCAGACCGATGCGCGATTTTTTCAAAGGGGACTATGTGGCGTTCAACGCCTACCTTGCTGCCACCGACTGGGGCTCGGTCCTAGGGGCCGCCTCTCTCGATGACTGCTGGGATGCTTTCCTGGCCGTGATCATGGTGGGCGTCGACAGTTTTGTCCCGTTTCGAACCATTCGCCCGGCGTACCCATCTAAATCTGTTCGCTCCCTTAAGTCCATTGACCGTAAAGCCGCTACATATAAACGGTACTGCCGCTTAAAGCGCCGCCAGGCTAGTCCCTTGTTGGTCCAGAAAGCCTAACGTGACTTTCGCGACGCCCGCTCTGCCCTCACCAAGGCCCAACGTAAGTTTAAGCGCAGAAAGGAAGCTCACTTGGAGTCGCTGATAGGGTCCAATCCGAAGGCCTTCTTTGCTCACGTGAACAGCAAACGGAAGAGCAAATTCACCATCACGGCACCGGAACGCGCTGATTGTGCCCTCACTACCCATCCCGTCGAAATCGCCACCATATTCAACAGCCACTTCGCCCAAGTTGCCTCGAACTCGCTCCCCCAACTTCAACAACGTTGCCCCTCTGCCCTGCCCAGCGCTACACTGACACGGTTCTCCTGTTCGGAACTGGACGTGCTCCGCCAACTCACCAGACTTCAACCCTCCAAATCGGCTGGACCCGACGGCCTTCACCCCTACCTGCTTCGCGCTCTGGCCCCGACACTGTGCGGTCCCCTGTCGATGATTTTTAACGCCAGCTTCGCCCAAGGCACCGTTCCGCAAGCCTGGCGTCTGGCCCACGTCACTCCCATCTACAAGAAGGGTGGTCGCTCCAAGGCCGCCAACTACCGTCCGATTAGCCTTACCAGCGTGGTTTGCAAAGTCTGTGAACGTATCATAAAAACCATCCTTGATGCCCATCTTGCCGCCACGGACTTCGTGCACCCCTCCCAACACGACTTTCGTGCCCGTCGCTCTTGCGAAACCAACCTACTGGAGGCATCTCACTCGTGGGTTACTTGGCTAGATGATGGCGAACCAGTCGACGTCATATACCTCGATTTGTCGAAGGCGTTTGACACCATCCCAACGAAAGGCATTACTGAGGGTCTCATCAGTGCAGGCATATCAGGCTCGGCGCTCAGCTGGTTAACCTCGTTCGTGACCGGCCGCATGCAGCGTGTTGTCTTCAAGGGTCAATCCTCCCCGCCTCTGCCCCTACACAGTGGGGTTCCGCAAGGGTCTGTCCTGGAGCCGCGCCTCTTCGGAGTGTTCATTAACTCGCTCCCTGCTGTAGTCAACGATTCGCTGGTCTTATTGTTTGCGGACGACTGTAAACTCTCCCGACGGGTCTCTGGCTCGGCCGACTGCCTTGCCCTCCAGGCTGACCTGGACGCTGTCCTCGCCTGGGCCGCAACCTACGGCCTCCACTTCAACGCCGGGAAGTGCGAGGTCCTGCACCTTGGATAGCGCAACTCACGCCACCAGTACCATGTTGGCAGTGCCCCCCTCCCACCTTCGTCGTCTGCTACCGACCTCGGCACCCTGGTCGACGAGGACCTGCTGTTCCGCCGCCATACCTCTAAAATAGTCGGCCGCCTGAACTCGATCTCAGGGCTGGTCAAACGTAACTTTTACTTTCGCTCCCCACGGTTCATGAGTACCATTTACAACTCCCTGGTTCTCCCATCCGTCGACTTTGCCTCGATTATATGGTCTCCTCCGCAGACGGGGCCCAAGACGTCGCTCACCAAAGCCCATAATCGTTTCACGAAACTTACCAAGGGCTGTGAGCGCCTACTCCCTGCCCGGCGTGACTCTCGGCTTCGTGTCTTGCCGCCGGTCCTCCGCCATCGCGTTAACGACCTCGTTTACCTGTTCGACTTGTTCCGCGGTGCCGTCGACGCTCCGGTCGCCAAGTACTTCGCACTTGCCCCTGAGACGCGTACCCGTGGCCATCGCACTCGCCATCGCCAGCACCACTTCACTGCCCGTGTGGTGAATGACTGGAACGCACTCCCCCCGCCCTCCTCGACTCTCCTGGCCGAAAGTCGTTTCGACTCGCCGTCTCGACCTGGCTCTCTTCCGTCCCCTAACCGCCGGTTCCCGTGTGCCCGTGTGTCCCTTAGTGTTTTTATAATTAATTTATTTTATTGGTTTTTGTTTTTGTTTTCTGTTTATTAATATTGTTCCTATCTATGTACTACTATGCTGTTTTTGTTTTTACCATGGAGGGGGGTTGTACCCAAGCCCTGGCGGCTTCACAACCCTATCCCTCGAGTTGCACTAAATAAATAAAATAAATGAATAAATAAATAAATAAAAGTAATATAAGAAACCTCCCTTCGGCTGCTTAAGTTAAGTCAATTTCATAGACTCATTGTAATTTTAAACTTTTCCAATGAAATAATTCATGCATCATTTCTAGATTTTGATGATAATCAATCATTAATAAACAGGCAGTGACTCGATTATAGGATTTTCATAGGTCTTTGCATAAAGTTTGAATTAAACCCTTACCTTGCCAAGGTATATGACTAACACTATCAGGAATACATAGATTTACTACTGGGAATCTTTAAGAGGCCATAGACCCCACACAAATATCTGATTGACTGTGAGGGGAAGCGCCAAAAACTTTTAAACCACTTGCTCCTCCCTCCTCGCGTCTCATTGGTTATGCGAATGTGTGGGACAGATCGAGATCATGACCTTTTAAGCTATCGTTTCGGCTCGGAAATGGTCGGGAAGTGCGAGAATTTGTAACAGCTTGACGTTAACGACGTTTTTGAAGCGGAAATTTCTCTAACTGAAACTAAAGTCGACGATTTATTAGTTAGTGTAGCTCGAAATTCAGTATTGAAAACGAATGACGTTTGCCTCCCCTTAAACCCTAAGCCTTTGCATAAGGATACTGATGTTTTGTTTTTGTATAACTTTGGTGAAGAGTGGAAGGAATTAAATTGTTACTCCATCCTGTGAGAATTGTAATATCGAGTTGTTAACTGAAAGCGAGTCTCCAACATAGCTGTGCGGGCTCACCTCAATTTCATGAGCCTGAGCTCGATTTGAGCTAGGTACTGCCTAAAAGTTTGCATAAGTTTGAGCCCGAGCTGAGCTCGGTTAATATTTGTAAAACAAAATGTCCGTGAGCTGAGCCCGTCAGGATATCGTGAGCCCGAGCCTGCGTGAGCTGAGCTCATGTCAAGAAAACCGTGAGCCAGAGCCCGGGCTCACAAATTATCCATAATCTGTTGATCCCGAGACCGGGCTCACGAAATTTTCGTAATCTGTTGAGACCGAGCCCGGGCTCACAAATTATCCATAATCTGTTGATCCCGAGACCGGGCTCACGAAATTTTCGTAATCTGTTGAGACCGAGCCCGGTCTCACTAAACTTGTATTATCTGTACCTACGTACTATACTAAATAATGAGCTAAGGCTCTTCCTTTTTGGAAATCCATAAACAGAGTGAAACAATATTTAAGCTTTCCATATATGCCATAGATGGCAGGAAATTCCACTTCGTTAGTAGATTGGAGTAGGAAGTACTTGTTACTCTTTCGTCCAAGAAATATTTTGTCAATTTTTTTGAGTAAGAAGTTAATGTAAGATGGATGTTTTAAAATGTTAAAGCTAGTCTAATGAGAGAGGAAAAATGTGACTGAGCTGAATCCACAATGAGTTTTAGGAGCCGAGACCGACGTGAGCTCGAAGTTAAATATTGAGCCCTGCTTGAGCTCGAAGGTAAATTTTGAGCCCTGCTTGAGCTCGAAGTTAAATATTGAGCCCTGCTTGAGCTCGAACTTTATAAAGCGATGAGCCCGAGCCTGAGCTGAGCCCCGTTATTTATATTTTAAAATTTGAGTCCGAGTCGAGCTCAAACCTTATATATAGCGATGAGCCCGAGCCTGATCTGAGCCCCGTTATTTAAGTTATCAAATTTGAGCCCGAGCTGAGATCTCTTTAGAAAGTGAAAATGTCGTGAGCCCGTGCTGAGCTAGGGGTCCCTCTTTATAAAGAAACGCGAGCTGAGCTGAGCTTTATCCTTGGCGCTCAGCTATGGTCTCCAAGTATTTTCGCCTTTTTTTTTGTGAAATGTAATCCTAGTTCTACTCGTTCAGACGACGTGTCAGGTTTACATACGGATTCACCGCGCATAGGTCGCGGGAGTCGCGGCGCAGGTCGCAAAATACGTCAATGTCAAGTGGTTTTTAAGATCAAATAAATTATGCATGACGTCAACGGTGACGGTTTCTACACCTCCTCTCCTTGCAGTCAAGCACCCAGGCCCATAAAATGGCCTCTTAATGATTCCAAGTAGTAAATCTATGTATTCCTGACACTATACATAGATAGATTTTAAAATGGTGTTATTATCTATCTCGAAATTTTGTTCTTGTATTCATAATTTTCATCTTCTTGGCTTCACAACAAACTAGATTTTCGTTTCGAAATAACCGTATGTGAATATTTATTAGCAAAATCAGGAATCTTCTATTTCTTTACGACAGACGGCTAAGCAGCAGTGGCGTCACTAGGCCTTTTTTGGGGGGGCTATAGCCCCCCCAAATTCCAAACTTAGCCCCCCCCCCAAAATAATCCGTAAACCCTACCAAAAAATTGCTGTTAGCAACCTAAAATTCTGTAGCAATATATAAAAATTTTTCAATATGAACAGTACACTTTTGAAGAAAAAAACAGATGGAGACAAGTAAAATGTTTCATGTTCTTTCGAAGGGAGCCCCAATAGTGTGGACTAAAAGCTAACCAAAACTAAAAATAAACCTAAGACGAGTGAAAATCCTTCATAATCGGTTCCGTAGTCCTTATCAATAAAAGGTTGTACATCTTTAAAATACGAAAAATTTCATGTTGACACAAATTTACGGATAGTTTTAAAGGTCTACACATTTTCCAAAGAACCCATTATGCAATTTTTAGCCACATCGTAGTATACGATAGGCTCATAGTTTGACCCGAGCCGTAGTAGTACTGGCAGGGGTTTTCGCTTTCGTTATCGTCAGATTTTAGCTTAAATGGAACCAATGAGCTCAGTTAGAGATTTTATTTTAATAAAAAAAATTTTCACACCGCACCCGGGAATTGAATCCGACTGGCTGGCGCAGCAGTAAGATACGCTACCACTCTGGGGTCAGACACTTCTGATTTTTTGTTTAGGGTCTTTGAATTTTTTCTTTTTATTTATGTGCAAATCAAATAGATAAAGATGTGGCTACTATTAAGTCCTGGCCATTGGGCCATCTTGTTTATATTAAGTTCTTATAATAACTTTAAAATAGTTTGCCCAGATTTAGCCCCCCCCCCAAATTTCAAACCCTAGCGACGCTACTGCTAAGCAGACTACACTATAGTTTGAAGCGCTTTTTCCTCTTTCCCAATTCCAACGACCATATCAAAGGACTAAGATCTACCGTACCTTGTCCGTGAGCAATAGTGTCTGAATATGGTATTTGGCGGTTCGAGGATGTCTCGCGTGTTTTAACGTTATGCCTATGGCGCCTTGTATACTTCCCTCCCGTAGGGAGGTTTCTTATATTACTTCTGGTTTTATCAACAAGAGGCCGCGAGGCTTTTGACTGCAATAGCCCTATTTGACAAAATTTAAAAGGATGTACAATCCGTTACGTAGGGGTGTGGCCTATATGAAGCTTATCTTCCATGAAATAGAGCTCTACTGGGCATGGGTGGATTTCGTAACATTATCAGTGCATTGGAATGAGCTTCGGAATATCCCTTTGAATCCATGAGCCGAGTCATTCCACGTGACATTACCCAATCACTACTCCAAGAGAGAGTAACACTACTACTTCAAAATATAGCTCTTGATACGCCCCCTTTATAACGGATTGTACGCCCCTTTAACACAGCTTTGCATTTATCTCATTGAAAAAATTTAAGGGCAGTACCCAGAACCCACCTTAATCACGGCAGCTTTTCTTTTCCTATTAAATCTAATTGGCGAATCTTTCTCATCTGAACTCAAACCGGCAGTGACGTTTGTTTTATTTACATCTTGCTTATTAGAATTGACGCCATATGGAGGAATGACGGTTGTTTTATTCACACCTATCTTATTAAAACCACTTTCGCATTCTCCATCTATAATCGCGCACTCTTCCGGTGTAAGAACGAACACGTCATCGTCATCCATTTCCAAGTCAAAAAATGGTTTGGCGGGTAGATTCAATCTTGAACCGCTGGGCAACACATAATCAACTTTTGCCACTTTTTTAATCGATTCACTTTCAATCAAGTTGACGGAATCGATATTATCTTCTTGAAAAATATCGACGGATACGTTTGCATTACCGATTATTTGTTTCGAACTTTCTTGGAAAACGTTTGGTGAACTAGTTAAAATTTTGGATTGAAACCTGACTGCGGCTTTAGGTGTAGATGTACCGCCGAGTCTGTGGATGATTTTAGCGTCCAATATTTCCGTGTCCTTCCGCTTACACGTATAATCACACTGTTCACATTTGAAGCGTTTTCTTTCTTCACCCTTTCTATTGCGACGTTGTAGGCCCCTTTTATATTCAGTTGAATATTTGAACCCGGTTGTACGTTTCTTCTTCAATTTCCCTACAGAAAATATATCATCACAAACATCATTTACAATTTAATATCAAAAATACAATAACGTTCAAGCGAACTTCATAGTAGTGCGTACGAAAACGCAGCGTTAAGGAATAAAAAAGGTGTGTTGAATCCATTATAGCAATTTTTGCTTTTTCCACTAACCTTGTGATGAAACAGTGTTGATTAAAGGCCTTAGCAGATGAGTAAACGAACATATCAACAAAAAGGGGATGAAGATCAACTTAAATGGAGGAGAAACCTTGGCTCGAAAACAGAAAGGTTGTGCAACTTTTCTTTGACCTCAAATTAATTTTCATTCAATAGTTTTCAGACAGGTTCATCAGAACTTATTGCAAGATGAAACTTATGTTGAAGTATGAAGGACTGATTTAATAATAAAAATACGAGGTTCATAATTGTCATGAATCATTAAAGAGCAGGATAAGAACAGATGCGAACATTTGTTGTAAGTTCCACCGTGTGGAGGTTGGACAGTTCCGGTAATCTTACCCCTAACGATTATACTGGAGTCGCAGACTTGCAGGCAACCATTCGAAGATGAATAGCGAAATTCCGGGAAAATTTTGCGTAAGCCCCGCCCCTTGGAGGCTAGACATTCCTAGTACCTCTAACGATGGTGATGAAGTAAAAGCTTATCTCAAATATACGAAGTAGATGGACACCAGAGGGTGGTGGAGTCAGAAGCCAATGCAAGAGATTCGGGTTATGTGGAATGGACGAGAGACTAGGCAGACGAAGGAATAGTGTATTTTGGATCCAATTTTTATCGACCATCGGAAAACACGGACACTTCTACTTCCATATGCAACCTGCGAACGCGCTCTATGGTAACAAAAGACAGACAGACACAGAAACGTCCCAGACAGTAACTCTCAATGACATGTCACTTGGAGTGGTAAATAGTAGCGTTGATTAATAATGTTTAACGAGGGAAAAGGTTAATAATCACCCATAGTCACACTGATCATATTTGAACGGTTTTTCAGCACTATGAATGTGTTTATGCGCGATTAAATGACACTCGCGCCTGAATCTATATTCGCACTGATCATATTCTTCGTTACCCTTTGAATTATGACGTTGTACACCCCTTTTATAACCAGTTCAATATTTGAACTTTAGAACCCCGTTGTACGTTCCTTCTTGACTTTCGCCACAGAAAATATATAAAAAACGACGAATATTGTCGAACGGTCGTATTTCAAACTTTTTCTTTGCTCTCAAAATATTCAACGGATTTTTAGGGAATCAAATGCCTGGTGACGCTGCATGATGACAAGTTACCCCTTTAATTCGTCCTCTCTATTGTTAAATTATTTTTGGTCGAAATAAGTACCAGCGATGATAAGAAAAAAGTGAAGATCCTTGGGAAATTTTCGTTGTTCAATTTCAATAAATGTTAGGTTGAATTTTAAAAACAACATTAAAGTGTGAACGTTTTGTCCAACACATTTAAATATGTTTCATATAGGATATAAATGACATTTTACTCGGCTCTGTAGCCTTCAAATCCATTGTATTCGCCTATGCTTTTCCCAAATCTAGAGCGTTCTTCCTAAGGCACATTGATCACGAACAAGGGTCCCCCCCCATTTGTTAATGGCTTGTTGTTTGACCAAATTAATTTTCAGTGAGCTTGCAAAGAAACACTAATAACAGTTGAAGATTTTTTTCCTGCTTCGCGTTTTAATGTGACGTTTTAGATTTTGAATTAATATAACCCAAGATTAGTTTTCATCTAAGTTTAAAGCGGAATTAGATCCTAAAACTGAACACTGCATTCGCGATTTTTGAAAGATTGGGGAAAAAAAATACATTCGGATTTTATTAAGCAAATCGAGAGCGATCTCAAAGCATTCAAATGGAATACGCTATTAGACTTTATACCCAGAAGTCGGAAATAGTTGCTTAGAAATACGACTTCTCAATCTAGGTACTCAAGACTATAAAAACTTAAAATGACTTACCTGCAATTTCCGAACGAGGCGATGAGGTTTTACGTTCTGGAATATTTGGAGCGACATCTTCTAATGTCTCCGAGTTGGACACCGAACTATTATGTTGAACTGCAATTGGAACTTCGCGTAAATCGCTTTCCATAGGTACGGAGGGCAATTCTGATAGTTCAATTGGGTTACGTTCTAGTTTAGGAACACACACTGGCACACTCAATGAGCTCGGATCGACAAACAGTTCCATAGTTTGGTGTTGACAATTATCAGTTTCCTTTGCACATGTCAAGGAGATTTCGAATTGGCTATCATCAAGATCGTTTTCTGGGGATCCTTCTAATGAATCGCTTTCGACATTTGTGTCAAGAGAAAGATCCAAATGTTTTTCGACTTCAACATTCGATTCAGGAAGACGAAATTCCGTCAATCGAGTTGTATTATCTTCAGTCTCCCCCTCTGTCGAGACACTTTGCGATTCAAGAAAAGAGTCGTTAATGTTAATATTGTTTTCAAGAGGTTCTCGTGGCGAATCACTCTCCGTGTTCGTGTCAGGAGTCATTTCGAATTGGTTTTCGACCTTAATTTTTGGTGAAGGCGCAATGTCACTGTATTTCGGTTTAGGGACAAGACACGGATTCATATTTCGCGTTATAAACCCAATATTTTCATATTTTTTTGAGGTAATTTCAATTTCTGCGTTTGTTTTGTAAACCTCCTCCTCATATTGAGGTTCAAAAACAGGTGATTCTTGAATAATATCTTCTTTATCCAGAATGCCTCGGATACTGTGCATAACAATAGGAAGGGCTAACTCCTGGCCATTATTTCCCAAATCATTTTCGACGGGTTCAGTTTTCACTAATTCATCGTTAGGAAATTGAAGTATTCCACTTTTCTCCTATTTTTTAAACAATTAACAATAACTCTCATTCTTCAAGTAATTCTCTTTCCAATCGACTATGAAAGTGAAGGATGTTGCATACCATCAGATCTTTGATTCTCCTTTCCAACTCTTTATTGACCCTATTGAGCCTTTCAATTTCGTCAATTTGCTTATTTATCGTTAATGTTGTTTTCACTCTCTCTTTTGCCATTTTTGAAATTAAAACATTACACTAAACAAAATGAGATTCCATTACAAAACAATCTTCGGACTCTCTTTGGCTGAACGTATTTTAAAGGGGCAAGCAAGAAAAAGGGGAAGATAATGACACGCAAGAAGGGGATCAGCAACAAAGGCCCTGGTCGGGTTTCTTTGTTAATAAAGAAACGATGGATGTGTTGCCAATCCCCTTAGCTTTGTGCCAATCCTGATAGGTGTTTAAACCAATAACCTTAATTAATTAACCCACTGATAGATTTTGGTTCTATTTTAAGGGACACCTGATTCAACAACTGTCCATTTAAATTTTCTCATATCTCTGCTAAAAAAAAAAACCCCCCTATGCTTTGAAAATACCTTGTCTTCCAGTTTCCTAACTCGATCATCTCTAGCTTTTACTTCATTGATTAGATCATCTTTGCTCAAGTGATCATAGTTACAATCTTCCTCATCTTTCATTTCCTAAAAACAAAGTTTCAATAACTTAACTCAGTTTGCCTAAAACAAGGAATATTCCAATAACTGCGCAAAATACCTCTTTAATCGCCAACCTTTGAAGATTTACTAAACTCATTTCGGAATTTTGAAAAGAGAGTTGTTGAGATTGTAAATCATCCCTAAAATAAAATAATTCTTCGAACTTAAGGTGTATAAAAACTAACAAATAACAAGAAAAGTTTCCCCACGCATTGTAGCTTTCACTATCAAAGCTAAGAAAACATGGCAAAGCTTAACTAGTTCAAACAAATTGTGACAATCAATACTACAAGACTAGGGATTTTCTCAAGCACATTTTCTGAATAGACCTAAAAATAAAATAAACAAGCTGGCCATATATATACGCCTGTTAAGGGGCAGATTGAAAATAAAGCAAGCGCCATCTAGTGAACAGAAATACAAACTCAAATGTGACATTTTTTCATTGGCTGAAAACATTCTGACACTAAAATTCTGCCTCTGCGCATTTCTAAGCGAACCAATAAGATCACCCCTCATTCGTGAAAGCCCGGTTTAGAAACTCGTAAGGCCGTTGTAAATTTTGAATGAATTTATTTTTAGGTGTATACAACTACAACTAGCTTCGTATAAATTATTTATTCTGCTAGTATTTTTTATTTTTTAAACAGCAAGAAAGATCTATTTCTTTTCAAGGTATAATAGTTTCAATAGGTTTGGATCCGTTATGCCTGTTTAACATGATCCAAGTTGCATTATATTCATCACTTACCAGTTTAAACGTTCCACCATAACACGGCATTCATTAACAAATTCCATCACTCTTTGTACAGTTTCCCTGTTAAGATAATATACGTAACATTTTAATAATAATAAAAAGTATGGACATAAACAAAGATTTAAATGAACGTTCTTCTTTCACAGTTACTCACACCGTTCTGTTTTTGGCGTTAAAAAGAGAAAAAGCTTCAACTTTTATTAAGAGCTTTTCTTGTATATAGATACTCTTATTGATAATCAATAAAAATACATTAAAGCCTTTAAAGGAGGAACCGTTACCGTAACAAAGGAATTCACTAATCACTACAAAGTACAAACGCCAAAAACAGGGAACGTCTAGCAGACAGCTTTAACTTTTTCCTCACCGCCGTCAATCAGTCTGGGAAATAAGGATATTTTTTAAACTAGTCCTTGGGAGTACAGGGTGGGAAATAAGGATTTTTTAAAACTGGACATTGGGCCAGCCAGCCACCCCCCCCCCCTGGTCTGGAATAAATAAATTGAACCATGACCATTGACCAGGACGCGTCGTCTGCTAAAATGAAGCAGTGGATAATTAAAATAGTTGAGATAACATCCATAGATATGTTAAAAGGGTAGATATACAATTCAATGGGAGGTCGACGCGGAAGGGGCAACGAGCAGACAGCGCTATTTTCTGGGGGTAGCCGTATAAAACGCCATCTATCGGTAACTTTCGAAACTAAATTTGGGATTCAAGTCATATGAGTCGTGTGCTCTGTTTTATTAAAAAGATATAGATTCATTAATCATTTCTCGGCAATTTTATAGAATAGCTTCTGGTAGCAGGTCTCTTTTGTTTTTATGTTTGTTTTATGTAAAGTTGGTTGACAAAAATTATGGTGCAAAACTTTTTCGGTGCAAACAATTATTTAGAAAGTTATGAGTGTTTAAAAATTTGGCTTACGTAAAGGCTTGGAGATGCATACCGTCCGCAAAAAAAGCAATAATAAGTAGAGAAGGACCAAACACGTACAGGAGCCAGGAATTAAGATCAATACAGACGAAAATAACCTTACCTAACCTAACCTAACCCAACCCAACCTAGTGATAAGCCATTTTCCGTCTGCAGGGGGATTAAGTCTATGAATTGAAGTTGGCACAGTAGTAGCAGGCAACACGGAGCTCTAAGCATTCTCGTAAGCCAAAGTTTTAAACTCTTGTAACTTTTTAAATAATCATTTGCGCCGAAAACGTTTTGCACCATAATTTTTTTCATCCCATTTTTCATAAAATGGTACAAACAAAAGTGACCTGCTACCAGGAGCTATTCTGAAATATGTCCGAGATGACATCCGAAACATTTTATTAATAATAAAAATATCGCCATAAACAAAGATTTTGCGTCACTTTACTAGTCAGGGCTTATATGAAGTTCTGAAGGCTTTTCTGGAAAATACTATATTACCCTAATTTCAATTTGCCCAAACAAAGACTTAAGGGGAATTTTGAAGAATAGTACCGGCACCGGCTGTTTTTTTTTTTTTTTTTTTTACTCGTTAGACCGTGAAAAAAAATATGGTGGTAAAATTTTTTGGCGCAAATGATTATTAATGGTAGAAAATCAAAATTTAAAAATCGAGTAAAAATGGCGGGAAATTCAAATTTGACATGTTTGCCAATATTCTGGAAAAGCATTGTTAAATGATTTATAAAAGATTACTAACCTAACCTAACCTAGTATTTGTGAATTAATGGGCAATTGCAATTGTAATTTTCTCATCATTATCATTGCACCATCATTAATTCCAGTATATTTTCACCCTGAAACACCTGTACACAAACGAGATTAATATGAATTAATTAAATTAATTATGAATATTTTTAACTTACCCTGGGATCAGTTGTAGGTTCAGTTTTAGTTATATTTCTATTTTATACATGTGTTTAACACCATCTAGTGACATTTTGCCAAAAAAAAATGAAAATTGTTTCCTAATTTTCTCATCATTATCATTGCACCATCATTAATTCCAGTATATTTTCACCCTGAAACACCTGTACACAAACGAGATTAATATGAATTAATTAAATTAATTATGAATATTTTTAACTTACCCTGGGATAGGCTCGATCCTGCGAGTGCTTGCTGAGGCTGGTTCCACGTTGTAGCGGCTAAATTATCTTTTGCGCCTATTATAATGATATGCAATGAATAGAGGAAGGCGTGGGCTTTCATTTGGTATATATTTTATTATATTTCAAGGTGCCGGTACTATTCTTCAAAATAGCCGACTTAAGTGTCACTAATACACATTCTTACTTACCAGTTAGGGATGATATGAAGTTATGAACACTATTCCGGGAAACACTTTTTTAAACTAAATGTGCTTTTGCCCAACTTTTACTGAATTACCTCAAACTCCAAATAGTAGAAATCTTACAATGCGTCGTCTGCTTTACATTCAAAATTACTTTTGGCTTTGTCGTTTCGGTAAAATAGTGAGTTCCGGTACAAAATTAAGAGGTAAAATTTAAATAGACGAAAACTCCAATAAACGTTCGTAGAACGTAATTTTTACTACTATACGTTTAAATTAATCTAAATAGTCATTAAAATACACTAAGAGTAGTGAAATTTAAAGGTTTAAGGGTAAAATAGTGACATTTTGCGGTAAAATAGTAGTATTCCCCGTCCACGGATTTTTAAAAGTTTGTACTCATTTCTGATAGTAAATGAGGTGAGGAACACGATGCCGTTAAAAATTTCCACCGCAAATGAATTTTTTTTTTATGAAAATTGCAATATTTTGGAAAAGGAGAAATCTAATAGAAACTGAACCTAACCTAAGCTAACCTAAGCTAAGCTAACCTAACCTAACCTAACCTGAACCTAACCTGAACCTAACCTGAACCTAACCTGAACCTAACCTAACCTGAACCTAACCTAACCTAACCTGAACCTTACCTGAACCTAACCTAACCTAACCTGAACCTTACCTGAACCTAACCTAACCTAACCTGAACCTAACCTAACCTAACCTAACCTAACCTGAACCTTACCTGAACCTAACCTAACCTAACCTAACCTAACCTAACCTGAACCTAACCTAACCTGAACCTAACCTAACCTAACCTGAACCTAACCTAACCTAACCTAACCTAACCTAACCTGAACCTAACCTAACCTAACCTAACCTAACCTGAACCTAAAATATCCCAAACATAATCTAAACAAGTGTATGCGCTAGGGCTGTGCGAATAGTACTTTTTAAGGTATTCGTCGAATACCAAATAGCAGTGTTTTTGGGAGCCATCTCTCGGCTCGGAATAGGAAAATGACCAAATAATTTGACCAAATAGTGTGAAGTCCAAAAATTCGACCAAATTTAAATTTCTATAAAACTATTCTACCAAATTTCAAATTTATAAATAATGGGACACGGAAAGGTACTTTTGAACAGCTGAAAACTTATTTTTGAACGAATCAAAGGTTTTATTTTAATCAAAATTAGGTTAGTTGTCAATATATCCCTACTCGCTTTGCAATGCATGACCTCTTCCATGATACTGTATTTTTTAATAGGTATAAAATAGTGACATATTATTTGGAAGTTCAATATAGTTAGCTCCGCAGCGAGAAGTTCATAAAAGGTTAAGTTAAAACCGTTAATGATTTATCCTTGTCTATGAACTTCTAAAGACTGAGTGGCTGATTCCAGCTATAGCCTCCTAGATCACGCGACTTGGTGAACGCGGGTAATACTTAACAGTAGCCAAGTCAGAATTTTAAGACTGTGTCTGCCGAGTCGCGTCATCTATGAGGCCACGGTCCAGCGGACACTATCACAGCGCCCATAGGGATAGGAGCATAACATTTTTGTTTCTATCTCTATGACAGCGCCCTCAAATTCACAAAATCAACAGAAAAATTCAAAAACTGGTTGCGATTACCAAATAATTTGGTCAATAGACTGTTAAAAACATTCACTTTCAAATTGTTTTATCCGCTATAGAATAGTCGGTTTTTCGACGCTCATTATTTGGTATTCTAGAATTTTGAAAATCATTATTCGATTCGTCGGTGCGAATAGTAAACCTCAATTTTGACCAAATTATTTGGTCCGACCAAATAGTAACGAATAGTCTGCACGGCCCTACTTAACAGTAGCCAAGTCAGAATTTTAAGACTGTGTCTGCCGAGTCGCGTCATCTATGAGGCCACGGTCCAGCGGACACTATCACAGCGCCCATAGGGATAGGAGCATAACATTTATGTTTCTATCTCTATGACAGCGCCCTCAAATTCACAAAATCAACAGAAAAATTCAAAAACTGGTTGCGAATACCAAATAATTTGGTCAATAGACTGTTAAAAACATTCACTTTCAAATTGTTTTATCCGCTATAGAATAGTCGGTTTTTCGACGCTCATTATTTGGTATTCTAGAATTTTGAAAATCATTATTCGATTCGTCGGTGCGAATAGTAAACCTCAATTTTGACCAAATTATTTGGTCCGACCAAATAGTAACGAATAGTCTGCACGGCCCTAGTATGCGCCCCAAATATCAAATATACGAACAATAAGTAATATGTGCTACCTTTTTTTTTAAAAAAAATCATTTGCGGTGAAAAATTTTGACGGCATCGTGTTCCCCACCTCATTTACTATCAGAAATGAGTACAAACTTTTAAAAATCCGTGGAGGGGGAATACTATCATTTGGCCCATTTTGCTTCAAAATATTATGGGGTTTCCCCTCAGTTTAATATAAATTCTAAACAATAAGGGCTAATATGACGTTTATCGTTTATAATTCCTCACTTTCGTGTCTTCGTGAGTAAACGTTTCCACTTTTGAATATGGATACTAATTTGAATAATCAATAAACTTACATTAATGCCTTTAAAGGAGGAACAACAAAGGAATTCACTACAAGTCACAGTGCCAAACTAAACAGGAGAACTTCTAGCAGATAGCTTTAACCTTTTCCTAGCCGCCGTCAGGTCCGTCAGTCGTCACCCCTCTTGATCAGCCATGGAAATAACACAGGTTTACAGGTCCAAAACCACTTTATTAAAGGGCTCCTTCGGACCCTTAGACACATGGCCCCGCGGATTTCCGAGCCCCCCTACCTAGCCAGAGAGAGGGAGAGTACTGAGGAAGATCGTCTATGAAGAGGGGATGGAAATCCGCGGGGCCATGTGTCTAAGGGTCCGAAGGAGCCCTTTAATTACTCAGACTAGTTTTTTTATTCAAAAACCGAGGGTCACGAGTCCTAGGGACTTGTTTATTAATTCTAATTTTGGATAAATATTGAAAAGGGACGAGTTCATTTATTCAAGGTTTTCGTCAAATTTCGACTCCTTTCACATCGCAAGGAGTCTTAATCTTATTTCTTCATTATCTCTACTCCTAGTCGTAGTTTCAGATTAGAAGTAATCAGTACAGCGTTGCCAGACGTACGATAATTATAGTACAATGCGATAATTTTAAGAGTTTTTTCGAAGCGTACGATAGTTATGACGCTGTACTAGGGCTGCGTTCAGTAACACTCATCGGGAAAAACATCGATGCTTGGGAAAATGAAATCGATGTTCTTTTGACGTCATGATGACGTTGCAGTTGCTGAACGGCACAATTTTGTGTAATCGATGCTTTTCTTAATGGCGACGATATTATGATAACGTTACAAATCCGAAATATTTACAAAGATATTGTACTTCAGTTTATCAATTAAATCAAAACTCTGTCAGAATCCATTTTTTACCGAAATAATATATTGCTTTTTAGTATTATTATCCAGACCATAAGGATAATATTTGTCAATTCTACATTTTTTTAATTGTCGCGGCGCAAAATGACGAAATTTACGTCATGAATCCGATGCTCATCAAAAAAACCTCCTCTCACAGCTGATTTTCCTGATGGGCATCCGATGAGCATCATGACGTCACGCCCAAAGACGCGAAAAACCGTTCAGTAAGACATCGATGTCATCTTTTAGCCATCGATGTTTTTGATGCCGGTTACTGAACGCAGCCTAGCACGCTAAATTCGATAATTCGGCTTCGGCGTACGATAATTGTATGATAATTTAGCGGGTAATTTAACTAATCTGGGCACAAAAGGCTCGCTAGAAGAAAAAAAAGGTGAAATAGGATGAAATTATTCATGTTTTAAGTCCAAAGACAGGATTAGAGAAACGTTCGGAGACGTTATTTGTCCATCTCCTTCAGGACCCTTGTAATTTGTACCGATTTTAGTATAAATACAAGGTCAATCAGAACACCACTATTTTGAAGGCGCTCGGAGCGTACTATAATTTTGGTTGAAAATCGATAATCTTTTTTTGCTTTCGTACGATAATGTAGTCAAAGATGGCTAAATAAAATTGTTAAAAATGATTTGGGACCATGTAATTTTATATTTATAAATAATTTTAAAGTGGGACCAGTAGTAAAATAAATCGCACAGGGGTAACTGGTTAAATCCTTGGTTTAAAGAATGCAGGTAGCATTTCTTATGATTTTACCTCACCCAACCCCAGGGCGTGTGTTCTGACAAGGAAGGGTCTTGACACCCTTCCGCTTCCGAACTACCTCACTAGGGATACTGCTGTGATTAGGGTATTGCCCTCCTCTTTTGGAGAGGCAACTGGCCTTATCATAGCGTCTGCTTATTTTGCCCATGATGCCACGGACTCCCCCCCGCCACAGGAGGTTGCCGCTCTTGTCGACCACTGTGAGCGGCAGGGGGACAGGCTCATTCTAGGCTGCGATGCCAATGCTCATCATGTCACGTGGGGCAGCAGCGACTGCAACAAACGTGGTGATGACCTACTTGAATATCTGGTCGGTACGAACCTGCATATTCTCAATAGGCACAATGTACCGACCTTCGTTACCTCAAACAGAAAGGAGGTCATTGATGTGACCCTTGCCACAGACAATATCAGTCTGTCGGTATCTAACTGGCATGTGTCTGATGAACCATCTCTCTCAGACCATAGGCACATCTGCTTCTCGGTCGCGGTCAAGTCAACCTCGGTTAAGACGGAACTGCGCAACCCCCGTCAGACCGATTGGTCCGGCTACAGGGAGGAACTCTGCCTCCTACTCAGAGGTAATGCTCCCAAACTTACCTCGGTGCTGGAATTTGATTTGGCTGTTGATCTCATGCAACAAGCCATTATCAACTCCTACCACCATAACTGTCCAGCGAAGCCTGCCAGCCGGCCAAGGCTCGTTCCTTGGTGGAGTACGGAACTTGGCAAGCTTCGCAAGCTCACTCGTAAACTCTTTAACAGAGCCAAGAGGACTGGGGACTGGACTATTTATAGACAGACCCTCAACAAGTATAATAAAGCCATCCGGGAGGCTAAGAGGAACTCCTGGAGGGACTTCTGCGGTAGCATCTCCGATGCCCCCGCTTCTGCCAAGATCATGAGGATCCTGGCTCATGACAACACTCACCAGCTCAGCACCATTAAGGTGGCAGAAGGTGAGTTTACCAAATCAGGGACTGATACCCTAAAGCATATGCTTAAGGTACACTTTCCGGACTCCAAGGTTTTTGTCCCCACATGCACTGAAGCTCTCCCCGTGCACTTTCGGAGAGCACACAGGGCGGACTGGGGCATTGCCAATAAGATAGTTACTTACCCCAGACTTAAGTGGGCTGTTAATTCGTTTCAGCCCTATAAGTCCCCTGGCCCAGATGGCGTCTTTCCTGCCCTCCTTCATGAAGGTATAGACGCCATTGGCCCCTATTTGTGCAGGATATTTAGGGCCTGCATTGCTCTGGCGCATATTCCGGATATCTGGAAGCGCTCGAAGGTTATCTTTATTCCCAAACCTGGGAAGACGAGCTATCTTGAGGCCAAGGCATTTAGGCCGATCTGCCTTACCTCTTTCTTCCTAAAGATTTTAGAGAAACTGGTGGACAGGTTTTTGCGAGATGGAGTTCTCTCCCATACTCCCCTGTCCACTGCTCAGTTTGCCTATCAGAAAGGCAAATCCACGGAGACGGCGCTCCATGGCATTATGAACTGCCTTGACAGGGCCATCGAGTTCAAGGAGATGTCCTTGGCCATCTTCCTCGACATTGAGGGGGCCTTTGATAGGGTCTCTAGTGAAGTTATTCTTCGCGCTGCGGAGCGGTTTGGTATTGACGACACTCTGTGTCGTTGGATACACTCCATGCTCACGAATCGCAGGGTGACGGCGTCTCTTCTCGGGGAATCCCTGGAGATCTCCACCGACCGTGGCTGTCCACAGGGAGGGGTTCTTTCCCCTCTTCTTTGGTGCCTGGTGGTGGATGAGCTGCTGGGTCGACTCGGGGAGGGGGGGTGTCACTGCTTTGGCTATGCGGATGACATCGCTGTGATTGTTACAGGGAGGTTCCCTGCAACTATCGCTGCACTGATGAAAACTGCCTTGCATGTTGTTGGGGAATGGTGTAGGGAAGTTAATCTCACCGTCAATCCCAACAAGACTGTCCTTATACCGTTTACCCGGAAGAGGACCAATGAACTCTTCAATGATATTTCCTTCTTTGGACAGGTTCTGACGAAGTCCACCGAGGTCAAATACCTTGGCGTGACCTTTGATGCCAAGCTTACTTGGAAATCCCATCTTGATCTTAGCATCAAGAAGGCCAAAATTTTATTCTGGCGTTTAAGAAGTTCAGTTAGCAAATCCTGGGGCTTAAGCCCTAGTGTCGTGAACTGGATTTATACTAGGATCATCAGGCCGGTAGTCTCCTATGGAGCTCTTGTCTGGTGGTCCAGGGTTCGCCTTAAAACGGCCCAAGATGAACTACGCAAGCTTCAAAGGCTGGCGTGCATCGGCATCACGGGGTCCATGAGGACCACCCCCACAGCCTCTCTGGAGATCCTTCTGAATATGCTTCCTCTACACCTCTTTATTGAGCAGGAAGCTATTATGGGAGCCTGTAGGCTCAACAACCACGGCTGGTGGAAGCCCAAGCACTGGGACTTCAGTCACACTAAGCTCTTCAGTGAGTACAGCAGACTCGAGCCATCACTTGTAATGGTCTCAGATAAGTCTGTTGTATCATATCATTTTGACAAGCCACTGCCATCTCTAATACTAGGCCTTGAAATGTACAACAGAAGCATTTTTTAAGTGACACTTTGAATTTGCGCTTAGTAACCGTTAGATGGCGCTTTTCTGAGGCGAATTTTCGCGATGACGAAAGTAAATTCGTACTGCGCAGTCTCGCATGACGTCACGTCTTTCTCTTATGGCGGACTATTTTAAAATGTCCCATAAATTTCTATTATTAGAATGGCTAAAGGTGCACCTCTTTTTAGGATAGAAAGAAACTAAAATAACAATTTTTTGGAAAAGGTTGCAATAAACAAGCTAATTAGCATTAATTTTCGGAAAGGTAGCAATAAATAAGGGTAAAAATATATCCAATTTAGTAAAATGTAAAATTTGGAAATATATTCAGTTGATAAAACTTGAAAATTCCAAAAACAGGTGCACATTAAGCCGCTCATATTTTTTTAAGAACTAAGAGGTCCACTGGATAGTTTGACCAGAAGTGAGATGAGACTAGAAGTACTGAGCTAACCAAATTCTTCACTCGGCGAAAGTGAATGTTCTTGATAACACACGAACGGTTGGCCCTCTAGTGGCGGTTTCAGAATTTCCCCTCCAAAACGTGAGACGCTCGCGGTGGTAGACGGCCGAACTAGATTCAAGCACCCGCGTCCGTGTTTCGCCGCTTTAGGTTGAGGGGAAGGGGGTAAGAAATTTTTTTGGAACTCGACCAATTTTTTTCTCTCAAGCGTAGGCTCGATGGAAGCGGCGTAAAATCCTCAAATTTGTTCACTAATGCCAGGATCTATTACCAATGCTAGAGCCCTTCACTTCTAGTCTCATCTCACTTCTTGTTTGACCAATAAATTTTCAGAAGTTTTGATAGCTTGGCTAGGGAGAAGCGTCTCAATTTTTGCTCACTCCAGTGGATAATGTCCTATAAATTTTCCATTCAAACGGGGCACTGGACACTTGTCCTATAAGAAGTGTTTCTTATTTCCGGCCCTGACTATGGGTGCAATTAGTCGCTAAAATGATGCCCAGTTATGTATGATTGTATCCTTCGTCAAATTCAGTGAAATCTGAACTTCTGAAGCCCAACTACAATGTGTTTGTATCGTGTCTCTCAACCTAGATCCCAAGCAAAAGTTTTGAGTTTAATACTTTTGCTGGATCGTGCGGGATATAGGTGTCCCAGCAATTATTTGACGAAAATTTGAATTGGTATTGCAGATTTTGTAAAGAAAGCAATGCACTTAATTTCGAAACGTTGTTCATTGATGATACTTGTCATTTCATTCAACCATATTTTCCGAAGGTTTTAAAATGTGAATATCACACTTATTTGGCATTAACGAAACTGTTGTTAACAAAGTTTATAAGACCATTGTTTGACAACTACGCGAAAGATTTAACAGATCGCAAATAATCGTACAAAAAGTTCAAGAACAAACCTCTCTCTAGAAAAACTCTAAAGATTTAAATAAATTTTACCCACGCTGTGATAAATGCCTTCTTATGTTTTAACAAGTTGAAAATAAACTTGTCGTTTGAATTTTAATGTGTCAGGTTATTTTAATCAGCTGCTATATTATCCTCAATACCTTTACTTTAACCGTTGTCTTGCAAGCTTTCAACAATTTCCCATAGTTCTGAACTTGCCGCCAGTTTAACACCTCAGAAAAGCGACATCTAGCGCCATTTGTGAAATCCTAACTGCCACCCCCCCTTTTATTCGTATCACATGGCCTAGTATTAGAGATGGCAGTGGACAAGCCCTTCAGCGTGCACTTTCCGAGTCGCACTGATTGGGAGACCACCCCGGTCCTCGGAACTGGGGGGGAGTCCGTCTGGTTCACGGACGGCTCAAAGACGGACTCTGGAGCTGGTGCCGGGGTCTACTGCTTGACCAAGAAGTTTGGTTTTCACGAGAGCCTCGGCAACTTTGCCAGTGTTTTCCAAGCGGAAATCATGGCCATTTGTTTATGCGCGGATTTCTGCATCAAGAAAAACTACCGCGGACGGACGATTCAGATTTATTCGGATAGTCAGGCCGCCCTCGTGGCACTGGATCAGTGCCTTGTTGACTCAAGACTAGTCCTCAGTTGTCTGGATTTGCTGGGTTCTCTGGCTGCCCGCAACAAGGTTCAATTGCTGTGGGTGCCAGGACACTGCGGATACCTGGGCAATGAGAGGGCTGATATGTATGCCAAAAGGGGGGCTGAGGCGAAGTTCTTCGGACCTGATCCTGCGGTTCCCATCCCCCATGGCATAATTCGCCAGAAGATTCACTACCGGATGTCTGCACTTCAACTGCAGCTCTGGCTTGACATGGATGGACAGAGACAAGCCAAGGAATTCATCCTGGGTCCCTCCATTACTAGGGCAAAGGAACTGCTTGCCCTTACCAAAAGTAAAATTAGGCTGGTTACCAGTTTCCTCACTGGTCACTGCCGGCTGAATAGACACCTGCACTTGTTAGGCATCGTCGATGACCCACTCTGTAGGTTCTGCCGAGAGGTAGAAGAAACCTCCTCCCATATCCTCTGTAGCTGCGACTACCTCGCGGCCATGAGGTTCGAGCATTTTGACATGCATACTATGGAACCCTTCCAGTTCTCTACTGTCTCGGCCAATCGGATTCTCCGATTCATCGAGGCGACAGGACTCTTCGCAGTCTAACCAGCTCGGGGCGCACAATATACCTTTGGTATCGGTGCTCGACGCGGCGACGCGTCACCCCCTTCAACAATAACAATAACAATAACAATAACTGGTCTTAGGGACCAGTTTGAATATTGTTGATGTCGGGGTCGCTGGTCCCGAGGACTAGTTGAAAAAAAAAACCTTATTTCCATGGCTGCTCTTGATGATCAGTGTTGTTCTAGCAGTAGCATGTCGGTAAAATATCAGAGATTCTTCAAGACTTAAACCACAAAAAATACCTATAACCATTTTCAGGGAAAACTAATAATTTTACGGATAAGCTATGTAAAAGTAGATATTTCCCAATTAAATCAATCCATATTTTCTCAATTAAATCAATCCATATTTTCTCAATTAAATATACCTCATGAAATGACTTCCTCTAATCAAAAATAATCGAAATTATTAATTAAATTACGGGTTTTTGCGGGAAAAATCATGAAAACTGTCAATATCCTTCAAATTAGGCACAGATTCTAATTGAACTCCTCTTTTGAATGATCCACATCTCCTTAATTGCAACTAGGGTAGGGCATACCAATTGAATTTAACTGAACCCCCTCCGATTTAATTTTTAAACTGGTCCAGGCAATTTTTAAACTGGTCATTTGCCCTGTGCCACCGCCTTATTTCCCACGCTCCCGTTCGCCCTATTCGAACTGGGGGGAGACGGTGGGACGGCACAAACTTTAGGTGCCGCCTGGTTATAGTAGCAATGGGATAGTAGTACGTGACACCCTCCCAAGTCTTACCGCTGTTCTGGTAGCCATATTAGGTGGTCTCAGCTTCATTCCTGCTTTAATCTTTGTGAAATCGTGAAATCACGAAATCTTTGGCCAAAATCACGAAATCTTTCTCGTAATCATTGGCAAAATCACGAAATCTTTATCGTAATCATTGGCAAAATCGCGAAATCCCGTACGTTTTTTGGGAATGTCGGACCTCTGAGATGGGGCGCTCTACTTCTAAGACTTCTGAGAAATGGTCTTTGCTTAATAACCTACTTTTTTGGCTTCTCTTAGGGCGTTGTATCACTGGTTGTATTTCTAGATATCTAGTGATATGTCTAACACAAGACTTCTCACGGCGCTCTGTTTCTAGATATCTTTTTGATATGTCTAATACAAGGTCTCTTAAGGGGCTCTAATATATTCAAAAGGCTCCCGACACTGCCATCTCTAATACTAGGCCATGTGATACGAATAAAAGGGGGGTGGCAGTTAGGATTTCACAAATGGCGCTAGATGTCGCTTTTCTGAGGTGTTAAACTGGCGGCAAGTTCAGAACTATGGGAAATTGTTGAAAGCTTGCAAGACAACGGTTAAAGTAAAGGTATTGAGGATAATATAGCAGCTGATTAAAATAACCTGACACATTAAAATTCAAACGACAAGTTTATTTTCAACTTGTTAAAACATAAGAAGGCATTTATCACAGCGTGGGTAAAATTTATTTAAATCTTTAGAGTTTTTCTAGAGAGAGGTTTGTTCTTGAACTTTTTGTACGATTATTTGCGATCTGTTAAATCTTTCGCGTAGTTGTCAAACAATGGTCTTATAAACTTTGTTAACAACAGTTTCGTTAATGCCAAATAAGTGTGATATTCACATTTTAAAACCTTCGGAAAATATGGTTGAATGAAATGACAAGTATCATCAATGAACAACGTTTCGAAATTAAGTGCATTGCTTTCTTTACAAAATCTGCAATACCAATTCAAATTTTCGTCAAATAATTGCTGGGACACCTATATCCCGCACGATCCAGCAAAAGTATTAAACTCAAAACTTTTGCTTGGGATCTAGGTTGAGAGACACGATACAAACACATTGTAGTTGGGCTTCAGAAGTTCAGATTTCACTGAATTTGACGAAGGATACAATCATACATAACTGGGCATCATTTTAGCGACTAATTGCACCCATAGTCAGGGCCGGAAATAAGAAACACTTCTTATAGGACAAGTGTCCAGTGCCCCGTTTGAATGGAAAATTTATAGGACATTATCCACTGGAGTGAGCAAAAATTGAGACGCTTCTCCCTAGCCAAGCTATCAAAACTTCTGAAAATTTATTGGTCAAACAAGAAGTGAGATGAGACTAGAAGTGAAGGGCTCTAGCATTGGTAATAGATCCTGGCATTAGTGAACAAATTTGAGGATTTTACGCCGCTTCCATCGAGCCTACGCTAGAGAGAAAAAAATTGGTCGAGTTCCAAAAAAATTTCTTACCCCCTTCCCCTCAACCTAAAGCGGCGAAACACGGACGCGGGTGCTTGAATCTAGTTCGGCCGTCTACCACCGCGAGCGTCTCACGTTTTGGAGGGGAAATTCTGAAACCGCCACTAGAGGGCCAACCGTTCGTGTGTTATCAAGAACATTCACTTTCGCCGAGTGAAGAATTTGGTTAGCTCAGTACTTCTAGTCTCATCTCACTTCTGGTCAAACTATCCAGTGGACCTCTTAGTTCTTAAAAAAATATGAGCGGCTTAATGTGCACCTGTTTTTGGAATTTTCAAGTTTTATCAACTGAATATATTTCCAAATTTTACATTTTACTAAATTGGATATATTTTTACCCTTATTTATTGCTACCTTTCCGAAAATTATTGCTAATTAGCTTGTTTATTGCAACCTTTTCCAAAAAATTGTTATTTTAGTTTCTTTCTATCCTAAAAAGAGGTGCACCTTTAGCCATTCTAATAATAGAAATTTATGGGACATTTTAAAATAGTCCGCCATAAGAGAAAGACGTGACGTCATGCGAGACTGCGCAGTACGAATTTACTTTCGTCATCGCGAAAATTCGCCTCAGAAAAGCGCCATCTAACGGTTACTAAGCGCAAATTCAAAGTGTCACTTAAAAAATGCTTCTGTTGTACATTTCAAGGCCTAGTATTAGAGATGGCAGTGCTCCCGAAGACCCAAAAACATAATATTGAAGACGTTTCAACATATATAGATCTTTCATTCTCAATACAAGCAAGGGTTATATGATTCATTTCAGCTCATATGAAAGAAATAGCGGCGGAGTATGATGTTGCCCCATGAATTGACCATATTTTTCAGAATGTTCCAAGGTAAGGTAACTTACTTCAATTGAAATTACCTTCTGAAAATTGATTTAATTTAAACACGAGTAATGAATTTTAATATTAGTTAGAATGTTTAATTCTTGAACATTTTATTTCTACAAATGAGAAACTCAAACAATTAAAATTATCTTACAATAAAATCAGCATATTAAGTAAAATATTTACATTATTTCAAAAAGCAGTGTTAACGTATAATGAATAATGGACATTCCACTATTACTACTTGATACGTTTCATTTTCAATTATTTTGAATATATACAACGACCACATTTGAAGGGTTTTTCTCCACCGTGAATGTATGTCTGTCGTGCAATCGAATTTCAATGGTATTTCACCGCTGTGAATGCGAACATGTCCTATAAAAGAACTCTTATATTTACTGGCAAATTCACAACAGTCACGTCTGAAGGGTTTTTCTCTATTATGAAGGGTATTATGTGTGATCAAAACGAACTTTCATGCGCTAGTAAAGTCACAGTGAGCACATTTAAAGGGCTTTCCCCCAACTTTGAACGCGTTGATGCCTGATGAAAGTACTCTTGCCAGTGCACCTAAAGTCTTACTGATGGCATTTGAAGGGTTTTCCACCATTGTGTATGCGTTGATGTTTGGTCAAATTAGGCTTCTGTACGCTGGAATAGTCACACTTATCACATTTGAAGGGTTTTTCACCACTGTGAATGCGTTGATGTATGATTAAACTATTCTTGTGAGTGCTGGAATATTCACACTGGTTACATTTGAAGCGTTTTTCGTCACTGTGAACGCGTTGATGTCTGATAAAACTACGTTTGACAGCGCAACCAAAATCACACTGATCACATTGGATAGGTTTTTCTACAGAGTGATTACGTTGATGTGTGATCAATCCGGACTTCCGCGCGCTAGCGTAGTCACACTGATCACATTGGAAAGGTTTTTCTCCACTGTGAACGCGTTGATGTGAGATCAATACAGACTTCCATGCGCTAGCGTAGTCACACTGATCACATTGGAAAGGTTTTTCAGGGTAATATCCTATTGGATAGAATCCCGTTGGATCGAATTCAAATTTCTAAAATTGTAGCCAAATTTCAAACAATTTATAGCCCAAAGAGCGATTTTCTACTGAATGGGAATATTTAAATGGAAGAGCTTTCGACTGAATGGGATGGGTTTACACATATAAAATCATAGCGTTTTCCTTGAGTTGCCGGGCTCCAGTAGCGCAATGGATAAAGTGATTTGGATGATCGAAGAAGTTAAGCAGCATCGAGCGCCGTCAGTACTTGGGAGGGAGATCTCTTAATGGTAAGGTTAGATTACGTTAGGTATGGTTAGGTTAGGGTTAGACAATTTCCAAAAATGGAAGTTATTTTCTGAAATTTATTGAAGAATGTTATTGGTGAACATATTATTTGCTTATTATTAGCTTGCCCAACTTCATACCATCACCACTGACTAATAAGGCTTTTAAAATTTGCCGTAAAACGTTTGGTTCTAGCTCATCAGCGTTTGGTTCAATGAACTTTGCACCCAGCAAGTGACTTGTGGGAGACTTTCAGTATTTAATTAAAAATGAAAATCTACACACCAGGCTGCTTGCGGTTCCTGGCCTCAGTAGAGAGTCCTTCCGAACTATACAAATAAATTGTGATAAATAGTCCATGAAAACAATAAAATGAATACACCTTTTTTTCTCTCGCAATACCTTTCATTTTGAGATTGAGGTTGTTGCTGTTCCGCAACTGGAAGGGATAATGCTTGGCTATCTGGCTATGAATCATAATCAACTGATTCAACTTTCACTGATACATCGTTAGCCTTTTGAATTGCTCCATTTTTCTCCTAATTTTTTAGACAATTAACAATGATTAAAGAATATTGCTAATATCTAACCTCATAGGTTACCTTGAGATCTTTGACTTTGTTTATCAATTCTTCTCTGACCTTATTGAGCAGGTCAATTTTCTCTCGTTGCTCATTAATAGTTAATTCATTTTCCATTCGCGATTTTCTCACGTTTGAAATTAAAACGTCAAACTGAAAAATTCAAGTAAGATTCCATTACTACAGCTGATTTCCATGGGGCCTCAGGTAGAATGCCTTTTAAAGAGACGAGCAAGAAAGATGAGAAACCAATGACGTCAAAGAACATTAATGGTCCTCATTTTTAATAAATCTTTAAACAAGGGACCTTTATCCTCTAAACCTTCAGCCAATCAGAGGGGAATTTATCATTGGCCATTTAAAAAAGTTCATTGTTCATTAGTCATTGAGAGGCTGCAGGAAATGTTATTTTTAATCATGTATCTCATAAACCCTTCATAAGGAACGGAAAAACTGGGTGCTTTCACTCAAGCAAGGCGAAATGGCCCTTAGGTTCGTTTTTTGCCATTTAGCTGCGCTACCAGCACAGATTTCCTCATAATGCGGGAACTATTTTAACAATTATTACCTTGTTCCTCAGTTTCTTCATTTTGTCATCTTTGCTTAAGTAACAATATTCCTTATCCATTTCCTAAATCAATTTTGCAATTTTAAACTTCATAGTAGAACGAGGAATAGTTCAAAAATATCGCAAATACCTCTCCGAGAACAACTCTTTGAGAATTGACCAAATTCGTATAGGCTTTGCGTAAAGACTGTTTGTGGCGACACATTTCTTTCCTAAAATTAAACTTTGAATGAAGACATGTTTTGAAACATGGAACATTTTTCGAAGAACAAGCAAATTAAGGAATGGAGAAAAATGTTAATATTTTAAACTACTAAGAGTTTACAGTGTTGCCAGGACCTTTGTGAGACAAAGTTGCTCAAGGCTGAAATGCTTGATTAGTGGGAGAGTGTAGTTACAAAATCCGATTCAATTGATGCATATTAAAACTGATCATATGATCTGGATAGTGTCCGTCATGAAAATTGAAAAGTTTTCGTGATTTCTGTTCAATTTAGCTGTTTTGGGGCATTTGATTAGTCTTAAAAACGAGGACTATTGGTTTAGAGGGATTGGTTGAATTCTCACAGGCTGAGAGACGTAAGGGTAAGGTGGGGCATAGTGCGCTCTATCACGAGCTTATCAGGTTCGAATTAGCAGAAGCTACTAAACCAATGGCGGCGTAGTAGTCCTAATTTTTATGATTAATTAAATGCTAATTATTTTGTAATAAGAGATCTTTTTTTTAATTTTTTTCTTTTTTATTAAGGTAAAATGTTGTTTCCTGACCTTTTCCTTCAAAAATGAATCAAGAAAAGGTTTGGGTTGTACTGTAGATACATATTTTACACAAAGTCAAAAATGAATAGTTAAATACCAATTATGTGAAAATGTATCAAATTGGTTCATTTTATACTTGCCAAATATTTCGAAATCTTGAGATAATTGAAAACAAACTGTCACTATTTGGGGCGCCTAATTCTAACTGCAAATTAAGGGGCCTGCCTTTATACGCATGAAATGTCTTGCAGTTCTCGTGAAATCAGAATCAAAGAGTAAATTACAAATGGCGAAAAAATTTAAATGAATTCCGAAATAACACAATTATTTTGTAATAAGAGATTATTATTTTTTTTTCATAAAATTCCGTTTTATATTTAGAAAAAGGCCCTCGAAAAGGCCGTTCTTATAAGGTATAATGGGACATATTTCAGAATAGCTCCTGGTAGTCGTTCACTTTTCTTTCTATGTTTATTATATGTAAAATTGGATGAAAATATTATGGTGCAAAAATTTTTTGGCGCAAATGATTATTTAAAAAGTTACAACCGTTTAAGTCTTTGGCTTACGCAAAGGCTTAGAGGTCACGAATTAAGATCTCTGCAGACGAAAATAACCAATTAATTAGCTGGCACCTTTTCCAAAATATTCTCCTATTAATTAGCTGCCACCTTTTCCAAAATATTTATATATTAGGCTTGGTTAGGTTATTTTCGGTTTGGTTTTGGTATTTTCGTCTGCAGAGATTTTAATTCATGACTCCTATACGTGTATGCAAGAGCCCATAGTTTAAAAAGAGCCTGCCTCTCTGCGGCTAGCGCGCGCCATGAAAACTAACATCATCTCCCTTAGTGCCTACCCCCCCTTGAGCTGAGGGCCATAGCACATTGAAAAATGCGTTATTCGGCCGCGAAAAGTAGTTCTGCTAGTATACTTAGATTTTTGGTCTTTGGAAGTTATGGTGTTTGGAAAGTCAAAATTTAAAAAATTTTGCTTAGCCTCGGTATTCCACGGGTATTCCAAGCGAAAATTGCTTATGGTTCGTGGCCGTTGTGAAAGTAGGCGCGCGCGGCGCGCACTCATAACAAGCGCGTCGCTTACGCGAAGCCTGGCCTTTTCATAGGGATGGGTACCGGCTAAGGGCTTGCTCAAGTTCAGGCCGTTGTGAAAAGAAGGTGTGCCGGCGCGGATTTTCCAGCTGTCGCAAAACTTAAGCTAAGGATTACTTTACCGGGAAAGGAGAGAGTTTTTCGCCGGAGTGATAGGAGATTTGCCGGCTTGTGAAAAAGTAGACAGGTGTGCTGGGAGTGTATGAGATAGGGGTGCTAGTATAGGAAGAGGTTGTGAAAGAAAAGACAGGTGTGATGGGATAGTACAAGAACGACTTGAGCGTAAAATAAGCGAGAAATATTAGTTTTTGGTTCCTTTACTTTGAAAAATGAGTTTGAACGATTCAAATTTGGCGTTTGAGTGTACCTTTTCCTAAGCCTTGGCACGCCGCCTTGAGTCGACGGGGAAACGAGTCCCTCCCGTACCGGTCGTGAAAAGAAGGTGTGCCGGCGCGGTCGCGGATTTCCAGCTACCGCAGCCTACCGCAAAACTTACGCTAAGCTTCGGTCTTTCTAGGAATATGATGTTTTTTTTAGGATTTTAGTAAAATAAATTCGTTCCTTCATGTTTCTGTTGATTTCATTAAAATAAGTGTGTACCGGCTGTGTTAGTTGTTTAGGCAAACAAAGCTAAGCCTAGGATTCGAAACTAAGCGCTTCATCCTACAGCCGCTTCCAAAGACCCAAATAATAAAGCAGACGATTTTTCTTGAGCTTGACAAAGATTCTACAGGCGTCGCTGATGTCGAGGTACTACTTTTCCAAAAAAATTAATATCTGTTTCCCCTTATTTGATTGGCTAGCTTATATAGGGGGTAAGGGGGTAGATAGCGAAGATGCTAGTTTTCAAGAAACCTATGGTAGAAGGTACGAAAAAGCGTTTGAGACAGACTCTTTTTAAACTATAGGCTCTTGGTAGAAGGTACGAAAAAGCGTTTGAGACAGACCCTTTTTAAACTATAGGCTCTTGGTGTATGGTCCTTTTTCCACTTATAATTAGTGCTGTGCGAGTACTCGATAAGACTCGAGTACTCGGCTCGATACTCGATAAGACTCGAGTACTCGGCTCGATACTCGATAAGACTCGAGTACTCGGCTCGATACTCGATAAGAGATTTTCTGAGACTCGAAAAAGTTTCGAGTATCAACCCAAGGCTCGATAAATACTCGAACCTGCTTTTGGGAAGCCTTCAACTCTGAAAATAGGATGTAATAGCAGAAGTAAATAGGGGGAAGTACGTATCAAAGGGGGTTTCGAGAGGCGTCGAGTTATGGTATTTTTCGCGCCTTTCCGCAACCGCGTTTTTGGCGGGAACTCGCGGATGAATACATTTCCCCGAAACTATTTTCTTTTCCTCTGCTCCTGAGTCAAGTCGGCTCCGTACCTTCGCTCTGTAGTCGGCCCGGCAAGCTACGGACCGGGACCGGGAGTACGGAGTCGACTGCCTGGCCCTAGTAACAGCGTAAAATTTTATTCGGCCTGATATCCTGTTTTAGTACATTTTTAATAATAACTGAATGTTTTCTAAATAAAAAAATAGAATAATAAAACTAAATATTTACTGGTTATATTAATTTAGATGTGATTAGAATCAGAATGATCAGATGCGTAAAATTTTAAAATGAACTTAAGCCTCTGCCTAAGCTTAACAACACAACTAGCCTGAATAGTGAACTTTATGACCGAGTGGTGGCGCATGATAGAAAATTTCCCTGGATAAGTTGCCTCACTCTCATTGGACGAATTCAAATTTTGGGCCGCAAAGCGTGATTTTACAATAAAGGGACGCCTTACACTAGCTAAAGCTGGAGAAACGTACTTCCCCCTATTTACTTCTGGTAATAGCTATAAAAATCTACAAGAAGTCACCATTATTGGTTAACAGACGCACATTAGTGCTCATTGGGTAGTTTAGATCATGATGCCAGTGCAATGTAGTAGGGTAGTAGCTCCTAGCTGGTAAAATAGAGGAAGTAAAAGTAATGAAATACAGTTAAAGGCGCGTTTACAATTACTATATTATTAATTTTTTTTTTTTTTTAAGTATAGGTTAGTAATTTTCCTTTGGAATTTTGCGCGAAGTATAACAATGGCTACAAGTGACTTCGGTGAGGAATGAGATTGCGAAGAACATGTTAATGAGGAATTATGTTAGTTAAATTTAAAGGGAAGAAGACTAATACCATCAGGAAATTGATGGAAGTAGTTGTCGATGATCAAAATTACACCAAATGTCCATTATGAGAGCAATAAATTAACAGAAAGTGTGAAAAAACTAGAAAATCAATTCCCAATTACTCGATAAATACTCGAAACAAATTTTCCAACTACTCGATACTCGATTCGAGTACTCGAGACTCGGCTCGATACTCGATAAGGGAAAATTTCAATACTCGAGACTCGACTCGAAACCAAAAATTCAAGGCTCGCACAGCCCTACTTATAATTGCTTTTTTAGCCAATGACATGGATCCCTAAGCCTTTGCGCATGCGCACGCCAAAGAATTAAACGCTTGTAACTTTTTAAATAATCATTTGCGCCGAAAAATTTTTGCGCCATAATTTTTTTCATCCAATATTACACATAATAGAGCTATCTCAGAAGCCTTAGTGTGACGTCACCCATGCTATTTGCCCATAGAACCAAAGCGGTACCAAACATGGCCGCCCACTGCCAAAGCTAAGCCCGTGACGTTTTACCTAGGCACTGACGTCACAACTGAGATAGCTCTATAAACATAAAAACAAAAGTGATCTGCTACCAGAAGCTATTCTGTAAAATTGCCGGTTTAATGTTATGTCACCCGGCCTTTTCCTTTAAATATGAGAGGCTAATAAAACTTCACTAGCCCATCTGGAACAGGATTTTGAGCCATAGCCATGTAGTTTCGTAAAATTATGTGGTCCTGAGTTAATGTTTGAATATCGCTAGCCGGAAGACACAAAAACCTCTGGCAAGTTATTCCACGCAATGATTACACCCCATCAAAATATAAATATTTCGCCGCGTCATTTCAAGAATGGGGAAGGTGTATCTTATGGATGGCTGTTCCATGTGTTATAATTGTTGACGCTGTATGGGGAGCTAACAGTTCTGAACCTGAAACGTCACACCCTTTATCTCTCACTGGAGTTTCATGCCCCCTAACGGTTGGAAACAGTATTCTACGCGCAAAAATGCCAACCAGAGAGGGGCTGCGTGACGTCAGACTATCTCTTCCCCCTAGCCAGTTGTTAGCTCCCTATTTAAAAAATATGTATGGTCTGGGGTAGTGTAGTATTTTCAATAAAAACAACAAGTCTGGATAAAGGGGAGAGTCCTTAAGAGAGACTGCTTCTTTGGGACATTCTTCAAGTTCAAGAAATATTTTCATTACTTACCAGCTTAAAGGTTTCATCATCACAACACAAGCTTTCATAGCATCCATCCTACTACTAAACCAAATTAAATTAATCATTCAAGACTCCGCAAGTCTTATAACGTCTGAGGAATCTTTTCCTTGTTATTTGTTCTTCTTGCCGAACGAGTTTCTTATTTCTTTTACTAAAAGTTTCTCTAGTAATTTTAGTTTACCACTTGACGGTCCATAAGAAGAATGCCTAGCAGACGTAAAAGTTTGCAAAACCTCGGACTTGGAGGCGGTAATCTCATAGTACTGGAGTGGTATTAAGATAAGAAAAGAATGCGTGTGGGCGTGTGGCACGTCTGCGGGGTGGGAAATAAGGATTTTTTAAACTGGACATTAGGCCAGCGATCCCCCTGACCTTGACGTGCCCTGGTCATTAGTCATGGACAGTTTATTTTTTCCAGGTCAGGAGGGGGGGGGGGTCGCTGGCCCAGTGTCCAGTTTTAACAATATCCTTATTTTCCACCCTGCAGATGCATATCCCAACATCCCATGGCCAACTTAGATAATCTTCTTTCGGCGGTACAAGGCCTGCCAGCTTCACCCGAGCCCCATGTTAAAAAACGACTAGCAAAATCGCCCCTAGTGTGTAATTCTTTTTCTATAGAGCTATATCAGTTGAAGGGGGGAAACTTCTGGGTTTCACCCCCCCCCACCGTGCGGGCCACTAAAGAACTCTATGCTAAACTTCCCGCACAATATGACGCCTAGGCGGGGACTAGCGAAACCCCGCCTCAAAATCTCTCCTTTACCCCCCCCCCCCCCGAATAGCCCTTTTCGCATGTCGGAGGGTAAAAGTGGGGGAAAATGCGAGGCGCATGCGTGTTAGTAACAACGTGGATAAAATAGCAGACTACGCTCTTAGCCTACGCGTATTTCCTCATTATTTTAGAGGCATCAACTTTGCCATTAAATCTAATCATTTTCAATACATTCTCTTGATTTTTTTCTTAGAAATTTGGAAAAAAAAGTGTAATAAAATTCATTTAAGCCAGTGGTTTTTTAGTTAGTTCAATTTTGTAGCATTTTTCAAATATTCTTAAGCCTTTGCACTATGCCTGGATGCTGTGTTCAATCTTGGATTAAATACAACTACGTAGTTGTATTTAATCCAAGGTTCAATTGTGTTGTGGTAGTGCGTGGGATGCAAGAATCAGTCGTATAAAGTAAAGAGGGATGGTAAAATAGTGGAAATTAAATTTCACAGAATTGTTGTGAAAAGTAGAACGAGTTATAAATCGAAAATGTTGGAACTACAAAGACGGGGTTATGTAACATGCATTTCGTTAGTGGGTATCGGATCCTGGTCGGGAATCGGCGGCCCTCGCGGGGAAAGCGCTCTTTTTTGAGGGGTTGCTCTCGTGGTTTTGCCCGGCCCTGCATGGATACCGACATTATTTTTGAGGCCAACACTAAGCCTTGGTTATTAAGGGAAATATTTTCGATATTTTCATTTTTCAAAGCTTCAGTGTGCATGTGTTTTCTCCAGTAGGATTTAAATATAATTCTCAAATTTTTACAAACTTCTTTAAGTTCCAATATTTTTAGTTTATCATAGTTTAGATTCAAATTTACTCCGTTATCCACAATCCCAACTATTTCTCCGTAAGCCGATGGCGTCGTCTGCTATTTTATCCACGACGCACGACAAGCGCATGCGTGCATAAAATTACGAAAAGAGCTATTAAATAGGGAAACAGCATGAAGCGGTTTTTGACCTTCTAGTGACGTCACGCCCGGAAGCCGCGACCTCTGGATTTGTTTTTTTTTTAATGGCCGCCATGTTGTATGTGAATTATTGGTAAAAAGCACCTTATAAATATAGTGGAAGACATGGCAAATCAACAAATTAATTTCGATAAATCAGATTATTTAGAAACTTTAGCCGAAGCCGGGAGTGTGGCGCACTCCTGTAAGCCAAGCTACTGGGCGGCAAAGTTTGAGGGAATACGACACATGTCGGCGATCCTACCCTATAGGTGCCGACTGCCCCGTGTCCGCCGGAGGTGACTTGACCCCCACACCCCGCCCGTCACCTCCCAAGTAAACCTCATTTCCTTCCCCTCCATACCCCTACTGAAACCTGAATAATCACATCCTTGCCGCGGTCCATAGACCCTATCGCATTGAAACCTCAAAAAAAAAAAAAAAAAAAAACTTTAGCCGAAACAACTAAAAAAAAGTATACAGGGTGTTTCTGAAAAGTCCATCACAAATTAAGGGGCGTGTTTATGGGACCAAACTGAGCGGAAAGTACCAAAGAACATGGGGTGTACAACATTTTGTTACGGAGATATGGCCTTCCAAACATTCGCCCCTAAAACAAGGAAATATCCAAAAATTAGGAGTAACACTTAAGACCGACTAACCAGCTTGTTTAAAATTACTAGACAATTTCAATAGCCTTTAATCGAACAATTGATTTCTACCTTTACTAATCAGAAGCGTATAAATGAGTAGAAGTATGCCTACGGTGGTAATGTAAAATTAATCCCAAGTGACATGATGTTTCAAGATCTTCCCAGCACCAAGTAAAATGGTTCTGATTGAAGGGACTTTTATTAGCACAGCGTAAACAACGTTATTTTCAGGAATTAGTCCAAATGTCCACGGGCGGCATTACAAAAACGAGGCAGTCTTTCGAATGATACTTGGACATGTTGGAAGATCCCTGGCTTGTTCCTGTTATCTCAAACCGTAAAAAGCTACGCAAATCTTCATCATCACGGACAACACTCTTGTACGTTAGGTATGACCTTGAGAAAACCTAAAAGGACATCTCGAATGTATTTGAAAAACCCATCTCCAATTAAGGGGCGTGTTGTTTGTTTCCAACAGAGTAAACTCGCCCAGAGAACAATTACAATGCAGAGCCACGTTTCGGCGTTAATGGCCCACAAAGGTGGTCCCAAACAAAAGAACAAACTTTAATTTGTTTCGTTCAGTAAGTGTTTCATGTGTCATAGATAAAACGCCATGATTAATGCACAAAGAAAATGTTATTGACAAGTTTTCGGACCGCGATGCTGAAATGTGGTGGTGCACCATCGTGCATGAACCACATTCTGTTTATTAAACCTAAGGGTACGTCTTCGAGTAGTTCTGGTAAATCGTCCCGTAAGAACTACAAGTAAGCCACACCGTTTAACCTGGGCTCTAGGAAATATGGCCCAATTAAATTGTCACCCACAATACTACACCACACGTTTAAGCTGAATTGTACTTTGTGAATTCTGACGCAAGTTGCGTGTGGTTTTTTCTTAATCAGCAAACCAATTGGCGGCTGCTTGTTTTTGGATCGTCCTCGAAAATAGTGAGAACTTCGCCTATTCTTAAAAAACAGAGCACTAAAACAGAGCACTATGTTTTTTAAGAAAGGAATAAAAGAGGTTTCACGTACATGTGTTTGTTTTATTAAACTCATAATTCAACGAAGTCTGTTACAATGCCTTTCTTCACAAATGCCGAATATGCGGATATGCACCTAATGTATGGACTAGCCGAGGGGAATGCCGCTGCAGCTGTACGCTTGTATCAGGAAAGATTTCCGCAGAGGCGACTACCAAATCGACTGACGTTCGAGGCTGTGGACAGTCGTTTGAGGCAAGATGGACGAATCCAACCGGCTGGACCTCAACCTAGAGCGAGAGCCATCCCAGAGGCCGTAGAAGACGAAGTTCTCACCATTTTCGAGGACGAGCCTGAATCAAGTACCCGCCAAGTTGGTCGCCGATTAGGCGTAAACCACACGCTCGTGTGGAAAATCCTCAGAAGCCACCGGTTTCATCCTTTCCATGTTCAAAAAGTTCAAGGTTTGAATCCAGCGGACTACCCACGACGCACGGCGTTTTGTCAGTGGTTTCTGGCTAAAGTAAACGATATCGATTTCCCACGGGATTTGTTGGTTACTGACGAAGCTAACTTTTCACGGGATGGTATTATTAACTTACATAATAAACATCAATGGTCCCAGCTAAACCCCCACGCAACTTGCGTTAGAAGTCACCAAGTACAATTCAGTTTAAACGTGTGGTGTGGTATTGTGGGTGACAATTTAATTGGGCCATATTTCCTAGAGCCCAGGTTAAACGGTGTGGCTTACTTGCAGTTCTTACGGGACGATTTACCGGAACTACTCGAAGACGTACCCTTAGGTTTGGTAAACAGAATGTGGTTCATGCACGATGGTGCACCACCACATTTCAGCATCGCGGTCCGAAATTATCTTAACGCGACCTTCCCTTTGCGGTGGTTAGGTCGAGGTGGACCTGTGGAGTGGCCTGCTCGATCACCCGATCTGAACCCTTGTGATTTCTTTCTTTGGGGCCACCTGAAAGACTTAGTTTATCAGACTGAAGTGCCCGATGTTGAAGAGCTACGTCGACGAATAATTCACGGCTGTCAAACAATTCGCGAAACTCCAGGCATTTTTCAACGTGTAAGGGAATCATTTGTAAGACGTGCTAATGTGTGCCTTAACGCGCGTGGTGAACACTTTGAACAATTTTTGTAACTAGTTGCAATTAAATGTTAAAACTTGTCAATAAATTCATTTTCTTCGTGCATTAATCATGGCGTTTTATCTATGACACATGAAACACTTACTGAACGAAACAAATTAAAGTTTGTTCTTGTTTTTGGGACCACCTTTGTGGGCCATTAACGCCGAAACGTGGCTCTGCATTGTAATTGTTCTCTGGGCGAGTTTACTCTGTTGGAAACAAACAACACGCCCCTTAATTGGAGATGGGTTTTTCAAATACATTCGAGATGTCCTTTTAGGTGTTCTCAAGGTCATACCTAACGTACAAGAGTGTTGTCCGTGATGATGAAGATTTGCGTAGCTTTTTACGGTTTGAGATAACAGGAACAAGCCAGGGATCTTCCAACATGTCCAAGTATCATTCGAAAGACTGCCTCGTTTTTGTAATGCCGCCCGTGGACATTTGGACTAATTCCTGAAAATAACGTTGTTTACGCTGTGCTAATAAAAGTCCCTTCAATCAGAACCATTTTACTTGGTGCTGGGAAGATCTTGAAACATCATGTCACTTGGGATTAATTTTACATTACCACCGTAGGCATACTTCTACTCATTTATACGCTTCTGATTAGTAAAGGTAGAAATCAATTGTTCGATTAAAGGCTATTGAAATTGTCTAGTAATTTTAAACAAGCTGGTTAGTCGGTCTTAAGTGTTACTCCTCATTTTTGGATATTTCCTTGTTTTAGGGGCGAATGTTTGGAAGGCCATATCTCCGTAACAAAATGTTGTACACCCCATGTTCTTTGGTACTTTCCGCTCAGTTTGGTCCCATAAACACGCCCCTTAATTTGTGATGGACTTTTCAGAAACACCCTGTATAGAAAAAATTTCATTGGTTAATTATGAGGATCCTTACTGTAAAAATACGGTAAATTGGAGCCAAGGCTTAAATGATTACCCGGGCATAACGTATCCGGACTTGATTTCATATTTACTATTTAAGGAGAGTTACTATAGTTTTGAGGAATTTAGGGCTTACAAAAGCCTTGAAGCCTATAAACAGTTTGTGGATGGTTGGGTTCGAGATGTTAAAGTGAAGAAATTTAATTCACTTTGCATAGTCAAATGTCATGTAAGTGTAACTGCAAAACTTTTATGTGAAGATTCTTTTACGAAACTTCTGTTTGGATTTGGCAGGTTCTTCATTCTCAAAGGTTAAGGGCAACCGAAAAGCCATTAATACCATGGATAATAGCAGAGGAAGAAGGGAAAATTATTTGCGGTCATTGTACCTGTATCGCAGGACTCGCGGAAAGTTGCACTCACATTGGTGCATTACTGTTTTTTCTTGAATACGCGGTTAGATATAGACAAACAAAAACTGTAACCTGTGAAGCAGCTTACTGGTTAGTACCCCAACTGAAAGAAGTAACCCCATCGACTATCAGTAGCATTGACTTCACAACGCCGGCAAGAAAGAAAATAAAGTTAGACAACCTTCTCGATTCATCTCTTCCTTCATCAATACCAGTGTCTAATGTAAAGAAATCTAAGCCCGTTCCGGCACAAAGTAAAGAAGAATTGAACTCTTATAGGCAAAAATTACACGCAGTTAATCCGAAGGCAGCTATTTTCTCCCTTTTACACGAGTACCAAGAATCGTTCATCCCAAAATGCTTTGAGAAGTGTAGATTTCCACAGATTTTAACCGAGCTATATGAAGAGGATAATGTGAATCTTTCATTTCAAGAACTTGTGGAGAAGAGTAAGCACCTCCAAATCAAAGTTTCCAAGGAGCAATTGTTAAATGTGGAAAAATCCACTAAGGGACAAGCTAATTCAAATAAATGGTTTTTATTCCGAAGTGGGCGTATAACCGCTTCTAAGTTGAAAGCATCTTGCCACACTAATCCTGACAAGCCATCAATCTCTCTGATAAAATTTGTATGCTATCCAAAGTCATGCACATTTTCAACCGAAGCTACTAAATGGGGGTCTACTAATGAACGGGATGCGAGAAGTCAATATTACAATTTAATGAAGCACAAGCACAAAAATCTAGGCGTTGAGGAGTGTGGACTTTTCTTAAGTGAAGATTATCCTTATCTTGGCGCGTCCCCAGATGGTTTAATATCTTGTGATTGCTGTGGAGAGGGAGTTTTGGAATTGAAATGCCCTTATGTTTTTCGCAACGCAGTAATAGAAGAAACCATTGGTTCAGAAAATTCCTGTCTCGATGGGGAGATGTTGTTGATTAAAAATAATTCCTATTTCTATCAAGTTCAGGCGCAGATTTTTATAACAAATAGGAAATTTTGTGACTTTTGCATTTGGACAACAAAAGATTTTTTTCTTCAACGAGTTCTGCCTGATCAAGTTTTTTGGAGTTCTGTCCTTAGAAAGGCAGGTTTTTTTTTCGACAACGTGATAATGCCTGAACTTTTGGGGAAATTTTTCACGCGCAGTTGGCAAGTTCCAAAGGAAAATGTATTGTCCGTACAAGAATCAGACAGTCTATCTTCATTAGTTCCACAACCAGGAACAGCAAATTTACAAGCTCAAACTATTCAAGCTTTCGCGCCTCCTAAAATGAGTCAGGTGCAAAAACCCTCGCAAGGCGAAACCGACCCAATTTCAAAGACCCTCACCTTCTAAAACACGTTCCCCTTCAATTCTACAAGCAACTCTGGCGCAATCCCCACAAAGAGTGAACCAGAGAATTCTTACTCCTCAAAGTCCTAACATCAGGTGTAACAGTTCTAAGAAATTGGAAAGAAAGCGTAAAAAGTGGTGTTTGCCTAACTGTAAAGGCAAACGAACGGATAAATTCATTGCTTGTGATAACGCGACCTGTTCAGTAGAATGGTTTCACGTGAAGTGCTTGGGAATGAAATCCATTCCTCCGGGTTCTTGGTTTTGTCCTCAGTGCAGAATCCAAACAAAATAATATATGAATTAACTGAAAACATTGTTATATTTTATTTGTTTTAAAAAAGGTTAAAGGTTTCAAAAACCTCGGCATTAAAACAAAGCTTAAAAAGTTAAGTTCCTATTATTTATATGTTATAATCTATTTATATATAATAATTAGAGTTTATGTATTTTTTAATATTTGTTTGGATTTAAATCTTAATATATTTAACTCCTTTTTTTAAGTACAAAATAATAAAATATGGGATATCAATAAAAAGTAAATTTTCTTTTCCTTGAAATAAACCAAACATAGTTTTTCTAGTCAATGATAGTTATTCAAATGGTATAATTGGACTAGAAAGATTCGTCAATGCACAACAAACTACCGCAATTTTGTCAATTGCCGCTAAATCCTCGCCATCGCAACATCCCAAAAGTTCAATTGGCATTTTTATATGGAGAATCCTAAATTTTTGGCGAAGAAAACCGATAACACGCTCCACATGTATCCTTACATGTGCTATATCTCTCGTGGACTCCACGTCTTTTGCCGCTAATTGGTTTTTTCTTCCTTTTTTCGTAGGGATTTTAACTTCGGCATAATGAAATGCAACACTCTCCTCAATGTCAAAACCCCTATCTGCTAAAAGCACGTCTCCAGGCAGAAGATTTTCCAAAATACCACAATTTTCGGTGATGTGTGTCTGTCACACGACCTCCCCAGCCTTTCGAAATGAAAGTTACTGTCCCTTGAGGACTAATTCCAATTAAAAATTTCACAGTATTTTGATGTTTATACTGAGACCAAGTTTGCGCTTTTGCCAAGAGCGAGGCTGATTTGTCACAAAACACCTCAAAACAATCTATGACAACAACCACCTTTTTACCAAATTTTTCTTGGAAAGTTATGGGCATTGTTTTTTGAAGGGCCTCTCGTTCTGGCCAAAAAATGTTTTTACAATTTCGATGGTATAAAGCATTTAGACAGTTATAAAATGTTCTCCCAACAGTACGGTCTGAAACGTTAAATCTGTACGCAAGATCCAAGTGGGTGCAACCTAATCTTAATTTCATAAGCGTTAAAATCAGTTGTTGAAACTCGGTTAATTTGGCTTTCGGGGGCTTAAAAAGGTAAGGTTTGACTTCTTCATACACTACGAGCAATAATTCATAATTTTCTAATCCCGTAAAAAAGTTCACCTTTGCGTATTGGTCCTTGAAAAATGACTGCTTCAACAAATGTTTTTCTAGTTCCTTTTTAGTTTCAAGGAGACTAGAATTTAATTCCTTCAAATCATTGATAAGATTTTTAGTCTGCTCTTCCGACACTTTCAGCTTTTCTTTCAAGTTTTCAATTCGTAACTCTGCACTTTCTAATTCAAAAGTGTAAGAAACCCTAAACTTGGTTTGCGTTCCCTGGTGAATTAAATCAGGTCTTGCTGGTGTTTTCTGCAGTATTATATCTTGCTCCATCTGCATATCATCCTCAGTTAAAAACTCATTTGTCTGTGTGCCCTGCTCAATTAAAATGGTATTTGTTTGCGTGACCTGCTCAGTTAAAACCGTATCAGTCGCTGTGCATTCGTCGACATTAGAAAGTCTTTTATCTCCTGTTCGTTCGCAGTTTTGAGTGTTTACATCAATGTCTTGCATCACTTGTTCTTCATCTACTCTAGGTATCGGCCCGACTATATTCGATGGTTCATTTGGACGAGCATGGCGTTTTAGCCTCCTTTCATACCGTTTCGCCTTAGATAGAATGGCTTGTTGTTTACTTAGTTTTGGCCATACCAACAGCGAAGGTGCCCAGTCTGGATGAGTTTCATCGTAAAGCTTTGCTGGAATTCCTATACAAGTAACACATATTAATAGATGCTCGTTTTTAATTCTTTCCATTTTCAATTTTCATACAACAAAATATTTAGCACAAACCTGAAATAAAATGTTTGGAACACACCCGCATTAAGTCTATTTGTGCATCACTCAGCTTAGTACTACATATGCCCGTTTGCGGCCTTGGTCCAATGCTTCTCATCCACTGAAATCGCCTCTTCGTTGATAAATCCAAGGTTTTTTTACCTTGATTTCTTATTATTCTTGGAATTCTAAAGAATTTCTCACGACTTTCAGCAACAGCTTTGCTTTTACACTCAAAAACGCAACAGTATAGCACCATCTTTCGAGAGTTCAATGTATTTTTGTAGAGGGCGACACATACAATATGGCGGCCGATTCAAAATTCAAATCGGGCGGTAAAAAATTACAAACCGGTGACGTCACTGAATTGTTCGTGCTGTTTATAAAGCATTTTTAATATATTTACCCATTTTTTTCGTGGCCAAATTTCAATTTATATTTTGAGACCTATTTCATAATTTTCAGTCCGTCACTTGGCGAATAATCAACATTCAATGTAATGTAAATCCATCTATTAATTCATGTGACTTTGTATTTTCCACTTTTCTTTGTTCTTACCTTAATTGTTGTTAAATCGTTAGTTTCATTAGAACTTAATGCGATGAAACGAATAATGAGGTTAAAAGTTCCGTGTAGGTCTGGTTTAATAATTACACAAAAACGAAGTTCATAAGGGTTGTGAATCACAAAAAAGGAGGATAAGAACAGTTGCATGAACATTTGTAGGAAGTCCCACCATGTGAAGGCTAGACAGTTCCCGTAATCAAACGTCTAACGATTATAATAGAGTTCAAGGCAATCATTTCAATTCATTTGACGGATTGCTCTTAAGTGGATTAGTCGGAGACCAGTTGATAATGAATAGCGCAAATGCTTGAACATTTGATAGATGTCCCGCCATTTGGAGGCTATACGTTACTCGTTACATCTCGTACCCGTGATGGTGGAGTAAGAAGACAATGCGACAGATTCGGTTTATGTGGAATGGGCGAGAGACTAGGCAGATGATGGAATAGTGGCCACTAAAAGGGTGGATCGGTACTCGAGTAAAATAGTTAACATAGTGAAATACAATTTCCCCAATTACGAGAAAAAGCGTACTCAGTTCAGAAATGGGGAATACCGCGAACGCGCTCTATTGTAACAAAGAACAGAAAGACAGACACAGAAACGTCCCAGACAGTACCTCTCAATAGCGTAACGTTCCTATAACAAAGAGGAGAGAGAGAGAGACGGAGAGATAAAAGAGGAGGGAAATAGGGAGAGAGAATCAGCATAGGCAGCCGTGATCCATGCGTAGTGAGAAGAGGGGAAAATATACGGTACGCCGCGGCTCTTAACGCGCAACTTTCTTTCGGGCTACCAATACTAGAGAGAAATTTCAGTTACGTAGGGGATGACAGGTCCCCCCTTAGCGCGAAAGAAGTGCGTCCTAAATCTTATCGTACCAGAAATTTTTGTTACTACCCCCCCCCCCCATTTTTTCCATTTTTCGGCGGAAGTTATAGAGCGCGTTTCTATCTCCCTATTTCCCTCCTCTTTGGAGAGATAATTAGTATAGGCAGCCGTGATCCATGCGTGCAGGGGTAAATCTACGGACGGTACGTCGCGGCGCCTGAGCGCAGCTTTATCGCGCATAGTTGACATAGGGAATGACAGAGACAAGACAAGGAGGTCCATCCGCCCACGCGGAAAGGATATGAGTCCTGAAACTGAACTTTTAGAAAACTGTTTTAACTACCCCTTATTTTGCCATTTTTTAGCGCATTTTATAAAGCCTGTTTCTATCACCTCTCTGTCCTCTTTGCCTATAATAGAGGTAAAAATATAGTGTTAAGAATGTTTACCGGCGAAAAAACATTATCCACAAACCTTAGGTCAAATGGTCGTTAAATGTTTCCCTCAAAATGTTTAACAGATGTTCGTGGAATTAATTGCAAGCAAATGAAAGGAAAATACAAGTTACAAGTATTTATTCGCTCTCGATTGCCCCCTCCCCATTTGCGCAATTGGCAATTCTCTAGCCTTGCAACCACAACAAGATAATGAGGCGTCTCTGTATTTTTTTTTATTTTAGCATTAACAGTTACGGCCCATTCATTACAGAAAAGGATGAAAAATAAAGTTTTTGTCCAACAATATTTTAAATGCTCATGTTACGATTAAAAAGAAATTTTACATTGTCTAGCAGCCTTCAAGTACATCTAGTCATTCATGTGACTTCTACGTTCATGTTCTGTCAAAGAACTCTTCCACGTACTTGCATAGTCACATTGATCACATTTCATTTGAAGGGTTTTTCGCCACTGTGAATGCGTTGATGTTTGATCAAATGAACCTTCTGCGTGGATCCATAGTCACATTGATCACATTTGAAGGGCTTTTCACCACTGTGAATGCGTTGATGCGCGATCAAATTAATCTTCTGCGAACATTTATAGTTACACTCTTCACATTTGAAGGGTTTTTCACCACTGTGAATGCGTTTATGCGCGACTAAATTAATCTTCACTGTGCTGGCATAGTCACACTGATCACATTTGAAGGGTTTTTCACCACTGTGAATGCGTTGATGAATGGTCAAATCAATCTTCCGCCTACATTTATAGTCACACTTCTCACATTTGAAGGGTTTTTTACCACTGTGAATGCGTTTATGCGCGACTAAATTAATCTTCACTGAGCTGGCATAGTGACACTGATCACATTTGAAGGGTTTTTCACCACTGTGAATGCGTTGATGAATGGTCAAATCAATCTTCCGCCTACATTTATAGTCACACTTCTCACATTTGAAGGGTTTTTTACCACTGTGAATGCGTTTATGCGCGACTAAATTAATCTTCACTGAGCTGGCATAGTGACACTGATCACATTTGAAGGGTTTTTCACCACTGTGAATGCGTTGATGTGCGATCAAATTATACTTGTGCGTGCTGGCATAATCACATTGATCACATTTGAAGGGTTTTTCGCCACTGTGAATGCGTTGATGTCTGATCAATGTACTCTTCTGCGTGGATCCATAGTCACACTGGTCACATTTGAAGGGTTTTTCGCCACTGTGAATGCGTTTATGTCTGTTCAAATCCTTCTTCCACGTACTTGCATAGTCACATTGATCACATTTGAATAGTTTTTCTTCGTTACCCTTTCTGGCGTGAGGTTGTGGACCCCTTTTATATTCAGCAGAATATTTGATCCGAGTTGAACGTTTCTTCTTGAATTTTCCTACAGAAAATTATTAACGAAATATAGAAACGACACACATACCATTTATAATATAGCATCAATAATACAGTAACATTCAAGCGCACTTCATAAAAAATGTAATGCTAAGGCCTGTACGAAAACTCAGTGTTAAAGAAAAGAAACAGTACTGATCAAAGCGTTAGCCGATGAGCAAATAACCACATCAACCAAAAGGGGATGAACGAACATCAACTGAAATGAAGGAGAAACCTTGGCGCGAAACTAGAAAGGTTGAATTAATGCTGAGTGAACACAAGTTACCAATTTATTTCGTTCTTGCACCTCCTCTCTCTTGTCAAGTCTAGTTTTCACTTTGTTTCTCTGCCTGGCAAATGGCACGCCAGAGATCTTATTAGTGTTATATTTTCCACATATGTGAAATAAAGTACAATTGACACATAATTAAATATAACTAATGTGGATATCCCTTCGATAGATAATCATAAAACTAATTGTTCCAAAAATCTGAGTAACCAGAAACAATATCTCATTTTATCCAGCAACAAATAAACTCCGAATTTTTGGTCGAAATAAGTACCAGCATAAGAAAATAATATAAAGCTCCCTATAAGTATGAGTCTCTCCATTTAAGCCATGTAAACAGCATTTTCTTCCATTGAAATTTTTAAAAAGGCTCTAAAGCCACCTATTAAGAACTTATGGCGTTAAAAAAATTTATAATGTAATTAAATCGTTAAAGGTCTTGAAGTTATTATTATGATAATTATAACTGATTAAGTGCATGTCAAAATTATCATAATAAGTTAATAGATAGCGCGAGATTTCGACGACCAAGGCTAGCCCCTACACATATGAGGTAAGGAATGTCTGTGTCTCTACGGGCGTGGCCAAAATTCCCCGGCCCATCGTGCTTTTCGCGGACACCTTAGGTGGCGGTTTCGCCCCCCTTTACTCGTAGTGGCAAAACTTCTCCCTTGGGTCATAAATAGGAAGCGCGCCAAATTTGGAAGCATATGCTGTAGTATGAATATGAGCTACGTTTCATACTTAAAGGGAGCTATGTATTATTTTCTTATGGTACCAGCGATAAGAAAGGAGTGAAGACCCTTGCGAAAGAGGACATTTTAAAGGTTCTGATACATTATAATCTAGCTTTATTGCGCGTCCATAACACCCAGTGGGCTATATTTCAATGGGTCACGATTTCAATGCATAGAGAGGTGGGGGCTAGCCCCTACGCCACAGCTTACCGACAGCGCCCTATACTAAGTATTAACCTCAGCAAGTTTTGATGGGAAGGAGAAAACGGGTTACACCGCGCAGGAAAAAGTGGGTGACAACTTTCAGAACTCTATGCAGAAGGTTTTGTACCCAGTTTTTCACTCGGTGACACACAGGGTTGGAAATAAGGTGGATTTTGTTAGTGGTCCTCAGGACTTTCAACAAGTTGCCACTAAATATCAATCAGCATGTCTAATGATATTTGAAGTTCTTCATCCTTTTCTGAACTATCCTTATTGCGTTTTACTTCCTTTCGGTGGCTATATCTTCTCTCGCTCTCAGTAAGCCATAGTGCGAGAGTTCCCTTAGGATCAAAATCCTGTAATGTGACTATACTAGTACCATACACTACTGCCTAATGCGACTACTGACAACTAGTACTGACTATGGTCTAGGCTGTTGACTACAAGAGACTCATTCTAGAGTATAGACTACAAAACATTTGTAGGGAAGTTGTAGCTAAGGAGTACTAACTATATAGGAGTAGAATTGGTAAAACCATTTGTTCAGCTAGAAAAATTCTAATAAGAAACCCCGATTTAACAAACTGGTCCCACCGTCTTTTTTTTTTTCAAAAACGATAATTAATAATAAGCACTGACCGCCGGTTTTGGAATAAATAAACTGGTCCGAGCAATTAATAAACTGGTTTTGGACTTGTAAATCTGTCTTATTTCCAACCCTGTGCCACAGTCCGGGATCGAACCCGGGACTCTCTTGCTGCGAGGCGAAAGGTCCAAAAGCTGAACACTATTTGATTTTATCGGTAGAGAGTTCACTCGTTTTTCGAAAAATGTTAAAAATATATTCGGATATTTTTACTGATTTGAACGTTTTTGAAAACGTCCTTAGTTTTAGCGGGAATTTAACTCGTTCACTAAATAAACTAATCATGGATAAAGACAACCTCTTTGACAAAAGCGTAGGCGAGAAGAAAGTAGGGACAGGTCAGTGTTATTTAACATTTTCTTCTATTAACGCCCCAAGCGAATTTAACCCATTAAATAATTTTTGGTAAATTTAGCGCTGGAACGTAAAATGTTTATCTATCTCGTACCCAAGAAATTGTTTTGCATAATTGTTTCGAATAAGTTACGGCGAGGATGACAAAACAAGTTTAAAAAAAAACTCAGTACATTATGGCCTTGACAACCATATCTTCTCTATATAAATCGAAGTCCTGACTGACTGACAGATAATCACCGCCCAGCCCAAACCGCTTGCCCTAAAAGGCTGAACATCAGCAGGAACGTTACCCATAAGCAGTAGGCGCGTACGAAGAAGGATATTTCCAATCTGCCCCCATCTTAATAAATGGCGCCCAGAAATGTCAAAAATCTTCTCTATGCAACAAATTCGGAGCGTTTCAACCGATTTCACAAATATTTTGTACACTGGTTTCCTTTAGCCTATAGACGGGCTATATGGTCTTTCGGGATCGATTTGTTGCCATCATTTTAAATGGCGGCCAGAAATTTAAAAACAATTCTTTATGGAATAATGTAAGCATGAAAAGTAATAAAAAATGTCCCGACGAGCTGCAGGCAAACGCCGAGTGCCTTCACTCCTAGGGTGCTACAAAAAGGTTAGTCATCAGTAAAATCTAACCATTCTTTATATCATTTTCATGCAAGTTCTTATTTCACGCGACCAACGCCGCGGGTAAAAGCTAGTTCCGAATTAAAATGGAGGAGAGATGGAAAGTAGAACTCGTCGAACGATATTTTCGGATAAAAATCCAAGATGGAAACTTATGACGACACACCTAGAATCCTCGAGATATTTCCCAATTTTTTGATACGGGTTCTGCACGAACCCTGGAATAGGGATCTGCCTGCTTTTACCAGGAATATTAAATAGGTTTTTTCAGTTTTTCACCTAGATAGCAGCATTGCCAATAGCGTATTCAACTTAGCGCTCAAGGGCGCTAGATCTGCTCGCGCTCCGATTTCCGTTTTCCATTTACCGAGCGCTGGACCCAAGATCCCATCGGTGCTAATCTGTAGAGAATTGATAGCTCGTTAAATTTGTATCGACGATTAGGACGGGCTCGTAAACGCAGCTCAAGAAATGAAGCGCATTTCATGTCGTCTAGAGCAAATCAAGAGCGATCTCAGAGCCAGTTAGATGGAAAACGCCATTAGACTATACATCGAGAAGGCGGAATTAATTGATTAGCATATTTCCCCCATTGGGGGTAGGAATATGAATCCCCACCCTAGGCACTCAGACTATTAAAGAATAAAATGACTTACCATTTCCGAACAACGTGATTCGGAATTCTTTGGAGCGATTTCTTGAAATGTCTCCGAGTTGGACACCGAACTATTATTTCCAACTTCAACTGGAACTTCGGGTAAATTGATTTCCATAGAGACGGAGGTCAATTCTGACAGTTCATTTGGGTTACGTTTTGGTTTAAGAACACACTCTGGCACACTCATTGGATCAACAAGCTTCAGTTTTGGCAAACACAGTACCATAGTTCGATTTTGTCTATCAGTTTTCTTCGCACCTGTCCAGGTTATTCTGGATTGGTTATCATCGAGATCGTTTTCTACGGCTAATTCTAGTGAATCGCTTTCGACATTTGCGCCAAGAGAAAGATCCAAATGGTTTTGAACTTCAACATTCAATTCAGGAACACGAAATTCCTTTGATCGAGTTGCTCTTTCGTCAGTTTCTCCCTCTGTCGAGACACTTTGTGATTTACAATAAGAATCGATAATTGTATTATTGTTCTCAAGAGGTTCTCGTGACGAATCACTTTCCGTCGTTGTGTCGAGAGGCATTTTCAATTCGTTTTCGGCTTCGAGCTTCGGCGAAGGTACACAAAGTGGCGATTTCTCACTGCATATCAACTTAGGGACACACGCATTCGTAATTCGCGTTATAAACCCCACATTTTTAGACTTTTTTGGGATAATTTCAGTTTCGTTGTTAGCATTGCCAACCTCGGCAACATAAGGCGATTCTTGACTAATTTCTTCTCTACCCAGCATGCCTTGGACATTGACAGCTTCGACACTGTGCATCACAATTGGAAGAGATAACTCCTGGCCATTAATTCCCGAATCATTTTCAACGGGTTCAGATTTCACTAATTCATCGTTAGCTAATTGATCCATTCCACTTTTCTCCTATTTTTCAAACAATCAACTCTTAACCTTTGGAGTAACTCTTTCCTACCGACCATGAAAATGAAAAATGTTCCATACCATCAGATCTTTGATTCTCCTTTCCAACTCTTTATTGACCCTATTGAGTCTTTCAATTTCGTCTATTTGTTTATTTATCGTAAATGTAGTTTTCACTCTCTCTTTTGCCATGTTTGAAATTAAAACATTACGCTAAACAAAATAAGATTTGATTTTAACAGTAAATATTCTTTGGACTCTCGTTGGCTGAGCATATTTTAAAGGGGCAAGCAAGATAGAACAAAGGTCCTAGTTGGGTTTCTTTGTTACTAAACAGGAACATGTTACCAATCCCCTTAGATCAGAGCCAATCCTGATTGGTATTTTCACAAATAAACCTAATTATTCACCCACCCACAGAGTTTGGTTCTACTTTAAGGGACATAAGAATCGACAACTCATTCTGTACATTTAAAATGGGCTATGATACCAAAGGGTCTCAATATTTCTGTGCTTAATTTCACACACTAGTTAAAAATACCTCGGCTTGAAGATTTACTAAACTCATTTCGGAATTTTGTGCAGAGAGTTTGTGAAATTGTAAATCTTCCCTAAAATAAAATATTTTTTCAAACAGAAGAAAACGAACATATAACAAGAAAGGTTTCCCAAAACATTGTAGCTTTCGCTATCAAAGCTTAGAAAAACATGCTTAGCTAGTTCAAAAGATTGTGACAATTGACACTGCAACTTTCTTCAAGATTAGGGAATTCCTAAAACCCATGATTTTTTGAATACAACCAGCTTCGTATAAATTATTTATTCTGCTAGTATTTTTTACTTTTAAAATAACAAGAAAGATCTTTTTCTTTTCAAGGTATAATAGTTTCGATAGGTTTGGATCCGTAACACGCCTTAATGACACCCAAGTTACAATTTATTCATCACTTACCAGCTTAAACGTTAGACCATAACACGACAATCCTTCACAAAATCCATCATACCTTGTACAGTTTCCCTGTTTAGATAACATGCGTAACATTTTAATGATAATAAACAAGACGGCCCAAGGGCTCGTAATAGTAGCCATATCGTACGAGTGAATAGCCCCTCTATACCCTACCCTAATGAGTGGATAACCCCTCTATACCTTACCCTAATGAGTGAATAGCTTTTTCAATGCTTAAATGATTTACCGTGCATAAAATCAGAGTGAATAGCCCCTCGATTCCCTACTCTAAACAGTGATTAAATTATAACCGTATAAATTTACTTATGCTGTAATTCTATTATTCAGGCGAATCGAAGAACAGATAGTTTTTAGTGATAATCCCCTCTATGAGTTTACAACATAGACTTATGCCGATGCACACTTATCGCATCTTATAAATTTCTAACAAGGACTTATGCCCAGAAACTTTTGAAAGAGAAAGTTTAGTTATAGTGATTACGCAATTTAGTGATTATCCCCTCGAATTACCTTTAGCAATGCTAAAATGATCAAACGCATAACGCTCTTTTAACACTATGTTAGCTCTATCTAAACCCACATTTGAATTAACCGCCAAAACGTTCCAGTCAAACATAACATAGATGACGATAGCTACCGAACGAGAACGAAACGGGGAAAATCGTTATCTATTTAATTAGCACATACATAAAAAGAAAATAAATATAAAAACCCCAAACATACAAATTCAAAAGTTTCCGACCCCACAGATTAAGAGGTACTCCACCCCACACCACCCCGACATTTTAGAGATAAGAATAAATAATAAAAAACTCGAGTCTCTATAGCTCAATGGTAGAATGTCCGTCTTCTGCGTGAGGGACCCGGGTTCGAATCCCGGCTGCGATCTCAAAATAATTTTAATTAAAATTAAATCTCTAACCGAGCCCAGTAACCCCTATGGGTGGGTTGTGGTAATATAAAGTTCCTTTTAAGCTAAAATCTGACGATAACGAAGCGACAACCCCGGCCACTACTACTACTACTACTACGACGGCTCGGGTCAAACTAAGAGCCTATCGTATACTACGATATGGCTAAAAACATGGCCATAAACAAAGATTCAGCGTTTTCCCCTCATCAATATAGATTCTTACCAGTCAAGGCCCGACTAGAAGTCAATAGAGTACAAAACTTTTGTAGGGAAGTTGTAGCCAAGGAGTACTAACTACCTAGGAGTAGAATTGGTAGAAAATGTGTTGAGCTAGAAAAATTCTTATAAGGACCCAGAATTAATAAACTGGTCCCACCGTCAATTTTTTCCAAAAACAATTATTAATAAAGTGGTCCCTGGGACCACTGACCCCAGGTTTTGGAAAAAATAAACTGGTCCCAGCAATTAATAAACTGGTTTTTGACTTGTAAACCTGCCTTATTTCCTACCCTGACCCTGTCTCTGACAAACTGTCCGAGACTAGTCCTCTATTCGCGAGCGTTTCTTAGCAAGCGGTCTTAGGCGAAATTGTAGAGTACTGGGCTGGCGAGCGATAGGTCCGCGGTCCGATTCTCCGTGGAGGAAGAAAATTTAAAAAATACAAGTTTGTCAAGACAAAAATATTAGCCACATCGTATGATCGTAAAGTACGTAAATTAGAACAACGAGATCAATTGGAAAAACTTCTTCCCGGTCGGTTAAAATTTATATAATATACATTTTGCCTCTCCTACCGCGAAGTTATATCTCCTGGCCTCAAATAAGATCATGACTACTAGTTGAAGAGATAGAGAGAGAGAGGAAGGGGACCCTGTCTCTGACAAACCAGGGACAAACTCTCCGAGACTAGTCCTCTATTCGCGAGCGTTTCTTAGCAAGCGGCTCTGGGCGAGGCTGTAGAGCACTGGGCTGGCGAGCGATAGGTCCGCGGTTCGATTCTCCGTGGAGGAAGAAAATTTAAAAAATATAATCTCTTCCATGTATCAAGTTTAAAACTCCACCTGTGAACTGTAACGTTAACTAAAAAGAAAAATATTTTCTCTCGACATTCAAAAATGACGAACGATACTGCCAAAGGCAGGACTGTGGCACTACTACTACGAAAATGACAACAGGGCAGATCAAACTAAGAGCCTCATCGTATACTACGATGTGGCTAAAAATAAATCTATCCCTGGCGAGTAGCTCCAGGCGAAACTGGGCCGCGGCGGGCTAGAGAGAAAACGGATCGGGATTAGGTACGTGCGTGTAGGCGGCAGCGGTTTCGGCCGCTTTCGGCGTCGATTGGGAATGGGAGTTTGGGACATTCTAAAAAAATATTTAAGGCCATTGTTACACAATCATGCTCGCGACACTTATGATCTTCTTACAATCAGAAAAACACTAATTTATTTATTCATCTCGAAAGATTTTAAAAGTGTGAATAAATAATTAAATGGTAATTGCAAGAAGTTTTTTTCTTAAATGAAAAACTTTCAACAGGCTTGTTTCGTATCATGAACAATGACATAACAATGAATAGTTTCGATTACCGTTTTTGATAAAAATAATAATTATCATTTTTATAAATCTTTCTAATAATAATGAAAATATATAATAAATATTAGAATAATTACGCATTATTAATAGCATTGAAACGCTGGAAAATAGTAATTTTTTATTAAAAAAATTTGCCCATCATATTTATGCACGCTCCCTCCAATTTCAAATATATGGAAGATCCCTTAACATGGGATTGCTACGAGCACCATCTGCGAAAAGAAAAGAGCAAAAAACAAGGTGTCGCGTTCCTTAAAAGTACCCCCTAGCCAGAAGGGCGTACTAGGGCCTTGATATAACGTAGGCAACGAATATACTTATCACTAAAATTTCAAGAGATTCGAACTAGTGAAACCGAAGAAAAACCATTATCACAGAGTAGCAGACTACACAACAAAGAGTGACGTCATTTTCGGAAGCACTCTATTGGCTGTGCCGAGCAAAGAGAGAAAAAAGTTTAATTTTTTTCAACTTTTTTTCTTGCTTTTCCGACATCAAGAATGAGAAAATTTTGGCCGTGTGAACAGTGCATTTTCTAGAGGCTGGTGAAGCCAGAAATTCTGATGAGCTCAGCACGGCGAGCGTGGCGAGAAAAAGAGTGTCGTCTGAACGGGCCTTTAGATTGTTGTTGGGTGCTGTCATAGCCCACTCGATCACGCGGATCACGACGCGAGCGGCTTGCGTTGACGAGTGCGTGATCGAGTGGGCTATGGTGCTGTACAACCTTAGCACATTGGAAACCACACGGAGTGATGCAAAATGATTTTTGCCCTTAGAAGTAGTCGCGACAGTAAAGCAAATATGCCTATGATCCGACAGAGACGGCCCATTGGATACATGCCAGTTAGACACAGAAGACGCAAGGTTTTCCGTGGCTAACGTAAGGTCAATGACCTCCCTTCCGCGAACATGCAAAGCTACACTTAAACTACAATTTAAGCGGCAATGAAAGTTCTGAGGGGGCTAGCTGGTGGCAGAAATGGAACTCGTTCGAAAGAAGAAAAGCTCAAACATTTGGAAGTGCGTTTGGAACAAACTTATCCAAAATTAATTACTTTTTTTTTCATTTTAGCATTCTCTGTGTGAATTTTATTATATTTAATACAAAATAAATTATGAAAATGACGTTGTAAAAATTGGATATAGTGCTTCAAGTGTCTTGTCTCTGAAAATGTACACCGCTTCCGATAATACCCACCAGAACGGAGAAGGTTAGTTTCACAGTTTCGGCCCAATCATTATAGAAAAAGAAAATCCATCTATTCATTCATGTGACTTTGTATTTTTCCACTTTTCTTTGTTCCTAACTTAATTACTGTTAAATCGTTAGTTTCATTAGAACTTAATGCGATGAAACTAATAATGAAGTTTAAAGTTCCGCGTAGGTCTGGTTTAATTACATTCCTATAACAAAGAGGAGAGAGAGACGGAGAGATAATCAGTATAGGCAACCGTGATCCATGCGTGTTGAAAACGGGGGTAAATCTACGGACGGTACGTCGCGGCGCCTGAACGCAGCTTTCTCGCGCATAGTTGACATAGGGGATGACAGAGACACGACGAGGAGGTCCATCCACCCATGCGGAAAGGATATGAGTCCTGAAACTAAAATTATAGAAAATTGTTTTGACTACCCCCTTATTTTCCCATTTTTTAGCGCATTTTATAAAGCGAAATCTATCACCTTTCTCTCCTCTTTGCGTTAAGAATGTTTACCGCGAAAAAACGTTATCCACATAAATGTGATGAACATCAAATAAATAGGGAGTACTAACCTTAGGTCAAATGGTCGTTAAATATTTCCCTCAAAATGTTCAACAAATGTTCGTGGAATTAATTGCAAGCAAATTTAAAGATAGGAAAAGACAAGTTACAAGTATTTATTCGCTCTCGATTGCCCCCTCCCCATTTGCGCAATTGGCAATTCTCTAACCTTGCAACCACAACAAGATATAGAGGCGTCTCTGTATTTTTTATTTTAGCATTAACAGTTACGGCCCAATCATTACAGAAAAGGATGAAAGATAAACGTTTTTGTCCAACAATATTTAAAATGTTCATGTATACGATTAAAAAGAAATTTTACATTGTCTAGCAGCCTTCAAATCCATCTAGTCATTCATGTGACTTCTACGTTCATGTTTTGTCAAATCACCCTTCCACTTACATGCATAGTCACATAGATCACATTTGAAGGGTTTTTTGCCACTGTGAATGCGTTGATGATTGATCAAATTACTCTTCTTTGTGCTGGCATAGTCACACTGATCACATTTGAAGGGTTTTTCACCACTGTGAATATGTTGATGTGCGATCAAACTAATCTTCTGCGTACATTTATAGTCACACTCTTCACATTTGAAGGGTTTTTCACCATTATGAATGCGTTGATGTGCGATCAAATTATACTTTTTCGTGCAACAATAGTTACACAGATCACATATGAAGGGTTTTTCACCACTATGAATGCGTTGATGTGCGATCAAATTACTCTTCATTGTGCTGGCATAGTCACACTGACCACATTTGAAGCGTTTTTCCCCGCTATGAATGCGTTCATGCACGACTAAATGACTCTTGACCGTGCATCTATAGTCACATTTCTCACATTTGAAGGGTTTTTCACCACTGTGAATGCGTTGATGATTGATCAAATTACTCTTCATTGTGCTGGCATAGTTACACTGATTACATTTGAAGCGTTTTTCTTCGTTACCCTTTCTAATGCGACGTTGTGGACCCCTTTTATATTCAGCAGAATATTTGATCCGAGTTGAACGTTTCTTCTTGAATTTTCCTGCAGAAAATTATTAACGAAATATAAAAACGACACACATTCCATTTACATTATAGAATCAAAGATACAGGAACATTCAAGCGCACTTCATAAAAAATGTAATGGTAAGGCCTCTACGAAAACTCAGTCTTAAAGAAAAGAAACAGTGCTGATCAAAGCGTTAGCCGATGAGCAAATGACCTCATCAACCAAAAGGGGATGAACGAACATCAACTGAAATGCACGAGAAACCTTGGCGCAAAACTAGAAAGGTTGTATTTTCGGATGATCAAATACCAGCTGATGCTGCGTGAACACAAGTTACCAATTTATATCGTTCTTGCACCCCCTCTCTCTTTTCTAATGTCTAGTTTTCACTTTGTTTCTCTGTCTGACAAATGGCACCCCCGAGATCTTATTAGTGTTATATTTTCCACATTTGTGAAATAAAGTACAACTGGCACATAATTAAAAATAACTAATGTGGATATCCCTTCGATAGATAAAACTTATTGTTACAAAATCTGCGTAACCAGAAACAATATCTCGTTTTATCGAGCAACAAATAAACTCCGAATTTTTGGTCGAAATAAGTACCAGCATAAGAAAATAATATAAAGCTTCCTATAAGTATGAGTCTCTCCATTTAAGCCATGTAAACAGCATTTTCTTCCATTGAAAGAAAGTTTCTTAAGGCACCTATTAAGAATTTATGGCGTTAAAAAAATTTTATAATGTAATTAAATCGTTAAAGGTCTTGAAGTTATTATTATGATGATAATTATAACTGATTATGCGCATGTCAAATTTATCATAATAAATTAATAGATGGCGCCAGATTTCGACGACCTGGTACGGGGTAAGAAGTGTCTCGTGTCTCTACGGGCGTGGCCAAAATTCTCCGGCCCATAGTGCTTTTCGCGGACACTTTAGGTGGCGGTGGCGGTTTCGTCCCCCTTTACTCGTGTAATGTTTAGTCTCATTACTCTTATGTTTCACTCTATAATTAATAACCCTCTATACTTTTATTAACATTCTTTATTTAGTTAAAAACATTACTATCACACTCAAGCTCGAGTCCAATACTGTCGTTCGCTAGATCCCCCCACCCCTCTTTAGTTTCGATCAATCGGTTCAGTTCAGTTCAAATATATTATTTCTGATGTCGGCTCCCAGACTCCCACATCTCCCCTTCCCCGACTCCTCCAACCACAAACCAGCATTAATTAAATTAAATGTTTTTTTTTCTATAATTGTTTATGTACTAAATATCACTACTTTATACAAGCTAAAATTTTCTATTACTATTTCACTGATATCATTGTGGTTTAGTTCTTGTTCGTCTTGGTCTGTTTGGCAAATTGTCTACGGTATTGGGTTTTGTACTTCTATACATTTGGTCCAGTTCCCCCACAATGTCTCCTTCCTCGGATATGAGTGACTTATATGATAGGTCGGATTCAATTTGTTCCAGTGCTTCTTTTGTTTCCTCTACAACTTTAAGTTCATCTTCATAATGGTCAAGATCGGGAGGTTTAAGTGGTTCTTCTGTTCTTCTCTTATTTGCAAGATTTTGGACTATTCCAGCTAGGCTGGGTGGCGCTGACAAATGTGTCGGGTGTGGAATTCGGCTGCCATTTTTCTTATATTGGCAAGAGTTTCCCTGTGGCTGTCGATTACTTGACCGTTCTTTCAGCGCTTCTTGTCTACTTATGCTTCCGTTTTTCGGACCCGGTTTATCTAGGAGGCTGTGTACATTTTGTGTAGTCCTTGCGAGCTCTCTCCTCACTATTCCTAGTGAGGTACACATTTTGAGGCCTATGATGGTTAGTGCTGGTCTTTTGACAATGTAGAACGTTGTATAGAAGTAATTCTCTCTAAATCCACACCGTAGCCGACATTCTCCGAGCAGTTTTAATTCTTCTCCCGTATAGGTTCTGATCTTAGCTGTGGTTTCCAGTATGGGTGCTCTGTTCTGCTCCGGTATCATTAAATATGTATAATAAGACATTACATTTGCTTGCGCCCCAGTATCAATCTTCATGGGAAGACGTTCCGTTTCAATTTGGATTTCTTCGATCCATTCGTCTAATTCGTTATTGTCCGGGATATTGATAAACTTTAAAAAGCGTTCCTAGAAAGAGAGCCTCTTCGTCCACATTAGTGTTTAATTTCATACTGTGATTTGCTTGGTTCCAGTCTTGTGTTGAAAAAGTCGAGAGTTTATAGCTAGGGCCGCTGGAGCAGGTGTCACTCACCCCCTGAGTATGCCACTGGTGATTCGTAATTTGCATTTGCTCTTGGGTCTCCTCAGGTGTGTCCTCTTGTACCAGAAAGTGTACCGATGGAGGTGGCGGGCACATTCTGCTGTAGTGTCCCAATTTTCCACAATTATGGCATGGTCTACCTTGAGCTGGGCAGAATTGGTGAGGGTGTATTGTGCCGCAGTTAGTACAGCCTTGTATTGTGCCACAGTTAATACAGCCTTGACTATTATCTTACTGAGTTGAAAGCCCTCTTCCGATTTCGGTATGCCTTGTCCATGCAGTATTAGGCCTAATTTGAGGCGAATATCCTTGCGATCTTCCACTCTGTACAAAATATGGTGTTGACTGAAATCTAGTTGATTGGTGGTACGGCTGTCTTGCCTCTTGTCCTCTAAACCCAACCGTGGGCCTGTAACTCTGACTTGGGTGCTTTTGTTGGTTATGTATGGCGTTGATTACCGGTGTATCTTGTCCATTAACTTGCTGCAAGCCCTTCTTTGAAGATTCCGCTGTTTTACAGATCGAAATTGCCTTCGGTAAATCTAAATCATCCGTGTCAAGCAGTTTCTCCCTCAATGTTTGATCTGTAATTCCCAATATTATGCGGTCCATTATCAAACCTTCTTTTAGAGTTCCAAACTCGCAGTTAGCCGCTTTAGTCCTTAGGCTAGTAACATACTCATCGATGGATTGGCTTGAATCTTGATTCGTTTTATAAAAATAAATAAAATGTCTTTTTACGGTGAGGCTCATATACGGTTTATAATGGCCGTCGAACGCAGTTAGAACTTCTAGTAATGTCGGATTGGTATCGGTCTCAATGTACGCAAAGGAGTTGTACAACTCGATTCCTATGTCCCCGATAGTATGGAGTAAAATCGCACGCTGCTGAGCAACTGGTTTAGTATCGAGCCCTATAGCCGCTGCATAGTACTGGAATCGCTGTTTCCAACGGCGCCATTCTTGGGCCGGATTATCTTCAGGCGCAAAAGTATGTGGTGGTTGGTAGACAGTTGCCATCATTATGTCGACGTCCGCCGTATGAACAACAGTAATCTGATTCCAAAATCCTCACGTTGACTTCTTAAGCCTCGGTCTGTAGCGTATTCTTCAAATTATTCTCACTTTACACTGCGTATGACGGGGTTGTTAGGCACTTCTGACACCATGTAATGTTTAGTCTCATTACTCTTATGTTTCACTCTATAATTAATAACTCTCTATACTTTTATTAACATTCTTTATTTAGTTAAAAACATTACTATCACACTCAAGCTCGAATCCAAGACTGTCGTTCGCTAGATCCCGATTCCCCCACCCCTCTTTAGTTTCGATCAATCGGTTCAGTTCAGTTCAAATTTATTATTTCTGATGTCGGCTCCCAGAATCCCACAACTCGTAGTGCCAAAACTTCTCCCACGGGTCGTAAATAGTAAGCGCGCCAAATTTGGAAGCAAATGCTGTAGTATGAAAATGTACTAAGTTTCATACTTATAGAGAGCTATATAATATTTTCTTATGATACCAGCGATAAGAAAGGAGTGACGACCCTTGTGAAACAGGACATTTTAAAGGTTCTGATACATAATAATAATCTAGCTTTATAGCGTGTCCATAGACATCCAGTGGGCTATATTTCAATGGGTCACGATTTCAATTTAAGGCCGTTGACAACCATATTTTCTATATCTATATAAATCGAAGTCCTGACAAACTGACTGATAATCAACGCCCAGCCCAAACCGCTTGCCCTAGAAGGCTGAAAATTTGCAGGAAAGTTACTCATAAAGAGTAGTCGCGTACCAAGAAAGATATTTCCAACCCGCCACCAGCTTAATAAATGGCGCCCAGAAATGTAAAAAATCTTCTCTATGCAACAAAGTCCGCGCGTTTCAACCGATTTCACAAATATTTTGTACACTGGTTTCCTTTATCCTATAGACGGGCTGAATGGTCTTTTGGGTTCAGTTTGTTGTCATCTTTATAAATGGCGGCCAGAAATTTTAAAACAATTCTTTATGGAATAATCTAAGCATGAAAAGCAATAAAAAATGTCCCGACGGGCTGACGGGCAACACTGAGTGCCCTCGCTCCTAGGGTGATACAAAAAGGTTAGTCATCAGTAAAATCTAACCATTCTTTATATCATTCTCATGCAAGTTCTTATTACACGCGAGCGACGCCGCGGGTAAAAGCTAGTTCTGAATTAAAGTGGAGGAAAGATGGAAAGTAGAGCTCGTCGAACGATATTTTCGGATAAAAAACCAAGATGGAAACTTTTGACGACACACCTCAAATCCTCGAGATATTTCCCAATTTTTTTGATACAGGTTCTGTACGAACCCTGGAATAGGGATCTGCCTGCTTTTACCAGGAGTTTTAGGTTTTTTCAGTTTTTTACCTAGATAGCGGCATCGCCAATAGCGTATTCAACTTAGCGCTCAAGGGCGCTAGATCTGCTGGCGCTCGGATTTCCGTTTTCAATTTGCCGAGCGCTGGACCGGGGACCCGAGATCCCACCGGTGCTAATCTGTACAGAATTGATAGCTCGTTAAATTTGTATCGTCGATTAGGACGGGAAAAGACAATCGTTAAAGCAGCTCAGGAAATGAAGCGCATTTCATGTCGTCTAGAGCAAATCGAGAGCAGTTATATGGAAAACGCCATTAGACTATACATCGAGAAGGCGGAATTAATTGATTAGCATATTTCCCCCATTGGGCGTAGGAATATGAAACCCCACCCTAGGCACACAGACTATTAAAGTATAAAATGACTTACCAATTTCCGAACAAAGTGATTCGGAATTCTTTGGAGCGATTTCTTGAAATGTCTCCGAGTTGGACACCGAACTATTATTTCCAACTTCAATCGGAACTTCGGGTAAATTGATTTCCATAGAGACAGAGGTCAATTCCGACAGATCATTTGGGCTACGTTTTGGTTTAAGAACACACTCTGGCACACTCATTGGATCAACAAGCTTCAGTTTTGGCAAACACAGTACCATAGTTCGATTTTGTCTACCAGTTTTCTTCGCACCTGTCCAGGTTATTCTGGATTGGTTATCATCGAGATCGTTTTCTACGGCTAATTCTAGTGAATCGCTTTCGACATTTGCGCCAAGAGAAAGATCCAAGTGTTTTTCGACTTCAACATTCAATTCGGGAACACGAAATTCCTTTGATCGAGTTGCTCTTTCGTCAGTTTCTCCCTCTTTTGAAACACTTTGCGATTTGCGATAAGAATCGATAATTGTATTATTGTTCTCAAGAGGTTCTCGTGACGAATCACTTTCCGTCGTTGTGTCGAGAGGCATTTTCAATTCGTTTTCGGCTTCGAGCTTCGGCGAAGGTACACAAAGTGGCGATTTCTCACTGCATATCAACTTAGGGACACACGCATTCGTAATTCGCGTTATAAACCCCACATTTTTAGACTTTTTTGGGATAATTTCAGTTTCGTTGTTAGCATTGCCAACCTCGGCAACATAAGGCGATTCTTGACTAATTTCTTCTCTACCCAGCATGCCTTGGACATTGACAGCTTCGACACTGTGCATCACAATTGGAAGAGATAACTCCTGGCCATTAATTCCCGAATCATTTTCAACGGGTTCAGATTTCACTAATTCATCGTTAGCTAATTGATCCATTCCACTTTTCTCCTATTTTTCAAACAATCAACTCTTAACCTTTGGAGTAACTCTTCCCCACCGACCATTAAAATGAAAAGTGTTCCATACCATCAGATCTTTGATACTCCTTTCCAACGCTTTATTGACCCTATTGAGTCTTTCAATTTCGTCTATTTTCTTATTTATCGTTAACGTTGTTTTCACTCTCTCTTTTCCCATGTTTGAAATTAAAACATTACGCTAAACAAAATAAGATTTCATTTTAACAGTAAATATTCTTTCATTGGCTGAGCATATTTTAAAGGGGCAAGCAAGATAGAACAAAGGTCCTAGCTGGGTTTCTTTGTTACTAAAGAGGAACGTGTTACCAATCCCCTTAGATCAGAGCCACTCCTGGTTGGTATTTTCACAAATAAACTTAATTATTCACCCACCCACAGAGTTTGGTTCTACTTTAAGGGACATAAGATTCGACAACTCATCCTGTACATTTAAAATGGGCTACGATACCAAACTGGTCTCGTATTTCTGTGCTTAATTTCACACTAGTTAAAAATACCTCGGCTTCCAGTTCCCTGACTCGATCATCCCTGGCTTTAACTTCATTGATGAGATCATCTTTACTCAAGTGATCATAATTACAATCTTCCTCAGTCTTCATTTCCTAAAAACCAAGTTTCCCTAATTTTATATTTGCCTTAAACAGTCAATATTGCAATAATTTCTCAAATACCTTTTTAATCGCCACCCTTTGAAGATTTACTAAACTCATTTCGGAATTTTGTGCCGAGAGTTTTTGAAATTGTAAAGCTTCCCTAAAATAAAATTTCTTTTCAAACAGAAGAAAACGAACATATAACAAGAAAGGTTTCCCAATACATTGTAGCTTTCGCTATCAAAGCTTAGAAAAACATGCTTAGCTAGTTCAAAAGATTGTGACAACTGACACTGCAACTTTCTTCAAGATTAGGGAATTCCTCAAAAGCATTTTTTGAATACAACTAGCTTCGTATAAATTATTTATTCTGCTATATTATTTTTAATTTTTAAAATAACAAGAAAGATCTTTTTCTTTTCAAGGCAAAATATTTTGGATAGGTTTGGATCCATAACACGCCTTAATGACACCCAAGTTGCATTATATTCATCACTTACCAGCTTAAATGTTTGACCATAACACGACAATCCTTCACAAAATCCATCATACTTCGTAGAGTTTCCCTGTTAAGATAACATAGGTAACATTTTAATGATAATTAAAAACATGGCCTTAAACAAAGATTCAGCGTTTTCCCCTCAGTTGGGGAACACTATTTTACCCCGAAATTATTTTTGCCGAACTTTTGCCGAATTACCCCAAATTCTAAAATAGTAGAAATCTCCCATGCGTCGTCTGCTGAAACATCCTAAATGACTTCTGGCTTCGCCTTCGGCTTTTCGGGGTAAATTAGTGAACGTTTCGGCACAAAAGAGTGGGGTAAAATATAAAAATACGGCCCCCACACTAAAAGTCGCAATTAAATCAAGCAATCATTCAAATCCATTTCAGAAACTAAATAAGCCTAACTAAACTACCCTCTCTCGCCCCAACGACTATTAAAATAATAAATTTTTCGGCAAAGATCAAAAACTCAACTAAACATTGACATTAATGTGAACTGTTTATTGAAACTCAATTTAAAAGATAAATCTATTCTACCGAGCCACAATCCAACGATAATTTCAACTTAATTCAGTTTAACTAACGTAAAATTCGACAAAAACGTACATTTTTGGGACAAAAATTAAAATAACTTTTAATTAAACTTCATAATTAAGATTAAAACTAAGCTATAAGCTGGTAAATCCCCTTTTTTCCCATTTAACACTGAAATCAATTTATATTATCTTTATAATACATTAATATTCATGAAATTCCAAAGTTTGGGGTAAAATAGGGGTTTTTCGGCAAAATATTATGGTGTGAAATGAAAAATATGCCGAGACTTTGAAGAAGCGCGAAATTTAAAAGTTTGGGGTAAAATAGGGTTTTTTCGGCAAGGATTGAATTTTCAATTAAACATTGATATTAATGTGAATTTATTGAATCTCAATTTATAAGCTAAATCTACTATGGCCCACCACAATACAACGTTAATTTCAACTTAATTAAGTTTAATTAACGTAAAATTCGACCAAAAACGTACATTTTTAGGACAAAAATTAAAATAACTTTTGATTAAACTACATAATTAAGATTAAAACTAAGCTATCCCCTCTTTTCCCATTTAACACTGAAATTCAATTATATTATCTCTATAATACATTAATATTCAGGAAATTCCAAAGTTTGGGGTAAAATAGATTTTCTTCGGCAAGGATTGAATTTTCAATTAAACATTGATATTAATATGAATTCCTTATTCAATGTCAATTAATAAGCTAAATCTACTCTGCCGAACCACAATCCAACGTTAATTTCAACTTAATTAAGTATAATTAACGTGAAATTCGACCAGAAACGTAAATTTTTGGGATAAAATTTTAAATGACTTTTAATAAAACTACATAATTAAGATTAAAACTAAGGTATAAGCTGGCAAATCCTTTTTTTCCTATCTAACACTGAAATTAATTTATATTATCTCTATAATACATTAATATTCAGGAAATTCAAAAGTTTGGGGTAAAATAGGGTTTTTTCGGCAAGGATTGAATTTTCATTTAAACATGGATAATAATGTGAATTATTTATTGAATCTCAATTAATAAGCTAAAACTACTCTGCCGAACTACAATCCAACGTTAATTTCCACTTAAATAGGTATAATTAACGTGAAATGAGACAAAATACGTACATTTTTGGGTAAAATATTAAATTAACTTTTAATTAAACTACATAATTAAGATTAAAACTAAGCTAGAAATTGGCAAATCCCCTTTTTTCCCATTTAACACTGAAATTAAATTATATTATCTCTATAATACATTAATATTCAGGAAATTCAAAAGTTTGGGGTAAAATAGGGTATATTCGGCAAGGATTGTATTTTCAATTAAACATTGATATTAATGTGAATTCTTTATTGAATCTCAATTTATAAGCTAAATCTACTCTGCCGAACCACAATCCAACGATAATTTCACTTAATTAAGTTTAATTAACGTAAAATTCGACAAAAACGTACATTTTTGGGACAAAAATTAAAATAACTTTTAATTAAACTACATAATTAAGATTAAAACTAAGCTATAAGGTGGTAGATACCCTTTTTTTCCCATTTAACACTGAAATTAATTTATATTATTTTTATAATACATTAATATTCAGGAAATTCCAAAGTTTGGGGTAAAATAGGGTTTTTTCGGCAAAATATTATGGGCGTGAAATGAAAAAGTATGCCGAGTCTTTGAAGAAGCGCGAAATTCCAAAGTTTGGGGTAAAATAGAGTTTTTTCGGCAAGGATTGAATTTTCAATTAAACATTGATATTAATGTGAATTATTTATTCAATCTCAATTTATAAGCTAAATCTACTCTGCCGAACCACAATCCAACGTTATTTTCACTTAATTAAGTTTAATTATCGTAAAATTCGACAAAAACGTACATTTTTGGGACAAAAATTAAAATAACTTTTAATTGATCTACATAACTAAGATTAAACCTAAGCTAGAAGTTGTTAAAGCCCCCTTTTTTCCTATTTCACTGTTAAATTAATTTATATTATCTTTAAAAAACATTAATAGGCGTGAAATTCAAAAGTTTGGGGTAAAGTAGGGATTGTTCGGCAAAAACTCCACTAAACATTGCAATTTTTTGTGAATTATTTATTGAATCTTAATCAACACCGCCGAACCACAGTCCAACGTTGATTTCATCTTAATTACGTGTATATAATTAACGTGAAATTAACGCAACATTTTGGGTAAAAACATAGATAACCATTAATAAACTAAAAAATTAAAATTAAAACTACACTTACCTTTCACCCAGCTTCCATTTCCTTTTAATTATTAACAATTATCACTCAGAAGTACTTTTTTCCACATTGAAAGCGAGAGCCATTGAAATTTAAAGGTTGTACCTATAATAACCCTTTAATATCTATAATAAATACCTTTTTGGTGAGGTTTTTACTAAAGCCAATAGTTTCTCGCGCCATATAGACGGAAATCATTTCCTTCGCAAGACTACCAAATTTTTCCATGCTGATAAGACCGACCGATAAATATAAGTCGAAGGAGACGTCGCAGTGGACGGCAACCCTTTTCTTAAAACAGCTTCATTGCCCATTTTTCAGTTTCCTAACTTTTCCTAAGGTAGATATTTTAAAGGTATACTTAAAGGCAAAAATACAAGCGCGTCGGCAAAGCCAAACTCCTATTAAGTTTAAAAAAAATCAAACTCATATTGTAAAGTAATTAAACACTACTAAAACCAAGGTACACCGTTAATATCAACTTAATTAAGTATAATTAATGAGATATTAAAGCAAAACAACCATATTTTCTGAAAAAACACGAGTAACTTTTAATGAAACTAAATAATTCATAATATTATATAATAACGAGTTGTTCGTCCAACCTATTTTTTCATTCAAAACTTAAATAAATTTACATTATCATTGAAAAACATGGAAGGCGCGAATGTTCGGCAAAAGATACTTAGGGAAAAGTATTTATTGAAACTCATTTTATAAGCTAAAACAATACTGCGGAACCACATTTAAGTGTTAATTTCATATTCATTTGGCGTAATTAAAGAAGAATGAACCGAAAACAACCTTTTTCGGGTAAAATTCATGGATAACTTTTAGTTAGGGTAAAAGACTAAAATTATAACTACACGAGTAGTTCGTCTAATCTCAAATTGCCTATTTCACACTTAGCACTTAAAAATAATAAATTTACACTATCATCTAAATTCATGAAAAGGCGCGAAATTCCAAAATTCAGGTAGTTCGGCGAAAACATAACTATACACTATAAATTAAACTAACACAATTGCGCTACACTACAACCTTAATTTTAGCTTTACTGAGCAAATTTAAGGTAAAATTCACCCTCAACGTCCATTTCCTGGCAAAAGAAAATATATACTGATGTTATTTTTAGGATGGTCTTAATATATTACAATCATAGGGTGTTTTACAGAATTCTTTCTCTTTCAAACGCTTCGGGCCATAAGTTCATGTTGGAAACTTATAAGATGCGATAAGTATGCGAAGGCATAAGTTGCAAACTAAAACTTCTGTACGTGTATTAATTGAACGTTAAGTACGTAATCATTTTAGCACTGTTAAAGGTAACTCGATCATCGAGGGATAATCACTAACACTTTCTGTTAATCTATTAAGGGTTATAATACTTGTGTGTAATCAGTTTAGCATTGTTAAAGCTAAAACCTCGTTTTAGAATGGCCTTACGGGTAATCATTTTAGCAATGTTAAGGGTAGCGCATCGAGGGGCTACTCACTCAATCTTTCTCTTTGCGTCGCACTAAAAGGTTGTTTTCGGTTCAGTCTTCTTTAATTACGCCAAATGAATATGAAATTAACACTTAAATGTAGTTCCGCAGTATTGTTTTAGCTTATAAAATGAGTTTCAATAAATACTTTTCCCTAATTATCTTTTGCCGAACATTCGCGCCTTAAATGTTTCTTTATGATAATGTAAATTTATTTAAGTTTTAAATGAAAAAATCGGTTGGACGAACAACTCGTGTAATTGTATAATGAATTATTTAGTTTCATTAAAAATTATTCCTGTCTATTCAAAAAATATGGATGTTTTGCGTTAATATCTCATTAATTATACTAAATTAAGTTGATTTGAATTTCGCGACTATTAATGCATTTTAGAGATAATTTAATTAATATAAGTTAATTTCAGTGTGAAATAGGAAAAAGGGGCTTTACCAACTTTTAGCTTAGTTTAATCGTAATAAAGTACTTTAATTAAACGTTATTTTAATTTTTGTGCAAAAATTGAATATTTTTGGTCTAGTTTCACGTAAACTATGATTAATTAAGTTGAAAATAACGTTGGATTTTGGTTCGGTAGAGTAGATTAAGCTTATAAATTGAGATTCAATAAATAATTCCCACAAATATCAATGTTTAACTGAATATTCAATACTTGCCGAAAAATCCCTAATTTACCACAAACTTTGGAAGTTCGCGCCTATTAATGTATTATAAAGATAATATAAATTAATTTCGGTGTTAAATGGGAAAAAAGGGATTTACCACCTTATAGCTTAGTTTTAATCTTAATTATGTAGTTTAATTAAAAGTTATTTTAATTTTTGTCCCAAAATGTACGTTTTTGGTCGAGTTTTACGTTAATTATACTTAATTAAGTTGAAATTAACGTTGGATCGTGGCTCGGCAGAGTAGATTTAGCTTATAAATTGAGACTGTATAAATAATTCACATTGATATCAATGTTTAATTGAAAATTCAATCCTTGCCGAACAATCCCAACTTTACCCCAAACTTTGGAATTTCGCGCTTCTTCAAAGGTTCGGCATATTTTTGCATTATAATATTCTGCCGAACAATCCCTAATTTACCCCAAACTTTGGAATTTCGTGCATATTAATGTTTTTTAAAGATAATATAAATTAATTTAAGTGTGAAATAGGAAAAAAAGCGGGTTTACCAGCTTATACCATAGTTTTAATCTTAATTATGCAGTTTAATTAAAAGTTAATTTTATTTTTGTCCCAAAAATGTACGTTTTTGGTCGAATTTTACGTTAATTAAACTTAATTAAGTTGAAATTAACGTTGGATTGTGGTTCGGCAGAGTAGTTTTAGCTTATTAATTGAGATTCAATAAATAATTCACATTAATATCAATGTTTAATTGAAAATTCAATCCTTGCCGAAAAAACCCTATTTTACCCCAAACTTTTGAATTTCCTGAATATTAATGTATTATAAAGATAATATAAATTAATTTCAGTGTTAGATAGGAAAAAAGGGGATTTACCAGCTTATAGCTTAGTTTTAATTTTAATTATGCAGTTTAATTAAAGGTTATTTTTATTTTTGCCCCAAAAATGTACGTTTTTGGTCGAATTTTACGTTAATTAAACTTAATTAAGTTGAAATTAACATTGTATTATGGTTCGGCAAAGTAGATTAAGCTTATAAATTGAGATTCAATAAATAATTCGCATTAATATCAATGTTTAATTGAAAATTCAATTCTTGCCGAAAAAACCCTATTTTACCCCAAACTTTGGAATTCCCTGAATATTAATTAATGTATTATAAAGATAATATAATTTAATTTCAGTGTGAATGGGAAAAAAGAGGATTTACCAGCTTATAGCTTAGTTTTAATCTTAATTATGTAGTTTAATTAAAAGTTAATTTAATATTTTACCCAAAAATGTACGTATTTTGTCTCATTTCACGTTAATTATACCTATTTAAGTGGAAATTAACGCTGGATTGTGGTTCGCCAGAGTGGATTTAGCTTATAAATTGAGATTCATTAAAAAAATCGCATTAATACCAAGGTTTAATTGAAAATTCAATTCTTGCCGAACAATCCCTACTTTACCCCAAACTTTTGAATTTCGCGCTTCTTCAAATGTTCGGCATATTTTTTCATTTCACCCCATAATATTCTGCCGAACAATCCCTAATTTACCCCAAACTTTGGAATTTCGTGCATATTAATGTTTTTTAAAGATAATATAAATTAATTTAAGTGTGAAATAGGAAAAAAGCGGGTTTACCAGCTTATACCATAGTTTTAATCTTAATTATGCAGTTTAATTAAAAGTTATTTTAATTTTTGTCCTAAAAATGTACGTTTTGGTCGAATTTTACGTTAATTAAACTTAATTAAGTTGAAATTAACGTTGGATTGTGGTTCGGCAGAGTAGTTTTAGCTTATTAATTGAGATTCAATAAATAATTCACATTAATATCAATGTTTAATTGAAAATTCAATCCTTGCCGAAAAAACCCTATTTTACCCCAAACTTTTGAATTTCCTGAATATTAATGTATTATAAAGATAATATAAATTAATTTCAGTGTTAGATAGGAAAAAAGGGGATTTACCAGCTTATAGCTTAGTTTTAATCTTAATTATGCAGTTTAATTAAAGGTTATTTTAATTTTTGTCCCAAAATGTACGTTTTTGGTCGAATTTTACTTTAATTATACTTAATTAAGTTGTTAATAGTCGTTGGGGCGAGAGAGGGTAGTTTAGTTAGGCTTATTTAGTTTCTGAAATGGATTTGAATGATTGCTTGATTTAATTGCGACTTTTAGTGTGGGGGCCGTATTTTTATATTTTACCCCACTCTTTTGTGCCGAAAAGTGCCGAAACGGTCACTAATTTACCCCGAAAAGCCGAAGGCGAAGCCAGAAGTCATTTAGGATGTTTTAGCAGACGACGCATGGGAGATTTCTACTATTTTTGAATTCGGGGTAATTCGGCAAAAGTTCGGCAAAAATAATTTCGGGGTAAAATAGTGTTCCCCCTAAATTTTAGTTTACCATTTGACGGTCCATAAGAAGAATGACGAGCAGACGTATAAGTTTGCAAAACCTCGGACTTGGAGGCGGTAATATTTTAGTCCTGGAGTGGTATTAAGAATTTAAGATAAGAAAAGAATGCGTGTGGCACGTCTGCGGGGTGGGAAATATGGATTTTTTAAACTGGACATTAGGCCAGCTATCCCCCCCGACCTTGACGTGCCCTGGTCATTGGTCATGGTCCAGTTTATTTTTTTCCAGGTAAGGGGGGTCGCTGGCCCAGTGTCCAGTTTTAAAAATATCCTTATTTCCCACCTTGCAGATGCATATCCATTCCCAACATCCCGTGGCCAACTTAGATAATCCTCTTTCAGCGGTACAAGGCCTGCCAGCTTCACCCGAGCCCCATGTTAAAAAACGACTAGCAAAAACAAAATCGCCCCTAGTTCCGACTTTCGCCGTTGGGTGCGCTACCAACCCAGTAGAGCTATATCAGTTGAAGGGGGGAAACTTCACAGTTGGACCTGCCAATAAACGGAGCTGGGTTTCACCCTCCCTCCGTGCGGGCCACTGCTAAATTTCCCGCACAGTATGACGCCTAGGCGGGGACTAGCGAAACCCCGCCTCAAAATCTCTCCTTTACCCCCCGAATTGAAATAGCTCTATAAGAAAAAATTCGGAAGTGGTCTCGTCTTTAAAGCATTTTTAATATATTTGGTCAAATTTTAATTTATATTTTGAGACCTATTTCATAATTTTCAGTCCGTAACTTGACGAATAATCAACATTCAATGTAATGTTACTCCATCTATTAATTTATGTGACTTTGTATTTTCCACTTTTCTTTGTTCTTACCTTAATTGTAGTTAAATCGTTAGTTTCATTAGAACTTTATGCGATGAAACGAATACTGAGGTTAAAAGGTCTGGGTTAATAATTACACAAAAACGAAGTTCATAAGGGTTGTGAATCACGAAAATGGAGGATAAGAACAGTTGCATGAACATTTGTAGGAAGTCCCACCATGTGGAGGCTCGACAGTTCAATTCATTTGACGGATTGCTCTCTAAGTGGATTAGTCGGAGACCAGTTGATAATGAATAGCGCAAATGCTTGAACATTTGGTAGATGTCCCGCCATTTGGAGGCTATACGTTACTCATTACATCTCGTACCCGTGATGGTGGAGTAAGACGACAATGCGACAGATTCGGTTTATGTGGAATGGGCGAGAGACTAGGCAGATGATGGAATAGTGGCCACTAAAAGAGTGGATCGGTACTCGAGTAAAATAGTTAACATAGTGAAATACACTTTCCTCAATTACGAGAAAAAGCGTACTCAGTTCAGAAATGGGGAATACGTTTACCTCCATGTGCAACCCGCGAACGCGCTCTATCAGGGTTGCCTCGGAATTTTCAGAACTAAATTCCCTGACTTTTCCAGGTTTTCCCTGACCTTTTTAGGCCGAAAGTGTTAATGTTTGCAGCGTGATTTAAGTGCTTATAATTAAACAAACTCGATCTACATTACGTTTTCCAATGTATTTGTTGCACCAAAATGATTAAGAAACATTTTAACTATAAATAACAGTCTAAGAGATTTGTTTTTACAAAAAAAAATTCTAGACATTTTTAAGGATTACTCTAGACTTTTCTGTGTTAAGAGAGGATCAGGAGAAACTTTCATACCCAGCCTGGAAATTTTACCCACTAAAATCAAATTCCCTGACTTTGCCGAAACTTTTTAAATTCCCTGACATTTCCCTGACCTTTTCGAGCCGTTTTTAAATTCCCTGACTTTTCCAGGTTTTCCAGGATTTCCAGGTACTGTGGCAACCCTGTCTATTGTAACAAAAAGAACAGAAAGACAGACACAGAAACGTCCCAGACAGTACCTCTCAACAGCTTAACATTCCTATAACAAAGAGGAGAGAGAGGGTGAGATAATCAGTATAGGCAGCCGTGATCCAAGCGTGGTGAAAACGGGGGTAAATCTACGGACGGTACGTCGCGGCGCCTGAGCGCAGCTTTCTCGCGCATAGTTGACATAGCCCTTACTAAAATATCGCATGATAAAAAGGTAGATATTACATGAATTTTACGTAATTGTTACCAAGTACATGTGAATATTACGTGACACGACGTGTCAATGATTATCACTTGTGTTTGAGAAGTATTTCATTAGTGAATACCAGCTCATTAAAGTGTCACGTTAGATGGCTTTTCATACTCAAGGTGATTCATGGGTGACACTCGCATCACTAATATACACCCATGGATATTGGTCACGTTCAAGGTAAAACCTTAATGAAATGAGGGTTCCTGATAGCAATATCAGGTGAATAACATCCAAAAATCACTTCGGGGCTCTGTCGATACTGTTTGTTAAAAAATCAGTGGGTGCATGTCGGATGAATATCAGACATCAAGTAACACTTCACTGGGTTTATGTATACCTTGTTGAATATTGGGCATTCAATATTCAACCGAGTTACACCAGCCGCGTACATTACAAACATTCGTGAATTAATGTACAGTCCGCCATTCATCCAAGAACCACCAACAGTAACTTATATAAAACTTAGCGAATATTGGAGATTCGATATTCACCCGAAATTCACCAACTGCATATACGTGAATTAATGGTTTATCATTTATGTCTGGTGTATCTCAGATCAACAAAGAGTGATAAATTATCACTTGTATCTCATATTAATAGAGAGTGATACATTATCATTTATGTCAAGTGCATCTTAGATAAATAATGGGTGACAAATTATCATTTATGCCAGGTGTATCTAAGATTAATAGCGACTGATTTATGTACTGAGGTTGGTGAATATTACACATTCAATCTTCACCCGAGATATACCAGCTTCACTCGTTAGAAACCTTAGAAAATTAATGTGTGGTCCGCAATTCATTCAAGAATCACCAACACCACCATAGTGAATATTGTAGATTTGATATTCACCCGAAATTCAGTAACTGTTAAATGTCACACACATAAACGAATTGTCAGGTAGCGAGTGACAAATTATTATTGATGTCTGGTGTATCTCAGATCACTAACGAGGGACAAATTTTCATTTATGTCGGGTGTATCTCAGATCACTAGCGAGTTACAAATTATCATTTATGCCGGGTGTAACTCAGGTAAATATTGAGTGATATTACTGAGATCAGAAATAACTTCAGCTTAGATCAATAGCGAGTGATAAATTATCTTTTATGTCAGGTGCATCTCAGATCAATAAGGGGTGAAACATTTATGTCAGGTGTATCACAGATCTTTAGCGAGTGACAAATTATTATTGATGTCGGGTGTATCTCCGATCACTAACGAGTGACAAATTATTATTGATGTCGGGTGTATCTCAGATCACTAACGAGTGATATCACTTAGATCAGAAGTAACATCTGCTTAGATCAATTGCGAGTGATAGATAACATTATCATTTATCTCAAGTTTATCTCAGATCAATAACAGGTGATATCATTTGTGTCATTTATTCGGCCCTATCTTGGTATGATAGTGCTTCCTTGTCATCTCGGGTCAATAACGGGTGATTATTTGTCATCTCGGGTCAATAACGGGTGATTAATTGTCATCTCGGGTCAATAACGGGTGATTATTTGTCATCTCGGGTCAATAACGGGTGATTATTTGTCATCTCGGGTCAATAACGGGTGATTATTTGTCATCTCGGGTCAATAACGGGTGATTATTTGTCATCTCGGGTCAATAACGGGTGATTATTTGTCATCTCGGGTCAATAACGGGTGATTATTTGTCATCTCGGGTCAATAACGGGTGATTATTTGTCATCTCGGGTCAATAACGGGTGATTATTTGTCATCTCGGGTCAATAACGGGTGATTATTTATCATCTCGGGTCAATAACGGGTGATTATTTGTCATCTTGGGTCAATAACGGGTGATTATTTGTCATCTCGGGTCAATAACGGGTGATAATGTGTCACGTATGTCTGGTGTCTTTTGGGTCAATAGCGGGTGATTATTTGTCACTCATGTCGGGTGGCTTTTGGGTCAATAGCGGGTGATTATTTGTCACTCATGTCGGGTGGCTTTTTGGGTCAATAGCGGGTGATTATTTGTCACTCATGTCGGGTGGCTTTTTGGGTCAATAGCGGGTGATTATTTGTCACTCATGTCGGTTGGCTTTTGGGTCAATAGCGGCTGATTATTTGTCACTCATGTCGGGTGGCTTTTGGGTCAATAGTGGCTGATTATTTGTCACTCATGTCGGGTGGCTTTTGGGTCAATAGCGGCTGATTATTTGTTACTCATGGCGGGTGTCTTTTGGGTCAATAGCGGCTGATTATTCGATACTGATGTTGCGTGGCTTTTCGGTCGATAACGGGTGATTATTTGTCATCTCGGGTGGCTTTTGGGTCGATAACGGGTGTTTATTTGTCATCTCGGGTGGCTTTTGGGTCGATAACGGGTGTTTATTTGTCATCTCGGGTGGCTTTTGGGTCGATAACAGGTGTTTATTTGTCATCTCGGGTGGCTTTTGGGTCGATAATGGGTGATTATTTGTCATCTCGGGTCAATAACGGGTGATAATGTGTCACTCATGGCGGGTGTCTTTTGGGTCAATAGCGGGTGATTATTTGTCACTCATGTCGGCTGTCTCTCGGGTCAATAATGGGTGATAAGTTATCACGTATGTCTAGTGATCAGGTGTCACACAGGTTTAAAACGAGTGATAATATGACTCTTATCACAAATGATAATCACGTAATTTTTACGTAAACATTCAACGTGAAATATAAATAAAAAGCTGGTCTATATTGGACTAATTTTAGGCAATAATTGGAGGTCCATTTTTGGGTAAGGGAGGGGATGAAAGAGACACGACGAGGAGATCCATCCACCCACGCGGAAAGGATATGAGTCCTGAAACTAAACTTTTAGAAAATTGTTTTAACTACTCCCTTATTTTTTCCATTTTTCAGCGGATTTTATAAAACCTGTTTCTATCACCTTTCTCTCCTCTTTGCCTATAATAGAGGTAAAAAATAGCGTTAAAAATATTCACCGGCGAAAAAACGTTATCCACATAAATGTGATGAACATCAAATAAATACAGACTCCTTAGCTCAAATGGTCGTTCAATTTTTCCCTCAAAATGTTTAACAGATGTTCGTGGAATTAATTGCCTCCTCCCCATTTGCGCAATTGGCAATTCTCTAGCCTTGCAACCACAACAAGATAATGAGGCGTCTCTGTATTTTTACCTCTCCGAGTGACGTATGTCACGGAGAGGTATTACACCGGCCGTGTCTGTCTGTCTGTCTGTCTGTCTGTCTGTGTGTCTGTCTGTCTGTCAGACCCCACGTGACCGCGTTCGCAGTTTACAAATCGGAGCAAACAAATACCCGATTTCCGGAACGCGTTCGCGGTTCACGGAAATTTGGTCATTCATCTACCAACACCAGTCTTTACTAACTGGCTTCTAAGGACCACAATCTGCTAGTCTTTGTCCATCCCACATGGACACTAGTCTGTACGTGCTTGCTTCCAAGCACCACCAACTTCTGTTCTTCGTCAATTTCACTTTGACTCCAGCTTCTATGCACCACCATCTTCTGTTCTTCGTCAATTCCACATTGACACCAGGTTCTATGCACCACCATCTTCTGTTCTTCGTCAATTCCACATTGACACCAGCTTCAATGCACCACCATCTTCAGGTCTTTTGTCCATTCCACATGGACGCCAGTCAGTACATTCTGGCTTCTTTTCCTCCGTCATCGTTTGGTTCCAAGATATACGCGGCGATCGGCTAGGGTTACGAGAAACGTCTAGCCTCCCAATGGCAGGGCTTCCACCATCGGTTCACGCAAATGCGTTTTTATCTATTATTTGGTTTTAAGATATACGCGGCGATCGGCTAGGGTTACGAGAAACGTCTAGCCTCCCAATGGCAGGGCTTCCACCAAAGGTTCACGCGAATGCGTTTTTATCTATTATTATAATGGAAACGAAACGTATATATACCCCAAAATTTGAAAAAAGCGGGCAAGAGGGGTACCCTTCACTTTAAACATCAATATTAGCAAAGTTTCGAAAGATAATAGGAACAACTTTATTTTAAACGATTTAACTATTTTTAAAGTTATTTACTGGCGATTAAAATAATTAAATTTATTTAAATATTAAAGATAAACCCAAGTACCGAAGTCGTTAAATCATTGCCTCCTATATCTATCAAGGCCCGTGCATTGCGTTATATTTCGTACATTGTCTCTTATATCTTTTTAGGCCCGTGCATTGCGTTATATTTCCTACATTGCCTCCTGTATCTATCAAGGCCCACGCTTTGTGATATATTTCCTTCATTGCCTCCAATATCTATCGAGGCCCGTGTATTGCGATATATTTTTGAGAACAACAACCAAAATGGGAAGCTCCTCTCAGAACCATAATAATTTGTTTTCTCAGTTATATGAAATGAAAATATGGATAATATTTTCGGCAATTCGATTTGAATGGCTCTTTCTGATGTATCATTCTCTCAGCACTGTTCATAATGGACAGGAACGTAGAGATTCGAGACACTAGGAATTACGATAGTGTTTCAAATCGTCTGTATTGAGGGCTTAAAGGCTTGGAGTGAGTCGAAAGATAAATACACATCCTATTTTTTATTTGTACCATGCGTACCACAATGTTGCCAGGCGTTTATTGAAGGATGCTTGGGTACTTGGTACAGACTGTTACGTCTACCAAGTTTCCTAGCATCCAAGAATAAATAGGATTCATAGAAGCCAGTGTTAAGGGCATGTCATGGGTCAAGTCGTTAAATATATCGACGCAGTTAAATAGCTGATGGCATTATTTTATCCACTTTCACATTGCCTTTCGAGTGGAAGTTCAACTTTGGCACGGACGACAGATGGCGCTCTTAAACTTCTACCTCCAAAAATCGTTGTTGTCTGCTCGTTTTCCCCTTCCGCGTTTTTTCGTTATAAACTTATGATTTAACGAACTGTTAAGATAAAATTTCATATTTCCTAAGACAGATAAGCTTCTACTCCTTTCATATTACTCCCAGTTAGATTTAACGCTTAAAAAATATATTTTCAATAAAAACACTGCTTCCACTAGTGGATTTATACTCCTTGTTAGATTAGTGTAGGTGTAGAGAGTAATCATTACAAACGCTAAAAAATATATTTTCAAAAATGAAGAACATAGAACATTTATTCTATATCAAAAAATATTTTGGTGGTAAGATTGCTTTAGAAAAATCCAAACGGCTAGATATTGTTAAAAAAGAAATGTGTAAGCTATTTGTAGATGAGATAATTGTTTTACATGTTTTAAATGAGACTAAAACTTCCACTATTGTGTCTAAAAAAGTGTTAGCAATGTATATTTTTTAAATATGACGGAATTGCGGTTGATATGATAGCGCCCTATTTGCGAAAAAAACCTTTTTTTAAACAAGTTGAATCACTCTTTGATAGAATTTCAAGAGAAGAAGTTAAGCGTTAAATTTGCTCGATTAATTTTGTTCGGAAAATAATATATTTAAGCGCTATGTATTACTGAAGGAGATTGATTTTGCCAATCTTTGTGAGTATTTAACTGTTTAATAATTATTTGGTTAAGTGGGAGCCTAGCTTATGTGTGATTGGGTTGTGGCTTCCATGTTTTGGGGCATTTGCTTTTTGTGTGGTGAGGTATGATTCAGCTTTGATATGGACAAATGTTACAAATCATACTGGTAGACTAAGAATACGGTTGAGGTATAGCGAGAGAGTAGAGTTTCCACAGCAATTGAGAGATATTGAAAAGGCTTGAACAATTGACTATTTTAAAATTAAATTCCAGCACTTGCAAAGAATTAAAAAAAGCGATAGATGCATATATTTAGGTAGTTTAAGGGGTAGTGATAGTCATCTCCACTCGGAGAGGTAATATTTTGGCTTTCCCAACTTGTTACCTCTCCGAGTGACGTATGTCACGGAGAGGTTCTGTAACGATCGTGTGTGTCTGTTTGTTTGTGTGTGTGTTTGTGTGTGTGTCTGTTGTTACACCCACGTGACCGCGTTCGCAGTTTCCAAATCGGAGCAAACGTGTTCGCCATTTCCGAACTGCTTTCACAGATTCGGAAATGGCTCCTCTACTTGAGTTCTCACACCACCATCTTCTGGTCTTTGTCCACCCCACACGGACACCAGTCTGTACTTACTGGCTTCTAATCACCACCATCTTCTGGTCTACGTCCATTCCACTTGGACACCAGTCTGTACATACTGGCTTCTAATCACCACCATCTTCTGGTTTTTGTCCATCCCACTTGGACACCAGTCTGTACATACTGGCTTCTAATCACCACCATCTTCTGGTCTTTGTTTTGGTCCATTCCACTTGGACACCAGTCTGTACATACTGGCTTCTAACACCACCATCTTCTGGTCATTGTCCATCCCACATGGACACCAGTCTGTACATCTGGCTTCTACACCACCTTCTTCTGGTCTTTGTTTTTGTCCATCCCACATGAACACCAGTCTGTACACCTGGCTTCTACACCACCATCTTCTGGTCTTTGTTTTTGTCCATCCCACATGGACACCAGTCTGCACACCTGGCTTCTACTCCATCGTCATCGATGGGTTTAAGACATTCGCGGCGATCAGCTAGGGTTACGAGAAACGTCTAGCCTCCCTAGGGTGGGTTGTCCACGATAGGTTTTCGCAATTGCGGTTGTTCTTGCTTTTAGCTGTAGTTCGACACCCTTATATACTACCTATTTGAGTAAAGCGAAGCAACCGGCGTATGCTTCATTTCAAACGCCAATATTAGTCAAGTCTCTCAAGAATGTTTAATAGTTCTTTTTAAAAACGATGTAACGTTCAATAAGGCGAATAACTAACGAAGAAAATATTAAATATTAATTATATTTATTTTAATATTTAAGATAATCTTGTTTCTCAATTCAAAATTAATACGGAAAGAGTTAAAAAGCAGTCTATGTTTTTGTCTGTGTGTGTCCGTCCGTTGTTACAGTAGTGCGCTGCGTTAGAAGTTCGTTTTGTTTTGATGTGTAAAGAAATCCTACAGAACCATAATATTCCCTTTATCCTTAATATAAAGTGAATATGTGGAAATATTTTTCGTAATTATGATGCATTTAGTACTTTTGTAGCTTTAAAGCTCTATTTCATTTTGATATTCCAAAGATTGTTTTTAATATTATTATTTAAAATGGGTGTTTATATATTACTTAAGCTATACTACATCTCTTTATAGCATAATCCTTTCTAAAGTGAATACAAGCACAACGCTACTATGTTGGTCGAATGAACTTTTATTTGTCAATAGGCCTAGTGAACCAAAAAGTAAACGCTTGGGTATGGTTTTCGTTTCTGTAATGCAGAGACATTAACGGTTCAGAGTGAGCCGAAAGTTAAATACACTTTTAAATAATTAGGCTTAGATTTTATAATCATGGTGGAAATCTGGGCCGCGTTCAGCAGAGCCCAGCGTTGATAGCAGTGTCCTACATTTTGACGTCACGGTGGTTCGCGCTGAGCTAGCGCGGTCTTCAAAGAAAATAGTCGGCTTGATTGACGTGACGTAAAACGCGTAGTTCTCAGCTTGGCGAAAAAACCATGGAGGAATTAATACAAATAGCTCTATGGGACTATAGCTATTTAATTGGCGTGAAACCAGTTGATCACGCGAGAATTTTAAGAGATATGTTAGTTTCTAATTTTAATTATAAAAGTTGTTATCTATCTCTATAAATATGTTATCATACAATTTTTGTTAAACCTTGGTACCTTGCACGCTTTATTGCGCTAGCGTCATTTATAAATCGCCGATGACCGGAGAAAAGCTATGACGACAGACCTCACCGGTAAACATTTCCAAAATCCGCTGTCTTTTTTGGTGAGCTCTGCTGAACGCAGCCCAGACCAGTGAAAGGTCTGATCGTAATCGGATAATAGCTTCATGTTTTCATGCTTTTTATGGTACGCATTTACTTTCAGTGTGTGTAGCCACAAATAAGCTTTGGTGTTATGTAACGTTAACAGTCATGTTGACAAACTAAGAAAATCGTTGAGATGAAACGAGAGGATAGTGTTTACATGGCAACCCTGTTGTGAATATGGCTTTGAACATAGAGGGCATACAGTTAAGGAGTAGAAAATTGGGCCTTTACAAACACGTAAAGGTAATATCCCTCCAAAGTTTTATCTCTTCATTTCCCGTTTTTCCCCCATCGGATGATTTTAATGTGCACAAGTATATCATTATTGGATGTAAAATGTCGTCTGATTTACAGTATATTTGCTATGCTTTGTACACTGCTTTAATATTTCATAAATTTTAACTTAAGAAACATTTCCATATCTGGGTAAATAAATTTGTAAGTAGTCGTCTTGACTCGGAGAGGTAATATTTTGGTTTTCCCAACTTGTTTATTTTTTATTTTAGCATTAACAGTTACGGCCTATTCATTACAAAAAAGGATGAAAGATAAAAGTTTTTGTCCAACAATATTTTTTAAAATGTTCATGTTACGATTAAAACGAAATTTTACATGGTCTAGCAGCCTTCAAATCCATTTAGTCAGTCATGTGCCTTCTACGTTTATGTTCTGTCAAAGAACTCTTCCACGTACTTGCATAGTCACATTGATCACATTTGAAGGGTTTTTCACCAGTGTGAATGCGTTGATGTTTGATCAAATTATACTTCTGTGTACATTTATAGTCACACTGATCACATGTGAAGGGTCTTTCACCACTGTGAATGCGTTGATGTTCGATCAAATGAACCTTCTGCGTGGATCCATAGTCACACTGATCACATTTGAAGGTGTTTTTCACCTGTGTGAATGTGTTGAGGATTGATCAAATTACTCTTCCGTGTACTTGCATAGTCACACTGATCACATTTGAAGGGTTTTTCGCCACTGTGAATGCGTTGATGTTCGATCAAATGAACCTTCTGCGTGGATCCATAGTCACACTGATCACATTTGAAGCGTTTTTCTTCGTTACCCTTTTTAATGTGACGTTGTGGACCCCTTTTATAATCAATTGAATATTTGATCCGAGTTGAACGTTTCTTATTAACGAAATATAAAAACGACATTCCATTTACAATATAGCATCAAAAATACAGTAACATTCAAGCGCACTTCTTAAAAAATGAAATGCTAAAGCCTCTACGAAAACTCCGTGTTAAAGAAAAGAAACAGTGCTGATCAAGGCGTTAGCCGATGAGTAAACGACCTCATCAACCAAAAGGGGATGAACGAACATCAACTGAAATGCATGAGAAACCTCGGCGCGAAACTAGAAAGGTTGTATTGATGCTGGGTGAACACAAGTTACCAATTTATTTCGATCTTGCACCCCTCTCTCTCTTTTGTCGCGTCTAGTTTTTCACTTTGTTTCTCCTTCTGGCAAATGGCACCCCCGAGGTCTGATTAGTGTTATATATTCCACATATGTGAAATAAAGTACAATTGACACATGATTAAAAATAACTAATGTGGATATCCCTTCGATAGATAAAACTTATTGTTCCAAAAATCTGTGTAACCAGAAACAATATCTCATTTTATCCAGCAACAAATAAACTCCGAAATTTTGGTCGAAATAAGTACCAGCATAAGAAAATAATATATAGCTCCCTATAAGTATGAAACTCTCCATTTAAGCCATGTAAACAGCATTACATCCATTGAAATTTTTAAAAAGTTTCTAAAGCCACCCGTTAGGAACTTTTGGCGTTAAAAGAGCTGAAATATTTGTTTAGAAAATTTTCAAATTTTATATAGTAATTAAATCGTTAAATGTCTTGAAGTTATTATTAGTATGATAATTATAACTGATTATGTGCATGCCAGAATTATCATAATAAATTAATAGATGGAGCGAAATTTTGACTACCAAGGCTAGCCCCTACACTGGTACGGGGTAAGTATGAAAATGTACACGCTTCATTCTTATAGAGAGCTATACTTTATTTTCTTATGGTACCAGCGATAAGAAAGGAGTGAAGACCCTTGCGAAAGAGGACATTTTAAAGGTTCTGATACATAATAATCTAGCTTTATTGCGCGTCCATAACATTCAATGGGTCACGATTTCAATGCAGAGAGGTGGTGGCTAGCTCCTACGCCACAGCTTACCGACAGCGCCGTATACTAAGTATTACCATTAACCTCAGCAAGTTTTGGTGGAAAGGAGAAACCGGGTTACACCGCGCAGGAAAAAGTGGGGAGAGAACTTTCACAACTCTATGCAGAAGGGTTTGTACCCAGGTTTTCCACCCCGTGCCACAGTCCGGGATCAAACCCGGGACTCTCTTGGTGTGAGGCGAAAGGTCCAAAAGCTGAACACTATATGAATTTATCGGTAGAGAGTTCACTCGTTTTTCGAAAAATGTTAAAAATCCGTTCGGATATTCTAAGGAAGCGGTAGCGGGACTTTCCTGGTGCGAGGCGAAAGTGCTAACCACTTCACCACCCCACGCACCTACAATTACTACCTAATGGCTTGATGCCACTGTTATTGGGTATTTACAAACCAAAACGATTGAAAAGAAGTTTAAAGATAAAATTAGGTCCAAAAGCTGAACACTATTTTATCGGTAGAGAGTTCAATAGTTTTTCTAAAAAAAATATACATTCGGATATTTTTACTGATTTGAACGTTTTTGAAAGCGTCCTTAGTTTTAGACAGTAGCTACAGGTCAGTGCTATTTAACATTATCTTATATTAACACCCCAGGCGAATTTAACCCATTAAGTAATTTTTGGGAAATCTTGAAATAACAATTTAGGGCTGGAACGTAAAATGTTTATCTTGTACCTAAGAAATTGTTTTGCATAATTGGTTCGAATAATCTACAGCGAGGATGACAAAACAAGTTTAAAAAAACTCAGTACATTTAAGGCCTTGACAACCATATCTTCTATATCTATATAAATCAAAGTCTTGACTGACTGACTGATAATCAACGCCCAGCCCAAACCCTAGAAGGCTGAACATTTGCAGGAACGTTACCCATAAGCAGTAGGCGCGTACCAAGAAAGATATTTCCAATCCGCCGCCAGCTTAATAAATGGCGCCCAGAAATGTAAAAAATCTTATCCTATAGACGGGCTGAATGGTCTTTTGGGTTCAGTTTGTTGTCATCTTTATAAATGGCGGCCAGAAATTTTAAAACAATTCTTTATGGAATAATCTAGGCATGAAAAGTAATAAAAAAATGTCCCGACGGGCTGACGGGCAACACTGAGTGCCTTCGCTCCTAGGGTGCTTCGAAAAGGTTGGCCATAAGTAAAATCTAACCATTCTTTAAATCATTTTCATGCAAGTTCTTATTACACGCGAGCGACGCCGCGGGTAAAAGCTAGTTCTGAATTAAAGTGGAGGAAAGATGGAAAGTAGAGCTCGTCGAACGAAATTTTCGGATAAAAATCCAAGATGGAAACTTATGACGACACACCTCAAATCCTCGAGATATTTCCCAATTTTTTTTGATACGGGTTCTGCACGAACCCTGGAATAGGGATCTGCCTGCTTTTACCACGAGTATTAAATAGGTTTTTTCAGTTTTTGACCTAGCTAGCAGCAACACCAATAGCGTATTCAACTTAGCGCTCAAGGGCGCTAGAACTGCTCGCGCTCGGATTTCCGTTTTCCATTTACTGAGCGCTGGACCCGAGATCCCATCGGTGCTAATCTGTACAGAATAGATAGCTCGCTAAATTTGTATCGACGATTATTACGGAAAAAGACAATCGTTAACGCAGCTCAAGAAATGAAGCGCATTTCATGTCGTCTAGAGCAAATCAAGAGCGATCTCTGAGCAGTAAAATGGAAAACGCCATTAGACTATACACTGAGAAGGTGGAAATGATTGATTAGCATATTTCCCCCATTGGGGGTAGGAATATGAAACCCCACTCTGGGCACTCAGATTATTAAAGTATAAAATGACTTACCAATTTCCGAACAAGATGATTCGGAATTCTTTGGAGCGATTTCTTGAAATGTCTCCGAGTTGGACACCGAACTATTATTTCCGACTTCAATAGGAACTTCGGGTAAATTGATTTCCATAGAGACGGAGGTCAATTCTGACAGTTCATTTGGGCTACGTTCTGGTTTAGGAACACACTCTGGCACACTCTTTGGATCAACACGCTTCAGTTTTGGCAAACACAGTACCATAGTTCGATTTTGTCTATCAGTTTTCTTCGCACCTGTCCAGGTTATTCTGGATTGGTTATCATCGAGATCGTTTTCTACGGCTAATTCTAGTGAATCGCTTTCGACATTTGCGCCAAGAGAAAGATCCAAGTGTTTTTCGACTTCAACATTCAATTCGGGAACACGAAATTCCTTTGATCGAGTTGTTCTTTCGTCAGTTTCTCCCTCTTTTGAAACACTTTGCGATTTGCGATAAGAATCGATAATTGTATTATTGTTCTCAAGAGGTTCTCGTGACGAATCACTTTCCGTCGTTGTGTCGAGAGGCATTTTCAATTCGTTTTCGGCTTCGAGCTTCGGCGAAGGTACACAAAGTGGCGATTTCTCACTGCATATCAACTTAGGGACACACGCATTCGTAATTCGCGTTATAAACCCCACATTTTTAGACATTTTTGGGATAATTTCAGTTTCGTTGTTAGCATTGCCAACCTCGGCAACATAAGGCGATTCTTGACTAATTTCTTCTCTACCCAGCATGCCTTGGACATTGACAGCTTCGACACTGTGCATCACAATTGGAAGAGATAACTCCTGGCCATTAATTCCCGAATCATTTTCAACGGGTTCAGATTTCACTAATTCATCGTTAGCTAATTGATCCATTCCACTTTTCTCCTATTTTTCAAACAATCAACTCTTAACCTTTGGAGTAACTCTTCCCCACCGACCATTAAAATGAAAAGTGTTCCATACCATCAGATCTTTGATACTCCTTTCCAACGCTTTATTGACCCTATTGAGTCTTTCAATTTCGTCTATTTTCTTATTTATCGTTAACGTTGTTTTCACTCTCTCTTTTCCCATGTTTGAAATTAAAACATTACGCTAAACAAAATAAGATTTCATTTTAACAGTAAATATTCTTTCATTGGCTGAGCATATTTTAAAGGGGCAAGCAAGATAGAACAAAGGTCCTAGCTGGGTTTCTTTGTTACTAAAGAGGAACGTGTTACCAATCCCCTTAGATCAGAGCCACTCCTGGTTGGTATTTTCACAAATAAACTTAATTATTCACCCACCCACAGAGTTTGGTTCTACTTTAAGGGACATAAGATTCGACAACTCATCCTGTACATTTAAAATGGGCTACGATACCAAACTGGTCTCGTATTTCTGTGCTTAATTTCACACTAGTTAAAAATACCTCGGCTTCCAGTTCCCTGACTCGATCATCCCTGGCTTTAACTTCATTGATGAGATCATCTTTACTCAAGTGATCATAATTACAATCTTCCTCAGTCTTCAGTTCCTAAAAACCAAGTTTCCCTAATTTTATATTTGCCTTAAACAGCCAATATTGCAATAATTTCTCAAATAGCTCTTTAATCGCCACCCTTTGAAGATTTACTAAACTCATTTCGGAATTTTGTGCCGAGAGTTTGTGAAATTGTAAAGCTTCCCTAAAATAAAATTTCTTTTCAAACAGAAGAAAACGAACATATAACAAGACAGGTTTCCCAATTGTAGCTTTCGCTATCAAAGCTTAGAAAAACATGCTTAGCTAGTTGAAAAGATTGTGACAATTGACACTGCAACTTTCTTCAAGATTAAGAAATTCCTCAAACCCATTTTTTGAATACAACTACCCTTACCGAAAATACCACCTCTAAAACACGTCTTAGGTTGGGCTGAAGACGTTTTTTAGAGGTTTTTTTTCGTTAAGGGTAGCTTCATATAAATTATTTATTCTGCTAGTATTTTTTAATTTTGAAATAGCAAGAAAGATCATTTTCTTTTCAAGGTATAATAGTTTCGATAGGCTTGGATCCGTAACATGCCTTATTGATATCCATCACTTACCAGCTTAAACGTTCGACCATAACACGACAATCCTTCAAATCCATCTTACTTTGTACAGTTCCCTGTTTAGATAACATACGTAACATTTTAATGATAATAAAAAACATGGCCATAAAGAAAGATTCAGCGTTTTCCCCTCAGTTCGATTCTTACCAGCCAAGGCTTATATGAACGTTTTTCTTTCACAGTTACTCACACTGTTCCGTTTTTTATGTTTTTCGGGTCTTTGGGAGAAAAAGCTTCCACTTTTATTAAGCGCTTTTCTTGTACATGGATACTCTTTTTGAAAATCAATAAACTATTAATAAAGGATGAACCGTTACCGTAGCAAAGGAATTCACAAAAAAGTACAAACGCGAAAAAAGAGAACCTCTAGCAGACAGCTTTAACGTTTTCCAAAGCCCACAGCCACTCAATAGCAGGCTTGGAAATAAGGTTTATTTCTGAACTAGTCCTCCGGACCAGTGACCCCTGATGTCTTAAATATGAAACTGGTCCCGGGACCAGTGACCCTTCCCCAATTTATTTTTCTACTGGTCAGTGGTCCCAGGACTTGTGGTCGTTCTCTCTTCTAAAAAAATCTCTCTCGGCTTAGGGTTGTATACACAACTGGACTCCTGGAGTCGAAATTTATGTTAAAATGAAAATAATTAAAGAGGTCCCCATTTTTAATAAAAAAAGGAACTATTAAACTAGTCATTGGGACCAGTGACCCTCGCGTTTTGAATAAAAAAGTGGTCCAAGCTATTAATAAACTGGTTTTTGACCTGTAAACCTGTCTTATTTCCTAGCCTGCTCAATAGACTACAAAACTTTGGTAGGGAAGTTGTAGCCAAGGAGTACTAACTACCAAGGAGTAGAATTGGTAGAAAATATGTTAAGATAGAAAAATTCTAATAAGGAACCCCAAATTTGTAAACTGGTCCCACCGCCTATTTTTTCCAAAAACGATAATTAATAAAGTGGTCCCTGGGACCACTGACCCCAGGTTTTGGAATAAATAAACTGGTCCGAGCAATTAATAAACTAGTTTTGGACTGCTTTAACTTTTGTGCCGAATCCACATAATAGATTATAGATGTTCATTTTGTGCTGGAAAACTATGTTTAGGATTCTTTCTCAAATTTTCACAAGTTTTCAACAAGTAAATAGCTTGTTTTGGGAGGCATTTGGGGTGGCATTTCCTTCAATTTGGCATTAACTTAAATATGTCAGTTGAGTACTCGTTTAATTAGTATTTCAGCATACCCTATTGTTTTACTGTGGCTGTTAAATGCATACATATTTTAAACCTGTGACATTATGCTTTTTATTGTTAGTAGGTCAGTTTATGAACAGCCCCCTATTAGCCTAATGTCTATTCTTTATCTAATCTCTCTTGTCTGTGTTAAACATTCAGTCTATCTCGGACGTCGGTCATGTATTAATCATTGTAAATAAAACCATAGTTTTAAAGTATCAATTCCTGTGTAGTCGTACAAACACACAACATGGTGTCAGAAGTAAATTAACGTAGTATTTTGTCGCGCGATATCACGGTTAGCTTTTATTCGTTAATCAGTATTCGACTAGAATTGCGGTCTACCTCGACACGGAAAATGCAGAACGCCGCGGCCTTTCAAGTGCAACCGCCTTGCCAATTCAACTTTGCGAATTCAAACGAGTGGCCCCGATGCAGAAGGAGGTTCGAGAGATTCAGATCCGCGTCCGGTCTTAGTTCCAAGACAGGGGAGGAACAAGTCAATGCGTTAATATACATGATGGGCGACAAAGCTGATGACGTATTCTTGTCATTTACGTTTGCCACCGATGCAGAGAAGTCCGACTTCAATGTCGTTATGAATAAATTCGAAGGACATTTCATTCTCCGGAGGAACGTTATCTACGAGCGAGCAACCTTCAACTCACGAGTTCAGCAAGATGGCGAACCGGTAGAAGAGTTTATCACCGCGTGTCGAGCCCAGATTGAGAAATGCGCCTACGGAACTCTCCAAGACGAATTGCTGAGAGACCGAATAGTAGTCGGGGTGCGAGACAAAGCCCTGTCGGAAAAAATGCAATTAGACGGAAACCTTACATTGGAGAAAGCGATCTCAACCGCCCGCCATGCCGAAGAGGTTCGCCGACAACAACAAGAATTAAACGCAGGAAGTTATAAAAACGGAACTCCGGCCGTTGTCGAAAAGCTTGGTTCTCGAAACACCTTTCAGACGAAGGAGAACAGGCGACCAAGAGCAACTCATCCTTCAAGACCAATTCAACGCGATCAAAAGGTTACTTCAGATACCTGCAAGAAATGCGGAATGTTCGAGAAACACAACCGAGAGCGATGCCCAGCATATAAAGCAGTTTGCCGGAAGTGTAAGAAGGTTGGCCACTACGAGCGTGTGTGTCTAAGGTCAACCACCAACTACAATCGTGAGGTCACATCGCAAATGATCTCTGCGGATGATGAATCAACGCCAATGGATACTTTCTTGGGAAAAGTCAGCAGTGACGAGATACAAGATCGTTGGATGGTAAACATTAGGATTAATGCAACACAAGTTCAATTCAAGATAGATACAGGCGCGGACGTTTGCGTAATACCAGACTCGCTATACAAGGCAAAATTTCAAGACTTAGCGCTGAATAAATCCGACCGACGTCTGTTTGGACCAGGGAAGACCTTGATTAACTGCAAAGGTTTCATTGAAGCCTACCTGTCAAGTTAAGACACCACCATCCATGACAAGGTCTATGTCATCGACCAATTGCAAGTTCCACTTCTAAGCCTAAGAGCAAGTGAAGACCTGAAAATAGTTCAAAGAATCGATGAGCTGCAACTCACGGAGACGAGTATAAGACCAAAGGACCATTATCCTCAACTATTTACTGGCTTAGGACGAGTCAAACGAAGCTACAAACTGAAGCTGAAACCGAACACAGTACCGTATGCAGTAACGACGCCACGTCGAGTTGCGATTCCTTTGATGTCACAAGTCGAAGCTGAATTGAAACGAATGGTGGATTTGGGAGTAATCCGGAGAGTCGAGGACCCCACAGACTGGTGCGCTCCCATGGTGGTCGTGAGAAAGGATTCTGGCGAATTAAGAATATGCGTGGATTATACGCAACTGAATAACTACGTACAACGTGACGGTACCAGATACCGGCTGTAGACCATACGCTTGGACGACTGGCTGGAGCCGAGATCTTCTCAAAACTTGATTGTAATTCCGGTTATTGGCAGATACCGCTACATCCGGACTCCACATTACTAACGACTTTCATGACGCCATTTGGAAGATATTGCTTCAACTGCCTGCCCCTTGGTTTTACATCTGCATCCGAGCACTACCAAGGCCAAATGTCTTCGTATATTGACGGCGTCAAGAACACAGTTTGTCATCAGGACGACATTCTAGTATGGGGCAAGGACATGGCCGAACATGATAAAAACCTGAAGGAAGTTCTCGAAAGATTGAAAGACCAAGGAGTCACGCTCAATGAAAGGAAATGCCTCTTTGGAGTCAAAAGGATCAAGTTTTTGGGCCACGTAATAGACAGTGCCGGAATCAGTCCAGACGAGGAGAAGGTTCGAGCCATAGTCGAGATGAAATCACCATCTGATGTCGCAGAGCTACGTCGCCTATTAGGAATGGTAAATTATCTTGGAAAGTTCACTCCCCGAATGGCCGAGCAGCTTAAACCACTAAGTAGTCTATTGAGCACCAAGAACAGCTGGATTTGGGGCCCAAGTCAGGAAATGGCCTTCAAATACCTCAAGACGACGCTCACTGTTTTGGGTATCTTCGATCCAAGGAAGCCAACGGCAGTATCCGCCGATGCGTCAAGCTATGGGATTGGAGCAATACTTCGACAAGAACAAGCCAATGGAACATACAAAGTCATTGCCTATGCCTCGAAGACATTATCCTCGACAGAACAACGCTATGCGCAGATCGAGAAGGAGGCGTACGCATTAACGTGGGCATGTCAGCGATTTGCGGATTTCATAACGGGTATAATAATAAAGCTTGAAACTTATCATCAGCCCCTAGTTTCCACATTGCATTCGAAACAACTGGACGATTTATCTCCGAGACTGCAAAGGCTACGTCTACGCATGATGCGCTATTCGTACAAGGTCTCTTACGTGCCGGGAAAATCCTTAGTTGCCTCTGATACATTGTCTAGAGCTCCGTTGACAGATGTCGATGACACCGAGCTACAACAAGAAATTTCTGCTCATGTCCAGTTAGTAATGATGAACCTACCCACTACAGATCCAAGGCTTGCTGAAATTCTTCATAAACAACAGGAAGATTCTACATGCAAAACGTTACAACGTTATCTCGAACATGGATGGCCAGAGAAAAAACGCGTTCACAGTAGTTGTAATGACTACTTCAGCTACAGACATGAAATCACCATCCAAGACGGAATCATCATGAAAGGCAGCAGACTGCTCATTCCAAGTTCCATGCGTCCAGAAATAATGGATCGAATTCATCAAGGCCACATGGGAATCGTCAAATGTCGAGAACGAGCCAAACAATCCGTCTGGTGGCCAGGAATTTCACGGGAAATCGAAAATAAAGTGAGAAGATTCGAACGCTGTCTCAAAGAATTAGTCAACTTTCATGAGCCCTTAAAGCCAACAAGCTTACCCGAACGACCATGGCAAGCAGTTTCCATAGATATGCTACATCATGGAGGAAAATGGTACAGTCGCCGCAATTAAAAACTTTCTCTCTCGCGACGTCTTGTTTCAATCATAAGCCGCAAATTATTGATCTGATACAATGGGTATAAAAAAACGTATCTTATATTGTTGTTTCAATAAATTTTTTACAAAGTGTTTTTTTTTCACTCTCCACTTTCCATTTCCAACTGATAAATAGGGGGTTTTGAATGATTGGGATGATTTTAAAGAGAAGGTGAACAGTTGAGCATAGCTCGTCCGAATTACCGAATGACATTCCAGTAAAGGGAAAGTGATGTTAATTGCAATTTTCTGAATACACGTCCTCCACGGAATCAATGCCCTGAGCCATATTCTTATGGATAGAGATACCCTTTAATGTTGCACAAAGATATAATCAACAATTGTGGAATGAAACTTCAAATCTTCCTCCGTTGAAGATATGGCCACGGGTGCGACATTCTGTTCCACTATGGTTCGCAAATGCCAGGGGGTGGACAAAGTTTTCTATCTAGATTAGTGGGCGATTCTTGACGTCAGATTCAACATAAGTCTGCAGGAACGTTTGGTTGAAAACGGCGCATTTCGGAGAGAACCATCTAGAAATTCAATGGCCAACCAATTCCCTCAATATGTCACCCATTGAAAACCGCTTGGTGGAGGAAATAAAGGTTCACTGAAAGGAGAATACCCACATTCAAAGTATAGCATGGGTCACAAAGTGGTGCCTACATTTGAGAAAGTGGTTGTGTTCATTGTGTTCAACTAATTGGGATTCGCCATAATCAAGATGACGAACCTTTCTCAAGAAACACTTTAATTACAACGCGAAATTAGTATTATACTAAAGTTCCACTAGTCTTAGCAGTGTATCCGATGGCAAATTATGGTCTTTTTGACAATCAATGGAATCTGCTGAGCTGCACGAAGTATTTAATCCTTGAAGGTTAAGTAAGGACGCAATTAATGCAGAGTGTGTATATATTTTATGGAGAACAACCCAACCAACTTAACAAGTTAAATAAAGAATAAAAACACTTTGCTAATTACTATCCAACATTTATTCTTAATTATGAACATGGTTAGGATAAATACATTAATACGTTTTCATTTTTAATTTCATTACGCGATTAATATTTGTTCATTTTACCGTTGGCGCTTACAACCTGTTGCATTCTCTGCGGCATGGATGAAAACAGATTGTTTATATAATCGGGCCGCTCACCAACCTCTTCCCATGCGGCCTGGATGATGGTGAATAGTTCGTCCTTATCATTGGAAATTATTTTGTTCTGGAATACAATCCTTTTCATAATCGCCCAGACGTTTTCGATTGGAGATAAGTCGGGTGAATTTCTTGGCCAGTTCATTAGATCTATTTCCGGATGATTCTCATTCAAATACGCCATGGTTGCACGTGACTTGTGTATACTCGAATTATCTTGATGAAATATAAATTTACCGTCCGGAAAATGATTGTCTACGACATGAGGGAAAAACGTATGTTCCAATACATCAATATATTTATCGGAATTAAGGTGCCCTTCTATTCGCGCTAAGGTGCCAATTCCATGTTTTGAAATATAACCCCACAATGGCACAGAAAACCGTCCGCTATTCTGGATTGAATGAATGTTAGTCGCATCATATCGGCTCCCTTTCTCTCTCCACACTCTTACGTGATGGTCCGTAGATGAACAAAATGTTGATTCGTCGCTGATGACAACTTCATTCCATTCGTTCCTCCAGTGAAGGTGAGCGCGCGCAAATGCTAGGCGTTCTTGTTCGTGCTCTGGTTTGAGATATGGCTTCTCCGCGGCGATACGACTGTGTAGCCCAACGTCACGTAATCGGTTTCTAATCGTTGTTTCCGACGCTTCCAATTCCATGATGGATTTTACAGATCGAACAGTGGTGGTAGGATTATTCACAACAAGAGCAGCAATAACGTCGTCTTCTTCTGCAGTGGTAACGCGTGGAGTTTTAGGTCTTGGTTTTTCTGTCAATCGCCCATTTTCACCATAAGCGGCTAGCCATGACATCACGGTTGGCTTTGAACAGCCCAGTTGCTGCGCAATAAAAGGAATACCCCTACCAGCCTCATGTAACGCAACGAGCCTATTGCGTTCTTCCTGTGATAATCTTGGCATACTGACTGGTGAGAGAGTGAGACAAACTGATAGAACAAATATATGTTAGAATATATTTCTTACCTTAAATTGTTATATAAAGACTATCAGTTTGTCTCACTCTCTCACCAGTCAGTATGCCAAGATTATCACAGGAAGAACGCAATAGGCTCGTTGCGTTACATGAGGCTGGTCGGGGTGTGCCTTTTATTGCGCAGCAACTGGCCTGTTCAAAGCCAACCATGAGGTCATGGCTAGCCGCTTATGGTGAAAACGGACGATTGACAGACAAACCAAGACCTGGAACTCCACGCGTTACCACTGCAGAAGAGGATGACGTTATTGCTGCTCTTGTTGTGAATAATCCTACCACCACTGTTCGATCTGTAAAATCCATCATGGAATTAGAAGCGTCGGAAACAACGATTAGAAACCGACTACGTGACGTTGGGCTACACAATCGTATCGCCGCGGAGAAGCCATATCTGAAACCAGAGCACGAACAAGAACGCCTAGCATTTGCGCGCGCTTACCTTCACTGGAGGAACGAATGGAATGAAGTTGTCATCAGCGACGAATCAACATTTTGTTCATCTACGGACCATCACGTAAGAGTGTGGAGAGAGAAAGGGACCCGATATGATGCGGCTAACATTCATTCAATCCAGAAGAGCGGACGGTTTTCTGTGCCAGTGTGGGGTTATATTTCAAAACATGGAATTGGCACCTTAGCACGAATAGAAGGGAACCTTAATTCCGATAAATATATTAATGTATTGGAACATACGTTTTTCCCTCATGTCGAAGACAATCATTTTCCGGACGGTAAATTTATATTTCAACAAGATAATTCGAGTATACACAAGTCACGTGCCACCATGGCGTATTTGAATGAGAATCATCCGGAAATAGATGTAATGAACTGGCCAAGAAATTCACCCGACTTATCTCCAATCGAAAACGTCTGGGCGATTATGAAAAGGATTGTATCCCAGAACAATATAATTCCCAATGATAAGGACGAACTATTCACCATCATCCAGGCCGCATGGGAAGAGGTTGGTGAGCGGCCCGATTATATAAGTAATCTGTTTTCATCAATGCCGCAGAGAATGCAACAGGTTGTAAACGCCAACGGGAAAATGATCAAATATTAATCGCATAATGAAATTAATATTGAAAACGTATAAATGTATTTATCCTAACCATGTTCATAATTAAGAATAAATGTTGGATAGTAATTAGCAAAGTGTCTTTATTCTTTATTTAACTTGTTAAGTTGGTTGGGTTGTTCTCAATAAAATATATACACACTCTGCATTAATTGCGTCCTTACTTAACCTTCAAGGATTTAATACTTCGTGCAGCTCAGCAGATTTCATTGATTGTCAAAAAGACCATAATTTGCCATCGGATACACTGCTAAGACAAGTGGAACTTTAGTATAATACTAATTTGGAATTGTAAATAAAGGGTTTCTTGAGAAAGGTTCGTCATCTTGATTATGGCGAATCCCAATTAGTTGAACACAATGAACACAACCACTTTCTCAAATGTAGGCACCACTTTGTGACCCTTGCTATACTTTAAATGTGGGTATTCTCCTTTTCAGTGAACCTTTATTTCCTCCACCAAGCGGTTTTCAATGGGTGACATATTGAGGGAATTGGTTGGCCATTGAATTTCTAGATGGTTCTCTCCGAAATGCGCCGTTTTCAACCAAACGTTCGTGCAGACTTATGTTGATTCTGACATCAAGAATCGCCCACTAATCTAGATATAAATCTTTCCCCACCCCTGGCATTTGCGAACCATAGTGGAACAGAATGTCGCACCCGTGGCCATATCTTCAGTTTTCTTCACCCTAGGAAGATTTGAAGTTTCATTCCACAATTGTTGATTATATCTTTGTGCAACATTAAAGGGTATCTCTATCCATAAGAATATGGCTCAGGGCATTGATTCCGTGGAGGACGTGTATTCAGAAAATTGCAATTAACATCACTTTCCCTTTACTGGAATGTCATTCGGTAATTCGGACGAGCTATGCTCAACTGTTCACCTTCTCTTTAAAATCATCCCAATCATTCAAAACCCCCTATTTAGCAGTTGGAAATGGAAAGTGGAGAGTGTAAAAAAAAACACTTAGTAAAAAATTTATTGAAACAACAATATAAGATACGTTTTTTTATACCCATTGTATCAGATCAATAATTTGCGGCTTATGATTGAAACAAGACGTCGCGAGAGAGAAAGTTTTTAATTGCGGCGACTGTACCTGGTCATGATGGACTACTACTCAAAGTATCTGGAATTGGCTCGAATGAAAGATCAAACTACAAAAACTGTCATCGAGATCATCGAAGATATATTTGCACGACACGGAATTCCAGAGGTGGTCCGCAGCGATAATGGCACTAATTTATCAGTGACAAGAACCTTGGAATTCATCGCATTCTCCAAGAAATACGGATTTCGATCTATCACGAGCAGCCCAAGATATCCTCAAAGTAATGGGTTCGCAGAAGCAGCAGTAAAGACAGCGAAATCCATTTTAAAGAAATTTGACATCCCTTTGGCACTCTTGGCGTACCGATCTACACCGACGTCCAATGGATTCAGTCCAGCACAAATGCTTATGAGTCGCCGTCTCCGAACAACGCTCTCATTACCGTCAAACATGCTTGTCCCGACGATCCTATCAGCAGAACTTATCAAAGAAACATCACTAACGCAGAAGCAAACTCAGAAACGAAATTACGACCAACGCCACAGAGTGAGAGAGCTACACGAATTAGATCCTGGGAAAAGGGTATGGATAACCGATTTACGCAAAGAAGGAACAGGAGTCGAGAAAGCAGAGGAGCCCCGATCATATATAATCGAGACGTCCAAAGGAAAGATTCGAAGAAACCGGTTCCATCTAGTTCCCCTACCCGACAATCATCACAATCACAGAATCAAGTCTTGCTCTCCGGAATCTAGTATTGGCCCAGAGGACGTCATAGATCCACCAAACATCATTGATAGAGAGGAACCTGACTCTGAGCCAGCCCACGACAATCATGCATGCAATGCTGAAAACATTCAAGATGCCGACAGAGAGAACTTACGAGCTGATCCTTCTGAGTCCAATACCACGAGGTCACCGGAAAGTACGAATCAGAGAAAGACAAGAAGCAAATTACCGAACGACGACAATGGGACAGTAACACGATCCGGAAGAATCTCGAAGCCAGCGACTAAGTTAAATTTATAAAATTAATTCTTATTTGTATAAAAAAAAGGGGATGAGACATTATGCTTTTTATTGTTAGTAGGTCAGTTTATGAACAGCCCCCTTTTAGCTTAATGTCTATTCTTTATCTAATCTCTCGTGTATAAAAAGGCTCCCTCTCTGTGTTTAACATTCAGTCTATCTTGGACCTCGGTCATGTATTAATCATTGTAAATAAAACCATAGTTTTAAAGTATCAATTCCTGTGTAGTCGTACAAACACACAACAAAACCGTTTTGAGACCCTGAGGCTAGACAAATTGAAGATAATTGTCGGTAATTACAAATAACTATATGTACCATCGTGCTGCGTTTTAGCAATCTTTCTGCTTTGCAAATGCTTGGAGTTGTATTTCATTTCAGAAATCCCTTTTTTTAATGTTTTATTTTGCTCAGGCTGCATGCATTCGTGTTTTATTTTGCAATGACTGCATTAATGCATGTTTTTTAGGTTGGCGTAGGAGAATTTCCTTATAACCTCTGGTTCTTATTTCGATTTTAATTCAGTCGCATTTAAACAATAGCGGGAATTGCTAATGAATGGATTGAAGATTAATATAAAAAAAAAATCGCTTTTGAAAATTTTGAAGAATCGATACATCAAGTTTTTATACATACTCAACTAGTTTAAAAAATATTCTTAATTCCCAGACTGGCATCAATTCTTAAAGATACCATTATAGAGTAGATTTTAAGCAGCGCCCCCTTTTAGAGAACTTTATATTATTTGTTGTTGTAAATAGTCACGTGCTTCCCCTACAACAAGTTGACTTTCCTTGTCGCGTTTCAGTACATTTTGCGCTCAAAGATGGCATCAAGTCTTTAACACATCTTTATTTATTTTTTTGCTTTGAAGGAAGAGATTAGTAACTCGCCAACTCTTGAACCGACAAGCAGTCAATACTTTAACATTGGGGAGCTGGTTGATGCAAAAAACTTCCAGGAGGAGTTTAAAGGGGCTTGGCTGGAGGCCAAAATTGTTGGGATTTTTCAAAAAGCCGGGGAACCCTCTTAACCTTCAACCTCAAACAGTACAGGAGACTCACTGATTTACTCAGTTGAGTTTGAACTGGAGTGAGTATATTCAGAAGCTATAGGGAGCTGCCAGAGAGGTGTGGCTTAAAATGGCGGAAAACTTCACAGAGTGAAAGGCAGTGGGGGGGGGGGAGGCTTCTGATTGGCAAAGTGAGGGTCTGACGCTTAGTAGGGGAGATTTGCACCCCTTTGCCTACTCCATATTCATGGCCATTTCTCGAAATTAATGCCAACCCCCTTTTTTGGTTTCGTTTGGTTTTGTTTCTAGCAAAACCAAGGCTGATCTCCCATTAAGAAGTATTCGCCCAAGAGCTCGACGAAAGGTGCCATTTGACAAAGTGACGCCTGGCTCGAAGGTTATGGTGAATTATAACACTGATGCTCCAACTAAAATTGGACATTATTACGATATGATCGTCAACCGTAAAAGCGCAAGGAGACTGAAATTTGTCTTTGGAACCCTCTTGCTTGGGTATTTTATTTTTTTCTCGTTTATCATAATTATTTGCAGGTTTGCTTTAATCAGCCAACACCCAATTTCGTGTCAACCCCAGTTTCCCCGATATTTTCTCTAAAATTCCTAGTTTCATATTTTAAACCAATTGCGCGTTTAAGCTGAACTTCAAAGGCTCAATATGAATTTTGTAATTATAGCTAAGAGTTAATTAGCAACTGCTGATTAAGCTAATTAATTTAGTCCACCGTTAACGCACGCGCTAGAGTAAAAGAGGATGTTATAGTTTTTAATTTCACTTATTTCTCATCTTAATCGCTTCTTAAACTCCTAAAATTAATGGTTTGATCCTTTCATTCACGATGAAGTCCCATAAAATCCTATCTTTCCTTGAAAGAAAAAAAACTATTTTTTTCTATGAAATTTTTGAGAGTCGAATCAAAAGAAAATTGGATTCAAGGCCTTAACAATACCTAAATAATTTATGTTAAGACTCGGAAAAAAGATTTAAAAACATTTCAGTTCCTTCAATCGTATTTTTATTTCCCAACAGAGTTGACGACACTGCGCTACAGGACTGCAAAATTCATCTAGTGGATGAAATGTATATTATAGAAGAAAATTTCCTCTTGGCAGATAGAGACGTCGCTTTGAATGAACTAATGCTTAACGGCTCTAGTCTAAAAAGTACAATTTGTTTGTTTGTCAGCCAATTTTAGTATATCGCTTATATTGTTCACTGTTATCCTTCCTTCCTATAGGACTTAAAAAACCCGAGTGCGATACTTGCGATGATAATCCGGATGTTAAGTGCCGCGAATGTTCGTGTTCAGTGTGTGGTGGTAAAGAAGCACCTGACCAACAAATCCAATCCAATCGCTGTTTGAAATTCTTTCACCTCTGGTGTTTGAAACCGAAACTGGATTCGGTACCAGAGGACGATTATTACTGCCGAGATTGCAAAATTGTCAGACCCGGACAAGAAGTTAAAAATAAAAAAAAGTCCATCGGACCATCCACTCGTGATTGGGGTAAAGGCATGGCTTGCGCCGGAAGAACTAAAGAATGCACGATTGTGCCCATGGATCATTTTGGACCCATACCGGGAATAGTAGTAGGAATGTCCTGGCAGTACAGGAATCTAGCCGCTGGATCTGGCGTTCATCGCCTACCAGTTGCTGGGATACACGGACGGGAAAAGGACGGCGCCTTTTCGATAGTGCTTTCTGGAGGCTATGAAGACGATCTTGTTAGTATTCGTAGAGTCCCGATTTTCGATGTACGCTCGATCTATCTTGGAAAAAAGTGATGCTAAGATCTGGCTTGTCGAAAAAATAGGACGCCTGATGGAGTCGCTTAATTCCAGTGAGAGTGGAAAATTGGTGTCTGACTTTAGAATTAAAAGGTCGTTTCATGATGTGTTGGCTCAAATGCAACGCCTAGTCTTAAAATAATGTTGATCGATCATAACGTATTTAGATTGCTCTCAAAATAATGGCCCATTTTTCAAGTGCAGCGTAGATCGAAATTCCGTGTAGAAATTTCAAGCGAAGCTTTATTGCATTGCGCTTCTAATGCATTGTTCCCTAAGGATAGAGCTCGGCAATATCTATCCATTATCCACGTTATTTTATCTTTATCCATACTCGAAAATTATCCACAGAACTTATGTGTTAAATCGTATTATAATCCACAACTTAGTTTATAAATAATCGGGTTGTCCACCACTTTGTGGATAATGGATAGAAAATGCCGAGCTCTATCTAAAGATGGATTTTCAAAAGCGTGTGTTGAGGGCAAAAATCTAGCGAGTGCAAGGAAATTTTAAAAATTATCGCGAAAATTCAAATAAATTTATCCTACCCGGTCGATTTTATCCTCAGCAAGAACCAGCGCTTTCGTCTCGCAGCAAGAGGTCCCGGATTCGAGCCCGGACTGTGGCACCGGGTGAAAATGTGGGTACAAATGATTTCCTTCCCTTACGAAAATAATGAGTCTTCATTTAGGAGCAGTTTAGACCAATTGCTTTTTTCACATTGTTAAGAGGTTTAAGACCTCTTCTAGACATCTAGAATACTGCTCTTTGGGGTCTTTTAGAAGTATTCTAGACGTCTAGAAGAGGTCTTAAACCTCTTAATAATTTGCACCTGCGCGAAACCATGTTTATTCTGATTTTAAGATGTTCTACAGACCTCTGTATAGAATAGTCCTATACAACGTCTGTTAAAGATATGGTTTGAAGATGCCCCTGAGAGGTCTGAATAGAAGATGCTCAGCAGAAGTCTGAATAGAAGATGCTCAGCAGAAGTCTGAATGGAAGATGCTCTGTAGAAGTCTGAATGGAAGATGCTCTGTAGAAGTCTGAATGGAAGATGCTCTGTAGAAGTCTGAATGGAAGACGTTCTCGAGAAGTCTGAATGGAAGACGTTCTCGAGAAGCCTGAATGGAAGACGTTCTCGAGAAGCCTGAATGGAAGACGTTCTCGAGAAGTCTGAATGGAAGACGTTCTCGAGAAGCCTGAATGGAAGACGTTCTCGAGAAGCCTGAATGGAAGACGTTCTCGAGAAGCCTGAATGGAAGACGTTCTCGAGAAGTCTGAATGGAAGACGTTCTCGAGAAGTCTGAATGGAAGACGTTCTCGAGAAGTCTGAATGGAAGATGTTCTAGAGAAGTCTGAATGGAAGACGTTCTCGAGAAGTCTGAATGGAAGACGTTCTCGAGAAGTCTGAATGGTAGACGTTCTCGAGAAGTCTGAATGGAAGACGTTCTCGAGAAGTCTGAATGGAAGACGTTCTCGAGAAGTCTGAATGGAAGACGTTCTCGAGAAGTCTGAATGGACGACGTTCTCGAGAAGTCTGAATGGAAGACGTTCTCGAGAAGTCTGAATGGAAGACGTTCTCGAGAAGTCTGAATGGAAGACGTTCTCGAGAAGTCTGAATGGACGACGTTCTCGAGAAGTCTGAATGGAAGACGTTCTCGAGAAGTCTGAATGGAAGACGTTCTCGAGAAGTCTGAATGGACGACGTTCTCGAGAAGTCTAAATGGACGACGTTCTCGAGAAGTCTGAATGGACGACGTTCTCGAGAAGTCTGAATGGACGACGTTCTCGAGTAGTCTGAATGGACGACGTTCTCGAGAAGTCTGAATGGACGACGTTCTCGAGAAGTCTGAATGGACGACGTTCTCGAGAAGTCTGAATGGAAGACGTTCTCGAGAAGTCTGAATGGACGACGTTCTCGAGAAGTCTGAATGGAAGACGCTCTCGAGAAGTCTGAATGGAAGACGTTCTCGAGTAGTCTGATTGGAAGACGCTATCGAGAAGTCTGATTGGAAGACGCTATCGAGAAGTCTGATTGGAAGACGCTATCGAGAAGTCTGATTGGAAGATGCTCTCGCGAAGTGTGAATGGAAGATGCTCTCCATTTCACTAACGTGTTCTTTCCCACGACACGGTCTCCTGTTGCTTGCACTTTATCAAGGCCAACTAAACTCATTTAACAATCGCTTTTTTCGAGGACATATTGCGTAAGACTCAAACATCAATTTCATCAATACCAGACCATGTAACGTGCAAACATAGAATTGGCTGTAGTACTCAGAATGTCTATATGGTAAAACGTCAGTACTAATTTATAGAAAGCTCTTGTTAGAAGACTTATTTCAAAAACTTTATTCTAATTGAAAAAACAGTGAATCTAAAGGGAACTAAACCTTATTGTGCCCTGTGGATCTATAATTAACCTCTTGGTTTTACAACCTCTCCCTAAAGAACCATTTACAATGTTAGTAATATTAAGTCTAAATCAGGCTAAATAACACTATGTTTCCGGATACAAACAGAAATAATTGTTGTATCACATAATTAAGCTTAATAATTAACCTTATCCATCCATAATAGTTGGCAAATGTCGGGGACACTCAATGTAATAAATTAAAAATATATTTCGTTTCCCTTATAGTAAAATCAACGCCACACAAATAGAATATACTTTTCCCTGTTTACTATTAAAACAGCATAACATATTTACTTGGTACAATTTAGTCCAACGATGCAGGTTTTGTATGAAAATTAATCCGATGATACCTGACAGATCTTTTAAAATCGGGAATATGGAAGCGCGAAAAATCCGTTATGTACATAACCGGCAGGCTCTCACCCGACTGTGCGGCTCGATGCGATGCTCGAACGTTCATTTCCCGCCTTTTTATTATACTTCCACGCATGCGTCAGGCTGTTTCTAGGCTAGAAACCTCTTATTTTTAAACCTTGTCACCCTTTCATGTTTTTCCTTTGACCTTCTACAGTCTGCATGTTCATTTCCCGCCTTTTTCTTACACAACCTGGCTGTTTCTAGGCTAAAAACCTCTTATTTTTGGAACTTAAGCAAAAAGTCTCGAGCTTTAATTTCTAGACCTACAGTCTGCCCTTTTAAAGGTACTTATTTTAGACCTTTTAAACTGTTCGAACGGAAAACTTATACGAGTTTAACGCTGCTAAGAATGAAAAGACAACTGTTTCATTACATACCAAAATAGCGACGGTGGCTTAGATTAAGGATAAATTATTTCTTTCTTAAACACGAACCCCCCCCTTGCTATTGTTAAGAAACTGATAGTTGATGATTGCTTTACAACGGAGACCTAGCCTTCTTAAATCTACATCCCATAAAAATGGTTGTTTACACTAGAAATGATGGCACAGAAATAATTTCTGTCAATAATATTAATTCGCATCAGACTTCTATTTGGGTTGGGCATGATATTTTTCTAAATGGCATTGTTAACGTGTTGGAATATGACAAGATAATGAATAAACATAGACGTCTGAAAATGTAGATCATGATTTTCTGCTAAAGACTTGCAGCGTACGACGTTATCCTTAACCCTGAGCATAGGCGTCTATAAGACTGCTTAAACATCTTAATATTAGACCGGACTGAAAAACGTCTTGGAAAGAGGAAGAATTAAAACCTCTAAGTTGGTCTACAAGGGCAACAGATTTTAGGTGTCTTCTTGAACCCTGAACATAGGCGTCTTTAAGACGTCTTAAACATCTTAATGTTAGACCCGACTGAAGAACATCTTGGAAAGAGGTTGAATGAAGATCCCAAAGTGGTCTACAAGGGCAACAGAATTTAGATGTCATCCTTAACCATGAAAATAGGCGTCTTTAAGACGTCTTAAACATCTTAATGTTAGACCGGACTGAAGAACATCTTGGAAAGAGGTTGAATGAAGATCCCAAAGTTGTCTACAAGGGCAACAGAATTTAGATGTCATCCTTAACCATGAAAATAGGCGTCTTTAAGACGTCTTAAACATCTTAATGTTAGACCGGACTGAAGAAACTCTTGGAAAGAGGAAGAATGAAGATCCCAAAGTGGTCTACAAGGGAAACAGAATTTAGATGTCATCCTTAACCATGAAAATAGGCGTCTTTAAGACGTCTTAAACATCTTAATGTTAGACCGGACTGAAGAAACTCTTGGAAAGAGGTTGAATGAAGATCCCAAAGTTGTCTACAAGGGCAACAGAATTTAGATGTCATCCTTAACTATGAAAATAGGCGTCTTTAAAACGTCTTAAACATCTTATCTTAGACCGGACTGAAGAACCTCTTCGAAAGAGGAAAAAGTAGGACCTCTATAGTGGTCTTCAAGGGCAACCGTTTTAAGATGTCATCTTTAATCCTGAACATAGGCGTCTTTAAGACGTCTAAACATCTTAATGTTAGACCGGACTGAAGAACATCGTGGAAAGAGGAAGAATTAAGGCCTCTAAGTTGGTCTACAAGGGCAACAGAATTTAGATGTCATCTTTAACCCTGAACATAGACGTCTTAAAGACGTCTTAAACATCTTAATGTTAGACTGGACTAAAGAACCTCTTGGAAAAAGGAAAAAGTAGGACCTCTATGTTTGTCTGTAATTTAGGGAACCCAGAATTGCTCTTGGCTAAGACCGTGCAAAGACGTATCATAAGCCTAAAATGGATCTTAAGTTAGACCATCTTAAAACTAAAGCTATATAGAGGTCTTATAATAGCCTAAAACCAACCTTCGATCATCCCAATTCTTAACTTAGACTAATCAAGAACAAAATAAGACTTCTTTTAGTGTTTAAAGTGCAAGAATAGACCATGTTTAGACCGATTTATTTTCGTAAGGGTTCTGCGTAGAGTTTGCAAGTTCTCCCCGCTTGTTAAAAGGAGTTTTCCTCCGCGGTCTAACCTAGTTTCTCCTTTCCATCAAAACTGGCCGAGGTTAACGGTAATAGTTAGTATACTGGGCGCTGTAGGCTAGCTGTGGCGTAGGGGCTAGCCACCACCCCTCTATGAATTGTAAACAAGCCACAGGCTTAGTGTGTAAATACCTTCATAGAGAAAGCCTAGATTATTATTATTATTGAAACCCACCTTTAGCGTAGTAAGTGTTGCTGCAATGTTCACAAAAGGGCTACTGGTGATTTAAAGGGGCTAACCGGCGCTGTTGGGGTGAAGTCCGCCCTTAGTTCAGGGGAAAACACCCAGCTCTTTGGCCATAAGAAATGGCGCCACCGTCGCGGTGGGCGGGTATGCAATATGCTAAGCAACAGTTTGATCCCCCCTTCACCCCAACAGCTCCGGCCAGCCCCTTTAAGTCGCTATTTTCTCCCGCATACAGTCCTTTCTACGGGATATCACTTCCTCTAGTGAATAAAATACTCGGCTTGAACTTCACTTATGTGGTTGTTGTTGCGTGTGGGAAACGCCTATTTGATAGAAGCGCAACATTTTTGGCCCATTTCATCACGGATATATGAACAGGTTCATTTCTTTTTAGGATGAAGGAGACCTATTCTACTACACCGGAAGTGGAGGCCGAAGTTTAGAGGGCAATAAGAGAACGGCGGAACAATCTTGCGATCAAGTTCTAACCAGAGATAACAAGTAAGTATAGGCTTAGAGCTATTTCAATTCGGGGGAAAGAAGAGCTTTTGAGGCGGGGTTTCGCCAGTCCCCGCCTTGGCGCCATATTGTGCGGGAAATTTAGCATAGAGTTCTTCAGCGGCCCGCACGGAGGGAGGGTGAAAAGCGGCTCCGTTTATTGGCAGGCCCAACTGTGACGTTTCCCCCCCTTGGGGATCTACCAAAAAGAAAATATGGAAACTGAGCCTCATTCGAGTTTAGTTTTGTTATTTGAAAATCGAGACGGGAAAATAATTTAGGCATACAAGCTTATGACATCATAAATATGTTGTCACCATCCGGTTTAAAGATCTGTAGTTCGCGCTGGCGTTAAACACGGGTGAACTGTTATTATTGCTACTTTTTTTCATGTCATAACAGTGTCGTTAACATCAAGATAACACCAAAAATTTTTATAATGCTAGAGGCTTAATTTAGAGCTAGTTCGAGAACGACAAGCGAGAATTGACTTCACTCGGTTTTGCAGTCCATCTTCCCATTTACACTTCCTTCTACACTAAGCCTTTGACAGCGCCTCACCAGGCGTCGCTTTAGTCTTTACGAGAATCTATGACGGTCCACGTAAATGAATCAATGTTGATTTTTTTTAACCGATTATTTAAACCCAGTCAATCTGATTTGGACTGATTTATTTATCTTTTTAACCGCCTTAAATAAAATGAACCTCGAACCGATTAAACAGTAAAATTGTGATATTAGTCATCGGTATACATCACTGTTTTATAGTGTATATGAAATGTATTATTTTCATATTCTATCTTGAGAAACTAATTTCAAATTTAATGACAGATTTACACGCTATTAGCACTTTATGGTTAACATTAGTTGATAGTCGCGATCATTTAAATAACCATAAAATATTTAATTACCTTTCTAGAGCCAGAAGCGCATGACATACGAAGTGATTTTCTAGACTCTTTGGTAGACCCGTCTCATACGGAAAGATTTTTATTTGAGTCGGCACTAGCCACCTAAGGGGGATACTGACAAGAACTGCATCGATTTATTAGGGTTGCCGTCTGGCGAGAATAAGGGGAACTATTTCTAGACGGTGATATATGCGTACGCACCTACAAAATCCACCCGAACCCCACCCGCTTGGATTTCTCGGCGCGAGAGGAAAAATAAAGTTGGAAAGGGGGCTGACATTCCCCACCCCCTTGATGGTAAAAGCTTTCCGTATAAGACGGCCGCTATGTTATGCATAATAGAAAATCACTTCGTATGTCATGCGCTTCTGCTAGAGCGTTAGCCAAAAGTTGCGCAGCGCCGTTTAATGATAAGGAGGGAGCCGAAGCAAAAGACTGGCGGAGAGGGAAACCCATTAGGGTTTTAAGAGGTTTCAAAGGTTTTAAACAATCCAAGTATTGTCCTGAGAAAGGTTATCGCTACGATGGAATCTATAAGGTGAAGAAATAACATGAAGACTCGTATTTTATGAACCTATTTAGTGTTCAGGTGTAGCTAACTGAAGTTAAAATTGTAGGTGATCAAATACTGGCCCGAGAAAGGCCGTTCCGGATTTAAAATTTGGCGCTACCTTCTTCGAAGGGACGATCCAACACCAGCCCCATGGACTGAAGAAGGAAAAAAAAGAATTCAAGATCTCGGAATAGAAATGCAGGTAAATTAATTTGGAAGCAGCGAAATATTTTGGTTTGAATAAAAATAGTACTAATTTTTTAGCAAAGAGTTTAATTAGTATGTCCTTTGTAGATGTTAAATGAAGCTTCATCGTCAGAAACCAACGAAGAAAGCAAGGAAAAACTTTCTAGTAAGAATCGGAAAAGGAAGAGATCTCCTCAAGACTCTGATGCTCCCGAAGCGAAGAAAACGAAACCGATTCCTTACGTTATACCCGAAAGAGTAGCGGCCCTGATGTCAAAGGATAGCGTGAATAAAAGGATTTGGGAAGAGTGCAACTTGCTTTGTGAGAAAGGCGAATTAGTAAGTTTATATTTTATTACAATTTGATCACTCATTGCCTCCCATTTAAGCATGGGCGAATACCACTTTTTACTATCGAGACGAATATCGAATACCCAAAAATTTTCTTATCGAATACCGAGACGAATAATGATTTTTTAATCGATTATCGAATAATTAGGCTTAACGAAATTATAGTCTTATCGAATACTCGTCGAATATTAGGCCTATTATTCGCGAATACTTGGCGAATGTCAGTACTAAAGGAGGTTGTTAGTAGCCATTTTTTACAAAATATTTATTCGAAAATGACTATGCTTTTAGTGAAAGTACATTTTTAAGGGTTAATATTTGACTACACACCTTGGTACAAAGATGTACCAAGGCCCTCTGCCAAATTGGTTGTCGAATATTTATCGAATAGTAAAAATGGGTTCAAACGAATACCGAGACATTTATTCGTCTCGATATTCGATCGAATTATTCGTCATAGACGGTCACGAGTATTCGCCCACCCTTACTCCCATTCTTTAATGAACTAAGAAAATAGCTTTCCCCCAATCAACTCTTAGTATCTTTAGAATTGTCTCTCTAGGGAGTGGTAAAATGGTGAAATTCCACGCTAAGCAGTAAGCCAATTAGGCACATTCCCTCAGTAGGAGGAGTTATCTTATAATCTTAAGCCACACCCCTGAACTCTTCATTTAAGGCCACCCGGTTTATCGTTTCCATCAAAACTAGCTGAGGTTAATGACAATACCAAAAAAATATATAGATATAAAAAGAAAACTTACACATTGTTGTTTAAACTTGTTCGCGCTGTGTAATATGAGAAATCGCCCCTTTTTCCTAAAAATTAATTAACGTTTGGATCGCCAACATCATGTACTATACTTTCTATAAACTCATGACGTCAAGAAGCTCTTACTTAATTGATTAGTTTCCTCGCGAAGAAGAAATGGACAAAATTAGACTAGTTCAAGAAAAATAAACTCTTCGAGTAGAGTTACTAGCTTTGCTGAGGACTCGCGAGTATCCGCGAATTTCTAGGGGGAAAACAAGTTCCAGTCCAAGTCTGAGTACCAGCCCAGGCCTAATAATGACCATTCTCTATCCCCCCCCACCCGTTAAAAGACTTATAATTTACCTTCACGCTTATAGGCTTGCCAGCGAATTGTTTTTGCGAAATTAATATTATTTATTGTTATCATTTCAGAAATTCATTGAAAAAGTGATAGAACAATTTCAGTGCACTATTTGTGGCATTTTAATGAATAGAGATCCCGTGAGTTTAAAGTGTAGCCACACTTTCTGTTTGAAATGTCTTGAAAAACAACTAAAATCCAAGCAATACGAGTGTTCCCTTTGTAGGACTGTCATTCCGAACGATTTCCGCCCTAGTCCTAACTTAATACTGAGAGAAATTTTAAATACTTTATTTCCTTAAGAAAGGACGAAAAAATGTTGTAGTGTTTTAAATTGTCTTTAAATTAATGTTTAATTAAGTTTATTTTATTGCATTTACGTCTCTTAGCATATTGCTCCACTGTGGCACTGAATTGAAACTTGTTTACACTCCATTAAAACTACTCCACGGAAATATTGCAATTGTAAAAGGCAAACGTTTTCACACGAAAAACTGTTGACGTTTCTGTCGGTATTTTCCATTGAGAAATTTTATTGCAGTGACAACGAAAGTTCCTTAAAAATGGGGACTAGGCAATTCGAGCTTAGTTCCACCTCCAGCGCCATTATGCTATGTTGTTTTACAGAATAAAAGCTGTTTAAGCCCCTCTTCCTGGTAAAATTTTAGCACTAGTGGAAGGTAGCGTGACGTTGTCGGCACAAACGCTATAAATATTAAAGCGATAAAGGAAGTTCTAATAAAGTTTTAAACGTGAAATTTGAAAACAGGAGATATAACCTTCTTGTATTCAATTCCAGCTGCCTCCGTCATCTCTTTAAACTTCCCTAAAATGTCTTCGCCATCATGCTTCCCAGGAAAAAATGAAAAGCCCACCAAGGAATTACGGAAATACCACTTGTCGTCGATAAATTGGCATCTAACTCTCCTAAGACTGAATCACGCGCCCTACTACTCCAAATATCTAACGTTTGGTGAATTTCCTTATATCCAACTTGTCTTAAAACATTATATAACGTTGGAAAAAAAAACCTTTGAACTACTTGAATTTTACATTTCCAATGTAATGTTTGCGACTAATTTCAGTTTAATAAATCACCATCGACAGCGGTTGAAGACTAGCAGATTCCTTGTCTAAATCACGAACCAAAGTTCTACGAGATATTTCTCTGTTTTGGTTGTCACTCAATGATTTGCAAACTTCGCGGAAGCCAACTTTTTCCACAGTTGAAAATGGGGCGTGGTCTTTTGCTACCATATACACCAGACTTTTACGATGCAACTGGTTTTCTATTGATCTCAATGGCCATAGTTTAACCTTTTTAGGTACTTCGTCTTGCTGTTTGTCCCACATCGAACGTTATTGCTCGTCGCTTTGAAATTGAAGGAAGCGCCATGAACAGTCTATTAAAATTTCAAATCAAACCATCATAAGCCACAGAACCAAGCATTACCAAAAAACACAAAAATAATAGGTAATTTAAACCTTTGCATGACGTTCCAAGTTGCAAGAAGATGAATGGCAACTAGCAATGACTATCCCGCAAAAAATAAACTTGGCTCTAACTTTCTTGGTTTTCGAACCATGATCTGATGAAACGTGTCCAATATACTCAAAGTGTTCCTGAATGTTGCAAAGTCCATAGTTGCCATGATTAAACTTGTTTTTGAAATCCTCATCAGTGTATAGAGCCATTTAAAAAGGTTTCACGGTAGCCCTGAATGAAGTCAAATTTGATAATATGTTGAAAAGCTTAAGAGCTCCGAGTAATGTTAGATGCAGCGTGGCGTGTTCTGTAAAATTTTACTTACAATAAACTAAAATTGATAATAGAATGATAAAACTTACCCGAATTACTGTTTTGTTTCCTGTATGGCAAAATCCGTTACAAAATATCCATAAATTTTAACTTATTTTGAAATACACGAGCTTAATCTTCGAGGAAATGTACCCTTAATTCTTCACGTGGTTTGTATGCTTGTTTTTTCGCGTGCATTAAACGTGTGACAGGTTATTAAATTCACGCGTAATTTTCATTTTATTTAAAAACGCGTTAGGGCTAAACTAGGAATTTTTAAATGTCTGACTCCACTAACGCGTATTTGGATGAGGAACTGGAAAATGGTTGGCTTTCAAAATCAACCGCAAAGTAAGAAATTGTATGTCAGGATATTGATCCATAAAATGTACCTAATTTTTTTAATGTGGGTCAACTTTATTTATAGTCTGGATTCGAAAAATGCCCTCACGTTCAAATAACACTTCTTCGGTGGGGCGGGATGACTGAAGTGTCATGTCATTCAATTGACGACAAATGGTGCATAAAAACAGCCATTCTTGGTTTCATCGGCGACGAAGCCAATTTTGAGGAAAAACTTTTGACGATGCTTCAAAATGCTCAAATAAATGTCACCGAGGTATTTTAATGTTTTAGTAATGTGAAGTGCTTTAAATGAATCTCAGAAATTTAAAGGAGGTCAGGAAATGTTGAAATATTATATTTTGAAAATAGTTCAATGTATGGTAGTTTTATTATCCCAGATGGTATTTAGGAATTGTAGGTTAAAATAATGTTGATTAATATGAATAATCTCAGAAGACTAGATTTTTGAAAATATATACTTCTATAGCGTAAATAATAGCTTAAATAGATAAAAACTTCAAAATGCATGTAGAAGTGTTTGACTCGTATGGCATCTATTCTTGAAGAGGCAGTTCGAACTGTGGGACAAAAGATGATCTTCCTCATGGAGCTAACCATAGCAGGCGGGTAAAAAAAAAAAGATAACTGGCTTATTCACGTTATGGAAGATACCTTACGTCTCTTTTTTTCGATGATATACACGAAAATCTACAACTTCTGAATTGAAATAACGCATGCAACATTATTGATTTGATTATGTTGGAAACATTGATATTTAGACACTTCTTGCTTACTGTTACGGGTCTTACTTTGAGTTTAAACTTGATCACAATATTTTTTCAAAAAATTATTTTCATGCGTTCACAGGTTTTTGCAGCACTGGATTTCGATGCATTAGATGCATCGCGCAGTTTTAATTTAAATAGACCTGGGCCATGTTTTGGTGCTTTTTTAGCCGAACATGGTAAATGCAAATGAACTTTGAGAGACTACTGTCTCTGTCATTTAACTTTGACATTTCAATTTCAAAGAAACACAAACCATGGAAAATTTATTTAATCTTGGCTGTAACGACACCGAATGGGAACAAGCCTGGAACGTGTCACCTTGCCTACCATCAGAGGTTTTTAGAGCATTTTGTGAAAAAATTTAATTTTCCGAGGATGTGGTTTTAATCTTAGAAAAAGTTGAATCCTGGATAAAGTTCCTTCAAATTTCTGGAAAATGGGCCAAAAAGTTTGTGACCAATGCTCCTGATGGAGCTAAATTATTGAAATCAAAGGATTTTCGAGTTACAACTCTTTTCCACGGAATTAACTCTCTAGTTGAGGTAAGAATTGCGAAATATAATTCAGTTCACGAAAATCTGTAATAACCTTGCTGTTTGAACAAGGTGTTCCAGAGGGGGTGGTGTAAGGCCGAAGCGATTTTGAGTCGAGTTTTACACATGACCCCTTAAATTTCATTCAGAAGAATAAAAGATAATGATATTTAAGGAGTCATCCATAAAACACTGTTTAGGGTGAAATCCCATGGAACATTGAGTCAAAATCGAACATAAAATTCATTGTACTTCGGTCCTACCACCATTTTCGGCACACCCTGGATTGAACAGCCATTCACCGAAATAAGATGCATAACCGTTGATTTTTCAGAATGGAGACATTATAGAATCTTTGAGGTCAATTCTGATGATGGCTAAGAGCGACATTCCTCTGCCAGAGGATGATGATATGGAAAAACTGAATGAACTAAATGAGTTGTGGAAGGCCTTGAGAATAACGGTAGAGTCATTGTGCTCCGAAGGCCCAACTGTCTCCAAAGTCATCGGCTTGCTAATGGGATTGTTTAACAATCTTAAAAAAATAAAATCTATTTGGTTTGAAACTTTTCGAACCAATCTTTTAAAAACTATGGAAGAAAGGTTTTCAAATCTTATAAGAGAAGAAAGGTTTGTGGTAGCGGCTCTACTAGATCCAAGACAAAAAACATTCATCTTTAAAGGTTAGATTTTTCCGAAATCGTATGTTAATTTTCAATGCCAATTGTCTAATAATAAATGGAATGGTCACAGGCTACAGTTCACCGGTATGGAGGGATGAATATCCAAATTTTTGCACTGTCAATGAGGATCAAGCCAAAGAATTTATCTACACGCTCTTGACCAACATGGTTCAAGATTTAGGAGACGACTTGGAGGAGACTATCTGCTCCCTATTTGAAGGCTTGGAAAGCCCACGGGAAATGTGCTCTATTTCATCCACAAAAAGAGCTTCGACGAATATTTGAAAGAGCGCCTAGTGTCGACTAAAGAAGCGCAACAAAACAACATTTTTGTTGTTGACTACTGGAGGGACAAAGAGCAACGATTCCCAGAGCTTGGAAAAATTGCTAGGAAAGTTTTTTCAAGAAGTATTTCATCTGGATTTGAAAAATTGGCAATGGAAAGGGCAACGTCAATCTAAAAATATTTGAACTCGGGTTATAAAATAAGCGACATCGTCTCACTTTTGACCCTAAAAGTTAAATTGCAATAGCTTCAGCGCGCTTATGATAATTATTTCACCACTAACATGTCTTGAAACCAAAAATTAAATACAGATTTATACTTGAAACTCAAAATCCAGGGTATAGACTATTAGGGAGACAAAAGGGTCATACAAATCATACATCGAATAAATTTAGTTTCGATAATAACGCCGCCACGTTACTCTCGAGACTAAATTAACTCGATTCTATTGTACCTCTTGGGTTGACGTGGAAACAATAGGTTGAAATGATAGCGTTGTTCTTGGAGGGTTACATACCACTTATCCATTTTAGCGTTCTGGACAATAACATTCTCGCAAATGTCTTGTTTAACACGCCTCGAGTAGCGCGAAAAGCACGGTTCATAGAATAACTGGTTCGCATTGGAAATTGAACAACTTCGAATCTCACCACCAAAATTAGGGAGGTCGATTATAGGTTGCTGGAGAGTTAAGTATGCCGCGGTTTCCGAACTTTCGATGATTTTACCCTTAAATTACACATCTAAACTTAGCGTCGTCCATTTAAAAAACATTGAACTAACCAAGACTATTTATTTTCGCGGTTAAATAGAGAAATCACGACGGCTCAATCTGACATTCGCTGAAGGCTTGTGCACCACTGCCATGCATTAGCTTTTTAATTTTTTTATCTGGGAGCACGGTAGTGCTCCCAGCCAAGTCGAGCACTGACATCCTTTTCTCGAAGCAACTCGTGGCACTTTTAAGCCCACTGTAACTTCGTGATGGGTACAGGTAAAAGTGTGAAATTTTGCTTGCCGCGAGGACTGTCAATTCTAGCTATAGTTTCCAAATTTCAAGTTCCTACCCTATATACTTTTCGAAATATCGAAGGTGAAATTTACCTTATTTTGTCACTCACTCACTCACCGATCATCAAAATTCTAAGGTACTTCTAGGGTAGATAGAAACTTAAAATTCAGGATTTAGTTTTCATTTATTTTATAAAGCACAGAAAAATTAAAACATCCCGAAATTTTTATAAAATTGTTCTTTAGTTCTTTATTTTAAAACTAGATGGCGCTGCCGTCTTTTCAACAGAAATAGTGTGTGTTCTTGATGAAAGGAAGTAATGGTCCAAAGTTAACCGCAAGTTAAATATATATTAAAGCTAATAAGAGTAGTAGTTTAAAATAAATGTGTCGTAACTGATGCTACATTCTTATATTAGGATATCGAGTACAATCTTTATTACATATTCTCTGCGGGTCGAAAGGGGTAATTCAGCGTTAATAAGGACAAACGTTAGCGATTATATTGGCAAACGAAGTACCACGAGAGGGTCTTGTTTTAATATAACTACCGAAGTATAACGAGAGGGTCTACAAAAAGAAGTGAGATCCTATGAAAAACATTAACATGTACAAAAATGGGCCAAGCCTCGCCTCGTGACCTCTCCGCCGTAAAACGTTCTGAGATCCCCTGTAGAGCCAAGTCTGCCTTTTGTTCTCATTCAATCGCCAATTGAACAGTTATGTTATAAATTAAGTCCTTTTCCAAATTAATAACCAATATTCTTTGACTCTGTCATTATTATACATCTTTGTTCGTATCAAAAATATGGTGACTTGGCAAGCGCAGATCATCCCCTTCGATTATTTTAAAATAGGCAACGATTTAGTGAATATCCCTTCGATTATTTTAAAATCAGCAACGATTTAGTGAATATCCCCTCGACTTCCATTTAATATTACTTACCTGCGATTGCCAAGTCACGATATTTTTGATACGAACAAAGATGTATAATAATGATAGAGTCAAAGAATATTGGTTATTAATTTGGAAAAGGACTTAATTTATAACATAATTGTTCAATTGGCGATTGAATGAGAACAAAAGGCAGACTTGGCTCTACATGGGATCTCAGAACGTTTTACGGCGGAGAGGTCACGAGGCGAGGCTTGGCCCATTTTTGTACATGTTAATGTTTTTCATAGGATTTGATTAATAGGTTTGTAGGAGCTAGATAGGAGTGGATCATTTTCGATGATTGGGAAAGAATGAACTGACAGTTCATCAACGCAACGCAAAATACCTTGGACTTCGACGACGTAATGCACAATGCTACAGACTATTAAAATAATAGCCACTTAATTCAAATAATTGTGGTTGTAAGCTTAATTCAATGAAAATAACTGACTTTGTCAATTATGATTAAAAATTAACCTACTAAAACTACTGTACTGTAGGCGTTACAGATTATTAAATATTTTCAAACAAATTTTGAAACGTTAATATGTCAATGTGCACTTTAAGAAATTTAATTTTTAAAGACGTTCCTTTTTATAGAAATCAAAGTTACCGTCGGTTCCTCAAATCTCGCAGAAAACACTCAAATCACCCTAGTCACTCAAATCACCCTAGTCACTCAAATCACGATTGTCACTCAAATCACGATTGTCATTCAAATCACCCTAGCCACTTAAATCAAATATCTACATAGTCATTCAAATCATCCAAATCAAAAATTTCAACCCAATAATCCTAATGAAAAATTTCAACCCAATAATCCTATTCAACAAAATCATCCCGACAATCCTTATCAATGTTGCCATCCAAATAACCCTAATCAACAAAGTCAAAAAATTCAAATCAACCAAGCCATTCGGAGCGACGAAGTCATTTAAATAATCAAAATCAACAAGATAATTCAAATCAACGAGGTCATTAAAATGATTAAAATTATCATTGCCATCTTAATAAATAAAGTCATTCAAATCATCTAAATAAACAAAGTCATTCAAATCATCTAAATAAACAAAGTCATTCAAATCATCTAAATAAACAAAGTCATTCAAATAATCTAAATAAACAAAGTCATTCAAATCATCTAAATAAACAAAGTCATTCAAATCATCTAAATAAACAAAGTCATTCAAATCATCTAAATAAACAAAGTCATTCAAATCTACTAAATAAACAAAGTCATTCAAATCATCTAAATAAACAAAGTCATTCAAATCATCTAAATAAACAAAGTCATTCAAATCATCTAAATAAACAAAGTCATTCAAATCATCTAAATAAACAAAGTCATTCAAATCATCTAAATAAACAAAGTCATTCAAATCATCTAAATAAACAAAGTCATTCAAATCATCTAAATAAACAAAGTCATTCAAATCATCTAAATAAACAAAGTCATTCAAATCATCTAAATAAACAAAGCCATTCAAATCATCTAAATAAACAAAGTCATTCAAATCATCTAAATAAACAAAGTCATTCAAATCATCTAAATAAACAAAGTCATTCAAATCATCTTAATCAACAATATAATTCAAATAAACGAAGTCAATAAAAATAATTCATATCTGTTATGTCCGAAGTAGGTTAGGAGTGATTAAGCGTAGTATTTAAGTTCTAAAATCGTTTATTTACAAACTAATTATTGCGCGTCGTATGTACATGGAGATTTAAAGTGGTACTATCATATTACATGGCTATTAATGAACTGGATATCTTTACATGAACAACTGGTCTTTTTATACAATAGGAAGATGTTTTTACTGATAACACAATGACTTAATGACTAGCTTTTTTTATGCTAATATAGTTAAGTTCAGTTCAGTTCTAGATGTAACATTTCCCTCCCTCTAGGATTTGAAGGCGTTCAGGTGGGTGTCTTGTACGTGTCGATCTCCTTGTGACTGTTTCTGCAACTGTGGCTTCGGAATTGATTTGGTTGTCTAGGTCGTTTTCCGTGGTCGTAGTTTCTTCTAGGTCTGTTATGGTACCATGACTTGCCAAGGCACTTGTCCAATTCGATCGAGAGGTGTGACATTTTCTGGTCTGAGTGACGTGGCGTCGAACGTTTCCTTTTGCCGTTTGAATTTCTAGCATGGTCATGCCGATTTTGTCGATGATGGTGCCTTTGATCCATTTGTCTCCTTGGCCATAATTTCGAGTCCATACGGTGTCTCCAACTTGCCATTCATCGTTTAAGCGAGGCGTTTTTGAAGTTACGTGATGCTTCCTGGATGTTGGTCTTAGAAGATCCAATCGACTGCGCAGTTCGCGATTAAGGAAGAGTGAAGCTGGTGAGTGACCGTGTTCGTCTGGGATGATTCGATGCGAGATTAGGACCTTTGCAATTCGGGTTTTGATGGTGCCGTCTGTGATCTTGGTTATCCCCTTCTTGATGGTGCTCACTGCTTTTTCTGCGGGGCCGTTCGATTGAGGATGGTAGGGTGCGATAGTGATGTGTTTGAACCCATTATTTTCCGTAAACGTGCCGAATTCATCGCTGGTGAATGCAGTAGCATTGTCCGAGACCAAGCATTCTGGTATTCCGTATCTTGCAAATATGTCTCGCAGTATGTCTACGGTGGTTGCAGAATTCGAAGACTTTACGGGATATGCTTCGATCCAGTTGGAAAATGAATCGACAAATACGAATATCATCGTGCCATGTAGAGGTCCGGCGTAATCAATATGCACTCGTTGCATAGGTCTTTCAGGTAATGGCCAGTGTGATGTAACTTGAGCGGGCATGGAGACTTTCTGTTGGCATGAGTGGCATGAAGCTACTGTTGTCTCTATGTCCTTGTCTATCTTTGGCCTCCAAACTTCGGATCTTGCGATAGTTTTCAGTTTTGTCATTCCGAAATGTCCTGAGTGTAGCTCGTTCAATATGTCATTTCTGAATTTTCTTGGGACGACAATTCTGTTGCTCCAAATGATGATTCCGTCCAAGGCTGATAGTTCGTGCCTTCTGGAAAAGTATTCTTTAGTTGAGAATGTTGGAGATTGTGGCCATCCTTTGTGAATATAGTGAAGAACTTCTGCGGTCTCGGGATCTGTAATCGTGGCTGTTTTGATGTCTTCTGCCGTCACGGCTCCGGATGAGTTTGTGGTCAGAAGGACGTATTCGGCTGGTTGAGGTACGTGTCCAGATTCCGTTGGCAAGGGAAGACGACTCATGGCGTCTGCGTTACCGTTTTTACCTCCAGGACGAAATTTTATTTCGTACGAGTATGCCGAAAGGGTGATAGCCCATCTCTGAATGCGTGCAGCCGCTGTTGATGGTATTTGCTTATCGGGCGATAGTAGTACCGTCAGTGGACTGTGATCGGTTATCAATCGAAAGTGCGTTCCCAAGAGGTACTGTCGGAAGTGCGTCACCCCGAAGACTATGGCAAGTGCTTCGCGTTCAATTTGACTGTAGTTCCGTTCCGCCTGACTGAGTGTTCTGGATGCGAATGCTATTGGTCTATCCATGCCATTTTCTTCCATGTGGGACAGCACGGCTCCAAGTCCAACAGATGACGCATCGCAGGCCAAGACTAGCTTCTTCGTTCCATCGTAGTGCGTCAGTACGGCTGGTGAAGCGAGAATCTTCTTGCAGGTGTTGAAAATTTTCGCGGCTTCAGGAGTCCAGTCCCATTTCTGTCCTTTACGTGTGAGTGTGTAGAGAGGAGCTAGCAGTGTTGACATCTGTGGTATGAATCTTGCGTCGGAACAGGAAAATTTGGTCTCGCCGAATTGGTCTCGCCATTTTGGTCTCGTCGATTTGGTCTCGAGACTAATTGGTCTCACCGATTTGGTCTCGGTACTATTTGGTCTCGTGATTATTTGGTCTCGGGACTATTTGGAATCGTGATTATTTGGTCTCGGGACTATTTGGTATCGTGATTATTTGGTCTCGGGACTATTTGGTATCGTGATTATTTGGTCTCGGGACTATTTGGTATCGTGATTATTTGGTCTCGGGACTATTTGGTATCGTGATTATTTGGTCTCGGGACTATTTGGTATCGTGATTATTTGGTCTCGGGACTATTTGGTATCGTGATTATTTGGTCTCGGGACGGTTTGGTTTCGTGATTATTTGGTTACCTAATTAGTTGCCTCCTTTTCAAGTCCATATTTAGACCCATTTCAAGTCCATATTTAGACCCATTTCAAGTCCATATTTAGACCCATTTCAAGTCCATATTTAGACCCATTTCAAGTCCATATTTAGACCCATTTCAAGTCCATATTTAGACCCATTTCAAGTCCATATTGTCACCCTCAATTCCCCTCTCTCTTCTTTACCCCTTTAAAAGTAAGTTAGGGGCGATGTTTTTATAAAAAGGAACCATGGGCTAGGTACCCATTGTATAGTCGCTCTCTTCGAAAACTACTAGGGAAAACCCCCAAGAGAACGAGAGAGAGGAAAATAACAAGAAATAGGCAGTTCGGGTACACTAGCCGTCGAATATAGTCGCATGATAACTTTAAAACTTTCGTGAAGATAAAAATAAATGATTTTTAGTATAAAGCGTAGTACTTATTTCGAGCCCTACCTCACAATATTTAGACCCATTTCAAGTCCATATTTAGACCCATTTCAAGTCCATATTTACCCCCCATTTCAAGTCCATATTTACCCCCCATTTCAAGTCCATATTTACCCCCATTTCAAGTCCATATTTACACCCATTTCAAGTCCATATTTACCCCCACATTTAAGTCCATATTTACCCCCTATTTTCAAGTTCATATTTACCCCCATTTCAAGTCCATATTTACCCCCCATTTCAAGTCCACATTAACCCCCATTTCAAGTCCATATTTAAAACCCCTATTAATCTAATATCAAACCCCTGTTCACCCCATACCATTTCAGGACCATGCGCCTGATTTACAGGAATATTTATAGACTTGTTCAGTGGGACTTCACTACCTTTCCTATTGTGTTTGTACACGTTGAAGGCTCTCTTATTATATCAATCCTGACTGAACACGATTTTAAGTAAAAAAGTTAATTCCGTTAAAATTATCCAAATGAACTCTTTTGGGAAACAACTAATGTAATGGAGTCAGATTGGTTTTAATAATGAGCATGTTTTACTTTTTAAAACATCACTTAAAAACCTTTCTGAGGTCTGTATGCACAATTTTTTAAAAATACATGCTTATTGGAAAGTATTTCATGGCATAAGAATTTTATTTTTATTTTACAAACCGAGATTAATATTAGGTCATTACTAATCAACTCGGGCCTTTTCCAAAAAAATAGTTTATTTTTCAAGGTCCCTCAACAAAAAACGTTGAAAATATTGCTTGTTTTATAGGTCGGGTTAGGTAAGGCATATGTTAGTTAGGTTACGTGTCATTGAGACACAAATTTCAAGCATTGTACCTCAATAGTTGACGTATTTATCCTATAAATGTTATAAATTTAATAAAAAAAATAACAAACGTTTTATCGTTGACAGCGTTTAAAAATAAAAATATTTGCTTTTAATAATATGCGGTTTTTCATAGGCACTATATTACGTTAGAAAATTATTTTTGGGAACTCATTCTATGTTCAAACTTCGTTTAAGTTCGTTACAGTGTTACGTAATTTGACTTAAAAATTAAAATAAGCGAATCGCTTTATAACGGTGCATTTCTGCGATTTAAAAATATTTCATTCTTCTAAACTATAAATTTTGCTTAATGTTTTACAAAATAGATGGGATTATTGCTCATTTTACATAACCACTCAAGTTAATCAGATGTTAACGGGCGTAGATAGAATTTTAATTTAAGCCAAGATGTTTGTCCCATTAGACCAAATCCAAAACCGCCAAATTGCGGTAGTTTTCAGCCGAATTGGAATTCGGTCGTAAGGCAGGCAAGCGGTTAATTACCATAGTACAACTTGAAATGGGTCAATAGGACCTTAAAACGGAGTAAATAGGGTCTTTAAATGGGTAAACAGGGACTTGAAATGGTGTATTGACCGGTTTGTTTTACACCATAAACGTGGTGCTAAATATGGAAAAAAATAAATACTTAACAACTATTTCATTTCACTTGGTTTAATAATGTGACAGAGGTAGCGTACTTTTTCCCTACTTTTAACACCATTAAACTAAGTAATATAGAAGTTCAACAGATTGCCTAACAAAGATGTTAAAAACCACTATAAATGGTGCATAAATGCCTAATATTTCCTTAATACTTGCAAATAATATTAGCAAATGGCGTGAATTGATCATAAAAATGGGGTTTAAAGTACACCCTAAATGATGTCTTTTTTGGCACCGGAAAAAAACAGCATATATGGTGTTTGAATGCACCGTTATATTTTAGAGTGCAAATGTATGACGGTGAAGCAAACATGATTATTCAAAATTTAATTACATTAAGACTTAAGTGACAGATATTATAAAAAACCGTCTTGGTTTGGACCAAGGCCGAAAAAACAAACGATATGTTTGAGGTTTATCAATTGACTGAAGTTTCAGATATTGAAATTTTTTTCTAGTTATTTTTATCCACTCAATCCTTAATCAATATTTAATTCAATCAACTGATTTTACTGTTAATCGATCTAGTCCCTCTAAATTAATTGAAAAAATTACATATCTACGCTTTTTCAAGAACAATTACATTTTCCGAAAACATTTTATCACGAAATTAATTATTTTGAAGGGATTTCGTGTCGATGCTTACTAACTTGTAAGCACCTTGACCAACATAGTTTTAATTGTTGCTGGCTTGACAAATTTTCAAGTTTGCACCAAAAGAAGTTTAAATCTGTTTTAAGTTGTTGATAAGACTGTCGTTTACAGTGAATGTCGTCTACTTAAGACAAAGCAACAAAGTTTATCCTGCGTGGTTAAGGGTAAAGATCACATAAACAGAAATACTTCTCAGTTATACCTTGTTACATTCATTTCCCGCGGAGATAATATGGTTAAACACATAATTCATTACTAGTTATGCCAAGAAGGTCACATTTAACTCCGACACCCCCTCCCTTCCTCTATTTTCCCAATATATTGCATTTTATAATCACCAGTGGTTCCAGTGTATGGGTCATCTTAGCCGTCGCAACACACTATATTATATTACCATATAGATCGAAACCTTTTCACATTAGTAAACGGTACATGACACTCCGGACTTGCCCGCCAACCTTATTAACCTAATACTATATAACATTCGTGTACATGAATGGTTATGGTTATGGCTTGACACTCGCTAGCGCCCGAACGACCGATCACTCAGTGTAATCGGTGTACAGTACATTTGTAAGTGAGTTTGGAAATTACATACAGAGAAACTAAAACACAGGTGTGATCCCGCCATTGGGGTGTTTTCTCTCTTTCATTTTCTCGCTCGCTTAGAAGAACCGCTATAGGCAGTGCTAGTTGACTAGTAGTGAACTTTGGCACCGTCTGGCGATGACCCTTGGTGCGAGGGAGAATACCCCAATGGAGGCCTCGCCCCTGTGTGTTTTCCGAAATGATCTTTACGCTTGCTAAAATGATTACGCGTAATACGTAACCGGTGTAAAGTAGGGGGTGACGTTTCAAATGAAGACTGATTTATGACCAAGAAATTCTAAAGTATGGAAATGGAAGTTCCAGTGCAACTTTACCTTCATAGAGGCGACAATAGAAATGTAGCATTTCGATATACGAAATTTAATGTATAAATTCGCGCAACACCCTGGTTTGGCATCAATTAAATATTTACATTTTCCATTCGAGTTATGCCAAAGTTCGCTTGCTCTTTTTAGACATCCAGTAGAACATTTCAAATATTCAATACTGATCCCTCAACACGTACTCCCTTCTAAATAATTAATTTCATGATAAAATGTTTTCGGAAAATGTAATTGTTCTTGAAAAAGCGTAGATATGTAATTTTTTCAATTAATTTAGAGGGACTAGATCGATTAACAGTAAAATCAGTTGATTGAATTAAATATTGATTAGGGATTGAGTGGATAAAAATAACTAGAAAAAAATTTCAATATCTGAAACTTCAGTCAATTGATAAACCTCAAACATATCGTTTGTTTTTTCGGCCTTGGTCCAAACCAAGACGGTTTTTTATAATCGTGCCTAGAGTTGTTATTGGGACGTCTGGTTTCGATGCGTGCGCTCTGATGTCGAGGGTTTGGCTTACGTGGTCGGGATACTATCTTGTTCACGGCGGTAGAAGGAGTTGACAATTCGCGTAAATTGTTCGTAGCAGATTCAAGGGCCAAGGCTATCTCCTGGGCTTTCTTGAGTGTTAACGTGCGTTCGGATAGTAATCTGGCCTGAATGGTCTCGTTTTGTATCCCTGCCACGAAACGGTCTCGTAGTGATGTCTCCAAGGTTGTGCCAAAACTGCAAAATTCCGCCAATTTACGCAGTTGTGCTAAGTACGTTGCTATTGTTTCTCCGGGGAGTCTATTTCTTTGCTGAAAGCGTAGACGTTCCATGATTTCGGATGGCGGTGGATCGAAGTGTGTGGCGAGTGCTTGAACCAATTCAGCATACGTTTTGTCAGTGAGATTTGCAGGCTTGATGAGACCTCGTAATGTAGTGTAGGTGTTCGAGCCGATCATCGTTAAGAAAGCGGCTCTCATTCGAGTAAGATCGGTGATCTCGTTGGCGGCAAAGTACAAGTCCATTCGTTCCGCGTAGATGGAGAAGGGTTGATCGCAGTCATCAAAAGCTGGTAGCGTTCCAATAGTAGCCATGAAGAATGTCAGTAGTTGTAGGTGCGAGATGGCAGAAGTACTTCGGACACGTTGGTAGTTTAGCAGGAATTCTTGTCGTAACTTATCTCGCCTCCGTCGCCATTGTTATGTCCGAAGTAGGTTAGGAGTGATTAAGCGTAGTATTTAAGTTCTAAAATCGTTTATTTACAAACTAATTATTGCGCGTTGTATGTACATGGAGATTTAAAGTGGTACTATCATATGACATGGCTATTAATGAACTGGATACCTTTACATGAACAACTGGTCTTTTTATACAATAGGAAGATGTTTTTTACTGATAACACAATGACTTAATGACTAGCTTTTTTTATGCTAATATAGTTAAGTTCAGTTCAGTTCTAGATGTAACAATATCATTGTAGTCATCCAAATCACTTAAATAAGCTATCTCATAAGCTTTCTCATGTCGTACGCTATAACGCTAAGTGACGACTCCCTCGTTAGAGATTCTTTCTTTTACTCAAACACCTCCATCTAGTAGATTTCGTAAACCAGATTTCCCCAGTAAAAATTACATGTTAAAATAGGGACTACACTCGCTCAATAATGCGAAGCGGTAACAGACCTTGCACTCGCTAGGCAAAAAATCCCTAGCTCAAAGCCTTTCAAACTGAAGGAGAGAGTCCTAACTTCAATAGGTTATTCTCATTCTTCTATAAAGAGTGAACAAATATTTCCTCTACTCTCTCACTCTCTGGAAATGAAGGAAATCGAAAGCTCGCGCCCACTTTCGCTCGGGGAGGGAGAATTTTTCAAATTCCCGTGATTTCACTCTCAGTTTGTGAGTGAGAGTGATCACTCTCACTCACAAACTGAGAAGGGTCAGTTAAAGGGCACCCTACACGCTCAATAATTTGCGCAAAAAACGTGGGGCCCGTTATTTAAGCTACAAAGTATAAATAGAACGTTATCCAGACATATTTGTGCAAAGCTCAAATATAATGCTACAATATGTTTTAGGAAATTTAAAATCATTTGCGGTAAATTTTGGACAATATTTTAGTAAAAAACTGAACATATATATTGAGTGAGTTTTTAGTGCTCAAAATGTTACTCAAAATACGAACAATATTTCGCATTCGAATATAACTAAAGTCTGTGTATTTAACGATTTATATGTTGTGTTCGGTCAATAAAATTGTACACGGTCCTTGGACTCGACATCAACTTTTTTTATTGTGATAAAATATATTCAATATAATTGAATAAATCGCGTGCAAAATGATCAATATATTTGTCCAATAAAAGTTTAAATTTTTGTTCTACATATTGAGCTTTCAATATCATGATAGATTTATTTGCACAATTAGTGAAAAGTCTTGGGAATAATTTATAAAATTATGAATTTTATAAATGTCCCCAACTTTATTTGTGCAAAACATTGATCGTGTAAAGGCCGCTTTATAGAATTATCATTCATTGAGTGAGAGCAGGTGACAACATGGGCAAAGAATAGTAAGAGGACTAGGCAGGGTCGCGAAAAGGCGTTCAACGGAAAAAACGGTCACTAGTAGTGCGATCTATCGGCTCAATTTATCGGAGAGCGGAACTTCGTCACTCTTTGGGGTCAAATCACGTGGCTCAAAAATCCGGAAAATATAATTCCAACTTCAGCGCATGCGTGAGTGTGACAAGGCCTAAGAGCAGCTACCTTTCAGGGCTCGTTGTTTCTTACTTCCTTTTAAGGAAATCATTACTGACATTTTGTACGAGCCTTTTTCGTATTGGAATCTTTTTTAAGCGTTTTGATTAGATTGTCAAATTTAATGCACTTTTGTATTCCAAACATGTTTTCATCGAATTTTGTTCTCAAGAATTTTTTTTTAAAAAACTGCTCAGTTTTAAATCAAGTAATTTAGAATTGGATGCAGATGTAGTTAAATACTTCTGTAAAGATTGTTTAGTGATTAATTACACTGAGCTCAGTAGCTTACTCTTATTTTGGGGGTTTTTACCAATTTTATGTTTCCTTTTTTTTCACGACAAAGTTCTTACTTCCACTTCCGAATTGAAATTGTGGTCGTTGCGTCCTTTCAGTAATTTCATTCTTTATTGTTCAACTGAGAGAAAAATGAATAAAAGATGGTTATCTAGGGAAGTCTCTAAAATTGAATAGTCGTAACTTAAGTTTTGCCGTTTGTATCAAAATTGAGTCAATACAAGGGTAAAATTAAAGAATTCATGTTTTTTTTGCTATGGCTACATGAATTCATGTCTTATGATGCTATGGCTGCATTAAGTCATGGTTTTCTTTTTCGTTTCGGATGTAAACAATTAATAATAGCCATTAAATCTAATATGGTTTTTAGGTAAGTCGCATTTGAAAAACAGCGAGAAGCCCCTACGTATAAATCACGGATTCTGAATAGCCAAGAAATTCAGTGAAGATTATTACTCTCTTTTGAGAATCCTCAAGCGTCGACGTATCCAGCATTTTCCCATACGAAAGTCGTACTGAATAATTCAAAATGGAGCTGGCCAAACTGCCAATGATTTCTTTGCAACGTCAAGCCCTGACTAATTTCGCCTCCACAGTTTGGGTTAAGGCAAATAAACAATCCTTACGATCTTTTCTGGAAAAACACAAGTTTGACCGCGCCTTTCTGGATAACTTTAACTTCAACCGCTACTCTCTGAAGGCCAAGCCATTGAACGACCAAGCAATTGTCGATCTAAAGCGCTCCAACATACCAACACTTTTTAAAGAAATGACCATGTTAATATTGACTGATGTAGGACAAGAAATAATAAAGTGGCTTAAAGAAATTAAAGACCACGTCAATGACACCACCTTGGAGCACCAAGTCTCCAATTTGAGTTGGACGGTTGAAGGTCCTTTGAATCGACCCAAGATGACCAGATTACTACTAGAGAATGAAACTGACCTCGATTTGTCATTCAGTTTTAATATGGCATGCACTTACTGTTTGGAGGATAAAGTTAGTGAACTATGACCACGAATCAGAGAAGAACGGGAGTTAAACGATTTCGATGCTGAAGATTTGATGGTACAATACTGGTTTTATAAACTAGACGGACACTTGCTGAACATACCATATTACCATCTAGACAAAATGTTAGATCTTACTAGAAGGTCTATTGATGTAAAATGTTTTCTTAGGGTTGTTTTTAGTCACTATACTAGTATTGAAACGGTGAAATTTGTATTTAATAGTTTAAGTGATGAAAAAAAAATCGAAGCCTTGAATAGTTTCAAATCATCGTCTCGATTCTTTTATTGCCTCTGCGACGAATCGGTGTTTGCTTATATGTTAAGTCAATTCAATGTTTCGGAAATTTGCGATGTTATATCTAGGTACGATATCAGTACGTTAATGACAGATTTCAATTACTTTGCATGGAAAATACCGAGTTTCTAAAGGCATTTGATCAGCGCATAGGCAAGATGAAAGGCACAAAAACTACAAATGGCAATGATTTGTTAAAGCTAGCTGATGGATCCTTGGGGTATTTCAGACGTTACAACGAAAAGATTTCGTTCAGATATTATTGGAGCCGATTCTCAAAAAACGGGTTAAATAAAGTTATTAAAGATTCTCTTTCATTGTTGCCTTGCATCTTTTATCAACTGTGTCTGAACGAAGACGATGTATCCATTAAAATGGTAATTGATAGCATTGGAGCCCAGGGTTACCCCAAGGACCTTCGTCATCGTTGTGATATTATCTCCTTTTTGGCTAAATACGACGAATCTTTTGAAATATTACCTCGCTCGTACCCTTTACAGGAAGAGTCTAGCCGAAAACCTCATTCAGGTATCAAAGGATAATCGTCTCTTAGTTCCTTTTAAGGATATAATTGCTGAGATTTTGATTGAGGTTTTTCCGCATTGGAATCTCAATCGCATTAATTAGATTGTTAAACTGTTACAGTCAGTATAAAATTACTTCAAATTTGATGTTTCGCAAAGTATTTTCTCAAATTAATGCACTTTGGTTTTGGTTTTCTATACACTTTTTCATCGAATTTTGTTCTCAAGGATTTTGTTCAAAAATTGCTCAGTTTTAAATAAGTAATTTAGATTTCCCATCTAATTTCATACGCAAGAATTTTAATTATTTAGAATACTTTAGAATTGCAATTGTAGTTGTTACATTCTTTCAATCATTTTATTCTGTACTCTTTAAAGACGAAAAAATAAAAGATTGCAATCTTCGAAAGATGATGCGTTCTGTATTTTAAACTAAGTAGTCATAAATTGAGTTTGCCGTTATTGTCAATACGTGGATAAAATGAAAGAATTCATGTTTTATTATGCTAAGGCTACATGAATTCATGTTTTATAATGCTATGGCTGCAGGAATTCATATTTTTTTCTTTGTTATATCGCTAAGACTGTCTTAATTCATACTTCATTTTGTTATGTGTGTGCATTAATTCATGGTTTTTTTTCTTTTTTGTTTCACATGTAAAAAATTAGTGATTGCAGGGATAGATTTAACTTTAGAAGTAAGATTGGAGAACGGTTAGTATTTACTTCAGTCCGACTCAGCCCTGTATAGAGCCCCTCCCTCCAACACGTAAGAATTAAGGAAAAGTTATCTTATTGGCTCACTTAAACTACGTTTTGATGACGTTGCTGAAGGGGACGGCGAAAAATACGTAATTCCTTTTTACCTCTGTCGCTATGACACCCCTCAGAAGCCTTGGTGTGACGTCACCCATGCTATTTGCCCATAGAACCAAACATGGCCGCCCTCTAACAAAGCCAAGTCCGTGATGTTTTACCTAGCCACTGACGTCACAACTGAGATAGCTCTATATTGTAGCTTACTATTTAAAAATGCCCCGGTGTATTATGGTGACCTTTGCGAGTGGGCAGCTAGTAGGAAATCAAATATATGTCTACTAAATCAGGAAAAACGGGAAAAATTTTTTCGCAGTAATGGTTCTTTTAAAAAAAATAATTATATTTTAGTGTCCTATATAATCCTATAATTCTGGAAAAACGAACTATAAAATCCCATATTTTCTCTAAAATTAATGAATACAATTGCTATAAATATTTTCGAAATTTGGCTGGGGGATTCAACCAGGAGCGAAGGAACGCGGCGTTGACCCTGGCCCGCCATTTTAAAATATGGCGGTGGTCATATAGAGTGGTTAATATGAATATCTCTAAGTCATTTAACCAGGGGTCTTTATCATCTTGTTTTTAAATCCTACTCGAGCTCCATCTTCCGTTCAAACATAGCCCACTCGATCACGCGCTCCCGGACGCTGCGCGCATGCTAGCTCGAGCAGCTTGCGTCGTGACGCGCGTGATATTCAAACTAAGCCTAATTAAAACACACCGTCGCCATTATAGTTATCCATTTTTGTCGCTGGGACTGGAATGAATTAATTTTGAGCAGAGTTTGTTCGGTAAGTGCTTGTCCCGAGCTTCGCCATTTTAGTGTTACAATTGTGATTAGTTATCAGTATAGTATAGTGTTGTCCGAGGAATGGCTTAACAAGCTAAGCCTTAGCTTATGATAAAATCGGTAACATGCAAGGCGGACGATATTCTGATTTTTTTTTTTTTTGACAAAAATACGTCATGTATTTCAAAAGCAAGGCTGTTGCCACTTGCCAGCGTTCTATATGTAGCGAACCAGTATAGCCTATTCCATTAATTGCTACAGAGATTAAGCAAACCCACAGGAGTGAAGGCCAATAATTCATGGAGGCCTACCAAGTGTTTAGATAATCGGTTGTTAGCTTATACTTGTTTTGGAAGGAAGGTTTCTTTGGCCGCCATTTTTCAAGATGGCCGTGGAGTTGAAAAATCTTTCTTAGTGTGTATAGACACCTTGTTTCTTACCTCATTTTAAGGAAATCATTTCTGAAATTTTGTACGAGGTTTTTCCGAATTGGAATTTTAATCGTTTTGATTAGATTGTTAAATTTAATGCACTTCATTTTTCTAAACATGTTTTCATCGAATTTAGTTCTCAAGAATTTTTTTTTAAAACTGCTCAGTTTCAAATCAAGTAATTTAGAATTGGATGCAGTTGTAGTTAAATACTTCTGTAAAGATTGTTTAGTGATTAATTACACTGAGCTCAGTAGCTTACTCTTATTTTCGGGTTTTTACCAATTTTATGTTTCCTCTTTTTTGTCACGACAAAGTTCATACTTCCACTTCCGAATTGAAATTGTAGTTGTTGCGTCCTTTCAGTAATTTCATTCTTTATTGTTCAACTGAGAGTAAAAATGAATAAAAGATTGTGTTGTAACGGCTCATGGAGAGAGAGAGAGAACGCAAGAGGTAACAACCAAAACAACTTTATTAAGATAAGACCGCCATCGGACCGAATGCTCTTTTTCATTGTTAAACTTTGGTATATATGTACAACTTAAAAAACATGTGACAAGTTAAAAAACGATAACATATTAGTAGGTTATTTTTTCCATTATTGGAGGAGTTCCAACACCTCCCCTTTTAAGTAAGATCGTAGGACTTCTGGCGGGGATCCATACTGATGCGCTCGGGTATCTTCTTTACTCGTCCGGACCGCCGTACTCCCTCATCCTCAGAGTCTGCGTCTGGTATGTTGAACCGTACATGGCGTTCGGGAGCGGGCACTGTGGTCCCAGCAGGAACTCGGTCGGGATCTACTCTTCGGTCTGGGATGGGTAGATCGAAGGTGTCCATGAATACGGAGTAGGGATTGCCCTTTTGATCGTTATTCAGACGGTGGTAAAGTTGATTGGCATGGAACTTCTTGTTAGTGGCATCATCCATAAGAACATCATAAACTACGCCTTTGACCGCTTGAATTCTTCCTGGATACCATGTCTTTGACTGATGTTGCCGAGCATAGACTAGGTCTCCGACTTTGAAGGTGCGTCGTCGAGCCCCATGATGACGGTTGAATTGTCGCTCCATGGTTGGATTGCGCTCTGATGACGGAGAGGCCGGAGGATGTAGAAGGTCTAGCTCGGTACGAAGTGTTCGGCCCAAGAAGAGTTCTGCAGGGCTTTTCTGGTCTATACTGTAGTTAGGGGTTGAGCGGTAGGACAGCAGGAAGACGTCTAGCATATACGGGACATCTCCTTCGCCCTTGAGTTTTTCTAATGCCCTCTTGAAGGTGTCCACGAAACGTTCCGCCTGCCCATTGGATTGTGGATGGTACGGCGGGGAGAAGATATGCTGGATCCCTTTTCGGGAACAGAACGAGGCGAAGTCGTGTGAAGCAAACTGGGTTCCGTTATCGCTCACCAGTACTTCCGGATAACCATAGCGTGCGAAAAGGTTGTTCAGGACGGATATGGTGGCGGATGACGTGGTGGTTTTCATGTCGAAAATCTCGGGATACTTGCTATAGGCATCGACGACTATAAGGTACTGGTGGCCGTTATGGGGACCGGCGTAGTCGATGTGTATCCTCTGCCAGGCCTTCACGGCTTTCGGCCAGGAATGCAACAGAGTCTTGACAGGGAACTTTGCTGCAGAGCGACATTTGGAACATTTCTTCACGTAGTCTTCAATCTGAGCGTCCAGAAAAGGCCAGTAGGCGTGCGCGCGAGCCAAAGATTTCATCCTACTGGTTCCAGGATGTCCTCGGTGAAGTAGTTTCAGGATTGTTGCTCGTAAGGGGTAAGGTATTACTACTCTATCCTGTAGAAGCACGCAACCCTGCTCGATAGTAAGCAGGTCCTTCCTTCTGTGGAATTGTTCGAGGGTGGTTGCCTCAGGTGTCGCTCGGATATTCTTTAATGTCGGCCACCCATTCCGAATATACCCGACAACCTTCTGTAAGACTGGATCCGCCTGAGCAGAGGATTGAATGTCTTGAAAAGTGACGGGAAGCTGTCGGACTATGGCTTCCACATCGTCTGTGACTTGGAGACTTGCGAGTACGATGTCGTCGTCCGGAGAGGAATGTGACGAGATAAGTCTGGACAGGGCGTCGGCCTGCCCGAAAGAGGTAGTCTTGCGGTATTCTATCTTGAAGTCATAGGCGATAAGAATGAGTGCCCAGCGTTGGAGACGGTTAGCCGTATGGACCGGTATGCCTTTCTTGCTTCCAAAGATTGCTAACAGCGGTTTATGATCCGTGAGCAGAGTAAAGCGGCGCCCATAGAGCATTTTATGAAACTTCTTGACCGCGAAGGTAAGCGCGAGACCTTCCTTCTCGATTTGGCTATAGTTCTTTTCCGCAGGGGTCAATGCCCGTGATACATGAGCTACAGCTTGAATTGACCCATCTGGCATGCGATGTTGGAAGACCGCCCCAAGTCCATAATCGGAGGCATCAGCAGCGACAATGATGTCCAGTGTAGGATCATAATGCGTTAAAAGGAGATCTGATTGAAGCGTCATCTTCAGTTCCTCGAAGGCGTTCTGGCATTTAGGTGTCCAAGACCAAGTCCGTTTGGATTCCAATAATTCGTCCAGTGGCTGTCTCATGAAACGCATATTATTAACGAAAACCTGGTAATAGTTCACCATTCCCAAAAATGAACGTAATGTTGGCAGGTCAACTGGTGCTGGCATGTGGACAATAGCCTTGATCTTCTCGGGGTCGGGTCGTCGACCAGTGCTATCAATGATAAATCCCAGATATTCTACAGGGCCGGTAGGCCCTTGTAGATATGACTTGATACTCTTTTGTAACGTTAAAGCAAAATTCACATGCTTTTACCAATTTTCCTATGGAGATTAACATGGGGTTTTTCGTGATATTTAGCCACCTCTCACTGAAAAACTAGAGCGAAGTTACTTTTCGAAATACTCTTAATTTAACAATTATGTATTCAAGGTGTGCTATCGGCTAGTTTAATTTAAATCAATTAACTCTAAGTATGTTAATTTTAGTTAATTCTGAAAGTACGTCAAAAATTACTTTTGGGTCAGACTGTCTAGCAGTAGACGCTGACAAATTACTTTACTATCTCATCCGAGCTTGAGCACCTTTATATGTATTTTCTAATTAACTGTAGCACCCTTAATAAGAAATAAGTCGTTAGCAGGTCGAATTTTCGTCTAGAAAAGTAATTCAGATAAATAATTACAGTTAACAGAGGTTTTTATATCATTTAAAGTAAGTTTTTGAACGTTCTTTACGGCCAAGGCTTAAGTTGTATTTTAGTTTGTCTATGTAATATAGTATTTATATAGTCTTTCCCCTTTCAAGATAAAAAAAAAGCTCATTTCCAGCTCTGTATTCCAAAAATACGCAGTCTGCTTCGTTTCCTGCTACAAACAAATATATGAGGTACTATACACAGGGTTTCATTATTTGTTAATCTCACTAAAATGCTACTAATTGTGAAGGTGTGTGATATATTTCCTTAAACTAAACCAATGTAGAGGAATTTCCATGTTTACATCAGCACAGATTCTCTCAACGTAACCACGTTGGTAACGGAGGGTTACGTATGAGGTATACTGGGTTTCATTATTTGTTAATGGTTTAGAAATCAACGGTAGTGTTTTCACCCTGTGAAGAATTCAACTTCAAAATATTACAGGAAAGATCACAAAATGTTCAATGTGTTTTCCCTACGGCAGTTAAAAGAGTGGTGTATAGGTTAGCGCAGTTCATTCAACATTCTCATTTGAGGACAGGTATACGGGGTTTCATTATTTGTTAATCTCACTAAAATGCTACTAATTGTGAAGGTGTGTGATATAATTCCTTAAAACTAAACCAATGTAGAGGACCAGATTATTAATTAAAACAACTTTGGTCCTATTGAATCAGTCATACTGTGATGTTACGTTATCATTTTATAAACTATTTGTTACCAACAGTGGATTGTTCAATTCATAAGTAACAGTGGTGCTGGTTAATCCAGAAGGACAGTGTCGTTATACAATTTAATTAGTCAAATAATTTTTATGTTTACATCACAGATTCTCTCAACGTAACCACGTTAGAAACGGAGGGTTACGTTGTTTGCTATTTCCACAGTCCACGTTGCCGTTTGTTTATTGGTTTAAATTGCTATGAATTGTATAGGTATTTGATTTAATTACTGGTATTCAAGCTAAACTATAGAATAACATCATTCATTAACATATTGTATAGATAATCTTTATGTTACCACAAACCTAGCACAGGATATGATAAAAATTGAACGCAATGTGTTGGAAATAATAAAAAAACTCCTCTAAACATTAGAGTTAAGGTGAATTATTTATTAAAAGTCATTTTATAAGCTTAATGAGCACTGACGACAAGTTAATTTCAACGTAATTAAGTGTAATTAACGTGAAATTAAACCCCGAATGTACATTTTTTTTGGATGAAAACTCAGATAACTCTTAAATGATGTCCTTGATTAAGATTGTATCTTACCAAGCCGTTGGTAAAGCCCATGTTTTCTCTTTCACACTTAAGCTAATTTAAATTATCTCCAAAGTACCTTAATAGGCGCGAAATTCAAAAGTTTAGGGTAAAATAAGAATCGAAAACTCCACTAAAAATTGCAATTAAGGTGAAGTATACATTTAAACTCATTTTATAGCCTAAATGTACACTGCCAAAACACAATCCTACGTTAATTTTAACTCAATTAAATATAATTAACGTGAAATTAAACCAAAATATACATTTTTGGATAAAAGCTCAAATAACTTTTAAATAAACTGTGTAAACTACCCAAAAGTTTAGGGTACCATAATGATGAATATATGGCAAAAATATTAAACTGCACTAAACATTGCAATTAGGGTAAAAAATTCAAATAAATTTTAAGCTTAATCCACTCTCACGAACCACGCTCAAATTAAGATTAAAACATCACAAGTTTTTCGTACAGCCACAGTAGTTTCCTGTTTCACTTTCAAATTAATCTAAATGATCATTAAAATACATCAAAAGCGCATACATTAAAATTTTTAGGGTAATTGCAATTTAAAGTGTTAGAGTCACCAAAAATCGCTATTTTTAAAACTGAAAGGTTTTATTCCCATATGAAAGATCAAATCTTTCTGATTCAGAATATCTATTTACATAATGCATTATAATTTTTCTAATATTATTAAAACCCCGGCTTTCGGAGTCGCAGAATTTTATCAAACTATTTTGACAGTTAAATTTCGCGGTACTCCATATACCCCTGGTGACGTCACGATTCGAGCGCGCGTGAGCACACGGCACGCGCGACTCCGCAAGTCCTATTTTTTTATTGATAGGTGGTGATCGTATTTGACGCGCGCGCGATGTTTAAAAATTAGGCTTAGCTCTCGTAATGAAATGTCTCGCGCTGGTCAACCTCTTATGACGTCACCAGGGGTATATTTATAATTTATTCCGTCTTAATGAGGTATGTGAAATATCAATTTTCTTTTTCATATTACAAAATGAATAAATTTCTTTAAGACTTTTTACTTTGGATCTACTGTTATTATAACCCAATTGATGTTTTAAAACGAAAATTAGCCACTTTTCAAAAAACGTGGCACTAACACTTTAAGTTAAAATTTTATTGAAACTTTTATTATAAACTAAATCCACACAAGATAAACAAGATAAGCCGTTAAATTAAACTCAATCAAGTATAATTAATGTGAAAGATTCGTGTTTTGGGTAAATTCATGGATACCTTATAATTAAACTAAGAAATCTTTCACCCAGCCTCCATTTTCCTGTTTAATTCTTACGATTAATTAAATTGTCATTTAAAAACAAGCTCAATTTATAAGCTAAATCAATACTGCCAAACCACAATCCTTCATTAATTTCAACTCAATTAAGTATAATTAGGGTGAATTTAAACATAATATATACATATTTTGGATAAAAACTCGAATAACTTTAGATTAAACTTAATCAAGATTAATCTTTAAATTAAAATTAATCAGGATATACCTTTAATTTAAACTTAATCAAGATGAACCTTTATATTAAACTTAATCAAGATATACCTTTAAATTAAAATTAATCAAGATATACCTTTAAATTAAAATTAATCAAGATATACCGTTAAATTAAAATTAATCAGGATAAACCTTTAAATTAAACTTAATCAAGATATACCTTTAAATTAAACTTAATCAAGATATACCTTTAAATTAAACTTAATCAAGATATACCTTTAAATTGAACTTAATCAAGATATACCTTTAAATTGAACTTAATCAAGATATACCTTTTAAATTAAACTTAATCAAGATATACCTTTAAATTAAACTTAATCAAGATATACCTTTAAATTAAAATTAATCAAGATATACCTTTAAATTGAACTTAATCAAGATATACCTTTTAAATTAAACTTAATCAAGATATACCTTTTAAATTAAACTTAATCAAGATATACCTTTAAATTAAAATTAATCAAGATATACCTTTAAATTAAACTTAATCAAGATATACCTTTTAAATTAAACTTAATCAAGATATACCTTTAAATTAAACTTAATCAAGATATACCTTTAAATTAAAATTAATCAAGATATACCTTTAAATTGAACTTAATCAAGATATACCTTTAAATTAAACTTAATCAAGATATACCTTTAAATTGAACTTAATCAAGATATACCTTTTAAATTAAACTTAATCAAGATATACCTTTAAATTGAACTTAATCAAGATATACCTTTTAAATTAAACTTAATCAAGATATACCTTTAAATTAAACTTAATCAAGATATACCTTTTAAATTAAACTTAATCAAGATATACCTTTAAATTAAACTTAATCAAGATATACCTTTTAAATTAAACTTAATCAAGATATACCTTTAAATTAAACTTAATCAAGATATACCTTTTAAATTAAACTTAATCAAGATATACCTTTAAATTGAACTTAATCAAGATATACCTTTAAATTGAACTTAATCAAGATATACCTTTAAATTGAACTTAATCAAGATATACCTTTAAATTAAACTTAATCAAGATATACCTTTAAATTAAACTTAATCAAGATATACCTTTAAATTAAAATTAATCAAGATATACCTTTAAATTGAACTTAATCAAGATATACCTTTAAATTAAACTTAATCAAGATATACCTTTAAATTAAACTTAATCAAGATATACCTTTAAATTGAACTTAATCAAGATATACCTTTTAAATTAAACTTAATCAAGATATACCTTTAAATTAAACTTAATCAAGATATACCTTTAAATTAAACTTAATCAAGATATACCTTTAAATTGAACTTAATCAAGATATACCTTTTAAATTAAACTTAATCAAGATATACCTTTAAATTAAACTTAATCAAGATATACCTTTTAAATTAAACTTAATCAAGATATACCTTTAAATTGAACTTAATCAAGATATACCTTTAAATTGAACTTAATCAAGATATACCTTTAAATTGAACTTAATCAAGATATACCTTTTAAATTAAACTTAATCAAGATATACCTTTAAATTGAACTTAATCAAGATATACCTTTAAATTGAACTTAATCAAGATATACCTTTAAATTGAACTTAATCAAGATATACCTTTAAATTAAAATTAATCAAGATATACCTTTAAATTAAAATTAATCAAGATATACCTTTAAATTAAAATTAATCAAGATATACCTTTAAATTAAAATTAATCAAGATATACCTTTAATTTAAACTTAATCAAGATATACCTTTAAATTAAACTTAATCAAGATATACCTTTAAATTGAACTTAATCAAGATATACCTTTTAAATTAAACTTAATCAAGATATACCTTTTAAATTAAACTTAATCAAGATATACCTTTAAATTAAACTTAATCAAGATATACCTTTAAATTGAACTTAATCAAGATATACCTTTAAATTAAAATTAATCAAGATATACCTTTAAATTAAAATTAATCAAGATATACCTTTAAATTAAAATTAATCAAGATATACCTTTTAAATTAAACTTAATCAAGATATACCTTTTAAATTAAACTTAATCAAGATATACCTTTAAATTAAACTTAATCAAGATATACCTTTAAATTGAACTTAATCAAGATATACCTTTAAATTGAACTTAATCAAGATATACCTTTTAAATTAAACTTAATCAAGATATACCTTTTAAATTAAACTTAATCAAGATATACCTTTAAATTAAACTTAATCAAGATATACCTTTAAATTGAACTTAATCAAGATATACCTTTAAATTGAACTTAATCAAGATATACCTTTAAATTAAAATTAATCAAGATATACCTTTAAATTAAAATTAATCAAGATATACCTTTTAAATTAAACTTAATCAAGATATACCTTTTAAATTAAACTTAATCAAGATATACCTTTCAATTAAACTTAATCAAGATATACCTTTAAATTGAACTTAATCAAGATATACCTTTTAAATTGAACTTAATCAAGATATACCTTTTAAATTAAACTTAATCAAGATATACCTTTTAAATTAAACTTAATCAAGATATACCTTTAAATTGAACTTAATCAAGATATACCTTTAAATTGAACTTAATCAAGATATACCTTTAAATTGAACTTAATCAAGATATACCTTTAAATTGAACTTAATCAAGATATACCTTTAAATTGAACTTAATCAAGATATACCTTTAAATTAAAATTAATCAAGATATACCTTTAAATTAAAATTAATCAAGATATACCTTTAAATTGAACTTAATCAAGATATACCTTTAAATTGAACTTAATCAAGATATACCTTTAAATTAAAATTAATCAAGATATACCTTTAAATTGAACTTAATCAAGATATACCTTTAAATTGAACTTAATCAAGATATACCTTTAAATTGAACTTAATCAAGATATACCTTTAAATTAAAATTAATCAAGATATACCTTTAAATTAAAATTAATCAAGATATACCTTTTAAATTAAACTTAATCAAGATATACCTTTTAAATTAAACTTAATCAAGATATACCTTTAAATTAAACTTAATCAAGATATACCTTTAAATTAAACTTAATCAAGATATACCTTTTAAATTAAAATTAATCAAGATATACCTTTAAATTAAAATTAATCAAGATATACCTTTAAATTGAACTTAATCAAGATATACCTTTAAATTAAAATTAATCAAGATATACCTTTAAATTGAACTTAATCAAGATATACCTTTAAATTGAACTTAATCAAGATATACCTTTAAATTGAACTTAATCAAGATATACCTTTAAATTAAAATTAATCAAGATATACCTTTAAATTAAAATTAATCAAGATATACCTTTAAATTAAACTTAATCAAGATATACCTTTTAAATTAAACTTAATCAAGATATACCTTTTAAATTAAACTTAATCAAGATATACCTTTAAATTAAACTTAATCAAGATATACCTTTAAATTAAAATTAATCAAGATATACCTTTAAATTAAAATTAATCAAGATATACCTTTAAATTGAACTTAATCAAGATATACCTTTAAATTGAACTTAATCAAGATATACCTTTAAATTGAACTTAATCAAGATATACCTTTAAATTGAACTTAATCAAGATATACCTTTAAATTGAACTTAATCAAGATATACCTTTAAATTGAACTTAATCAAGATATACCTTTAAATTAAAATTAATCAAGATATACCTTTAAATTGAACTTAATCAAGATATACCTTTAAATTGAACTTAATCAAGATATACCTTTAAATTGAACTTAATCAAGATATACCTTTAAATTAAACAATCAAGATATACCTTTAAATTAAACAATCAAGATATACCTTTAAATTAAACAATCAAGATATACCTTTAAATTAAACTTAATCGAGATAAACCTAAAAACTAAACTTAATCTAGGTAAACCTAAAAACTAAACTTAATCTAGGTAAACCTAAAAACTAAACTTAATCGAGGTAAACCTAAAAACTAAACTTAATCGAGATAAACCTAAAAACTAAACTTAATCGAGATAAACCTAAAAACAAAACTTAATCGAGATAGACCTTTAAACTAAATTTAATCGAGGTAAACCTTTAAACTTAAATAAAATTAAGGTGAAATTAACCCAAAACACCACTTTTTTGGTTAAATTCATGGATACCTTATTTAATTAAAATTAAAGGTATAGTCCCATTGGACCGAAACCGCTTTTTGGTTTTTTATGGAGAATATATTTAAATTTCCAGCCCAATGGCGGGTTTCTGCTCAATGGGAATTTATTTGAAAGAATTAGTTAATTAAATGTCTGTGAGGATTTCGAATCACCGCAGCAGCATGGTAAAATATCAGGCTTTTAATTCAGAGGCTCGGGTTCAAACCCAGAGAAGGAAATTGTAAGTTTGGTTAGGTTTGGTTAGGTTAGGTTAGGTCAGGTTCGGTTAGGTTAGGTGAGGTTATTATCCTATTAATTAGTTGCCACCTTTTCCTAAATATTCTCCTAATAGTTAGCTGCCACCTTTTCCAAAACATTCTCCTACTAATTAGCTGCCACCTTTTCCAAAATATTCTCCTAATAGTTAGCTGCCACCTTTTCCAAAACATTCTCCTACTAATTAGCTGCCACCTTTTCCAAAATATTCTCCTAATAGTTAGCTGCCACCTTTTCCTAAACATTCTCCTACTAATTAACTGCCACCTTTTCCAAAATATTCTCCTAATAGTTAGCTGCCACCTTTTCCAAAACAATGCAATTCTCTCCATTATCAATCACTCTCAAAATTAAATTTTGCATTTCAAACATCAATATATATATACAACGAAAACTGTAGGGTAAAAAAATTCCTTAAAAAAGGTGAAAACGTTTGCTTTTTAAATTTTAATATATATTTTCCCAAAACCGCACATTTGGGCTGTTTTCGGTTGAATGGGAAACGCGTTCGGTTGAATGGGAAACGCGTTCGGTCGAATGGGATTCGGTCGAATGGGACACAAGGAAATTAAAACTACACTTATCTTTCACCCAGTCTCAATTTTACTTTTTAATCTTTACAATTAAATGAGCACTCAAGTCCATATTTACACCCATTTCAAGTCCATATTTACACCCATTTCAAGTCCATATTTACCCCCATTTCAAATCCATATTTACCCCCATTTCAAATCCATATTTACCCCCATTTCAAGTCCATATTTACCCCCATTTCAAGTCCATATTTACCCCCATTTCAAGTCCATATTTACCCCCATTTCAAGTCCATATTTACCCCCATTTCAAGTCCATATTTACCCCCATTTCAAGTCCATATTTACCCCCATTTCAAGTCCATATTTAGCCCCCATTTCAAGTCCATATTTAGCCCCCATTTCAAGTCCATATTTAGCCCCCATTTCAAGTCCATATTTAGCCCCCATTTCAAGTCCATATTTAGCCCCCATTTCAAGTCCATATTTAGCCCCATTTCAAGTCCATATTTACCCCCATTTCAAGTCCATATTTACCCATATTTCATGTCCCAAATTAAAACCCCTATTAATCTCATATCAAACCCCTGTTCACCCCATTTCAGGACCATACGCCTGATTTACAGGAATATTTATAGTCGTGTTCAGTGGGACTTCACTACCTTTCCTATTGTGTATGTACACGTTGAAGGCTTTCTTATTATATCAATCCTGAATGAACACGATTATAAGTTAATGCCGTTAAAATTATCCAAATGAACTCTTTTGGGCAACAACTAATGGAGTCAGATTGGTTTTAATAATGAGCATGTTTTACTTTTTAAAACATCACTTAAAAACCTTTCTGAGTTTTGTATGCACAATTTTTTAAAAATACATGCTTTCAATTATTGCTTATTGGAAAATATTTCATGGCATAAAAATTTTATTTTTATTTTACAAACCGAGATTAATATTAGGTCATTACTAAACAACGCGGGCCTTTTCCAAAAAATCGTTTATTTTTCAAGGTCCTTCAACTAATAACGTTGAAAATATTGCTTGTTTTATAGGTCGGGTTAGGTAAGGCATATGTTAGTTAGGTTACGTTTCATTGAGACACAAATTTCAAGCATTGTGCCTCTTATTTATCCTATAAATGCTGTAAATTTAATAAAAAAAAGTTCAATAATAACAAACGTTTTATCGTTGACAGCGTTTAAAAATAAAAATATTTGCTTTTAATAATATAGGCAGTATATTACGTTAGAAAATTATTTTTGGGAACTCATTCTATGTTCAAACTTCGTTTAAGTTCGTTACAGGGTTACCTAATTTGACTTAAAAATTACAATAAGCGAATCGCTTTATAACGGTGCATTTCTGCGATTTAAAAATATTTCATTCTTCTAAACTATAAATTTTGCTTAATGTTTTACAAAATAGATGGGATTATTGCTCATTTTACATAACCACTCAAGTTAATCAGATGTTAACGGGCGTAGATAGAATTATAAATTAAGCCAAGATGTTTGTCCCATTAGACCAAATCCAAAACCGCCAAATTGCGGTAGTTTTCAGCCGAATGGTAATTCGGTCGTAAGGCAGGCAAGCGGTTAATTACCATAGTACAATTAACTTGAAATGGGTCAATAGGGCCTTAAAACGGGGGAAATAGGGTCTTTAAATGGGTAAACAGGGACTTGAAATGGTGTATTAACGGGTTTGTTTTACACTATAAACGTGGTGCTAAATATGGAAAGAATAAATATTTAACAACTATTTCACAGTTTTTCACTTCACTTGGTTTAATAAAAGCGTACTTTTTCCCTACTTTTAACACCATTAAATTAATTAATATTAGAAGTTCAACAGATTGCCTAAAAAAGATGTTAAAAACCACTGTAAATGGTGCATAAATGCCTAATATTTCCTCAATACTTGCAAATAATATTAGAAAATGGCGTGAATTGATCATAAAAATGGGGTTGAAGTACACCCTAAATGATGTCTTTTTTTGCCACAGGAAAAAACAGCATAAATGGCGTTTGAATGCACCGTTATATTTTAGAGTGCAATGGTATGACGGTAAAGCAAACATAATTATTCAAAATTTAATTACATTAAGACTGAAGTGACAGATATTATAAGAAAACGTCTTGGTTTGGACCAAGGCCGAAAAAACAAACGATATGTTTGAGGTTTATCAATTGACTGAAGTTTCAGATATTGAAATTTTTTTCTAGTTATTTCTATCCACTCAATCCTTAATCACTATTTAATTCAATCAACTGATTTTACTGTTAATCGATCTAGTCCCTCTAAATTAATTGAAAAAATTACATATCTACGCTTTTTCAAGAACAATTACATTTTCCGAAAACATTTTATTATGAAATTAATTATTTTGAAGGGATTTCGTGTCGATGCACACTAACTTGTAAGCACCTTGACGGACAATGTTTTAATTGTTGCTGGCTTGACAAATTTTCAAGTTTGCACCAAAAGAAGTTTAAATCTGTTTTAAGTTGTTGATAAGACTGTCGTTTACAGTGAATGTCGTCTACTTAAGACAAAGCAACAAAGTTTATCCTGTGTGATAAAGGGTAAAGATCACATAAACAGAAATACTTCTCAGTACCACTACCAATGACTTGTTATATTCATTTCCCGCGGAAATAATATGGTTAAACACATCATTTATTACTAGTTATGCCAAGAAGGTCACATTTAACTTCGAAACCCCTTCCCTTCCTCTATTTTCCCAATATATGGCGTTTTATAATAACCAGTGGTTCCAGTGTATGGGTCATCTGAGCCGTCGCAACACACTCAGCCAATATATCGAAACCTTTTCACATTAGTAAACGGTACATGACACTCCGGACTAGCCCACCAACCTTATTAACCCAACAATATAAAACATTCGTGAATATGAATGATTATGGTTATGGCTTGACACTCGCTAGCGCCCGAACGACCGATCACTCAGTGTAATCGGTGTACATTTGTAAGTGAGTGGACCATTTTGGAAATTACATACAGAGAAACTAAAACACAGGTGTGATCCCGCCATTGGGGGGTTTTCTCTCATTCTCTCGCTCGCTTAGAAACACCGCTATAGGCAGTGCTAGTTGACTAGCCTCCTGCCCGTAGTGAACTTTGGCACCGTCTGGCGATGACCCTTGGTGCGAGGGAGAATACACCCCAATGGTGGCCTCGCCACTGTGTTTTCCGAAATGATCTTTACGCTTGCTAAAATGATTACGCGTAATACGAAACCGGTGTAAAAGTAGCGCCAACAATGTAGAAAGGGGTGGTGACGTTTCAAATGAAGACTGAGTTATGACCAAGAAATTCTAAAGTACGGAAATGGAAGTTCCAGTGCTACTTTACCTTCATAGAGGCGACAATAGAAATGTAGCATTTCGATATACGAAATTAAATGTATAAATTCGCGCAACACCCTGGTTTGGCATCTATTAAATATTTACATTTTCCATTCGAGTTATACCAAAGTTCGCTTGCTCTTTTTAGACATCCAGTAAAACATTTCAAATATTCAATACTGATCCCTCAACACGTACTCCCTTCAAAATAATTAATTTCATAATAAAATGTTTTCGGAAAATGTTATTGTTCTTGAAAAAGCGTAGATATGTAATTTTTTCAATTAATTTAGAGGGACTAGATCGATTAACAGTAAAATCAGTTGATTGAATTAAATAGTGATTAAGGATTGAGTGGATAGAAATAACTAGAAAAAAATTTCAATATCTGAAACTTCAGTCAATTGATAAACCTCAAACATATCGTTTGTTTTTTCGGCCTTGGTCCAAACCAAGACGTTTTCTTATAATTTTATTTGTGTCATGAATAGTTTACATTTCTCGAGGCGAAGGCGGAATCCATAGTCTTTAATGCGGGAGAGTACTTCTTTGAGGTGTCGCTGGTGATCTTCGAAGTTACGGCTGACAATGATTATATCATCGAGGTAAGCTGTTGCGAATTCAAGTCCAGCAAGCATTTGGTCCATTATGGTTTGGAAAATCCCCGGAGCGGATTTCACCCCAAACGGAAGTCTCTGATATTGGAAGTTTCCCAGATGAGTGGAAATGGTACAAAGCGGTTTAGAATCGTCGTCCAGTTCTACTTGTAAGTATGCGTCAGATAGATCCAATTGAGAGAAAAGTTTTCCCCCGTTGAGCGTCGCAAATATGTCTTCCGGCAGCGGTAAGGGGTGTTGATTGAGTTCTATGGTCTCATTCAGGCCGGTGGAAAAATCTGCGCAAAGACGGGTAGTGCCGTTAGGTTTCCTTACGCTTACGATTGGGGCTGCCCAATCAGTGTGCTCGACGGCTTTCAGGACATTTGACTCTTCCAGGCGTTTGATCTCCATTTCGATAGTTTTGCGGGCGGCAAACGGAACTAGCCTGGCTCTACGGTATACTGGAGTGCTTCCGGGTTTGAGGGTAAGGCGGGCTTTCGCTTTAGTACACAGCCCCAAACCGTCCTCGAAGACATCCGGAAACTCGTTCTTCAGCGTCGCAAGGCATTCGGCGACAGGTGAGGCAGTACAGAGGTTAATGGCTTGAGTACCGAGTCGGGAGCATTGTCGTAAGCTATCCAGAAGACCGAAGAAATCCAGGGTTTCCACTCCCAGTAGGTTTAGGGATCCGTCTTTTGCCAAGTAGAAGTCGTGTTGGATTTCAGCTGGTCCCAGTTTAAATTTCGCCGTGGCTTTCCCAAGGAATGTAGTGCTCGATCCATCGAATAGCACTCCTTGCTCGCTGCAGGGGGTTAACTTCGGCTTACCAATTCGTTCGTAAGTCGCCTCATTGATAATGTTGCCTTCCGCCCCACTGTCCAAGTAGAAAACTACGGGAACGTCGTTAACCAAGAATTCCCCCGTTATGAGTTTCGAAGGTCGCATGGAATTCAGACTGACTGTATTGATCTGGCTTCTGTCTGGTTTCCGGTGTCCGGATACACGTTTCTGATTTTCGCATTGACTAGCGACGTGACCTGTTCGAGAGCATTTATGGCATTCAGTCTTAGCGTGCGTGCATTCCCTGACCCAGTGCATCTCTCCGCATCGAAAACAGGCGTATGGCGGCGGTTTCGAAGATCTTTGAGATGACTTGGCTCTTCGCTTCTCGGGAGATCTAGAAGGATGCCGTACAGAAGTCTTCCGACGACGGAAGCTGTTGATCGGCGTGGCCTTTGCTTGGAAAACCGTCTGTTCAGTCTTCGTAGCGACGATGGTCAGGACTTCGTCAATGACATTCTTGAGTTCAATGTTGGTCTCGGTATTTAACCGTTGCAGGATTCTGGTTCGTATGGATTCGTCTTCTGGTCTGGACAATCCACATAGGGAAACTAGAATTCCGAATTGATCTTCGGTCAAATCGGAGAAATTGAAGCGCTTTAGAAGTAGTTTAACGCGGTTGAAATACGGGCCATAATCTTCATCCAATTGACGCTGGATTCGCATTAGGTTGAATCTTTCTATGAAGAGTGTCTGTTTCTTCCCGAAAAGTTTCTTGAGGTTCTCTACTGTCGTTGCATACGAGTAGTCGGTTGGCTCTTTGGGCATACAGGACCGATAATACTCGCTGAAGGCTTCGTTAGACAGTTTCGAGACCAGATACTTGACTTTGGCAACGTCGGTCAGATTTGGGACACTAATATCCACGAGATAGTCAAATCTCTTCAGCCATTGTTCCAGTTTGTCGCCATCGTGTTCACCAGTCTCTTCGGAGGCGTGGGTTCGAATCCCACCTCTATCACCACTGTTGTAACGGCTCATGGAGAGAGAGAGAGAACGCAAGAGGTAACAACCAAAACAACTTTATTAAGATAAGACCGCCATCGGACCGAATGCTCTTTTTCATTGTTAAACTTTGGTATATATGTACAACTTAAAAAACATGTGACAAGTTAAAAAACGATAACATATTAGTAGGTTATTTTTTCCATTATTGGAGGAGTTCCAACAGATTGTTATCTAGGGAAGTCTCTAAAATTGAATAGTCGTAACTTAAGTTTTGCCGTTTGTATCAAAATTGAGTCAATACAAGGGTAAAATTAAGAATTCATGTTCTATTTTGCTATGGCTACATGAATTCTTGTTTTATGTTGTTATGTGTGTGCGTTCATGTTTTTGATGTTTTTTTTTTCGTTTCGCATGTTAACATTTATTAATAACCTATAGTTCTTATATGGTTTAGCCTATAGATCTTATGTGGTTTTTAGGTACGGCTCATTTGAAAAAGAGCGAGAAGCCCCAACGAATAAATTACGGATTCTGAAAAGCCAAGAAATTCAGTGAAGATTATTACTCGCTTTTGAGAATCCTCAAGCGTCGACGTATCCATACGAAAGTCGTACTGAATAATTCAAAATGAAGCTGGCCAAACTGCCCATGATTTCTTTGCAACGTCAAGCCCTGACTAATTTCGCCTCGTCAGTTTGGGTTAATGCGAATAAACAATCCTTACGATCTGCTCTGAAGGGCGAGCCATTGAACGACCAAGCAATTGCCGAGCTTAAGAACTCCAACATTCCAACACTTTTTAAAGAAATGACCATGATGATATTGACTGATGTAGGAGATGAAATAATTTTGTGGCTTTCCGAAATTAACGACCACGTCAACTACACCACCTTGGAGCACCAACTCGTCAATTTGAGTTGGACCATTGAAGGCCCATTGAATCGACTCAAGATGGCCTGGCTACTACTAGAGAATCAAAGTGACCTTCCTTTGTCATTCAGTTTTAGAATGGCATGCAATTACTGTTTGGAGGATAAAGTTAGGGAACTGTGGCCACTAATCAGAGAAGAACGGCAATTAAAGGGTTTTAATCATGAAAATGCGCTGGTAAAATACTGGATTTGTAAACAAGACGAACACTTGCGGAACGTATTATTTACCCGTCTAGGCTTAGAGTTAAATTTTTCTGGAAGGTCTATTGATGTAGGATGTTTCCTCAAGGTTGTTTTTTGTCGTTATACTATTGAAACAGTTAAATTTCTATTTAATAGTTTAAGTGATGCTGATAAAAATGAGGCCTTGAATGTTTTCAAATCATATGATGTAAAAAAATATTTGCTCTGCGACGAATCGGTTTTTGCTTATGTTTTAAGTCATTTAAATTTTATGGAAATGCGTGAGATCATGCCTAGGTGCATTATCCTAATGTTAATGACAAGTTTCAATTACTTTGCATGGCAAAATACCGAGTTTGTAAAGGCATTTGACCAGCACGTAAGCGAGATGGAAGGCACAGTGAATGCTTCAAATGGCAATGATTTGTTAAAGCTAACTGATGGATCCTTTGGGTTTTTCAAACGTTACAACTCTAGGATTTTGTTCAGACATTATTGGACCAGATTCAATAAAAAAGCGTTAAATAAAGATATTAAAGCTATTCCTTCATTGTTGCCTCGCATCTTTTCTCAACTGTGTCGCAACGAAGACGATGTATCTATTAAAATGGTTATTGATAGCATTGGTGCCAAGGGTTACCCCAAGAACAAATTTAGTCCATCCAAAATTATCCAAACGTTGGCTAAATACGACTCGAGTCTTTTGAAATATTACCTCGCTCGTTCCATTTGCAAGAAGAGTCTAGCCAAAAACCTCATTAAGGTATCAGAGTATATTCGTGACTTAGTTCCTTTTAAGGATATGATTGCTGATATTTTGATTGAGGTTTTTCCGCATTGGAATCTCAATCGCTTTGATTAGATTGTTAAACTGTTACAATCAGTATAAAATTACTTCAAATTTTGTGTTTTGCAAAGTATTTTCCCAAATTAATGCACTTTGGTTTTGGTTGTCTAAACACGTTTTCATCGAATTTTATTTTCAAGAATTTTCTTTGAAAAACTGCTCAGTTTTAAATAAGTAATGCAGTTGTAGTTAAATACTTATGTAAAGATTGTTTAGTGACTAACTACACTGCGTAAGAGAACGCTTATTTTCAAGTATTTACCAATTTAATGTATACTTTTTGGTCACAATAAAGTTCCTAACTATTTTCATGTGCGACGATTTTAATTATTTAGAGTACTTAAGAATTGCAATTGTTACTGTAGTTGTTAAATTCATTCAGTAATTTGATTCAGTATTTTTTAAAGACGAATAAATTAAAGATTGCAATCTTCGAAACAAGATGATGCGTTCTGTATTTTAAACTAAGTAGTCATAAATTGAGCTTGCCGATAGTATCAAAATGAATGAGTCAATACAAGGATAAAACGAAAGAATTCATGTTTTATTTTGCTATGGCTACATGAATTCATGTTTTATGTTGCTATGGCTGCAGGAATTCATGAGTTTTTTTTGTTTGTTTTTCGTTTCGCATGTAAACAATTAGTAATTGCCTATAGTTCTTAAAGCAAAGCACGGGTCCAGCGAATCCCCTACAAGTTGACTTTCCTTACGAACTTCAGTTTTGGCTTGGCGAAGGCAGGAGACGTTAGTTGGCGGGATTTATAAGTGCACTTATAAATCCCGCCCACTAGCCTTTACCAAGCCAAAACTGGAGTACAGGGGGAAAGTCGCCTTGCAGGGGACCCGTTGGACCCGCGCTTTGCTTAAATGGTTTAGCCTATAGTTCTTATATGGTTTTTAGGTAAGGCGCATTTGAAAACCAGCGAGAAGCCCCAACGTATAAATTCCGGATTCTGAATTGCCGAATTGCCAAGAAATTCGGTGAAGATTATCACTCGCGTTTGAGAATTTTCAAACGTCGACGTATCCAGCATTTCCCCATACAAAATACGTCCATTTATTGAAAGTTGTACTAAATGATTCAAAATGGAGGTGGCCCAACTACCAATGATTTCGTTGCAACGTCTAGTGGTAATTTTCTTAACTCAATCATTATTAATACAGGCCCGAGCGCGCTCCTTTTCCGAGAATTTTGCGGTACCTTTTAATTTCCCGAATGCGTCCGCAAGGGGCGTGTTTTAGAACCTGGATTTCCCGCGATATTTGAAACCCAGCACAACTTGAGGGAAGAGCTTAGATAATAGCACATGTAGAATTATTTGAATATTAAGGAATCGTTTGAACTTCTAAATATAAAATAAGGAATTTAAGAATGAAAAAAAAAACCATCTGTTCGTGTTATTTTCTAGTAATTTTTTATCTCATTTTAAAAATAGGAATGCTACAACAGACAATTTTTTTATTTACTTCAAACAAAACTGATTCAGATTGTTTTAAAACATTTTAAAACTATAAAAATATAGTGCCACGTTAAAACTAGTAATAAATAGTGCCACGTTAAAACTAGTAATAAATAGTGCCACATTAAAACAAGTAATAATATAGTGCCACATTAAAACTAGTAATAATATAGTGCCACATTATAACTACAAATAATATAGGGAGTGGACAAAGGGGTGAAAATATCCCCCATTAAACGTCATGCCTCCGCTTAGCCAATCAGATGCATTCCTCCACAAGCCTTCCACTCTGTAAAGTGTTCCGCCACTTTGGTGGAAAGAGGAAAAGCCATATTAAACTACAACCCTCTTGCCTCTCTCTATAGATAGTTTTCACACATGGGGGATTCATACCTTTTACACCAGGAAGCCGGGCTATCTGGAGGACAAAAGCAGACTGGTTTTTGTCCGCCAGATAGCCCGGCCTCCTGGTGTAAATGGTATGAATCCTCCATGTGTGAAAACTATCTATAGTGCCACATTTAAACAATTTTATTCCTATTTTTAAAATGAGAACAATTTATATTTTTACAAGTTGGGAAAACCAAAATATTACCTCTCCGAGTCAAGACGACTACTTACAAACTTATTTACCCAGATATGGAAATGTTTCTTAAGTTAAAATCTATGAAATATTAAAGCAGTATACAAAGCATAGCAAATATACTGTAAATCAGACGACATTTTACATCCAATAATGATATACTTGTACACATTAAAATCATCCGATGGGGGAAAAACGGGAAATGAAGAGATAAAACTTTGGAGGGATATTACCTTTACGTGTTTGTAAAGGCCCAATTTTCTACTCCTCAACTGTATGCCCTCTATGTTCAAAGCCATATTCACAACAGGGTTGCCATGTAAACACTATCCTCTTGTTTCACCTCAACGATTTTCTTAGTTTTGTCAACATGACTGTTAACGTTACATAACACCAAAGCTTATTTGTGGCTACACACACTGAAAGTAAATGCGCATCATAAAAAGCAAGAAAACACGAAGCTATAATCCGATTACGATCAGACCTTTCACTGGTCTGGGCTGCGTTCAGCAGAGCTCACCAAAAAAGACAGCGGATTTTGGAAATGTTTACCGGTGAGCTCTGTCGTCATAGCTTTTCTCCGGTCATCCGCGTTTTATAAATGACGCTAGCGCAATAACGCGTGCAAGGTACCAAGGCTTAACAAAAATTGTATGATAATATATTTATAGAGGTAGATAACAACTTTTATAATTAAAATTAGAAACTAACATATCTCTTAAAATCTCGCGTGATCAACTAATTTCACGCCAATTAAATAGCTGTAGTCCCATCAGAATCATCAAGCTATTTGTATTAATTCCTCCGAGGTTTTTTCGCCAAGCTAAGAACTACGCGTTTTACGTCACGTTATCCAAAATGCCGACTATTTTCTTTGAAGACCGCGCTAGCTCAGCGCTGAGCACCATGACGTCAAAATTCATAAACAAAATCACGTTATGTAGGACACTGTTCACAGCGCTGGGCTCTGCTGAACGCGGCCCAGATTTCCACCATGATTATAAAATTTAAGCCTAATTATTTAAAAGTGTATTTAACTTTCGGCTCACTCTGAACCGTTAATGTCTCTGCATTACAGAAACGAAAACCAAGCGTTTACTTTTTGGTTCACTGGACCTATTGACAAATAAAAGTTCATTTGACCAACATAGTAGCGTTGTGCTTGTATTCACTTTAGAAAGGATTATGCTATAAACAGATCTAGTATAGCTTAAGTAATATATAAACATCCATTTTAAATAATAATATTTAAAAAAATCTTTGGAATATCAAATTGAAATAGAGCTTTAAAGCTACAAAAGTATTAAATGCATCATAATTAAGAAAAATATTTCCACATATTCACTTTATATTAAGGATAAAGGGAATATTATGGTTCTGTAGGATTTCTTTACACATCAAAACAAAACGAACTTCTAACGCAGCGCACTACTGTAACAACGGACGGACACACACAGACAAAAACATAGGCTGCTTTTTAACTCTTTCCGTATTAATTTTGAATTGAGAAACAAGATTATCTTAAATATTAAAATAAATATAATTAATATTAAACATTTTCTTCGTTAGTTGTTCGCCTTATTGATCGTTACATCGTGTTGATAAAGAACAATTAAACATTCTCGAGAGACTTGACTAATATTGGCGTTTGAAATGAAGCATACGCCGGTTGCTTCGCCTCACTCAAATAGGTAGTATATAAGGGTGTCGAACTCCAGTTAAAAGCAAGAACAACCGCAATTGCGAAAACCTTTGGTGGTGATCCCACCTTAGGGAGGCTAGACGTTTCTCGTAACCCTAGCTGATCGCCGCGAAAGTCTTAAACCCAACGATGACGATGGAGTAGAAGCCAGGTGTGCAGACTGGTGTCCATGTGGGATGGACAAAAACAAAGACCAGAAGATGGTGGTGTTAGAAACCAGGTGTACAGACTGGTGTCCATGTGGGATGGACAAAAACAGAGACCAGAAGATGGTGGTGTTAGAAGCCAGGTGTACAGACTGGTGTCCATGTGGGATGGACAATAACAGAGACTAGAAGATGGTGGTGTTAGAAGCCAGTAAGTACAGACTGGTGTCCATGTGGGATGGACAAAAACAGAGACCAGAAGATGGTGGTGTTAGAAGCCAGTAAGTACAGACTGGTGTCCATGTGGGATGGACAAAAACAGAGACCAGAAGATGGTGGTGTTAGAAGCCAGTAAGTACAGACTGGTGCCTATGTGGGATAGACAAAAACAACGCCCAAAAGATGGTGGTGTTAGAAGCGAATGAATACAGATTGGTGTTCATGTGGAATGGACAATTGACTAGTCAGATGAAGTAATAGTGGTCAGTTGAATTGTAGATAGCCTCAAGTTTTGAATTTTCCGGGAACTGTGAATGCGGTCCGGAAATAGCGAACACATTTGCTTCGATTCGGAAACTGCGAACGCGGTCCCCTGGGGTGTAAGTCAATAACAACAGCCAGACAGACAGACAGACACACACGTCGAAATTAGAACCTCTCCGTGACATACGTCACTCGGAGAGGGAAAAATGTGCTAATATTTTGTTTATATTTTTAAAATGTGGCACTATTTTATTTATGTTTTTAAAATGTGATACAAATTTTGTCCTATTTATAAAATGTGACGCTATTTAATTTATATTTTTAATGTGTGACGCTATTTTATTTATATTTTTAATGTGTGACGCTATTTTATTTATATTTTTAATGTGTGACGCTATTTTATTTATATTTTTAATATGTGACGCTATTTTATTTAAATGTGAGAATATTTTATTCTTAGTTTTAAAAGTGATAAAATATTTCATGTTGTAACATTCCTACGTGATTGAAAAAACGTCATTTTAAATTTAGAAGTGCAAACAATTCCCTAAGATTCTTATAATTCGTGATTTTCAATATCTACGCAAATCCCTGAATCTCAAAGTTTTACTGGGTTTAAAAATTCGCGGGTAATTTAGAGATTTAAGATTTTCAAAAGCGACATCTATGCGTGGTGCCCAAACACGCCTTGACCCCCTTCCCGGAGATAGCGCGCTCAGACCTGTATTAATAATGTTGGCGATGGTTTTAGAAAGTGGGGACCATTTCGGCAAAAGTTCATTGATAATAACAAAAAGTATACTTCGTTCACAGTTCTCAGCCTTTGGTTGTAGACGCCATGTTAAATGAAACGCAAATGACTCTCCTCTCAACCTTTACGCGAACCAACTATTCCGAAAATATGTTTTTGGGGGTGAAAGGTTTTTTAAAAAATAGTACTCTATGGTGGCGATCCAAACGTTAATACTTGGTATCTGTTACTACATGAGCCTACTCACGCATGTGCCATGTGCTACGGTCGTGAAGGTACACATACGCAGAGGGGTCGACACTATTTTGAGAGGTAAAGATGCTTTTGGTAAATCAAATATGTTAATCGAGATGTATCATATTAAAAACTCTGAAACCTAAACAGCCAAAGACTGATCCTTCGATCAAGTATACTTGTTGTTTTTATCACCTGAGTAGTCCGGATTTCTCCCTTTTCTTCTATGTGTGATGCTATTTTGTAAACTTCTTTTCATTTCTTTGATGAAATTTTGTTTTGGTTTTGTGTAGAAAGTTTCAAGGAAAAACATTCCAACAAGTCCGTCCACACCTCTGGTCGAGATGAAAGGACTGTACAACATCACATTGAAACTGGAGATAAACGGTTAAAATGTGGTCAGTGTGACTTTGAATGTAAAAAGAGGGGAAGTTTCACCATGCATCAACGCGTTCACAGTGATGAAAAGCCGTTCAAATGTGATCAGTGTGCCTTTCGTTGTACTCTGAAGAGACATTTCACCACACACCAACGTGGTCACCGTCACAGTGAGGAAAAGTTATTCAAATGCGATTAGTGTGACTTTGCAAGCACGCTGAATAATTTGATCAGGCATGAACTCATTCACAGTGTTGAAAAACCTTTCAAGTGTGATCAGTGTGACTTTAAATCTACACAGAAGAGATTTTTGACCGCACATCAACGCATTCATAGCGGCAAAAAACCCTTCAAATGTGATCAGTGTGACTTTGAATATACACATAAGATGAATTTGATCACACATCAACGCATTGACGGTGTTGAACAGCTGTTCAAATGTGATCAGTGTGACTTTCGTTATACTCAGAAGACAAATTTGACCACACACCAACGTGTTCACAGTGGTGTAAAGCCGTTCAAATGTGAACAGTGTGACTTTGAAGCTACACAGAGAAGAATTTTGATCATTCATCAACGCACTCACCGTTTAGAAAAACCCTTCAAATGTGATCAGTGTGACTTTGAATGTACACAGAAGAGAAATTTCACCACACATCAACGAATTCACAGTGGTGAAAAGCACTTCAAATGTGATGGGTGTGACGTAGGATTAACTAAGTGTCATTTGATCAGACGTCAACGCAATCGCAGTGGTGTTGTAAAACCATTCAAATGTGATCAGTGTCGCTTTCGATACACGAGGAAGAGTTATTTGAAAAGACGTCAACAAATTCACAGTGGTGTAAAGCCATTCAAATGTGATCAGTGCGTCTATGCTAGCAACGAAAAGTCTAAATTAGTCAAACATAAACGCATTCACAGTGGTGAAAGACTGTTCAAATGTGGTCAGTGTGACTTTGAATGTAGGTCGAAGATGACTTTGACGAAAAATCAACGCATTCACAATGGTGTGAAGCCGTTGAAATGTGATCAGTGTGACTGTGGGTGCACGGACAAGAGTGATTTGAAGAGACATCAACGCATTCACACTTGGGATGCACGAGAAATAGTAATCTGATCAGATTGGTGAAGAACCCTTTAAATGTGATCGTGTGACTTTGGATGCAAGGAAAAGGGTAATTTAATCAGACATCAACGAGCTAACAGTGGTGAAAAACCATTCAAATGTTGTCAGTGTGACTATGCAAGTACACGGAAGAGTAATTTGATCAAAAATCAACCAGAGCTGTGCTAATTAGCTGACAACTAATTGAATTAGAATTAGCAATTAGGGAAATATTTTTGAACTAATTAATTAGCCAATTAGCAATTAGGGAAATATTTATGAACTAATTAAATAGCCAATTAGCAATTAGACATAGAAACTAATTCAATTCAATTAGAAATTAGACATTTATTTATCAAACTAATTAATTAGAATTACGATTTTCTAATTAAGGTAAAAAAGAAACCATAAGTAAACATAAAAGTTTAAAAGTGCCCATGGATTTAGTACTTTGGTAATGCAAAGTTTAATCTTTCAATGCCATTGAAAAACGGGTACGGAAGCCAAGAATTATTATCGAAAATTGAGACAAGCCTCGAGCCTTCCGTCATGTTAAAATTTGTCTCATTTCTTCATTTTCTTGCCACAGTTCCTATAATGGACTCCTGAGTAGTAAATACATGCGCACTACTTTAATTCGAGTAGGTAAAACAGTCGAAATTTCGAAAAGAGGCAGTTGCGAACTACGAAATATTTTACTATTACTAGTATTCTCTCATATTTGAGGAGCTGAAAAATTATAGAGTAGCACTGAGGCTTCCACATTGATATAATAAGGCTTTTTTTATTCAAATAGATGAATCATGAGTTAATTCCTCGATTTTTTTACAACAAATTGGCGTAAAAGATTAATTGAAAATCCAATTGGCTAATTAGTTAATCCTAAATCTAATTAAATTTTAATTAGATAATTACCTTTCCGATTCATACTAATTAATTAGAATTACTTCTCAATTAGCACTAAGGTAATTAAAATTCAATTACCATTTTCAATTAGTAAATGTTGCTAATTAATTAGAAATTCAATTAGCTAACTAATTAAATAGCACAGCTCTGAAATCAACACATTTACATTTTAATCTGTTCACTGTTGCTATGCTGCATCTTGAGCGAAGAAGCTACATTTATCGTAACACGAAATGTAGAAAACACATGGATTAAGGGAATGGTGAATTTGTACAAGAATGGATAAAAATACTTATATTCCTGCTCACCATAGGAAAAAAATTCAATGTATTTTCGGTGCGACAAAAAAGTTAACTCGGTTTCATATTCTTCCGAAATATTACTATATGGAAACATTTATTGATAATAAAAGTAGATAAAGCCAAACCGCATTAACAAATATAAAATCACAGAGACATCAAAAAATATGCGAAAAGTTTTGCATGAAAACAAGGGAGAGAAAATATGCACAATCTTTTTTTTTTAAGATTTTATTTTCTGGTTTGTAAATAACTTAAATGTTTAAAAATTTAGTGTTTTTTTGTGGTATGTGAATTTAATTTTTTTTTTTTTTTTTGGTTCGCAACTTTGACTCATTTTACTTCCCACACAAGAATTAATGCTCTGGAATTATTTGTTCACCATTTAATATTCATTACTTTTTTTAAATGATATCAGTTTTCAGAAGATAATTTTAATTAAAGCAGAAGTAAGATGAGACTAGAAGTAAAGAGCTCTAGCATTGGTAGTAGATCCTGGCACTAGTGAACAAATTTGTGGATTTTATGCCGCTTCCATGGCGCCTACACTAGAGAGAAAAAAATTGGCCGAGTTCCCTTCTACCATTTTTGTAGGCGCACCTTCTCGTCATCGTATTTTTTTAACCAAAATTCCTTTGAAGAGGTAGGGAGTTCTGCAGGCCTTTCCGGAGTTCATCTTTACAGAATATGACACTCAATAGCGTCATAACTCAATCGTAACGTGGCAATACAGAAACTTCAATTTAAAAGTTGGTTGCGTATTTAAAATACTGAAAGGTCTATTGTTTGGAGTTTCTTTCTTATGATGTTTTTATATTTACAATTGACACGACAATCTTCATTGTAACCAAAGAATGATGAGGCATATTTATTGATGAATTTCAAAAATCATTAACGGACCACACCCAATGAAACGGTACTGTTAAAATAACATTTAGTTCTAATATTGACGCTCGCGATGGAACGAGTCGCGCGGAAATGTCTCGTGTTTTTAACCAAATTTTGGATTGTAATTTCAGTTCTTTTCTCCCAGTACTTTTTGGCTGTTGTGCTACGAAATCTCTTCATCCACAAGTCCGTTTTACGGGAGCAGTACGGGTTCCTAGTAAGCTCGATTAAAAGTGTATTTTTCCTTTTCGTCCTCCTGACCAAGCGGAATAAAATATTAATAAACATGCAGAATTTGAAAAGTCAATTACTAAGTGTGAATCCCGTTGCTTTTTACGCATTGAAGCATCGACTGTCTATGTTAATGATACTCGTTTTTCTTTACGTCGTCACTACGGCAATATTGTGCGCTTTTGAGTTACCTAAGATGAAGTATGTTTTGGATTTTGGCAGTTATAATAATCTTACTATCCAACTACTGACAACATTTTGTTTCGGTTGTGACGTTTCCAGCGTACCTCCGCGTATTCGCAATGTAGTACTCGGCACTTACGGCATAGTTTATCCAATAATTTGGCTAACTATTGGTCTATTAGTTTCAATACCCTATGTAATGTCTGTGAAAATGACCGAAAAACTTTTAAATGAAGTTGGAAATTCTATTCGAAAAATTGATTTTAAACACCAACATCAGTGCCATTTTCAATTGGAATCGACTCGAAGTCTACTTCGAAAGGCTTCGAAAAGTGTTTATAGCATCAATGAAAGCTTTGATTTTGTAATTTTTGTTTTTATGGCGACATCAGCTGTTGCGCTTTGCTTGAACGGTACGACCGTCATATATTACCTGTTTATATTGAAATACGATCGACTATCTACGATCTACTGTTTTGTAGCTTACGGTGAAGATATTATCCACGCGTTCGTTATGATTATTATGGGGTCAAAGATCAAAGAGGAGTCCAGAAACTGCGTCATGGTCGCGGTTGATTCGTTAAATGACGCGATTTCTAATGGGTATGGCGCCGAGATGCAAATGTTTTTAACCCAACTGGAATCTTATCGTTTGCAAATGAGAGCTGGGGGATGTTTTGAAGTTAACAGACGTTTAATTTTGACTTTATTGGGGGTGGTGGTCACTTACGCCGTGGTTTATCTTCAATTTAATCCTTACGCTTTGAGCATCGTGGTTAATAATAAACTAACATAGAAACTAGGCTCTTTTCAAATAAAGACAAAAGAAGCACGATATTACGCAGCCTTGCCTGTGTTGCAAGTTGTTCATATCGAGCTAGTTTAGAACTTAACTCTTCATAGTAGAATTTGAATGAAAAATCTCTTTTCTATTCTCCAAATCTCGTAGATGATACTAGTTGTCCAATACATTTTGAGAGCCCTCTGTTATTGCTTTCGTAGAGTGTGTCTTTATGAATTCGTACATTCATTACTATTGTAAATTTCGATTCACTGCAGTTTTTTAGTGGCTGACCAACTAAACGAAGCAATCGCGAATTTTAAGGAGATTCAGTTTCTGTATACCTAATTTGAACCGTCCAGTTTCGACCTGAGTGTCTGAGACTATTTTGTTATAAATAAGAATGTAACTCTGTCCATTTCGAGATTTGTTGTTACTTTCGCAGCCGTGTATGCCATAGATATAGTAAAACTATAAAGGGTCGGGTGTATGCTCAACTCAATATACGGGCCTTGAAAGCTGTACAATATTAGCAAAGATGAGAGAGAGACTGATAGAGAATCAGTGTAGGCAGTAGTGATCAAAGCGTGGTGAGACCGGGGGTAATGCCTGAGCTCAGCTTTCTCGAGCATAGTTGACGTAGGGGATGACAGAGACAATACGAGTAGGTCCCCGCTCCCATGCGCAAAGGATATGCGTACTGAATCTAAACGTACCGAAAATTGTTTTTACTACCACCTATTTTCCCATTTTTCAGCGGATTTTAAAAAGCGGATTTCTATCTCCTCTTACGATACATTGAAATATGGTCAGAGAGAAAATAAGAATTATTTTTGGAAAATAAAATTTTATCTTTTAATATCAGAAAAACATTTTGGTTTTGAAATTTCCTATTAAAATTTATTTTAGTTTTTGAAAATCAGAAAAAAGGCTATTACTAAAACCTACCCACTGACGAAATAAACGTTAGCAGAACCCATAACCATATTTCAAGAAATATGAATCAGGTCTTAAGTGTGCAGAAATATGTTTATTTCTTTGGCTCATGAATTCTGATGACAGGTCCGTTGTTTTTGATTATAAAAAATAATGTAAAGCGACACGCATGGTAAACCTAAATATTTCAGGCAAATCGGTTTTTGAAATTTTGTATGAACCCTGTTATATTTGAATGGAAAAGGTTTCTCTAATAACAACCACACCCAAATGTATTTATCGACTTTAATACTTCACTAAGCGTAATTTAAAATGTATCGTACTATTATTGTTGTTTGCATATCCCAAATATTACCACGCCTAAGAGAAAAAACAATTGAATCGTGCAATCTATAGAAGCTTCGTATATTTGTTTTACGGTTTATTGTTGTCAACACAAGAAAAAGGAAATGTTAGCAAAGGCAGGAACATTATGATAAAAAAACATCAATTCACTTCTGGTAAAGGCGATTTCAAAGGTTACCCCCCATTTCACCCAATTTAAAACACCCAATTCCCATTTACCCAAACCTCATTCAACCCAATTCCCAGTTCTCCTATTCCAATTAACCCAATATTGCATACCCAAAAAGACTCAAATAGAGTAGAAATTGATGGTTTTATTTATTTTTTTTTTTTCATTCCATTAGGGATACACTCACTTGAAGTGTATAACCGCTCCAAAGAGGAAGAGACGTCCTCCTAAACAAACAAAACCTAACCTAACATAACATAACAGTCATGTTTTGGAAAAAGCATATTATTTGAGAAGTCAATGAAGCTAAACGTCAATATTTTGGAAAAGGCGTAACATTGTTAAATGATTTATAAATTATTACTAACCTAACTTAACCAAACCAAACCGAACCTAACATAACAGTAATGTTTTGGAAAAGGCATATTATTTGAGAATTCAATGAAGCTAAACATCAATATTTTGGAAAAGGCGTACCGTAGTTAAATGATTTATAAAATATTATTAACGTAACTTAACCAAACCAAACCTAACATAACATAACAGTAATGTTTTGGAAAAGGCATACTATTTGAGAAGTCAATGAAGCTAAACATCAATATTTTGGAAAAGGCGTACCATAGTTAAATGATTTATTAAATATTACTAACCTAACCAACCCAAACCTAACATAACATAACAGTAATGTTTTGGAAAAGGCATATTATTTGAGAAGTCAATGAAGCTAAACATCAATATTTTGGAAAAGGCGTACCATAGTTAAATGATTTATAAAATATTACTAACCTAACCTACCTAACCCGAACTCAGCATTACGGGGGCATATTTTCCTTTGATTTATAAAATATTACTAACCTAATTTAACCAAACCTAACCTACCTAACCCTAACTCAGAATTACGGGGGCTTATTTTCCTTTCGAAGTTTTCAGCCATTCGACTTCCATATTTAATAATTACACTGATCAACAGTCTCTTATATACTAATTTTTAGAGATGGGCCGATACCGATGCCATATCGGTATCGGTACCGATATTTGGCCTTAACCGATATATCGGTATCGGTTAAAAATGAACCGATATTTATACCCGATATTTTTTGAAGAAAATAAATACTTATGTTGAGAGTAGATGACGCCATAAGACCTAAACTCTGAGACAGCACAGTTTTTCATCTATTTTTGGATAACGTAACTAGTGTCTAAAATGGGTTTTTCGTATGATAAGCCAGTTTTATAGTTTCAAGTACCGAAATTGGATCGAGAATCATCAATAGAGATGGACCGATACCGATACCACATCGGTATCGGTTTGATATCGGTTTAATCGAAGGATCGGGTAAAATATCGGTATCGGTACGTATCGGTTTCCCAAGTATCGGATCATATCGGTATCGGTTTAAACTGGTATCGGCCCATCTCTACTAATTTTAAAATATTGCTTTTTTAATGGAAAATACGAATTAATAAAACGGGTATGTTATTTGTACCAAATTCCTGAGTTATCGCCTTTTGTGGCAAACGGGAATTGGGAGAAATACATTTGGGTGAATCAGGAGTATATGATTTGGGTCAAATTCTTCAGATTGGGACAAATGAGATTGGGTGATATGGGGGGACACCTTAAGAAACCTTTCCTACCGAGTTTGAGCTATTTCTAAGAAATAATAAAGGGTCAGGGTGGCATACTAGTTTTATCTGTGATTTACAAGTTTGCTAAAAGTAGAGACGGTTTTTGAACTTTGAAAGAAATAGCATAGATTTATGGCATGATTGTAGAAATATTGAAAATTATAAAACTGGGCGCTACAATGTAATCAATATTCAATAAAGCTCAATACTTATCTGCGAGTTTTTGTTTAATTATGTTAGTTTGCTTTTAAGTTTAAACTAAAATCTGATTCAATTATTCCAGTTATCATGAGGGCTCAGTGTAGGTTAAAGCCAAATTAACACGCCACAATTAAAGCAATTAAACTCAATTAAGGACGTTCGTTCAAGTCATCAAAGAATTTTTTTTCAGTCCTGAACACTGATATTAACGTAACGTACCAAAATAGCTCTCCCACAAATCCCAAATTAAGCACAAAGTGTAAAAAAAAAGAAGAAACAATTTAAGAATAGAAGTTATATTATTAGAAAATTTTTGAAGTTTTTCAGGGAGTAGCCAGGTCTCAAACCCTTCTATTTTTACGAATGCTAACCCCCCTCCTGTAGTGAATACCACAAGTACTAGCGCAAATCTTACTCCCAGCGTAACTAGTGTCTAAAATGGGTTTTTCGTATGATAAGCCAGTTTTATAGTTTCAAGTACCGAAATTGGATCGAGAATCATCAATAGAGATGGACCGATACCGATACCACATCGGTATCGGTTTGATATCGGTTTAATCGAAGGATCGGGTAAAATATCGGTATCGGTACGTATCGGTTTCCCAAGTATCGGATCATATCGGTATCGGTTTAAACTGGTATCGGCCCATCTCTACTAATTTTAAAATATTGCTTTTTTAATGGAAAATACGAATTAATAAAACGGGTATGTTATTTGTACCAAATTCCTGAGTTATCGCCTTTTGTGGCAAACGGGAATTGGGAGAAATACATTTGGGTGAATCAGGAGTATATGATTTGGGTCAAATTCTTCAGATTGGGACAAATGAGATTGGGTGATATGGGGGGACACCATTTCAAATTTACCTATTGTGTTTCAATTGCTCTGTATTTGTAAGACTATTTTTTATCGCAATTAAATTTTTGAAACGAGTCGGAAATCTTTTTCCTTGAAAACCGTTTAATATGCAATATTTAGGTATTATAGTGACTAGAGAGCTGCATGGAAATGGTAAATTTCCATTTACGGTGGTAACCATGGAATACCGTGGGAATGGATGGTTTTTCTATATAGTAATATCACATATTCGGATCGGGAATGGATGGAAAAAACCTCTATGGAATGGAAGTGGTTAAATTGATATACATTTTAGTTTGGAAATGGTTGGTAAATGGATAGAACCTATTTTCTATGGAAGATCTAAAATTCTTAAAAAGACTTAAAAAGGGGCCACAGAGTAATGACAGCTCTCTGAATTTGACTATACTACTACTTATCTCAGTTTGTTGTAGCCTAGTTGCTAGCTAAGCTAACAGTGCCGTCTTCTACCTCATCCCCCTATTACTTTAGCACACGAGATTCACGGCTATTATAGCTGTCAATCAGTCCATTGTAAGTTTTCGCGTCAAATTCTCGGAATAAATATTTTGGGAAGTGACTTATGCTACTTGCGACGGGCGAGCAAAAGTCCCTCAGTCCAGTCAAATTTTTCTACATTTCTTCATTTCTTCAGCCCCCCTTATTTTTACTAAAATTCCCGATGAAGAACCGGTACTGCAGTGGTAATTTCGGGCCAAGCCAAGACGCTCAAGAGTTATATTCTTTCGAACACTATGGTATGGAAATGGTTTTCTGCTTTTGTTCAATTCTTAAATAGTTGTAAATGAAAAAACGTTTCTTAATTGGGAATGGGAATGGTTGGTATTTGGAAACGACGGATTGGTAACGGATGGGGAGGTTGATGAAATCTATGGGTGGAACAAAAATATGAACAAAAATGGTATGGAAATGGAAACGTTTTAAACTGAAATGCAGCTCTCTAATATTGACTACAGGGCGACAATTTCGTTCTTTCAATTTCAACTCTTATTAAACACGACCTCATTCTGTTTTGATTGAAAAGTATATATACATAAAATCCCTGAGGCGGATGTCAGACTGTTTTTACTACCAAGGGGTTTAATTATACTTTCTGGTGAGATATAACGATGAACTTCAGGAGGGAGTTATACTGTGTATCCCAGAGGATTCCTTTATTTTAGTGTGTAGGTTTTCGCAACAAGATATAAACGTGGTAGAAAAATAAGCCAAATGTTACCAAGCACGCTTTTACCATGGAAGAAGGGTGTAATGGTGTTGTGTATTGACCGCAAGGCGGCGCCCCAAGAGGAACATCACGTGATAGAGTGATGCAGAGTGACAGAGCGAATGAAGAGACTATGCTACATAGACGTTTTTCTAAGTCGTGAAATAATCATTCTCAATACCTCCTGTTTGTAACTCAATCAGTATTAAAGTATGTTCGTTAATTAAGTACCTGTGACTTTTACTAAACACGAAACATAACATTGGCGACGGAGTCTTTCTTTCCTTCGCGGGTCCGTTTTTTTTCGTTTCACGCTACCGCTCGCGAGCCGAGGCTTAGGCCTTCCTACGCCGTTCTCGTTTTCCGGTAGGCCCCTCTTGTGGTTACTGTTCTGACGGTACGTGTTACTTCGCGTTGCGCAATACGATGGCAACTTTTGGCCATATAGAAGAATTTCGCCCCGATGCCTCCGTGTCTTGGCCTGAATACCAGGAACGTTTGGACTTATACTTCTCCGCGAATACCATTACTGATGCTGCAAAGAAACGGGACATATTTTTATCGGTTTGTGGGCCTGCCCTATATTCGATAATTCGCTCTCTCCGTTCGCCGGCCCTTCCGAGTGCCGTGTCCTACACCGACTTAATCGCTACGGTCTCCGGTCATTTTGCTCCTGTCCCTAGCGAGATCCTTTCTCGTTTCAAATTTCACAAACGGGATTAGCTCCCTAATGAGACTGTGGCCACATTTATCGCCGACCTTCGTCGTCTCTCGGAACACTGTAATTTCGGCACACACTTGGACTCTATGCTCCGGGATCGCTTGGTTTGCGGTCTCCGCGATGACGCGATTCAACGACGCCTTTGGGCTGATGCTACGCTCACCTTAACCACTGCTACTGCTCAGGCTTTAGCGGGGGAAGCCGCTACGCACAATACCCTGGAAATTCGCGGACTTCAACATCATGCAAGTAACACGAATTATTTCAAACCTAACGAGTCAAATTCTTCCCGAAAGAAACAAGCGCCCACTCGAAAGTTCACTTGTTATCGATGTGGCGATAATCACGAGGCTGACCATTGTAAATTCAAATCGGTAACTTGCGACTACTGTAGGAAAACGGGTCATATCGCTAAAGTATGCCACAGTAAAGCTCATGATATGAAGAAACCGAAGCCTAAACATAACCGCAAGTTGCATAACGTTGAAGCTACTCCAACTACCCCTGAAGTCACTGGTTCTACTTCCATTACTTCCCATGCACCTGAATATGATACACCTAGCTGTTTTCATAATATATACAGTCTATCATCTTATGAAGACCCGCCACCGTACGATCTCACAGTCAAACTAAATGGCTTAGCTCATTGTATGGAAGTCAATAGTGGCTCAATGCACTCGATTATCAGCTCTGCCACTTATGTAAAGCTTTGGCCTGTCACACCACCTGCATTATTACCTGTAAACGATCAGCTGCTGCGAACTTGGACTCTTGAGAAGCTGGAAATTATAGGCTATACTGACGTTTCAGTATCCTATAAGTCGGTGGAAGCTAAGTTACCTCTGGTTGTCATACAAGGCAAAGGTAAATCTCTCATAGGCAGAAGTTGGTTCAAACGCCTTGGAATATCTGTTATCCAGGACCCACAACTTAACCGACTTGAGGTGGTCTCTACCGATTCAATCCTAAAAAAGTACGACCACTTATTCCAAAACAAGCTGGGTACCTTCGAGGGGCCTCCTATTTCCATAAAAGTGGAGAAGCGGTGTCCGCCACGGTTTCTAAAGGCCCGCCCAGTGCCCTTCGCGTTGCGAGATCGAATTTCGGATAAACTGGATGAGATGACAAAAAAGGGTATCCTAGCCCCTGTTTCCTATTCCGACTGGGCTACACCAATAGTACCCGTTAGAGATGGGCCGATACCAGTTTAAACCGATACCGATATGATCCGATACTTGGCAAACCGATACGTACCGATACCGATATTTTACCCGATCCTTCGATTAAACCGATATGGTATCGGTATCGGCCCATCTGTATAGATGATTCTCGATCCAATTTCGGTACTTGAAACTATAAAACTGGCTTTTCATACGAAAAACCCATTTTTGACACTAGTTACGTTATCCAATAATAGATGAAAAACTGTGCTGTCTCAGAGTTTAGGTCTTATGGCGCCATCTACTCTCAACATAAGTATTTATTTTCTTCAAAAAATATCGGGTAGAAATATCGGTTCATTTTTAACCGATACCGATATATCGGTTAAAGCCAAATATCGGTACCGATACCGATATGGTATCGGTATCGGCCCATCTCTAGTACCCATAATTAAACCGGACGGAAGTATCCGGGTCTGTGGTGATTACCGTAGCACGGTTAATCAGGCTATAATTCAATTTGTTTACCCGCTACCCACGGTAACGGACATATTGATCACTGTCAATGGCGGAACAGTTTTCTCAAAACTGGACCTAACGGACGCCTATTTACAACTCCCAGTCGATGAACCTACATCGCAAATGCTGATCTTGAACACTCATAAAGGGTTATTTAACGTCCTGCGACTACCCTTTGGCATCTCGGTTGCTGTGGCCATTTTCCAGAAAAGAATGGAAGAACTTTTATCTGGTATTGACGGGGTCATACCCTACCTGGATGACGTGTTCGTCCAGGGAAGGGGAATGGAAGATCACAATAACCGACTCGAACAGGTGCTTCAACGTTTCGATGGCGCGGGTATTCAGCTTCGCCGTTCGAAATGTAATTTCGCCGTAACCGAATTAGAACTATTAGGGTTCAAAGTCAATGCGAATGGCATACAGCCTACCCCGGAAAAGGTGTCCGCCATACATAACTTACCGGCACCGCACGATAAGACGACCTTGCAAGCGTTCTTGGGGTTGTTGAATTTCTACGGCTGTTTCCTAAAAAATCGAGCTGAGACCCTTGAACCGCTACACCGGCTCCTGCAAAAGGAGACGCCCTGGTCATGGACAGACAGCCATAGTAAAGCTTTCGAGGCAGCTAAAGCCCTTCTACAAGAAGATGACTTGGTCGTTCATTACGATCCAGTCCTGCCGTTGACTGTTACCTGCGACGCATCCTCCTATGGAGTGGGTGCCGTATTGGGCCATATACTTCCCACTGGCTCGGATGCGCCGATCGCATACTATTCGCGCACCATGACACCCACGGAACGGAACTACAGTCAAGTCGACAAGGAAGCTTTGGCCATAGTGGCTGTCGTAAAGAAGTTCCATCAATTCCTTTATGGTCGACACTTTCGAATTTACACTGATCACAAGCCACTATTGGGGTTATTAACTCCCACTAAACCGCTTCCGCCCATGGTTTCACCACGGGTTATAAGATGGAGTCTCCTCTTATCGGCTTACAATTATGAACTTGTGTACCGTCCGGGAACCAAAATTGCTAATGCTGACGCTTTTAGTCGGTTGCCGGCCGCGACGCCAGACGTTGAGGTCCCGCAACTCTCCGAAGTCCTACTCTTGGAGAACGTCCCTGTCGACCGCATCGACGCGCTTACCATAGCCCGCTCAACCAAGTCCGACCCCACCTTGTCTCGCGTGGCCTTGTGGTCTCTCAATGGATGGCCACCTACCGTACCAGAGGAGCGATTTCTTCCGTACTACCGTAGACGCCACGAAATAAGCGTCCATCGTGATTGCGTCCTTTGGGGTTGTCGAGTCATTGTTCCCGAGGATCTGCGGTGCGACGTTCTTACAATCTTACACGGTTCCCATCCAGGAATCGTTCGAATGAAGGGTCTAGCCCGTAGTTATGTATGGTGGCCAAATCTGGATAGAGCGATCGAAACTACCGTACAAGCGTGCAACACGTGTCAAGAAACGCGTAGGAACCCTCCGAAGGCACCAATTCACCCTTGGGAATGGACTGAAAAACCATGGTCTCGATTACACATAGACTTTGCCGGTCCGTACCAAGGCCAGACGTTCTTCTTAGTCGTGGACTCTCACTCTAAATGGCTCGAAGTTATGCCCGTGACTTCTTTGTCCGCCAAGACCACTATAGCGAAGCTACGAACTCTCTTCGCTACGCATGGGTTACCAGACACCATTGCTTCAGATAACGGAACCACATTTTCTTTGGAAGAATTCCGCACGTTCCTACAATCGAACCTAATTCGACAAGTATTCGTCGCGCCATATCACCCATCGTCGAACGGACAGGCCGAACGCATGGTGGCAACTACCAAAGAGTCTCTCAAACGAATTATAAGTGGCGACTGGCAAACCAGATTAGCCCGTTTCCTATACTCACAGCACACACTTCCATGCACTACGACAGGGAAATCGCCGGCCGAATTATTAATGAATCGCCGCTTAACTTCGCTATTGGATCGTCTTCACCCTGATTTAAATAAAGCTATGCGTGAGAAACAACAGGAGGTCACCTCTGCGGCACAGACCCACACAAAGATTCGGACGTTTTCACCTAACGATCCAGTATATGTTCGTAACTATACGACCGGCCCTCGTTGGACCCCAGCTACCGTAGTAGACGCCACGGGCCCTCTCTCATATCGGGCCGTCACTATGGACGGTACCGTTATTCGACGACACGCGGACCAGATTAGACAACGGGTTGACTCAACCGCGCATGAAACGCCTTCCATGCCCCCAACTACCGCACGATCACCATCACCTTCGCAACAGGTCGATTCGCCCCGCGATACTCAACCTGCTCAATCCGACGCGTCAACTCATGCCGAATCTTCCGCGTCAACCGCCGTTACTCCCATAGATATAGTAAAACTATAAAGGGTCTAGATCCACTTCGCTGGCTTAGGCTTAACGAAAAAACGCGGAAGGGGCAACGAGCAGACAGCCGCTATTTTCTGGGGGTAGCCGTATAAAACGCCATCTATCGGTAGCTTTCGAAACTAAATTAAAGGATGAGCTTAGAGTAGTGGCACTCTATGTTAACCCCCTATAGGGCATAATAAGTCAAACCCTCGGAGATGCCATTACTCCATTTTATACGAGCTAAGAGCGGAAAAACGTATTTTATAAATTTTACACCTGTAAAATCTTTTAAAAAACACTTGGAACTTGTATTTCTACTTACTTTCGAGGAAATACCACCGTTTTCTGAAGGTAAGAGTCTTTTTTATACATTTATTAGTAATAAAAACATTTAAGGCGAGCTAAGCCTTGGTCTTGTAAAACAGGGCAGATTAGTGATTAGCGTCGTTTTAGCGTTGAAAAACGTTATTTTATCATGTTATCCGGACATTAAACTGTTACATATTCTTAAAATAAGAGTCGATAATGGTGCCCACCATAACAAACTTTGTTAAGTGTGTGTCTCTATATTTAAAGGCATAAAAGAAAATATAACATAAACGTTTTTATTTACTTATTTATGTAATAATCATGGCTTCAACTCATGTTTGCTGCGTTCAAACTGTAGGTGTAAAGAACGTTTTCTTTCTTACCACAACTTTCCGAAAGAGACTGCCACTAGAAAGAAGTGGATTAATTCTATAACAACAGCTGTAGGACTTCTGTCCACTGATATCTCCAGTTTACGGATTTGTTCAAAACATTTTACAAAATCAGATTTCTTTCCCACCACTGGAAAGAGACTACGTAGTCAGCTCAAACCGTTCGCGATTCCATCCTAATTTGGAGATCAAATTAATGTAACCGATGAAATTATCCCTAAACTGACTCTCCGTAATTTGACTCTCGAGCAACAATCTGAAGCATTAGAAGAAATGGGAGCTTTGTCCTTTGATCATGGATTGAAGCATGAACCCGCTGCTTTTTCAAATTTTCAGGGTGTGGGTTTGATTGTTAATCCACAATTTTGCTTCCTTGGGGCCAGCCCCGATTGCCTTATACTGGTTGAGGACCAGCTGTACTTCGTGGAGATCAAATGCCCTTACGCTATTTTCAAGAATAAAGAAACTATCAGAGGACAAGCAGCTTCGGGTAACTTTCACCTTTACATTGACGAAGAAACGGATGAACTGGAACTGAGAAAAACTTCAGACGTCTATCATCAGATACAGGGTCAGCTTTTCGTGTGTAACGTACCTGTATGCTTTTTGGCAGTATTTGTGCCACCCGATAACATCGAAATCTTGATGATAATGAAAGACAACCAATTCATCAATGATACCTTGCTTCCAAAATTATCCACTAAATATTTCATTAGTCTCCTACCTCATTTTGCCATAGAAATGTTCGAAAAGCCTAAAATATAAATTTTCCAAGTCACGAAAGTACAGCCTCTTTCATTCTATGTGCAAATCTACATTATGTCCATGACCAAGGCTTAGCTCGCCTTAAATGCTTTTATTACTAATAAATGTATAAAAAAAGACTCTTACCTTCAGAAAACGGTGGTATTTCCTCGAAAGTAAGTAGAAATACAAGTTCCAAGTGTTTTTTAAAAGATTTTACAGGTGTAAAATTTATAAAATACGTTTTTCCGCTCTTAGCTCGTATAAAATGGAGTAATGGCATCTCCGAGGGTTTGACTTATTATGCCCTATAGGGGGTTAACATAGAGTGCCACTACTCTAAGCTCTTCCTTTAATTTAGTTTCGAAAGTTACTAATAGATGGCGTTTTATACGGCTACCCCCAGAAAATAGCGGCTGTCTGCTCGTTGCCCCTTCCGCGTCGACCTCCCATTGAATTGTGTATCTACCCTTTTACTATATCTATGGTTACTCCTCGCCGTTCCCTACGTCCCCGGGTCCCTCCGAAATATCTTGCTGACTTTGTCCATCAATTATTGGGGGAAGGAGTGTTGTGTATTGACCGCAAGGCGGCGCCCCAAGAGGAACATCACGTGATAGAGTGATGCAGAGTGACAGTGCGAATGAAGAGACTATGCTACATAGACGTTTTTCTAAGTCGTGAAATAATCATTCTCAATACCTCCTGTTTGTAACTCAATCAGTATTAAAGTATGTTCGTTAATTAAGTACCTGTGACTTTTACTAAACACGAAACATAACAAATGGAATGGTGAGGTGAATAGGCAGACGGCTACGCGAAATGTAGGGTCACGTGGGAAAACTCTCCTCTCCTCTCGGCACTATAGAGTCCTGTCAGAAGCCTTGGTTTTGAATTAATAATACGTCACGTTAGGGCAACATTCTTTTGCCACGGTTTGCAGCGCCATCTCTATTTTAAAATTTCTTAATATGATCCAAAATAGGTGTCGTGGCGGCCATAAGAGTTACCGAACACACCCTCTGATTTTCACAGAGCTTGGGCTAAGGCTTAGCTTCTTTATCCACTTCGCGTCTTTTTTCGGAAAATACTTTAGTTTTACTGCATTGATTAATAATCACACTTGGAATATCAAAAAAGCGAAACTCAGGATATTTTTTACTGCTCCTGCGACAAGTACTTACACAGCAAACTCTACCCATAATAACTCAAAAGCGGTAAATGTAATGGCCGCGGTTTGTTTCTGAAACATTTGTACTGAAGATGGCGCTACAATATGATTTAAAAACAAGATGACAAAGTCCGCTGGTAAAATGACGTCAAATAGTTCTTATTGAAAGCACTCTATAGTCTGTCAAACGAAAGAAGAGCCCTGAGAAATTTGTCCAAATTGATGTCGCCAGTAGGGCCGTGCAGACTATTCGTTACTATTTGGTCGGACCAAATAATTTGGTCAAAATTGACGTTTACTATTCGCACCGACGAATCGAATAATGATTTTCAAAATTCTAGAATACCAAATAATGAGCTTCGAAAAACCGACTATTCTATAGCGGATAAAACAATTTGAAAGTGAATTTTTTTAACAGTCTATTGACCAAATTATTTGGTATTCGCAACCAGTTTTTGAATTTTTCTGTTGATTTTGTGAATTTGAGGGCGCTGTCATAGAGATAGAAACATAAATGTTATGCTCCTGAGTCCTATCCCTATGGGCGCTGTGATAATGTCCGCTGGACCGTGGCCTAATAGATGACTGGGCAGACACACCCTTAAAATTCTGACGTGGCTACTGTTAAGTATTACCCGCGTTCACCGAGTCGCGTGATCTAGGAGGCTACAGCTGGAATCAGCCACTCAGTCTTTAGAAGTTCATAGACAAGGATAAACCATTAATGGTTTTAACTTCAAGGGTATTGGTTATTATCAACTTCTCGCTGCGGAGCTAACTATATTGAACTTCCTAATAATATGTCACTATAGTATACCTATTAAAAATATAGTATCATGGAAGAGGTCATACATTGCAAAGCGAGTAAGGATAGACAACTAACCTAATTTTGATAAAAATAAAACCTTTGATTCGTTCAAAAGTTTTCAGCTGTTCAAAAGTACCTTTCCGTGTCCCATTATTTATAAATTTGAAATTTGGGAGAATAGTTTTATAGAAATTTAAATTTGGTCGAATTTTTGAACTTCACACTATTTGGTCAAATTATTTGGTCATTTTCCTATTCCGAGCCGAGAGATGGCTCCCAAAAACACTGCTATTTGGTATTCGACGAATACCTTAAAAAGTACTATTCGCACAGCCCTAGTCGCCAGTCGCCACCATCGACCCCATAGTACTTTATCAACTTGTTTTGTTTTGTCAATAGTCGTCTGTAATATAGTCTGCTATAAACAGATAGGCTTAATCGCAATAGAACCAGAGTTGGGCACTCCTCCTTAGATAGATTTTTTTCCTATCAAACTATCATAGATGGCGAAACTATCAACTCTTCTGACTATATTTTAGACTGACATTGCTGGTTAGATAGATATTTTTCCTCTCAAACTATCATAGATAGCGAAACTATCAACTCTTCTGACTATATTTTAGACTGACACTGCTGGTTAGATAGATATATTTCCTCTCAAACTATCATAGATAGCGAAACTATCAACTCTTCTGACTATATTTTAGACTGACACTGCTGGTTAGATAGATATTTTTCCTCTCAAACTATCATATTTGGCGAAACTATCAATTCTTCTAGCTATATTTTAGACTGGCATTATTTGTTAGATAGATTTTTTCCCTCTCAACAAATTATAGATGGTGAAACTATCAAATCTTCCTTCAATATGTTAGATTGGCTCTCATTGTTAGATAGATTTTTTGCCTATCAAATCAAATTTAAATCTTTAGGAACGACTAAATTAATCGATTATTTAATTTCCGGACTTTAAATTTGATTGTTTTCGATCAAACTGATTTGGGCTCTACCTAATTTTACTCTGTTTAATCGATTCCTGATATTTCCTGATTTTGTAGAATTTCTAATATTTTCATATATTCATTTCCATAATCTCATTTCTCAAGTTTGACTTTTAACTGTCTATAGTTCAAAAGCTACTATCCAAACTTTTTCAAATTATTCGCCCTTGATTTAATCTAAACCATCTACTATAAACGGTTAACTAATAATAATTAAAGGCAAAAATTGCAATTAAAAACTGTGGGTAGTAAAAATCAGAAAATCTACACTTTAATTTATCTACTTCTACGTTTGGATGATTTCGTGGAATCGCTCTTCCTCCTCGAGTAGTCGTTCACATCAGTGACAGCACGGAGCTTCTATATACAAGAAGCTCCGCCTTCACAGTTTGAACTGTTGAACCATCGTTTATTTTATTTTTATTTATTTGTTTGAGAGGGTTATAACGACCACCAAGTACAGAATCTTCTTATAGAATAAACCTACACTTGCTAACGTTCAAATATATTAAAAACTTCGATATCATTCAAAAAACGACTTATCTTTCCAGAAATTTTCATAACTATCAAAATTGCCTATCAAAGATTAGCACAATTTTTTAAAATGAAATCAGAAAACAGATGTCGCCAAATAAAATCACTCAAAGAATCAATATATTTCTCAAGGAATAATGCCTATCATTTTTTATGATTTCTAAAAGATGGGGTTAGTAGCCAGATCACGTTGAGAATCGATATTTTTTTCTAGAAGATTTCAACGAATCAATGAATCATATCAACTTTGAGTGCACTTTCTAAGCTATCAAACTCAATCGATCATTATAATTCAAATTTTTCTCGAAAATAACTATCAAAATTGATACTTTGATAGGGGCAGATTTAGTTTTCTATCGTATCAAGTGGTAAAACTATCAAATGATATGATAGTGCCCATCTATGAATAGAACCAATACATTTTGCAATATATATTTAATATGTTTATGTTTCATGGTTTTTTACGATCATCGAGTATTATAGAATATAAAACAAACTTAACGACAAGACACCAGTTTTATCTTTGTTGAACTAGCATTGCAATATATTTTAATGACATAATAGCAGACTATATTACAGACGACTATTGACAAAACAAAACAAGTTGATAAAGAACTAGTATGGGGTCGATGGTGGCGACACCAATTTGGACAAATTTCTCAGGGCTCTTCTTTCGTTTGACAGACTATAGCTGTAACTCGATTACTGCTCTGCGCAATATTGGCATGATTGGTGTTTTCGCATTTTTAAATGTAAACTCACTATTTTACCCCGAAGAGTCGAAGCCAGAAGTCGTTATAATCTTTTAGCAGACGACGCATAGGAGGATTTCTACTATTTTAGAATTTGGGGTAATTCAGTAAAAGTTGGTCAATAGGAAATTTAGTTTTACATAGTGTTTCCCGGAAAAGTGTTCCAAACTTCATATCAGCCTGACTGGTAAGTAAGAATGTGTATTAGTGACACTTAAGTCTTTGTTTATGGCCATATTTTTATTATTTTTATAATGTTACGTATATTACCTTAACAGGGAAACTGTACAAAGAGTGATGGAATTTGTTAAAGAATGTCGAGTTATGGTCGAACGTTTAAGCTGGTAAGTGAAATATAATGCAACTTGGATGTCAACAAGGCATGTAACGGATCCAAACCGCAACCTATAGAACCTATAGAACAAATTCCCTAAAGTGGATATGTTTCAATTCCCTGAATACTACTACCCTTCCAAATTATTGCTGATAGGGAATCGGCACCAAGGGGCGCGCGAAGCTGGTTACCATGGAAACCAAACTTGTTAGTTTCCGGTAAAATGATGGCGGCCATCTTGAAGGGCAATGTAAATAATTTTAACGCAGAATCGCGGCTGTTTCTCGGATTTTTATTATTTCTGATCAATTTCAACTATGGAATATGACGGAAAATTATCGAATTACACCCTATCACTTGAAAAAACTGCTAAAGAAAGGTACTTAAACAAAATAAACGTGATAAACTGTGATGATCCATATGCGCTTCCGAAATCAGCCTGGTTGCAAGGCTTAGAAAACCTCCAAATGTTCCCAGCAATTGAATATCCAGATTTGATTCATTATTTGATTTTCACTAAAAGTGCCTATACATTGGACGACTTTAAAGCGTACAAAGGATTAGACGCTTATAAATTAATGGGAAAAGGATGGGTTAGAGACGTTATGGTTAGAATCTATGATGTAAACCGAGACTCAGCATCAAGCTGTAGTCAAAATCCGCAGACGAACGGAAACTACCACCTATTAACGGCTAAGGTATATTATAGTTACATTTGACCATTAATTATTAAGAAATTAAGAATTTTAATGTTTCGTAGGTTCTTCATTCTCAAAGACTGAATGAAAAGCCTTTAGAACCATGGATTATTGCCAAGCAAGATGGACAAATTATTTCTGCACATTGTAACTGCATGGCGGGACTTGGAGAGTGTTGTACCCACATTGCGGCTTTACTTTTCTATGTAGAGTATGCTGTTCGTTTCCGTGAAAATAAGTCTTGTACAAGTATTCCTGCCGAATGGACTGTTCCAACTTTAAAAAAGGTGCCCTATTCTACAATAAATGAAATTGACTGGACTTCGTCTAGAGGTTTAAAGAAATGTTTAGATAAGGCTCTTAAAACATCCTGTGAAGATTCTGCGGAATTGAAAAAACCAAGTTCCAGTATTTTAAAACAAAAACCTATTTCGAAACCAACAACTGATGAAAAAATGAATTATTTAGAAAGACTTCATCGAGTTTATCCTAAATCAACTGTATTTTCTACCTTTTTGAAATACCACGAGGATTTCATTCCAGCATGTGTGGACAGTAAAAGGTATCCAGTGGTTTTAACCGAATTATATGATGAAGGAAAAAAATCCCTATCATTTGAAGAACTTTTAAAATTTTGTCAGAGTATAGAAATAACTATCACTAAAGAGCAAGTTCAACTGGTAGAGGGTGAAACCAAAATGCAAAGCGAATCTAAACTCTGGCAAAGGTTGCGCTCGGGACGGATTACAGCGTCAAAATTAAAATCAGCTTGTCACACGAACCCCAAAAACCCGTCTGTTTCACTTATAAAAGCCATATGTTATCCAAATTCGGCTAAATTCACTTCAGCGGCCACCAATTGGGGCTGTGCCCATGAACAAGATGCCCAAGAGGCATACCAACAGACTATGGAAAAAAGGCACACAAATTTCAAATTGGAAAAATCTGGACTGTTTTTGAGTGTTGAATATCCTTATCTCGGTGCCACACCAGATGGGTTGGTTGGATGTGATTGTTGCGGCGAGGGTGTGCTTGAAGTAAAATGTCCCTTTTGTATAAGGCATAAAAAAATAGATGAAAATTATTCTGGTAGTAATGTTTGTCTTGGATTTAAGAATGGAATTAGTACACTTCTGAAGAATCACGCTTATTATTATCAAGTACAAGCGCAAATCTTCGTAACTCAGAGAAAGTACGCTGATTTCTGTTTATGGACTGAAGAAGATTTTTTTTGCCAGAGAATTTTCCCTGATGAAGAATTTTGGAGGGGCGCTCACCAAAAAGCATTGGAATTTTTTAAATCTGCCGTTCTTCCTGAGCTGGTCGCAAAGCACTTTGAATCTAAGTGCACCAAGACTAAGGAAGATGTCACTCGTACCTCTAGAGAAATCTCTACCTCTAAATCAACATCTTTTTTGCCTATAACCCCAAATAAGATGATGAATACGGCCTCCAAAAGTTCATTACCACCAGCACCCAAAAAAAGAAAAGCTTCCTGCACTAAGCGTTTATATTCCAATCCAAAGGCTTTGCTGCAGTCCCTTTCCGAAAGTGAAAATAATTTAAACAACTCGTTTTGCCCTCAAACAAACCTGCAAAATAGCCCCAAAACTTTGGACCTAATCGTCGCTCCAAATGTTACCCCTTTGAGTCCACGAAATCAAATTCCTTTACCTCTTACAGGCAATTCGATAGTTTCAAAACATTTAGTTTCACCAAGAAAACAGTTAAAAAAAGATAACGAAAACATTCAACCAAAGTACTGCTACAGCTGGTGTACTGCCAGCAAACGAAACAAATACATTGGCTGTGACAATAAATCTTGCCCAGTACAGTGGTACCACATGAAATGCTTAAATATGAAAAAAGTTCCTCCTGGTGACTGGTTTTGTCCCGAGTGCCAAAATTAAACATACGATTCTTGTATTTATTGCTGCAATAAGTTTATTTATTAGCGGTAAAATGTTCCAAATAACAATGAATTTATGCTGGAATTACAAATATTTTAGTTATATTTTGATAAAAATATGTTCAATTTCAAAATGTATTTTTCAAAGAGAAAGTTTTAGAATAAATCTTATTCAAAAGGTACAATTCCTTTCGTCAAGTTATGAAAGGCACAGCAAACAAGTGCAATTTTATCTAACGTAGCTAATTCTTCCCCCTCAGCACTTTGTAACAGTTCAATTGGTAGTTTGGCACTTAAGATTTTATATTTCGAGCGAACACCACCAATGATTCTTTCTACATGTATCCTGACTCTGGCAATGCTCCTGGTTGATTCTAATTCAATAGATGAAAGTTGTTTTTTCCCTTTTGTAAATGCAGGTAAAATAACCTCGGCATAGCGAAAACCAACAGATTCACTAATATCGAAGCCTCTATCAGCCAAAATTACATCACCCGGAATAAGTTTTTCTAATAACCCGCAGTTTTCCGTGATCATCTTGTCACTAGTACGTCCACCCCACCCTTTCGAAATGAAAGTTACAGCGCCTTGAGGGCTAATCCCTATTAAATATTTAGCTGTGTTTTGTTGTTTGTATTGGGACCACGTTTGAGCTTTGGCTAATGGTGATGATGACTTGTCCGAAAATATTTCAAAACAGTCTATTATTACCGCTACTTTTTTACCAAATTTTTCTCTGAAAACCATTGGCATGGTATTACGAAGACAATCGCGATCTGGCCAATTAATCAAGAACTCATTTTTCACGTAAAGAGCATTTAGACAACGGTAGAAAATTCTTCCAACAGTGCGATCAGATATATCAAATCGGTAACCCAAGTCTCTATTTGTTGAAACCAGCCGCAACTTCATAATTGTCAACATGAATTGTTGAAATTCTGTGAGCTTGCAGTTATGGGCTGAAAAAAGTTCAGGCTTGACTTCTTCAAAGACTTCCATCATCTGGTGATAGTTTTCCAGTCCAGTGAAGTGTTTCACTTTTACATCATTGTCAATAAAAGCATCCTCGTGTAAACCTTTGTTTTTTAGCTCTTTCTTGAGAGAGGCTACTAGTGACTTTAGAGTTTCTATTTGGGTTAAATGTTCACCGATGGTTTGTTCCGTTGATTGAAGTTTTGAATGCAAATACTTAATTGTTAACTGCGATGCTAAGAGATCTGACTTTTCGTCAAGAACAGCGTCAGTCTGGGTAGAAACTTCACGCGAGTTAGAAATAAATTGATCTTCAGTGATAACGTCCATGACTAAACCAACAGTCACATCACCAGCATCATCAAGAGTTGGTCTTGTGATTAAATTATCCACATCACAAATGGAACTGCTGTTTTCAGTAGTTGGGTCAACTATATTAACTGCAACTGAAATTACATCTGTTAAAGAAGCGTGTTGAATTTCTTTGGTTGGCGGTATTGAAGTTGTTGTCTGAAGATTCGGTTTATTTCTTTTTATTTTAGATTCTTGGATTGCTTCCTGAATCACCTGACGTCGTTTCATCCTTCTTTCATAACGCTGCAAGTCACTTTTAGCATCTTCGTGACACTCATTTTCCAAATTCAGGCAGAGTGTAGGTATCCAGTCTGGATTTGACGGATCGTAGAGCTTTGCGGGCGAACCTAAAAACCAAATATTACATTTACGCTGATTTACATTATTAACTATAGTATCTATTTTAACTCACCTGAATGAAAATGAAGACTGCATACACGCAAATTGTCAATTTTCTCATCAGTTAGACCATAACGAGCAAGATTCTTAAACCTCGGTTTTAACCATTTAAGCCATCCGCATCTTCTTTTTTTCGATAGTTCTAAGGTTTTCTTTCCTTGATTACAAATTATTTTCGGAACTCTAAACCCTTTACTTTTCGTTTTACATCCCGAAATGCAACATTAGTTAACCATTTTTCTACAATTTGGGCCTTTTACCGAATTTCTACTTGTTTTGTCTATCTTTTCACTTCCAAGATGGCGCTTGCATCCACAATCTCAAAATACAGTTTCGCGCCCTCTTTTCATGACGTCACTAACTGCTTGGTGCTGATTCCCTATTAGCTTGTTTATTGCCGCAATTTCAACAATATTCGGCAAATTGAAAGAGGCGCACATTTAGCCACTCCGTGTAACTTTGTAAGATGTTCTCGCTATAGGGGGTTTAGACAGTTCTGCATGTGAGATCTACCCATAGATATAGGATCTACCCTCGTTGCTGAATATTGCAGTATTAGCTAATAATACTGCGGAATGGTGAATTATCGAAAATTATTTAAACAGAAAAACCATACGAAATCATGATTACTCAATATCTGAATTATGCCTCATGAGTATATTCAATATGTAATTATCCATAGTATTTTCTCCATCATCGGTATTTTTTTTTTGTCCTGTGTCCCGCGCGACTTTTCCATCTAGGAAAAATACTACTATTTTTACTACTACCAGATACTACCTTACTAAAAAAGTATCGAAGACTGCCTCGTAAGTCGTAACTAGGAATGAAGCGCTTTGCTGTATTCATACAAGACACGTAAAAATATTTACGTATAGAGCTATTTCAATTCGCCGGGAAAGGAGAGCTTTTGAGGCGTGGTTTCGCCAGTCCCCGCCTAGGAGCCGTATTGTGCGGTAAATTCAGCATAGAGTTCTTCAGCGGCCCGCACGGAGGGAGGGTGAAAACCGGCTCCGTTTATTGGCAGGCCCAACTGTGACGTTTCCCCCCTTCAACTGACATAGCTCTGTTACCTTGGGGCGGGGAGGGCGTGTTGGTTACGTATGTGCTAATGTAGTACAGTATTCATGTTTTGAAACTCACTTAGGTAATATTCGAGATGGCCCAATGGTTGGGGTACATGGTCTTACACCACATCTAACTGAAAAGGTCCCTTGTTCTATCCAGCCTAAATAAACAAACCACAAAGTAAATATTTTCCCCCCAACCCAACAAACCGGTCTATAAAGAAAATATTTCCCTAAGTAGGCGTTCCAAGAAATCGGCTTCGCAGACGTCAATCAAATTAATCCTAAACTTGAGGGTTACCGCAATCTAACCGGGTGAATTCTGACGATACCAATGTTGTTTCTTTCCCAATACTTCCAAGGGCCGGAAGACGATCTTTTCTTAACTAAAGTCCAAAACAACTTGTTTCCGTCCGAAGTCGGAAAATTACTGTTAACTCATAACATAGGGCCAAGATGGAACTAATGTATTTTTTTTTTTTTTCTTTTTGCAATTCTTTCACATTAAGAGCTTCAACGTGGTAGCGGATATTGTCTTAATCGGTTTCTAGCCACACTTGTTCATGGCGTACCCCGGCCACAAACATACACACAAATCATCAGCACAAGGCTAGGTCTGGAAATATAACCACACCTAGCAAAAATGGGGTTGAGGAATAGAGCGTTCTCAATTGTGACGTCAGTACCTTGGTAAAACGTCACACGATTGACTTTGGCAGTGCCAGTGGGCGGCCATGTTTGCTAATTCTTAGATTTTATGGGCAAATAGCGTGGGTGACGTCACACTAAGGTTTCTGAAATAGCTCTTGAACAAAATTGCAGCGATAATTATCACAATCTTTTGAACTAGTTAAGCTTTGCCATGTGTTTCTTAGCCATGATAGCGAAAGCTACCATGGATTTGTTCGTTTTTGATTTACCTTCATTTTGAAAAATTTTATTTTATGGATAATTTACAATCCTACAAACTCTCTTTACAAAATTCCGAAATGAGTTTAGTAAATCTTCAAAGGTTGGCAATTAAAAAGGTATTTGTGAAATTATTGCAATATTCCTTTTGTTTTAGACAATCTGAAAATAACGAAAACTTGGTTTTTAGGAAATGGACTACGAGGAAGAATGTAACTATGATCACTTAAGCAAAGATGATCTAATCAATGAAGTTAAAGCTAGAGATGATCGAGTTACGAAACTGGAAGCCGAGGTATTTTTCAAAGCATGGGGGAGCTTTTTTGTAGTGTGAAATTAAGCACAAAAATATGAGACCCTTTTGGGATCATAGCCAATTTTATATGCACAGGATAAGTTGTCGAATCTGTTGTCTCTTAAATAAAGGCTCTAGTCCAAGGGGATTGGTAGAATGTCCGTCGTTATTAAAGATTACCTTTGTTACTGATCCCCTTCTTGTGTGTCATTGGTTTCCCCTTTTTCTTGCTTGTCCCTCCTTGCCCCTTTAAAATACTTTCAGCCAAAGAAAGTCCGTAGATTGTTAATCTGTAATGGAATCTCATTTTATTTAGTGTAATGTCTTAATTTCAAACTTGGAAAAAGAGAGAGTGAAAACAACATTAACGATAAATAAGAAAATAGACGAAATTGAAAGACTCAATAGGGTCATTAAAGACTTGGAAAGGAGAATCAAAGATCTGATGGTATGCAACATCCTTCACTGTCATAGTCAATAGGAAAGAGAATTACTTTAAGAATGAAAGTTATTGTTAATTGTTTAAAAAATAGGAGAAAAGTGGAATACATCAATTAGATAATAATGAATACGTGAAAACTAAACCCGTTGAAAATGATTTGGAAATTAATGTCCAGGAGTTATCCCTTCCTATTGTTATGCACAGTGTCCAAGGCATTCTGGATAAAGAAGATATTATTCAAGAATCACTTGTTTTTGAACCTCAATATGTTCCGGAGGTTTACAATACAAACACAGAAATTGCAATTGCCTCAATAAATCCTGAAAATATGGGGTTTATAAAGCGAAATACGAATCCGTGTGTCCCTAAACCGAATTACGATTACAGTTTGCCTCAAAATGCGCCTTCCGCTAAAATTAAGGTCGAAAATCAATTCGAAATGTCTCCTGACACAACGACGGAAAGCGATTCGCCACGAGAACCTCTTGAGAACAATATTAACGTTAATGACTCTCTTCTTAAATCGCAAAGTGTGTCGACAGAGGGAGAAACTGAGGTTAATACAACTACATCGCAGAAATTTCGTGTTCGTGAATTGAATGTTGAAGTCGAAAAACATTTGGATGCAAATGTGGAAGGCGATTCACTAGAAACAGCCCTAGAAAGTGATGTTGATGATAACCAATCCAAAAAGGCCTTGACAGGTGCCGAGGAAACTGATAGACAAAATGAAAGTATGGAGCTTTTTGTCGATCTGAGCTCATTGTGTGTGCCAGTGCATGTTCCTGAAGTAGAACGCAACCCAATTGAACTCTCAGAATTGCCCTCCGTCTCTTTGGAAAGCGATTTACCCGAAGTTCCGATTGAAGTTGGAAATAATAGTTCGGTGTCCAACTCGGAGACATTAGAAGGTGTCACTCCAAAGATTCCAGAAGGTAAAACCTCATCGTCTCGTTCGGAAATTACAGGTAAAACATTTAATGCTTTAATAGTCTTCAGTACCTAGTATGAGTAGTCATATTTCCCACTTCACGGTATAAAGCCTAATAGCGTAACTGCTCGGAGGTCGCTTAACAATTGTAATGTATTTTTATCATATTCCGAAAATCGCGAATGGCGGAAACACGAACTCCCTGCAGGAAAATCAGTGTTTAATTTTTGGTCCTTATTACGCTTTAGATTAAGATGAAAACTAATCTTGGGCGAAAAGCCTCTAATTTATTCTCATTTTCACTTGTTATTGTTGTACATACTTAAAGTGGCTGGCCGGAGCTGTTGGGGTGAAGGGGGGTCAAACTGTTGGTTAGCATATTGCTTACCCGCCCACCGCGACGGTGGAGCCATTGATTATGGCCAAAGAGCTGGGTGTTTTCCCCCTGAACTAAGGGCGGTCTCCCCCCAACAGCGCCGGCAAGCCCCTTTAATAACAGTGGCATCACTTTTGTGTAGTTATACTGCTTATATTGTTAAAGCGTACGCAGATGCACATGATCAACGCCATTACTTATCTTAGCAATTGTTACTCGTATAACTTCGCATTATCGTTTTTATGAATTGCGCCTGCACAGTTCTACCATAAGCATATTATACCACCCTCGTATTTTTTGTAATTAAACCAGTCCTACATACTTAAACATAAGTTTCATCTTGCAATAAGTTCTGATTAACCTGTCTTAAAACTATTGAATGAAAATTAATTTGAGAGAAAAGAAAAGTTAAAAGTACAACCTTTCGGGTTTCGAGCCAAGGTTGATCTTCATCCCCTTTTTGTTGATATACTCGTTTACTCATCGACTAACGCCTTTGATCAACACACCTTTTTTTCTGTAACGCTGCATTTTCGTACGCACTACCTTTTTTATGAAGTTCGTATTTTTGATGCTAAATTATAAATGATGTTTGTGGTTTTTATATTTTCTATAGAGAAATTGAAGAAGAATCGTAAAACCGGGTTCAAATATTCAACTGAATATAAACGGGGCTTACAACGTCGCATTAGAAAAGGTAATGAAGGAAAACGCTTCAAATGTGAACAATGTGACTATACATGCAAGCATAAGTGCGATTTCATCAAACATCAACGGATTCATAGCGGTGAAAAACCGTTCAAGTGTCATCAGTGTGACTTTGCAAGTACACAGAAGAGTTCTTTGATCACACATCAACGCATTCACACTGGTGAAAAACCCTTCAAGTGTGATCAGTGTGACTTTGCAAGTACGCGGAATTGCGCTTTGACAGTACATCTACGCATTCACAGTGGAGAAAAACCCTTCAAATGTGATTGGTGCGAATATAGATTCAGTCGGAAGAATGATTTGAAGTCACATCTACTACGCATTCACAGTGCTGAAAAACCCTTCAAATGTGATCAGTGTGACTACACCAGCACAATGAAGAGTGATTTGATCACACATCAACGCATTCACAGTGATGAAAAATCCTTCAAATGCGATCAGTGCGAATATTACAGCACGGACAGGGCTTCTTTGACCAAACATCTACGCGTTCATAGCGGTGAAAAACTTTTCAAATGTGATCGGTGTGAATATGCAAGTACGTGGAAGGCTCATTTGATCACACATGAACGCATTCACACTGGTGAAAAACCCTTCAAATGTGATCAGTGCGAATATGCTTGTATTCGCGGGGATAATTTGATCACACACAAACGCATTCACAATGGTGGAAAACCCTTCAAGTGTGATCGGTGTGACTATGGATGCACTCAGATGAATAATTTGAACAGGCATAAACTCATTCATAGCGGTGAAAAACCCTTAAAATGTGATCGGTGTGACTATGAATGTACCCAGAAGACTCATTTGATATTGTGTGAATAGATGGATTTACATTGTTGAACCAGTTGGACAAAAACCATATATATTTCCTCGTCTTCTGTAATGAATAGGCCGAAACTGTGTATGTAACAATCTATTAAATTTCTCCATTCTTAACTGTATTGCACCTGCACAATTCTACATAAATAATAACTTATTGCGAACTTTATGTGAAGAGCGGTCCTTTCTCCCGCTAAAGTTGTTTGCTTCGTTCCGGCCATTTACAAATGTGGAATAAACCCTTGTTCGTGACCAATGTGCCTTAGGAAGAACGCTCGTGACTTGGAAAAAGTATGGGCAATTTGAATGGATTTGAAGACTACACAGCCAAAAAAAAATTCATTTATATCAGGGGTGAATCCACCCCTGTTTATATCCAATATGGAACATATTTAAATGTGTTGGACAAAACGTTCACACTTTGTGTTATTCTACATAACGTACATTTGAACTGTAGCACTTACGACGGCTCATCCTCTTGAATAATCAAAATAATAAAATCCCTCTTTCCCAAGGCTCTTTACCATTCATGTCTTTACTCATTTCTTATTATCGCTGGTACTTATTTCGACCAAAAATATGGCTGAAATTTACTCTTTGTTCATTTTGTCACGTATATTTTATCATACGTTCATTAGGATGAGTTTGCATTCTGTGTATTGTCTTAGTATTATATTTAAATTTGCACAATAATTATCCACTAGAATTAGCAAAGATTGAGGCCCGGCCGGGCCCCGGGAAAAGGACCGAATTGCCCCCCCCCCTCTCTCGACGGCCCTGAGAATTGAGCTGCAGTGTCGTGATCTTCAGGTTTGAACACTGCTATAAACGATTCTCTCACATCACGGCCATATATGGAAAGAATATCGACGCTTTACATAAAGAACCTTAATTAAGAACTTTAATGTTGTAAATGCGTGCTTGGCTTACTTATCTTGATACACGAAAAAAGGGTTTCCCACATTTATGGATTTTTGTGAAAATATATTCCACCAAGTAAATTTTCCTCCATCATTTCCATGTTACTTTCATATTTTATTTTTACTGTCTTTTTAACCACATCGTGAGTTGGTATTAATTTGACCTGCTCTGTTGCCGGCAGCATTGTAGGAGGCATTGTCAGAGCCGTGTCAAAGTGCCGTCTTTGGTAATATAGAATTATAAATATAAAATTGGGCAAATGCGCTGTAAAAGGTAGCAACTAGTTTCTTTGGCTCGTAAAAACCCAGAGCTCAGGTTTTGTGAAATATGAGTTCTAATGTGGGTTGTCTTTTTTTTCTACAGTTTTTTCTTAAATTTCTTGGAAGACGCGAATAACATTTAAGGAGAGAAGTTAGACGTTTTTTGCCCATCGATTATAACTTAGCGGCTTTTAAACATTCCAATTTTTACGTCGCTCGTTACTTTTGTGACAAAACATTTAACTGTTTAATATTTTTTTTTGGTATTGTTTGTTGCGTGAAAACCGATTTTTATTTGCCTTCTCTCTTTGCCTTAATTTCTCATATCGGTTAAATGTATTTTTTCATATCGGTTAAATGTATTTTTTCATATCGATTAAACTTAATTTATCATATCGATTAAACTTAATTTATCATATCGATTAAACTTAATTTATCATATCGATTAAACTTAATTTATCATATCGGTTAAACTTAATTTATCATATCGATTAAACTTAATTTATCATATCGGTTAAACTTAATTTATCATATCGATTAAACTTAATTTATCATATCGATTAAACTTAATTTATCATATCGATTAAACTTAATTTTTCATACGATTACACTTATTTGGTCATATCGATTAAACTTAATTAGTCATATCGATTAAACTTAATTAGTCATATCGATTAAACTTAATTAGTCATATCGATTAAACTTAATTAGTCATATCGATTAAACTTAATTAGTCATATCGATTAAACTTAATTAGTCATATCGATTAAACTTAATTAGTCATATCGATTAAACTTAATTAGTCATATCGATTAAACTTAATTAGTCATATCGATTAAACTTAATTAGTCATATCGATTAAACTTAATTAGTCATATCGATAAAACTTAATTACTCATTACGATTAAACTTAATTACTCATTACGATTAAACTTAATTACTCATTACGATTAAACTTAATTACTCATTACGATTAAACTTAATTACTCAATACGATTAAACTTAATTACTCATTACGATTAAACTTAATTACTCATTACGATTAAACTTAATTACTCATTACGATTAAACTTAATTACTCATTACGATTAAACTTAATTACTCATAACGATTAAACTTAATTACTCATATCGATTAAACTTAATTACTCATATCGATTAAACTTAATTTCTCATATCGATTAAACTTAATTTCTCATATCGATTAAACTAAATTTCAAATTGCAATATCTGTATGAATTTCTAATTTCTCGCTCTTTTTGATTCTGCAGAGAATTAAGGATTTTGCATAAATGCATTTTTATTTTAATACTGCGAAGCATATCGATAAAGCGGCCGGCCCTTAATGACAATTTGCATTTGTAAGTAGACTTTTCTTCTATAAATATAAATTTCATAAACAATTATTTGAATTTTTATGACCCTTTTCTATTATCTATCGCCGTGGTTCTAATATTTATGGAACATTATATTAATTTAGATGAGAAAATTAATATTATATTAACTAAAAGTCATTTAGTTAATGACTTTTTCCGAGGGGTCGGACGTTTGTCAAAATCCCGTAGAGTTCGTTTGAAATCTGTTTGAAATTTCTCTCGAAAATCTCGAAATCCCGAAATTTCACGTCATTTCACGTCAAAATCTAAAAATTCCAAAATCTCACGTTAAAATCTAAAAATCCCAAAATCCCTATTTTAAAATCTGAAAATCCCGAAATCTTCACCTAAAATCCCGAAATCTCACATTAAAATCTAGAAATCTCACCCTAAAATATCAAAATCTGAAAATCTCCACGCTTACAATACACGTTTTGCATCTATTTAAGAGAGGAAGACACTGCATCTCGCTTTTTGGCTCCTACGCTATGTAAGAGTTCTGTATTACAAATTAGTTTTTCTCGATTTTTCTCCAGTATTCATTACGGTAAATTAAAACAAATTTAAAGTCTAAAACCTAAACCTACATTTCAAAGTCTCGAAATATTCTTTGAACACCGGAAGTTAATAGTAAGTCTTGATATCCCCTGCAAATTCCTAAAATTTCATCAAATATCTGAAAATCTCCTCGAAATCTAAAAATATCCTTCAAAATCTAAAAATCTCCTTCAAAATCTGAAAATCCTGAACAAAATCCCGAAATCTTCTTCGAAATCTGAAAATCTCCCTTAAAATCCCGAAATCTTAAAATCTTGGACTAGATATCCAGATTTCTAAAATCTTAGTCAGAATCTCAAAATCTGGGGCAAAATCTTGAAATCTCAAAATCCCGTACACTAAAATGCCGAACGTCCCAGCCCTCGACTTTTTCACTCTAGTATATAAACGACAAAACGATATATATTTTTAGGTCAACCTCAGGTTATATTTATACCTTTTCCCGAACGCTTCTGATTTCGGCTGCTATTCTAACACGGATAAACAGGTTAAAATTTCGAAATCTACGAACGTGTTTCGGTCGAGTCAAAAGTGTTTACATAAGTCTATTATGTAAGGTCCCCATAAGTATGAGTCCCCAATTAGGTCCTATACTACCGGCATTGTACTCGTATTAACATTTTGAAAATTTGGCGGGTACGATAAAAGCGCCATCTATAATTCCTAGGCTGTTTGCTTATACCGGAAGTTAGGATAGGACTTTCAACTTTTTCCCCAATTGGGGAATGGTGGCGGGTACCGTTTACATTGCTGTTTATTTAGTAAAATCATGTCACATACTTTAAATATAACGGCGGAGACAAATAAAAGCGGTCATTATCATCTTTACGTGGAGGATTTACTTAAGTTACAAGATGAAAACAAGCTACACTTTCAGTTAAAGGGGCTGGCCGAAGATGCTGGGGTGAAGGGGGGGGTCAAACTGTTGGTTAGCATATTGCTTACCCGCCCACCGCGACGGTGGCGCCATTTCTTATGGCCAAAGAGCTGGGTGTTTTCCCCCTGAACTAAGGGCGGACTTCACCCCAACAGCGCCGGTTAGCCCCTTTAACTGACTGAAGTAATGGATCTGGCAGATTTTCTTGATAAGACTTTAAATGGCAAGACAATGTTCAGATTGAACATCTTTAACGGTGTTAAGGGGATAATCTAATAGATAATCTAGATACTTTTCGTGCAAATTGTTTTCTACTAACCTTGAATACATTCTACCTCTTTATGTGTTAATTAAATGCGCTTCTTCATTTAATACTACTTTAGTTTAGGCTAATACCTCCCAGCTCCATTCCTGGCCGCCGCCATTTTTAAACCTGCCTACGATTCAATCTTTCAGTGGCGTCGTCAGGGTCTCGAATTTGGGAGGGCTTAAGCCCTCCCTAAAGTACTGTATTTCGAATTTTTAAAAACCCATCACTTTCATCACGACACCCTCTTGTCTATTAATCAAAACTGTCTTTGTACACAAAGACGCGAAAAAGTAAGAGATAAGTGTAGAAAATTAATTGTTTGAAGTAACAGATATTAAAATTTTCATTTTTGAAGACGTGATTATAAAACATCAATTATTTGAAAAAATTTCTTATCTTAGTTTTTTTCACCAAAATTCCTTAAGTAAAATATTTTATCCTTAAACATATGCATCATTTTAAAAATAGAAAACGTATGCATTTTATTTTGTTTTTAAAATTTAGAGTTAGTTTGAGTATTCGGGCCTATAAGGAGAATAAAATTGGCAGAAAATTGTTGATAGCAGACAAAATAAAACAAGCATGAAAACTTAACAAAACGTGTTCGTTTATTTTAAAGTTTTCGAGGTTTCAAAAATTGACGTGTTGTATATCTCTCAAAGCTACAGATCCTTTTGACTCTAATAACTACATCACAGTCAAAGGGCGAATGTAATTTTCGGTTCGCAATATTTTCAATTTTGAAACATAAAAATAAATACTTCTAGCTCTATTTTTCAGGTATCCGAGTATTTGAACTTCCTCGAAGCAAATGTTTCTCGAAAATAAACAGTAGTATCAAGGTAGTTTCTCTGAAATTTTTGTGAAAAAATCTAAGATAAGACATTTTTTCAAATAATTGATGTTTTATAATCACGTCTTCAAAAATGAAAATTTTAATATCTGTTACTTCAAACAATTAATTTTCTACACTTATCTCTTACTTTTTCGCGTCTTTGTGTACAAAGACAGTTTTGATTAATATCTGTCACTTCAGTCTTAATATGAATTAAAACTGTTTAGAAACTAGTATTTTAAAACGTATACTGAAAAGCAGGCGCTCCATTTAAGTCTTGTGGTGTTGCGCGTATATTAGTTACCACGTTTGAACTAACAAGGCCCTAACCATCTATTATAGAAGTGTTAATCTTGATTGCTTCAACGCCCAGTCCAACTCAAATTGCCTTCCCGTCGTTTTCACGTGCAAAGCACAGTGGATGCAATAATACAAATAGATTCCGAAGACTTAGGCTAAAAAATTATTACGTAGACCTGTGTACAAAAACAATCTATACACCTGTGCACAAACATATTCTATAGACCTGCGCTGGGTGACCACATTTCCTAAATTTTATAATTTTCCTATTTTCGGATGTCTTCCTATTAGTTCCTATAATTTCGATAATTTTCCTATATTTTCCTATTTTTTGAAATTGTAGATATTTTGTGCGCTCTCACTTTTGGTTTTGTTATATATCACCAAAGCTATGGAAGCCTCTAAAAATATTTGTCAGGGAAGTCTGTGATGTTTTAAAGTTATAGCATATGTTTCTAAGATTACGTTCCATAAGTATGACACTTCCTATATTTCGAAATGCTAGAGACTTAATGAGAGCTAGTTCGAGAACGACGCGAGAATTGACTACACGCGATTTTCTACTCCATCTTCCTATTCAGTCTGTACTAAGCCTTTGACAGGGCCTCATCAGGCGTCGCTTTACGAGAATCTATGACGTTTCATTTACGTCACTTCGAGACAAGCTCTCAGTTTCCAGTGACAAATTTATGTAACATATCTTACGAACTTATGGTTATAATTAAACCAAAGCTCCTTTGTAAATCTTGTCTTATTACTTTCAAAGCATTTGCAACCTATATTTTGCTATTTTTTCAAGAGTAGTTCTCTTGTCTTTTCTTGTTTTTTTAATTATACATCTATATCTATATAAATCAAAGTCCTGACTGACTGACAGACTGACTGATAATCATCGCCGAGCCCAAACCGCTGGCCCCAGAAGGCTGAAAATTTGGAGGAACGTTACTCGTAAGTAGTAGGCGCGTACTAAGAAAGATTTTTCCAATCCGCCGCCATCTTCATAAATGGCGCCCAGAAATGTAACAAATCTTCTCTTTGTAAGAAAGTCCGTGAGTTTCAACCGATTTCACAAATATTTAGTACACTGGATTCCTTTAACCTATAGACGGGCTATATGGTCTTTCGGGATCGATTTGTTGCCATCATTTTAAATGGCGGCCAGATATTAAAAAAATTTCTTTATAGAATGTCTGCGTGTAAAGTAATAAAAAATGTCCCGACGAGCTGATGGGCGACGCCGAGTGCCTTCGCTCCTAGGATGCTACAAAAATATTAGTCGAATCAGTAAAATGTACCCATACTTGATGGAAGTTCTTACTACACTCAAGCGATGCCGCGGGTAACAGCTAGTCTCCTATAATTTCCTGTAAATCAATTGTAAATTTCCTATTTTCCTATAACTATTACAAGGTTATTTGTGGTCACCCTGAGTGCACAAACATATTTCGTAGATAACATAGACTTGTGAAAACACATATCATATAATTGTGTACAAACAGATCCCGTAGACTTGTGCACAAACAGATCCCTTAGAATTGTGCACAAACAGATCCCTTAGAATTGTGCACAAACAGATCCCGTAGACTTGGGCACAAACAGATCCCTTAGAATTGTGCACAAACAGATCCCTTAGAATTGTGCACAAACAGATCCCTTAGAATTGAGCACAAACTGAAGTCATAGACTTGCGCACAAAATGTCATAGACTTACGCACAAACAGATGTCATAAACTTGTGCAAAAAGAGATGTTATATACCTGTACACAAAAAGATTCCATGGACCTCTGCACAAAAACATTCCATACCCCTATGCTCAAAAATATGCTCAAGAATATCTCGTACACCAGTGCACAAAAATACTGCATATGCATTTGCACAAAAATATCCCGTATCCATTTGCAGAAAAATGTTCTTTAGACCTGTGCACAAACAGATGCAGTGGCCTTTTCAAAGACAGATTCCTTAGACCTCTGTACAAACCGATTCAGTAGGCTTGTGCACAAAAATATTCCGTAGACCTGTGCACAAAAATATTCCGTAGACCTGTGCACAAAAATATTCCGTAGAACTGTGCACAAACAGATACCGTAGACATGTGCACAAACAGATACCGTAGACATTTGCACAAACAGATTCCGGATACTTGGACACAAACGGAAGTCACAGGGTTGTGCACAAACAGATGTCATAGACTTGCACATTAATGCATCATAGACTTGCGCAATAAGAGATGTCAAGGATATGTGCACATCAGATTCCATGGACTAGTGCACAAACAGAAGTCTTAGACTTGTTTACAAACAGAAGTCATAGACCTGTTTCCATAAAGATTTCATACCCATTTGCACAAAAATATTCCATAGACCTCTGCCCAAAGAGATTCCATAAAACTGTGCCCAAAGAGATTCCATAAAACTGTGCCCAAAGAGATACCATAAAACTGTGCACAAAAGATTCCCTAGACCTGTGCTCAAAAAACATATGCCGTTGGCCTGTGAACAAACAGATGCCGTAGACCTGTAAAGAAACAGATTCCGTAAACCTGTGCACAAACAGATTCCGTAAACCTGTGCACAAACAGATTCCGTAAACCTGTGCACAAACAGATTCCGTAAACCTGTGCACAAACAGATGCCGTAGGCCTGTGTACAAACAGATTCCGGAGATCTGTGCACAGATTCCGTAGCCATGTGCACAAACAAATTGCGTAGACTTGTACACAAGTGGAAGTCACAGGCTTGTGCACAACAGATGTCATAGACATGTTCAAACCAGATTCCTTAGTTTTGTGCACAAACAGAAGTCATAGACATGTGCACAAAAACATTCTATAGACTTGTGCACATCAAGTTTCCATAGACCTGTGCACAAGAGATTTCATGGAGATGTGCACAAAATATTTCATGGAGATGTGCACAAAATATTTCATGGAACTGTGCACAAAACATTATATATGCTTGTGCACATAAAGATTCCTTAGGCCTGCGCGCTAAAGATTCCATAGACCTGTGTACATAAAGATTTCATACCCATAGCACAAAACTATTCCATAACCATTTGCACAGAAATATTCCCTAGACCTGCGCACAAAATATTTCATAAAACTGTGCTGTGCACAAAAAGATTCCATTGACCTATGCACAAAATATTCTATTGGCTTTTGTATAAACATGTGACATAGACATGTGTACAAAAATATTCTATGGACCTGTGCACAAAAACATGCCTTGGACCTGTTCAGAAACATTCCATACCCCTATATGCTCAAAAATATTCCACACCCATTTGCACAAACATTTTCCGTAGACCCGTGCACAGATGCCGTAGACTAGCGAATAAACAGATTCCATAGATTTGCGCACAAATATATTACGTAGACTCGTGCACAAATAGATTCCACAGACTTGTACACAAACAGAAGTCACACGGTTTTGCACAATCCGATGTTATAGACTCGTGCACAAACAGATGCCATATGCTTGTGTAAAAAAACTGATTTCATAGACTTCCTCAAAAAGAGATGTCATCGCCATTTGCACAAGAGATTCCGTAGACTTGTGCACATAAAGATTCTTCAGACTTGTGCACAAACATATTTTGTAGACCTGTACACACAGATACCATAGACTTGTGCAAAAATAGATGTCAAATATTGGTGCAAAAACACATACCTTAGACTTTTGCAAAAGCTGATGCCATAGACTTGTGCACAATCATATGTCCTAGACCGGTGTACAAAACATTCTATAGATTTGTGCACAAACATGAGTCATATACCTGTACACAAAAATATTCCACGGACTTCTGCACAAAAACATTCCATATACCTGTACACAAAAATAATCCTTGGACCTCTGCACAAAAACATTCCATATCCCTATGCTCAAAAATGTTCCTTACCCATTTGCACAAAAATATCACGTTCACCTGTGCACAAAACTATCACGTACACCTGTGCAAAAAATATTCGGTATCCATTTTCACAAAAATATTCCGTACACCTGTGCACAAAAATATTCCAAATCCATTTGCACCATAATATTCCATACACCTAGGCACAAAAATATTTCGTACACCTGTGAACAAAAACAGTTCGAACACCTGTGCACAAATATATTCCGTACACCAATGCATAAAAATATTTCGTACACTTGTGCACAAATAGAATCACAGGCTTGTGCACAAAGAAATGTCGCAGACTCGCGCAAAAAGAGATGTTATAGACATGTGCACATCAGATTCCATAGAGTTATGCACAAACATTTTCAATGCCCCTATGCTCAAAAATATTCCATACCCATTTGCACAAAAATAATACGCAGACCCGTGCTCAAAAATATTCCGCAGACCTTTGCTCAGACGGAAGTCACTCGCGTGTGCACAAACAGATGTCATAGACTTGTGAATAAACAGATGTTATAGACTTGTGCACAAAGAGATGTTATAGACTTGTTCACACACAGGTGTTATAGACTTGTTCACAAGCAGGTGTTATAGAATTGATCACAAGCAGGTGTTATAGAATTGATCACAAGCAGGTGTTATAGAATTGATCACAATCAGGTGTTATAGAATTGATCACAAACAGGTGTTATAGACAAACAGATGATTTAGACTTGTGCACAAACAGATGCTTTAGACTTGTGCACAAACAGATGGAATAGACTTGTGCACAAACAGATGTTTTAGGCTTGTGTACAAACAGATGTTTTAGACTTGAGCATAAACAAATGTTATTGACTTGCGCAAAAAGAGATGTCATAGAAATGAGCAAATCAGATTCCATAGACCTGTGCACAAACAGAGGTCGTAGACCTGTGCACAAACAGAGGTCGTAGACCTGTGAACAAACAGAAGTCGTAGACCTGTGCGCAAACAGAAGTCGTAGACCTGTGCAAATAAAGATTTTTCACTTGGACACATAAAGATTCTTCAGACTTGTGTGTGCACATAATGATTCTTCAGACTTGTGTGCACATAAAGACTCTTCAAACTTGTGCAAATAAAGATTCTTCAAACTTGTGCACATAAATATACCATAGACCCATGAACAAAAAATTCAATAGACCTGTGCACAGAAGATTCCATACTCCTATACTCAAAAGGATTCCATGCAGATTTGCACAAAAACCTTCCGTAGACCTGTGTAAAACAATATTCCATAGGCCTGTGTAAAACAATATTCCATAGGCCTGTGTAAAACAATATTCCAGAGGCCTGTGTAAAACAATATTCCATAGGCCTGTGCACGAAATGATTGCATAGGCCTCTGCACAAAGAGATTTTATACTCCTTTGCACAAAAATATTCTGTAGGTCTGCGCTTAAACAGATTCCGTAGACTTGTACACAAACAGATGTTATAGTTTAGACTTGTGTAAAAATTTAATTACCTATAATTGGTAATTATCTTTAATTGCTTATTTTGTTTAATTAAGTTTAATCTGTACTTCGCAACTAAATTAGTTGGACGCGCAATAGTTATAATGACAATTAAGCTAGCTAATTGCCCTACCAATTTGATTATCCGCAGTAAAACGACGTAAGTCCTAGAATGACTTTCTTTATTACTTAACCCAAGCAATAAAGTCTTAAGTTCCACAGTTTAAAGGTAAACCACGTAATTCGGAGCAGGTACTTAAAACTATTAAAAACAATACTTAAACTTTGTTTTTCTTAATGGAACAAAAATTGGCGCCCACTTTAAAAATGGGGCTTTCATTTAAGACCGTTTTCAAATCTATCAAACGTATAGTTATTTTTGTAAGGGTAGTTACAAAATGGGTAAGTTTGGAAAATTTCCCATGTTATTTCTATGGAGATTCTCTAGTTTTTCGCCAAAATCTGTGATTAATTTTATGGAAATGAAAACCACCCTTAGCAACTTTATGCTTTATAAAATTAACTATTAGGTGGATCATCTTGAAATTTTTACCACATATTAAGGGTCCGGATTTTAGTTCAGTAGAAAAATTTCGAAACAATAAACTTAATACGAAAAAAGTTAAAACCAATCCAAAAACCTTCCTTATACATTAAAGCCGTCATCAGGCCTTATCTAAGGGAGCTACCGCTCCCTTAGAATAAGGCGAATATTAGAGTAATAAAATAAGGAAAAGTAATTAAAGGAATGGTTCACCCATAAATGTTTTGGTCTATTAGCTCAATAGTACTTTTATGAACATAGTGGTACTACTGAAATTAAATTATTAGCGATAGTTTTCATTTTATAATTAAAATAAAATTTTATATAGACATCACCATTAACCCCTATCTCTAAACTTCACTGTCGTGCTTGGCCAGACCTGCCAGATGACTGGCTGGTTTAAATAGAGGTTTAGCCAATGAGATTTTAACACTTCAAGCAGAAGAATTTAGGTCGGGTTTTCTTTGAGTCTGACAATTTCATCTTCAAGTATGTTTAGCTCTCGTTAGTCGTTTCGTTCACCAATTTGAATCAAATTTAATTGCCAAAATACCAAGTTGTACTGTCAGAGTGTTAACTCTAGGTGTGCGGTTAGTTTTTATACGGTTCCCGATCACTGTAAGTACCCTTATAGTGCATCAAAATGGTTACGATATGCCACCATGGATTTATAATAGAAGCTTACGCTTCCTGGATATTCCACTGTAGCCTTCAGTAAGGCATATTGATTTTAAACACATTTATGTCATAAAAATTCGCCCGCGTGGGGACTGGGGGGCTGATGACGTAGAAATTGAGGCAAACCTTTTTCTCTCGGCGAGCGCGCACGCGCGCTTTTCTAAAAATTGTTTCGCGCGCGCTATAAAAAGTTAAAACTCAAGCGCGTGAAAAACTTCCACTCCCCTCTGAATTTGCCTCAAATTCTACGTCACAAACGCGCCTGCCAGGCTGGTACTAGCTCGCGCCAGTTCAGATGAGGAATAAATGTTGTGCGCGTTTTAAGGCGAGTGGAATATCCAGGAAGCGTAAGCTTCTGTTATAAATCCATGATGCCACGATTCGCTAGCGTACTAGGCCTTGGCTACAGCGGTCTACTGGCTTGACTACGGCTCTACCAGTATCTCTACGGGCGCTGCCAACGTACCTTGTCGCCAGTCTAGCGCTCAACCGCGTAATAGTCGAGTTTACTTTTTTAGTAGAAGCTTGTCCTATAGACACCTCGGCCAATAAGATGGAGGACTGAATTAGTATATGAGAGTGACGTATCGCACTCTCTCTGGCTTTGCGGAAAAGCACCATACAGGCGCCAAAAGGTCCTCAATGCAATTAGTTTTTCTGGTTTAATTTAAAATATACTTAATGTAAAATTTTTTGAACTCTCGAAATCTTGGTTTTGGGTGTAATTAAAGGGATTACAGCAAAAACGTTTATGGGTGAACCATTCCTTTAAGCACTGAACGCGTGTTTTATCGCAAAAGCTTTCGCATCACACAAATTAATTTTATTACTGTTAAAATGTTTGAATATAACTTGACATTGACTATTTCAGGACTTGACTAAACTCGAGTGTGACTAGTGGGCGTGCTTAATTGAGGGGCGCAGTTAATGGCAAAATTTCAATTATTCGATTCGGAGATCCTCGGTACTTTAGTGGGTAGAGGAGGTGTTTTTTAGACCTTGCATCGGAAGGCACGCGATTGAATCGAAAGGGGGAAGATGTTGCCCTCAGTGCTTGGGACAGTGTAGGGTAGCTATGCTATCGAAAAATCATGAAAATAGACTGTCACGACTGTATACATACGCTCTAGATGATATAAATATGAAATAGTGTGTTCCTATGTGTATTTCACTTTAATGAAGTAAAAACTTCAATTCACCCCAACTGAATAATTAGGAGAGGCTTTCAGTAAATATAAGGGGGCGCTTTAAAGAAATTTTAGGAGGCGCTGCAGAGAATTTTCAGGGGGCTCAAGCGCCTCCAAAAAACCCCTGGCGACGCCACTGCAATCTTTAAGACCAAAGAGAGTATAGGGGAGGAGTTGAAACTCCCCCGCTCCACAAGGCTAAATTACGATGTTGCCCCTAAATTATACTAGTGGTACGAGGGAGTTTCCGGCTCATTCGCGCCACCTACGATACCATTTAATGTCTCCGACGGAAATGCCTCGGTACTGCGCTCCCCTATACTCTCTTTGTTAAGACTAAGACATGCGCAATAAGAAATTCGATTACGTCAGCTCCGCTTTGTGGTACCTCCAGAGTCCGACAGGGGGCGATGAAATTTCCTTACCTGCTTCCTTCATTAGAGGCATTTGCTATTGACTTAAATTGACTTTGTTTCTGACTTATGGGGACCTTACATAATAGACTTATGGTGTTTAGTATAAGTGAAAAGTGAGTGAATGGTAGAATTCTTTCTTAGAAAGAAAGGGTAAGTATTTCACTAAGAAACCTGTTTTAAATTCCAATGTTAAACATTTGCCCGTGAAACTCTTCTAATGTTGGGTCACAAAAATCGAGGATGCCCATTTCCAGACAATATTCGAGAATCAGAGCCCAATTCCGTACAAATTGTATGGCCCATTTCAGGAATAAATGGAGGGGTTGGAATGGCTAAGGGGGCTCAAAATTTTCGCGTGACTGTGGACACATTAGGCGGGAACCACTTCTTCGGAAAACATAGTATAAGCCTTTTCTTTATGCTCTTTAAGATCTTATGGGGTTAAGGTGGAGTGTTTGATTCTTATTAGAGGGGTTAAAGTATAAGGCAAACACCTATCTCTTTTTTCACTGATGATTCATCCTCGCAAACGCTAGACTAGATGTTAGAATGCAGTCAGTTGTGGGGGGTTAAGGCCTTTTTAGCGGAAACGAGGGGCTTATAAAATTTCTGAATCAAAAGTGACCGCGGTTGTTGGTATTTGTCAAGTGAGAGTAAAAATAGATTCGAATTCAAATTTTAATATTCAACATAATATTCAATCTTATTCATAAATTTTCACAAACTTTTATAGGGGTAAAAAATAAGAAATTGAGCAAGACAATTAAACTTACATCTAAGGGAGGTTTGCAATTTATAACGTCTTTGAAATGGCTCCTCAATAGGATTACCTCCTACAGCCTTTAAGATTTTAAAAATTAAACTTAGGGGTTTGTTAGGTTAAAAGCGTGCAATTATGCACTAAAAAATAATGTTCAAAAATGGAAAGTTAAGATTTTTTAAAATGAATCAATCCGTCAACCATAATCTAAGTTCTTTAACAATAGTTTCAAGCCAGTTAATCAATAGTTTCAAGTTTTTTTTGTTTTTTTTTTAATTTCTTACGCCAAGTAGCTCCTCTTCCATATTCTTCATAGGGGTTCAGGATCTTTTTTCTTCTTCTCGATTTAAGGGTTTTTCTTCAGGATCTTTTTTTTTCTCTTTCGCGATTTAAGAGTTAATTATGTTTTTATTTTTCTCTCGCGATTTAATAATTCGCGCGCTCTCTTCTTCTAGGGGTTTTCGTTGTTAATTTAAAGATTAATAGGGACTTGGCAATTCGGGCTTAACTCCGCCCCCAGCGCCATTATGGTATGTTTTTTAACAGAATGAAAGCTATATAAGCCCCTCCTCCTGGTATGTTTTTTAGCACTAGTGGAAGGTAGACTGACGTTGCATGACGTAGTACTGCCAAGTCCCTATTGTAAATTTAATTCGATTTTTGTGTTAAGATGGTTATAATAGCTTCTCCCCCATCGTCTGCTTTGCAGTCTGCTGAGGGCGGGAAAGTACAGGCCTAAAAAGTGTGCTCAGCTAGTCAGCATGGCCAGTCAAGGCAATCCCAACTTGGGATCTGCCGAAAGTAAAAAACTCTCCAATAGTACTTTTCCCACTATGTGTCGTCTGCTAGATAACACCCTTTGGCTAGATTGACTTGGCTTTCGACCTAGGCGGTAAAATAGAGTAGTAATTCGACAAATCAAAAAACTAGGCGGTAAAATCCAAAAAAACCATGATCAAAGCTAAATAACGACTTCATTTGAATATAATAACGCAAGACCATTTAAATACGTTTAAATATTACAAATCAAAGTAATTAAAACGTTTCTCTCAACAAAAAACCCTGCGAAACAGTGGTGGTACAGTAGTGTATTTATTTTCGGCATATTTCGAGACCAAAAAATATAAATTAAAGCTAGTTAACGATTTGAACAAGTTTAAATTAATTTTATAAATGCTCTCTCAAATTTTTCGGGCATTTAAACCTCACTTAATTGGAATAGCTATAAATTAACTCCTACATTGTCTAACGCAATGCCATTTAAACACGTTTAAATAATACTAATCAACGTAAATTCGAACGTTTACTCTCATAAAATAACAGCGCGAAAACTTAGCGGTAAAATTGTCTCTTCACTTTCGGCATTTTCCAAAAGAAAGAAAAACACTAATTAAAACTTCTACTGGTTCTATCCAGCCATTTAACGCAAAAAATTAAATTAAGGCAATTTCTAGAAAAACCCTAATTAAAGCTAACTAACTACTTAAGATAATTGTTTTCAAATACCAAATAGAAACCTTGGGATGGGCCCCTTTATCACTACGTCGCTCATTCCTAGATCTAATTAGTCTATTTAAAATCTTAGTCAATCCTACACAAGATTTTTTCACCTTTGTCCATCAGTCGGTACATACTCGCGGACACAGTCGTAAACTATTCCTCAAACCCTTTAAAAGAGATTGTCTTAAGTTTTCTTTTTACCGTCGAGTCATTCCCCTATGGAATGCACTTCCTGATGAGCTAGTGTCTGTTCGTTCTATTAATATTTTTAAGAGAAAACTACGTATTCATTTAAACTTGTAAAATTATTTTTAAAATTTCAGTGTTAGAAATTCCTATTATAAGCAACCTAGTGATAAATCTTGTCAATCCTTGTGATATTTTGTAAATATGAAATTTAAAACAAAAAAAAAAAGAAGTACTATTATCAATTATCTTTTTAAGCGTGTTTTGGAGCTGTAAGGCTACTAAGCCCTAGCCTTAAATAAATAAATAAACCTGGAAAAAAAAAAAAAAAAAAAAAAATCGTTTTGCCCGTTGTACCGAACCACGTAGCACATAAATTGACAACAATGACGATTAAAATAATTTTACAATTAACTTTAATCATTCTCGGCGTATTAATATTCCAATTTAAACATCAATTCAGTAGAGAATTCGCTTAATACCGACCAAGTTTCAACATCGTCTAATGCAAATGCCTTTACACACCTTTAATCATTAATTACCAAATTTAATTATACTTAAATGACTTCGTTACGATTTATCTCATTCAAATAACCCGCTACATGCCTGTCCAAACCAGACGGTAATTTAGTGTATGGACACTTTCGGCATTTTACAAAAACACGTCAGTTGCCTACTCTAGAGCCTAGATCTAGGCAACCCCATCCCTATCGCCGTGAAACAAATCGATAGAAAAATCCCTGTCCAAAGCAGGCGGTATCAAGGAGGGAGGGTAGTTTAGTTAGCTTTATTTAGTTTCTGAAACGGACTTAAATAACCTACTTTAATTGCGACGTTTATTGGAGTTTTGGAACTCTTAAATTTTACCATACAAAATGTTCTTCCGAAACTCACTATTTTACCCCTAAAAGCGGAAGCGAATTTAGCCAAAAGTCTTAAAATGTTTTAGCAGACGACGCATAGGACTATTTCTATTATTTTAGAATTGATGGCGTTTTCCTTTGGGCCAGTTTTCCGTTGCTGCCTCAGGCGGCAAAAAATCCGAATTTGACGCTATGCTGCTACCGGATCAAACAAATTATTGACAATCGCAAATGTCAATGGAACATTCCCATGAAAGTGACATATTTTTTCATTGTCCAATGGAACACTCTTTTCGTCTGACTTAGGTAGGAAATAGCTGTGCTCAGGAGAAGCTAGGTATTATACTAGTAAACGCTGCGTACTCCATTGGTAGGGTGTAAAATTCGAATCATGAACCGATAAATGCAAGTTTGCCATGTAAATCCATTGGTGTTACGATCACGTGATCGTGACGACACAATAAATGTTGTAGTATGCATATTCCATTGGAAAAATGTCACATTCCCATCGCCCTAATTGCCGGAACAAAATCGTGAAAGCCGAATTTCCCTTCCGAAAAGTAGTTCAGTTCAGTTCTACTCAATTTGGAGCTTGCGCAGTGCCGTTCTTTGATCATTTTTGATGCACTTTACCACACCCACTTTGCTTTTCGACCTTTGGGATATCCAACTGGGCCTAGGCTTTACCAACGCCATCTACATTTTTTCTAGGGACATGAATATGCCTGATTATTTCACGATCGCTCCGCGTTGATTACATCACTACTTAGCATGCCGACGTTCGAGCAGACGATAATTATGAAACGATAGCCCATGAAATTGTATTCCAATGGACTTTTTAAGCGCCATGTTTCGAATTATTATTGCCGTGTTGGCAACTCAGTAGTGCTGGCATGGCGCTGGGAGTTCAAGGCTAATTTTACCAATGGAGCATGCACCGCGTCTCATCACTACTGAGCTTAAACCATTGGAATACGCAAAGGTTTTTCGAGCGCCTCCGGCAGTAAAAAATCTGACCAAAGGAAAACGCCATGAGAGTGTGTATTCTCACCCCCGGGTGGAAATAGCCTACGCGCTATTCTCACCCCCCCCCGGGTGAAAATAGCTTATACGCTATTCTCACCCCCTCCCGGGTGAAAATAGCTTATACCCTATTCTCACCCCCCCTACCACGTGACCTCCCGCGTAACGCCATGCGGCCAGAGAGAATTTAGAAGGGGAGTGGAAGCAGAGAGATTTTAGAAGGGGAGTAGAAGCAGAGAGAATTTAGAAGGGGAGTGGAAGCAGAGAGAATTTAGAAGGGGAGTGGAAGCAGAGAGAATTTAGAAGGGGAGTGGAAGCAGAGAGAATTTAGAAGGGGAGTGGAAGCAGAGAGAATTTAGAAGGGGAGTGGAAGCAGAGAGAATTTAGAAGGGGAGTGGAAGCAGAGAGAATTTAGAAGGGGAGTAGAAGCAGAGAGAATTTAGAAGGGGAGTGGAAGCAGAGAGAATTTAGAAGGGGAGTGGAAGGAGTGGTTTGGAATGCAGCGCAACGTCGTCTGCTAAACGTTATCTAGGCAGGTCGATTTCCGGTATGATGCGTTTGTAACGGAGAGATTTTAGAACACGTGACCGGAAACTCGCCTACCCCAAAAAGCTCATCGCGACATCTTGTTTGGGCGTCATCACCTTTAATAGAGTCAAAGGGGGGCCTTCCACTCCCCTTCTAAATTCTCTCTGGTGGAAGGAGTGGTTTGGAATGCATCGCAACGTCGTCTGCTAAAACGATTTATCTCAAGCATGAACGAAATAGTGAACAATCCAGGACTTAACAGCCGTACCTTTGCACGTACAAACCGAGACATCCACTAGTTGTAACAAAAAGGGGGTGGAAAGATAGGCGGAGGGGATGGAAGTTTGAGAGAGAAAAATAAATTGGGGACAAATTAAGCTGTAATTTCCGTTTTTGCTAACGCCATCTGCGGGTGAACAAATAAAGTATAATATTTGAAATTTTGAAATCTAATGGCGTAAAACGTTATCTCCTGTTCAATTTTCTTCAAATTATTGAAATTTGGTCGTTATTTAAGTAAAATGGTTAAGAATAAGCACTGTGTGTTTCCAAACTGAATCAGTGATAATCGGTATTTACAGCTTACCTCATTTCTCCCTATTTACATAAACCACATTCTATATTTCGTGTATGCCACTCTCTCACGTGACCTTTAATTCTGTCCCTAAAATGACGTAGTTCCGCTGGCGCGAATTTGTCTCAACAGGGGGAACTACTAGTCGCTTGTTACACATAGTGGACGGGTTTTTTCATTAAAGGCATGTCCTGGATTGTTCACTATTTCGTTCATGTCTCAAGAGAACACCGGAATTAATTTAAAACTTAGGGAAGGTTTTCATCCTTGTATCATCATGGATGGACGTTCAAAGTCGAAATCGAAATTCGGAGTGGTCATCAATCGAAGTACTTCATTTAAAAGGAATGGTCATAAAAGTCAAAATTCAAGCCAAATAGGTATGTATCCTAATAACCAAGGCACGCAATCATCTTAAAATTCCTAGTGTTAATTTAAAATTAATTCCTTTCAATGTGCAACTGATTTAGCCGCTAAAACTCGAGCCAAACTGAAGCATGCGCTGGCTCTTAACAAAGATATAGCAAAAGCGCACTCTTTATTAAAATTAGAAAACCCCGTCCTTAAATCTCAACTGACTAATTTATATGCCACAGAACTTAAATTTACACAGCTGCAACGGCAACTATTAGTATGCTCTTATGATTAAACTCTAATAAACTCATACGGGGACTTATTAATTATTATTATTATCGATTAACATTGGGTAATAAAACCACTTATGAACACGGTTAGCCAATCACTCTTACAGTCTGTTCGTGAACATTGTAATGCCATGAGCATACTTTAGAAAATCGATAATAACCAGCAAATATACTGGAACCATACATCATCGAACTCCATTAACTTAAAGTAAACCATCAAAATCCACAGTAATTAAATTTTGAAAGCCTTGTTTAATATCTTATATTATATAACCCTGTTTTAAAAAACGACTTAGATTGGAAGTGGAGGTAAATGATCCTAAACCCAAACTGTTTCATGGCCAACCTATGAGGAAGCCATATTTTCAAAAACTTTATACAATCGAAGAAACAGTATCGCAGGCTGCGGCTGCACTTTCCTCCAATGCAGATTTCTTCTCATCCAAGAACAGTGTCCCTATTGATGAAGATATGACTGAAATTTACGATGTTTCACTTTTTAAAGCCAAAACAATGCCGATTGTTGCAAAGAAGAAAATTGGAAAAACTGTCCCGAACGTTCCTAAAAAGGGACAAACATCTCTGGCCTTCAAAGATGCACTGCAGAATCAAACGTGTCACTTAACTCCAAATCCACTTCAGCAACACTTATCAAGCGCTACTACGGCTCTCGCGCGGTTTTTAAAGCTACACCCACTGAGACGACTAATCACGAAGCGTGGGACATGGAATTGAAATCGATGATTTAAAAAACTATTGTCGAATCGGATAAGAATAAGAAGCAAGCTTTGTCAGGCAATGATGTCGGAAAAATTAATCCCAAAGATAAAGTTACTTCTACTCAGTTGTTGATTCGTTTTTACAATTTTTAACAATGATAGTCTTATTTTTTTTATATTTAATATTAATTAATTTATATTTAATTTAAATAAGTTGCCTATTGAAATTTTAAATGATTCATTTTTAAAATTTTTAACACTGATTGTCTTATTCTTTTTTATATTTAATATTAATTAATTTATATTTAATTTAAATAAGTTGCCTATTGAAATTTTAAATGATTCGTTTTTAAAATTTTTAACACTGATTGTCTTATTCTTTTTTATATTTAATATTAATTAATTTATATTTAATTTAAATAAAATTCAACCAATTGATTTTAGTATTCATGGAAATGTTTTGATTTTGAAATTTCGTGGGTTATTCTATGTTCACCCGGGGTAGACTTCACTGGGCGGTGAAAATAGCAGCCAAGCTATTTTCACCCTACCGCAGCCCTTACCTCAATTCTTAGTCACGTGGTAGGGTGGATATAGCCTCTACGCTATTTTCACCTAGGGTAGGAATAGGCTTCCGCCTATTTCTACCTGGGGGGGGGTGAGAATAGTGACACTCAAAAATAAAATTAAACGACGTAAAAACACAATAAATCAGCATAAAAAACCTGAATAAAAAATAAAACAGCATAAAAAACCTGAATAAAAAATAAAACAGCATAAAAAACATAAACAGCATGAAAACTCAATATAGCATAATAAATGAGCATAAAAAATTAAAAATACAATAAGCCAGCATAAAACACAAAACAGCATAAAAAACTATAAGAGCATAAAAACAGTGTAAAAACACAATAAATCAGAATAAAAATACAGTAAACCAGAATAATATGTATGTATATGTTGCATCCAGACCCTGAAATTAAACTAAATTTCTTTTATTCAAATTTTGAGCGTCTGCAATAAATAAATAAATGCTTGCTTTATTTGGATATCCTTTTAAGAAAAAAATTCTTATTTACAAAAGGGTCCGATTAAATTAATTTCAAATATAGTTAAGTAATTAAATTTAAGATCCATTTAAAAAGATTCGAGTAGTCGCGTTGTCTAAAAAAGTTTTGAGATTGTGTTTAAAATTATTTATGTTTTTTTAATTGTTGGCGGTAGCTTATTCCACATATATAATGTTTGGTACTTTTAGTTCTGTAACGGGACGAAAAAGGTTCCACCGCGAAATTCGTCAATTTACCACGAGTGTTATGGGATTGATTTGTGGCGGGGAACCAGTCACTGACGTACTTGGGGGCAGTTTTATTTTTAATCTTGAACATGAATATTAGAAGGTTCATTAGGTATAACTTATTTAGGTCCATTAACTCGGCACCTTTTCTAGCTTCGGAAGCGGACGATTAATTTCGCGCAGCTATTTTGGACTAAATGTAATTTTTACGCGTGATTACGGAAGTTGGCCCAGCAGGTACGACTGATGAGATTAAACAAGATGGCCCCGGTTAGATTAAAGCTCCATTGAATGAAGTATACTTTTTTGTTTTAATCTATGAACTTCTGACAGTGTATGTGGATAAGTAAAAGAATACGCGTGAGGAAATTTTGGTTTTCGTGGTTTTGAGGTTGCCAAAGGATAGAAATCCAAGATAATCTTATTAATTAGATTAATTACAATTATTTTGAATTCGTTTCGCGTTAGGAGACCTTGATAATTAAAATAAAAGCGTTCAAAGTGAAAAAATAATCTTTTTGAGGGAGCCTAAGGTTACGAAATCTCTAAAAAGACGTTGAATAACTATTCTAGATGTTGAATACGACGTTTCCCATCATGATTAGCCGTTATGAATCGGTTATTTGAGTTAATTTATTCTTAATTAGTGAAACAGACTCAAAGTTGCCAGGCTAACTAAAGTACGCATTTTTTTACGCAGCATCAGCGCCTTCTGTCGCTAATTTCCCCCAAGTACGCGGGTCCCTAAGGGCGATTTTCGTAAAATATTGTGGAAAAAATAACTTCGAAAGTTAAAAGGGATGTTTTTGATTGATACTGCTTGTTTATATTCGATTAACTAAAACGGTAGGGTTTCGGTAAGAGTAAATAAGCCCAAAAATCATTTTAGAGCAAAATCAAGCACACCATTCGATAGAGCGTAAAATTTAGATCTAAAATAACGGAGTGTCTATTTCTGCCCGAAACCCGGGCAGAAATAGCCTATAGTCGACTAAATCTGCCCGGGTCCCGGACAGAAATAGCCGCCCATTTATAGCAGACTAAAACTGCCCGGGTTCAGGGCAGAAATAGCAATTTAACTAAGGACCACTATTTCTGCCCAAGGGCATAAATAAGGATTAACCTATATACAGCTATATATGCCCGGGTTTCCGAAATTTGGAAACCCGGGTAGAAATAGACGGCCCACAGTGGAGTGGCTATTTTTGCCCGGGTTAAAAATCCGGGCAGAAATAGCCCTGAAACATTAGTCGGCTATTTATGCCCGGGTAGCCAAAAATTAATTCAAGCCCGGGCAGAAATAGACGGTCCACTGTGGGCCGTCTATTTCTGCCCGGGTGATCAAGTGTTCTTTCCAGCCCGGGCAGAAATAGTCGCCCATTTATGGATGGCTATTTCTGCCCGGGTGATCAAGTGTTCTTTCCAACCCGGGCAGAAATAGTGGCCCATTGATGGATGGCCATTTCTGCCCGGGTGATCAAGTGTTCTTTCCAACCCGGGCAGAAATAGTCTCCCTTTTATGGATGGCTATTTCTGCCCGGGTGAACAAGTGTTCTTTCCAACCCGGGCAGAAATAGTCTCCCATTTATGGATGGCTATTTCTGCCCGGGTGCTCGAGTGTTCTTTCCAACCCGGGCAGAAATAGTCGCCCATTTATGGATGGCTATTTCTGCCCGGGTGAACAAGTGTTCTTTCCAACCCGGGCAGAAATAGTCTCCCTTTTATGGATGGCTATTTCTGCCCGGGTGCTCGAGTGTTCTTTCCAACCCGGGCAGAAATAGTGGCCCATTGATGGATGGCTATTTCTGCCCGGGTGCTCATGTGTTAACATATTTTTTGCGATGACAAGAACCCTTCTATAAGCAAAATAAAGCAAACTCCATTTATTTAATTATGTGATTAACCGTAAAGCAGATCTACAATAGGACAGGCTTAATGGATATGTTTTCCCCACCTGCCAACCTCGAAAAAAAAAAAAAATACTAAACTAAACCTAAGTTTACTTTCTCAACCATGCAGTTTTTCTCTCGCATCGTCGTATAGATTATGAGTCCATAATTTGCCTAGGCTATTTATCAAATACCGCGTACATTACCAATTTATATCTTACCGTAATTTTAGAATTGTAATTTACCGTGGTAAAATTTTAAAAATGTTTGGTAATTTAACGTGGTGAATGTCCCTTTTTGCTTCATTCATTTTACCTTTTAAATCGTCATACAGCTGGATTATTGAAGTATTTTTATGACATTTACGTATATGTGCGGTTTAGATATTACCCATAGATTATCTCCCCATAAATTGGAGAAAATAAGACCCTGAGTTTTCATTGGTGTCGATAGTTCTATTCTTGGGTTATATCTGTCCAACCTATATAAACTACAGTCGAAGCTAAAATCAGATACTAAATTATATTTTTTATTAATACTTATATTTATATTATGAACAAAGTTACAGGCTTTTGAGAAAATGCGAAATGCGCTTATAATCATTTTATTGCTATCGGTACACTTTCTTCAGACGAATTTAAAGCGCACTTGAAATCACATCGCCATTCATAAAATCTGGATGGCTTTTTCTTTGATCTTAAACACTCTTCATGGTACCATTCGTGACAAATGTCACAACAGTACATTTTTTTCCCATCTTCAGGTTTACGACACACACAATAAACCAGCTCGTACACTCCTTCATGATAAATATTTATTGTTAAATTGTTAACTTTCGTGTAATGGAATGGTGTGAATTTGCTTTGAGTGAGACACATATGTAAGTGCCTCCTCATTGCGTCATTCTCGACTTGGTAGGTGAAAGCACCAGGGTTGAGGTTGAGGCAACTGTTAAAGGCATTGGCAACAGCATGGGCTCCACATTCTACTTCAACTTGTTGCGTAACTCTAACGCATTTAAGAACTATCTTGCTAATCTTTGAATTTTTGAACTGTGCACTTAGTCTCGATATTATTTCCGGTATTCTTACAGTACCGTTTAGAGAGTCGTAAACGGATATTTCAGCTTGACCATTGCTGTAATAGCCAGCTACACATATGTAATGGTCATCAATTCCCAAAATTTGAACTAGATAACCTTCATCCTCCACGGTGTTAACAATGAATGGTATTTTTGTCGGGAAAAAGTTGTGTAGTGGTACAAACCCCGCTGTTACATTTTTAAAAGACTGCTTAAAAAGTTCTTGGGAAACATCGATGATATCGCTTGACATATAAGCGTGGCTAAGAACGTTTTTTTTTCATGTTCTTTACTGAGGTGAAAGGGTTTTTCGATCCATAGATTTTCCTTTGCGTAAGAAATTTTGGAAATGTAAGCGACTTCCTCACGTGCCATTCTAACTGGAGTTCTTGGCTTTCGATTTCGAAGCAACCGTATTGGACTTCGAAACTCCGTTCGCGCATTATCACCAGCTTTCTTTTTTTCCACACCCATTACGGTTTGGTGTATACCTTTTGGTCTAACTCGTCCTTTCAAAATCATGGGTTCTTTAATAAGTGAAATGATGTTTTTCATACTATTAGCTGAATTTCTTCTTTCATGGTCCAAATCAACCTTTTTAACACGTTCTATAGCTGATTTAGCTTTGGGAGAGCTTTAATAAATTAGAAGATACGGTTCCGACGGACTGAAACATCGGTCCCATAAGCGCGGTTGAGTTCGTATCGGTGTTGGTAGGTGAAAAAATAGAAACGGTACAAACGGGTAAAACTTAACAGAATCTAATGATTTATTCGTCCTTTAAGAATTAAAAATCGCACTTGATTTATTGTTTCATGTCTAATTCACGCACAGTTTATTTTTAACTTTTTGGTTTAAATTCGCACAAAATTACGCCTTATAAAAGCACTAATTTTTCTTATTAATCTTAAAAATGCTCAAAAGTTTCTTTTATTTCTAGGGCTTTTTAGGGCCAAGCGCACACAAAATTTAACCTTAAACCACTTACAGGTTGCTCAGTTAGTCCTTTTTCTTGGGCCTTTTTAAGGGGGCCTAGCGCGCTCACAAATTTTCTAGCCAACTTACTTGTTGGACTGCTCGAGAGATTCTACTTTTTTCTTTTTATTTTTTGGTAGCTACTGGTTTTTTTTCTTAGGTGTATTTTTGGACCCACAATTCCTTTCTACAAAGGGCTTTTTTTCTTGTTGGCTCAAATCTTTAAAAAAACACCTGTTTTGGGCAAACATACCCGCACTAGCACTGACGTAGGGGTTTTTTTATTTTTACCTACGTTGAAGGGTTTTTTACGGTTATTCACCGATTCTGATAGAGAAAAACATGTTTACAAAGGGAATGTCGAAAACGACTTGAAAGGAAGGAAAAGTACAAAAATAGCACCATGACAAATTTTAAAAATATTAACAATGAACATTGCTCTTAACAAACTTAATATTTACAAGTTAAAGCATTGATTTTTACAAGTTAAAGCATTGATTACAAGCAAATTTACAACAAAATATTCCTAAATCAAAACACTTAAAATTTTAACAAAATCATTCAATTATTATTATCAAAAACTTTATACAAATTAACTAACTTCTAGGTCGCCCCTAAAATATCTCATTATTTTACACACTCCCCGCCCTTGAACTGTCTATACAGTTCAAGACAAAGCCTCTTTTTTTTTTACAGTTCTAAGTTATATAATAACTGGACGGGTCTCCTAAGTTTGTTACCATTGGATAATCTTACTAAACAAGATCGTACTATGCCATCGCGCCCTTTCGTTAGTTCTTGCACAACAGCCAACTTCCACATACACCGTGGACTTTTAGTATCTTCAATTAAAACTACATCTCCTGTTTGGAGTTCTTTGGTCGGTTGACTTTTGATTAATTTGAGATGATGAGCGGATCTAAGTTCTAGAAGATAATTATCTTTCCATCTAACCCAAAATCTGTCTAAAAGCGCTTGGCGATATTTTAATCGCTTCACTAATTCCCTTTTGCCGGCCGGTGGGAGCTCGCTAGTGGAATATACTTGTGATGGAAGTACGGTTAGGCGCTTGCCCACCAAAAAATGGGAAGGCGTAAGGGGTTGCGGCTCCCCAGGACTATCATAAACAAACGTAATCCGTCTAGAGTTTATAGTTGCTTCTATCTCTACGAGGAGAGTCTCAATTTCTTCATAGGTGAGGAGGGCTTGTCCAAGGACTTTCCTTAAGGAGGTTTTGACCGATTTTACCATTCTCTCCCAAAACCCTCCCCACCATGCTCCGCGCTCTGCGATGTATTTCCAAGAGATTTTTAGGCCTCCCAGAAATTCGGTTACTTTTGGACTTCTTATATTGTTTAGCAAAATTTTTAAATCCTCATCCGCTCTTTTGAAGGTCGCGGCATTGTCACTATAGATAACTCGCACTATGCCGCGCCTAGCTATAAATCTTCTGAAAGACATGAGGAAACTTTCAGTGGTCAAATCGGTGACCAATTCTAAATGGACCGCCCTTGTCACCGCGCACGTGTATAGGGCGATGTAACATTTCTTGTTTGGCTTCACGTAGAGGGGGCCCGCGTGGTCGATGCCACAGATCTCGAATGGAGGAGAAGGATTTATCCTGACATCTGGCAACGGAGCCATGACTGCCGTCGTTGGCTTTGCACGGAATATTTTGCACCGCGGGCATGACGTGATTATTTTCTTGATCAGTTGTCTCCCTCTAGGTATCCATAATTGCTCACGCGTTTCCACTAATACGTCATTCAGGCCAGCGTGTTTTAGTCTGATATGATTCGAATAGCCTATTAAGTACGCTATATGATGGCTCGGCGAGAGCAGCCATGGGTGCTTCTCCCTGTATGACATTTTCGCCGCGCCGAGACGCCCACCCACACAAAGTAACCCGAGATCATCGAGCTTCGGGTCCAAGGACCGGATTGGTGATTGTTTAGGGACATCTTCTCCCTTCTCTAAGTTTATAATCTCGTCTGGATAGCTTTCACTCTGCGCATTTCTAATCCAGTACCTTTCCGCGGCTTCTAGCTCTTTTGTATTTAGCACCCCTTTTGTTTTGTCATCTTTTGCTCTAATATTGTTTACGAATCGGAATATCCACGCGGTCAATCGCACGACTAGCTGTAGGCTACTGTATTTCTTGATATCGAAGACCGTTTCTCTGGATTTCGCGACTGAATTTATGTTTACCATAAACTCTCTCGTTGACGCTCTAAGCTCGCACGTGGCTTCTTTAGGTACTGTTTCTGTTTGCACGAAATTTTCAATTGGACAATTTTCTTCCTGAAGCCATTGTGGCCCGTGCCACCATAAATCGCACGAAGCGATATCTTTTAACGATTTTCCGCGTGTAGGGAGATCGGCCGGGTTTTCTGTTCCCGCAACGTGATTCCATGACTTAGGGTCAGTACGCGCCTGAATTTCTCGGACTCTATTTTGCACAAACGGCTTCCAGCGATTAGCTTCTCCGCGAATCCAACACAATGCGATGGTGGAGTCGGTCCACATTTGTATTTTGTCCAGTTTTACTGTTAGCGTTTCAACTAAGCTATTAGCTAACCTGGCACCGATAACGGCTGCCATCAATTCTAATCTTGGCACTTTTAAACATTGTGATTTTAACTCTTTTTTCAGTGGGGCGACCTTGGCTTTAGAAGCCACTAAAACAGTACTAACTAATCCATTTGCATATACATTTTTCAAATAAAAAACTGAGGCATACGCAATTACGCTCGCATCTACAAAACCGTGTAGCTCAATTGAGATAGGCGGTTCGTCTGAACAATTTTGAAAATAAAATCTGGGAACTTTAATTTTAATTAAGTTTCTTAACTCTGTGCACCATGAATTAAACTTTTCGGAGAACTCAAGCCCTAATTCTGCGTCCCAGTTTATTTTATTTTCCCATAATTCTTGCAAGAGCATCTTGGCAGAGATTGTAAACTGGGTAATAAAACCCAGGGGGTCAAAAATCCTGGCTACGGCTTTTAAAACCCACCTTTTAGTATTTAATCTGTTTAGTAAAAACGTTAAGAGCGGCTCCACATCAAACATTAAACAATCTCCAACTTCATCCCAGGTCAACCCTAAAACTTTGACTAGTCCTGGATTGGGTAAAGGATGGGTACCAGCTAAGCCCAAGGATTCATTGCCCCATTTTGCTCTAATTTCGGGGGAATTGCTGTGCCACTTCCTCAAATTCATACCTGCACTGGCCATGATTGCTTTAGTTTCTTTGATTAAGTTATCTGCTTCTGTTACTCCCATCCCCCCTGCTGCTAAATCATCGACGTACAAGTCTCTCAACAACGCTTCACTTGCTATGGGGTATTCGGCTAAGTATTTCTGCGCATGGACTTTAATTGTTGCGGCTAGCAAAAACGGACTAGCAGTTACGCCAAAAGGGACTCTAGTCAGCCTCAATTCTACTAAGGTTTGGTTGTCAGGACTTTCTAAACCTTTTACCCACAGAAATCTCAAAGAATCCCTGTCTCGCTCTACTATCCCTATCTGGTGAAAGGCCTTTTCAATGTCTCCTGTCACTGCAATTTTGTTTTCTCTAAAACGAACTAATATATTGAACAGCTCTGGGAGTAAATTGGGACCAGATTCTATGCAATCATTAAGTGAGGGAACGTTTTTGGCATGAGACGAACCATCATTAACAATTCTTAATTTTGTCGTGACACTTTCTACTCTGACAACCCCCCGATGAGGAAGGTAATACAGGGGTCCCTCAATCACGTGGTTTTCTGGGACTTGCTCAACAATACCCGTCTTTATTTGCTCTTGGATTATCGCGTCATAAGCTCTAAACGTAACGGGGTCTTTTCTTAGCCTTTCTAATAAGCTAAGGGTTCGCTTCTTGGCAACTTCATAGTTGTCGCCTAGATTATTCACATTATCTTTCCAGGGGAAAGAAACCTGGTACCTCCCGTTGTTAAATTGAATTGACTTTTGAAAATCCTTAATTACTTTATTTTCTGCGCTAAAATCACTAGCTTCTGAGGTATCGTTTATTCCTAAATGCTCTAAATCCCAAAATGCTTTTACTCTTTCTGACAGAAGGTCGTCCTCGCTCTCTGGCTTCACGGTAACTCTCATTACGTTAATCGCGTTAACTGCTACGCTTAGCGCTGCTCCTGCGACCTTGGTGGTACCGTGTAAGGTCCAACCAAGCTTAGGGTCAATAACAACTAACCTGTCTGATAGTCTTTCTACTGGACCTTTTGCAACTGCCCAAAAATAGTCCGCGCCTATCAAAATATCTAACGGGGCTTCCGCACCTGAACTGGCTTCGCTCTCTGAATCTGACAAGGTATACCCACGTTTCTCCATCTCACTAGCAATATCCCCGCTTGGGACGGTGAAAACTCCACCACTTATTCCAGGGGTCTCCAAAGCTTCTATCGTAACTGTTTCCTCGCTACGCGCATTCTTAAGGACTACTTTTACTCTATTTCGCACCATTGTTGTTGGGACGTTACTCTCAAATTTAAAAACATTAAGTTTTTCTTCCCCAACTTTCTCTAGTCCTAGCTCTCTAGACAGTTTCTCATTGATAAAGCACCTATGGCTTCCGCCATCGAATAAACATCTAACCCCTCTTTCATTCGGAGTTTATTTGTTGCTGGATAAAATGAGATATTGTTTCTGGTTACGCAGATTTTTGTAACAATAAGTTTTATCTATCGAAGGGATATCCACAGTTAGTTATTTTTAATTATGTGTCAATTGTACTTTATTTCACTTATGTGGAAAATATAACACTAATCAGACCTCGGGGGTGCCATTTGCCAGACAGAGAAACAAAGTGAAAAACTAGACGCGACAAAAGTGACAGAGGGGTGCAAGATCGAAATAAATTGGTAACTTGTGTTCACTCAGCATCAATACGACCTTTCTAGTTTTGCGCCGAGGTTTCTACTGCATTTCAGTTGATATATTTCATCCCCTTTTGGTTGATGAGGTCGTTTTCTCATCGCCTAACGCCTTGATCAGCACTGTTTCTTTTCTTTAACACGGAGTTTTCGTAGAGGCCTTAGCATTTCATTTTTTAAGAAGTGCGCTTGAATGTTACTGTATTTTTGATACTATATTATAAATGGTATGTGTGTCGTTTTTATATTTCGTTAACAATTTTTTGTAGGAAAATTCAAGAAGAAACGTTCAACTCGGATCAAATATTCTGCTGAATATAAAAGGGGTCCACAACGTCACATTAAAAAGGGTAACGAAGAAAAACGCTTCAAATGTGATCAGTGTGACTATGGATCCACGCAGAAGGTTCATTTGATCGAACATCAACGCATTCACAGTGGCGAAAAACCCTTCAAATGTGATATGTGTAACTATGGATGCACGAAGAAGTATAATTTGATCGCACATCAACGCATTCATAGTGGTGAAAGACCCTTCACATGTGATCAGTGTGACTATAAATGCACGAAGAAGTATAATTTGATCAAACATCAACGCATTCACAGTGGTGAAAAACCCTTCAAATGTGATCAGTGTGACTATGGATCCACGCGGAAGGTTCATTTGATCGAACATCAACGCATTCACAGTGGCGAAAAACCCTTCAAATGTGATCAGTGTGACCAGAAGAAAATAGGGGAAGTACGTATTCGTACCTTTAGCTAGTGCAAGTCGTCCTTCTCTCCCAGAAACAAGCTATCGCTTTAAATTGGCCAATCAGAGATAGGCAGAGAACCGATAGAAATGTTTGAAGGTGCGCCACCATACCGTGAGAAACCGAACTACAGAGTATAGACGACGATTTCCGTCCTTCTTTCGCCCGGGTAGAATGACATTGAAAGTTATCGTTCAATTAAGAGTTAAAAATGGATAGTTCTGTCCAGTGTAATTTAGTATATCGTGAAACTAGTGACAAGAAAAGCCAGACAAGTTTTAAAGGCAAAACTAAAGGTATTCAAGTAGAATTTTCGCCAAATTCGAGTGACTCGTTAAGCCTCGGCCATAGTAAACTCAAGAAGTCAGGTACCATAACAAAATCAGCATTCAGCTGGATAGCAGACGAACCTTCGAAGAAAATAGTTACTTGTATTCATCCGCGGTTTCCCGCCAAAAAAAGCGGATATTCAGTGGCGCGAAAAAACCGATAAAGTGACGTCTCGCGAAATAGCTAAGAATACGTACTTCCCCTATTTTCTTCTGGTGTGACTATGCAAGTACACGGAAGAGTAATTTGATCAATCATCAACACATTCACACTGGTGAAAAACCCTTCAAATGTGATCAGTGTGACTATGGATCCACGCAGAAGGTTCATTTGATCGAACATGAACGCATTCACAGTGGTGAAAGACCCTTCACATGTGATCATTGTGACTATGCCAGCACAATGAAGAGTCATTTGATCAGACATCAACGCATTCACAGTGGCGAAAAACCCTTCAAATGTAATCTGTGCGACTATTCCAGCGCACAGAAGCCTAGTTTGACCATACATCAACAACGCGTACATAATGGTGGAAAACCCTTCAAATGCCATGAGTAAGACTTTAGGTGCACTGGCAAGAGTATTTTCATCAGGCATCAACGCGTTCAAAGTGGGGAAAAGCCCTTTAAATGTGCTCATTGTGACTTTACTAGCGCATGAAAGTTGGTTTTGATCACACATAATACCCTTCATAATTGAGAAAAACCCTTAAATATAAGAGTTCTTTTATCGGACATGTCCGCATTCACAGCGGTGAAATACCATTGAAATACGATTGCCGACAGTAATTGGTCTTGATATTCGATCGAATTATTCGTCATAGACGGTCACGCGTGTAGGCCCACCCTTACTCCCATTCTTTAATGAACTAAGAAAATAGCTTTCCCCCAATCAACTCTTAGTATCTTTAGAATTGTCTCTCTAGGGAGTGGTAAAATGGTGAAATTCCACGCTAAGCAAATTAGGCACATTCCCTCAGTAGGAGGAGCTATCTTCTTAAGCCACACCCCTGAACTCTTCATTTAAGGCCATCCGGTTTCTCCTTTCCATCAAAACTAGCTGAGGTTAATGACAATACCAAAAAATATATAGATATAATAAAAAGAAAACTTACACATTGTTGTTTAAACTTGTTCGCTCTGTGTAATATGAGAAATCGCCCCTTTTTCCTAAAAATTAATTAACCTTTGGATCGCCAACATCGTGCACTATACTTTCTATAAACTCATGACGTCAAGAAGCTCTTACCTAATTGGCTAGTTTCCTCGCGAAGAAGAAATGGACTTGCCCAACAAAATCTCTGTCCCCTTTACTACTGCTCCATAGGGGCAAGCTATATTTCCGTGGAGTACTTTAAATGGAGTAAAACGTAAGTTTAATTAAATTGCCTTAAACACAAGTGTACAGTCTATAATGCGTGCGAACCACCGTGTAGCCTTAGCGCCTTGTTTGACGCTGTACAACCCTAGCACATTGGAGTAAATTATTTTGCCTTGTTATATATTTTAGACCAATGACCTTGAAATTACCACAATCACTTGTTAAAGGCCAGAAAGGCCGACAAATAGTATGCCACGATATTCTGTTTGTTCTTGAAGGAGACATTTCTCACCGATTTGTCCAAATCTTTAGGAACAGACAGGAGGGGAGGCCACCATATTCTTGGTGCCAGGGAGAGTAGTGACTGTCCGCTGACAGCTTGTATAAATTTCGCCAAGGTCTAGCGTTTAACAAACAATACAAAACACAAAGTTCCAGATGAAATGAAACACACTTGCGATATACTTAATATATTTTTGAATTGATTACTAACGAATGTGTTTTGGTAGGATTATATTTTATCTGCCTAACCTAACCAACGCTGGTTTCTGACTAATTAGACCATGGGACTAAAGTAGAAAAGAAAGCCTAAGAGTGCCTAAATGGTCGTAAATCACGGAAAACCTAGTTTCCTCATAGACTTTTTAACCAAGGAGACCAACGGGAAGTAAAATACAGTTAATTGTAATTAAAAGTGATTTATATTTTACCAATTTAACCTTTTTTACCATTGAAAACAAGTAATTCTTGAAAATTAAACGATTTACATTGACGGCCAAATGACCTCGCAATTCTATACTTTAGTCGGATTAGACCTACTTAACTCTCACCAAGATTCTGTATTGTCCCGGACTGATGGTTTTAGTGGTACAATTTCGGTATGAGTGAATAAGGTCAAAAATCATTTTAGAGCAAAATCAAGCACACCACTCGATAGAGAGTAAAATTTAGATCTAAAATGGCCGCCGCATTTTTGAAATTTCCAAAAAAAAAAAAGAAAAAGAAAATCCCCCATAAGAATTGCCACCTTTTCCAAAATATTGATGTTTAACGTTATTTTAGGTTAGGTTTAGTTTGGTAAGGTTTGGTTAGGTTGGAAAAGGTGGCAAATTATTGGCCCTCTAATGTTTTCCACACTTTTTTGACCTTGTACTGCAAAATTTTCTTTTTTGGTTTTTTTTTTTTTGGAAATTTGAAAAAAGCAGGGGTTATTTTAGGGCCGTTGCTATTTCTGCCCGGGACCCGGGAAATAGCCTATAGTCGACTAAATCTGCCCGGGTCCCGGACAGAAATAGCCGCCCATTTATAGCAGACTAAAACTGCCCGGGTTCAGGGCAGAAATAGCAATTTAACTAAGGACCACTATTTCTGCCCAAGGGCATAAATAAGGATTAACCTATATACAGCTACATATGCCCGGGTTTCAGAAATTTAGAAACCCGGGCAGAAATAGACGGCCCACAGTAGAGTGGTTATTTTTGCCCGGGTTAAAAATCCGGGCAGAAATAGCCCTGAAACATTAGTCGGCTATTTATGCCCGGGTAGCCAAAAATTAATTCAAGCCCGGGCAGAAATAGACGGTCCACAGTGGGCCGTCTATTTCTGCCCGGGTGATCAAGTATTCTTTCCAGCCCGTGCAGAAATAGTCGCCCATTTATGGATGGCTATTTCTGCCCGGGTGATCAAGTGTTCTTTCCAACCCGGGCAGAAATAGTGGCCCATTGATGGATGGCTATTTCTGCCCGGGTGCTCGAGTGTTCTTTCCAACCCGGGCAGAAATAGTGGCCCATTGATCTATGGCTATTTCTGCCCGGGTGCTCATGTATTATCATATTTTTTGCGATGACAACAACCCTTTCTATAAGCAAAATAAAGCAAACTCCATTTATTTTTTTAAATTTTTAGTCTTTATAATATAAGCTAGCTATATATTTTTTCTCTTGTATTTAAATTTCAATGGAAGGGAGCGAGATCAACTTTCAATAGAACCGAAAGTTCATAGATAACTTTTGATAATTGCTAGTGCAATTATGATATCCTTGTTATAGCGATATTATATTGTCCATTTATTCCAAAATCAATTTATTTTAACAATAAATATTCTTCAAAATGTTTGCGTATCATTTTGGCTTCGTTATGCCTTTCGCCTTTTTTCCCCATACCGGATTTTTCAAAGTTTATGATGTGTGTCCCCCCACCCCCAAGTTGGCTTGAACTTTGGAAAAAGTAATAAAATAATCATAAGCCAGGCCTTGAGATTTTCGTGGGCCAAGGTTACGATATTGTATCAATAGCCTGCACTGTACTTTTCGTTGAATTTAATTTATTGTTCGTGCAAACATAAGAAATGCATGAATATTAGTGAAGTTTTCAGCAATTATAATACGCACCTAATTCCTACAAAACACATCATTTTGTTATTGGCTCAACCATCGCCCACTAAATTCTTAAAAATAGCGTATATTTGTTACATTTTAACGAGGGGAGGGCCAAAAGCCAAAAATAAAACAAAAACATTATCGTTATTACAAATATGAAACATTCTGTCGCGAAGTGATTGGCTCCTCGGTTTAGACCTCGAAAAGTCACCGTGGGAAACATTTTCCGTTTAAAAGCTGTAGAGAGGTTGAGCAAGATTTTATAAACCTAGACATCTACCAAAATAAAGCATAAATAGCAATCAAACCCAGAAGGTCCAAACTGTTTTCCAAGCATAGATCAACTAAAATTATCCATAAAACACGATTTAACGTTATAACTTTAGACTTATATATTCTAATTAAGGCGGAGTTGCCATTTCGAGTAAAGTTAACCTCTCTATAGAGATGAATCAGCTACAATAAAGTTTTTATCCGCTGCGCAATTTCAAGTTGGTTTCCCAGTTACAGCCCGGACTCCTTTTCACAACGCGAATCTTTCAGTTTCGGATTGAAAGTGTAGTTTTCCCACCTAACACGTAGTGAGCGAGAATCGAATGAGCTTTTTTGTCAAATTAAAATGACGTTAAAAGTGAATATGCTTTTTGAGGACTGGGAATCCCTCATTAAGAACCATCGTGATTATTGTGACGCTAATAATTCACCCATCTTATCGAAAGCACCGCATTCAACAACAATTGAATCAGAAAACCAAAGATCATATCGAAAGAAACCATTACCAAAGAAGCTCAAGTATGCAAAGGTGAAATATGCATGCGTGAACTATGGTTTTTATGATTCTAAAGCGTCGGGAAAACGCCAATCATCAACATACAAGAGCGGCTGCCCAGCTTTTGTGAGTTATTCCGTAAACACTAAGTTTGAAAGACTGTACATTCATTCGTTGAATTTGGAGCATAATCATGAAACGGGACCATCACTCTACCCAAACTATCCTCAAAACCGTGCTTTTCAACGCAAGAATGAAGAATCGAAAGACTTTTTTGCTGAACTAGTCCAAGTCGGAGCGGATAACAAAAAATTGCTACACAAGTCATAGCATCAGAACAACGAGTTGACTTTCCAAAGTCATTACACAATTTTAAATCTAAAGTATTATCAAAAAGCAAGGAGGATAACGCAAAAAACTCTGCTCAAAGGCTTTTAGATAAGCTTGCAAGAGACAAAGAAGCAGATACGAACATGGTAAATATTTTTGTTTTATCTATATTGTTTTCAAAATATCTTCAGATAGTTTTATTTTGTTTACAAAAAAGGAGTCAATGTCGAAGAGTGGTTATATCTAGATTGCTCTCATAAGCTTTATTATTTATTTGATACCGTATAAGCAGCGTAGTATTTGCTTCCCAGTAAGTCATTACTAGTATTTAAAATTAATAATATGCAATGCATACTATGTGCTCCTTTTATTCACGGTGTACGAATATTTTCGCGGTAATATCTATTATAAAACGTGCAAATTTTCAATTTTAAAAGCCCTTTTTCAACCAAATATAATCAAGAGTACTTGTTTCAAATGTTTTGGTTGCCGATTGTAGATCAGAAGTAAATTATATAGTGTACTTATGTAGTGTTGGAATTGAAATTTTCACATAAGCGTAGCTCTAAACCTGCCTTTAAATGTTATTTGAATCTAGTGTCTTTTTGAAACGTTATTTGGGATGACACGCATGGTTTTAACGAGTGACCTAAATTAATTCTAGGTGGTCGAGTTCGAATATGATGAAAAAAGTTTCGAGTTAACTTTTGTTTTTTGGCAAACTGGAGTTATGAGGGAATCCTTTGCAAAGTACCCTGAGCATGTCTTATGTGACGCTACGTATTGTTTGAATTTTTGTCGTATGCCTTTGTACATAATAATGGTGGTTGACGGAAATAACTTAAGCGAGATAGTAGCCTTGAGCCTAGTCAAAATGGAAACCAAAGAAGTTATATTCAAACTTTTCTCTACGTTCATAAAGCACAATCCCAACATCGATAAAATTGTGATCTTTATGGTTGATAAAGATTTTACAGAGATCAATGTCATTGAACAACTTTTCCAAAATGTAACTGTTGAAATATGCCTTTTTTATGTTCTTAAGGCAATTAAGGCCAAAATCCATTCACTAAAAATGGGCAAGTCTTCCGAGAAGAAGGCTAAAATGTACGTTCAGAACATTGCCTATTCTTTTACTGAACTTGATTTTCAAAAAAATGTGGATTCACTATTGTCCGATGAAGAGTTGAGTCGTGAATTTCTAAAATATTTCCAAGACAATTGGTTGGTGATTAAGGAGAAATGGGTAATGTTTTATCGAAGGCAACACTTCAATTTGGGAGACACAACCAACAATAGATTGGAATCTTTGAACCAAAAAATAAAATCAGCCGTTTCAAAACGTAACAACTCGCTTGACAAATTTTATGAAGAAATGAAAAGCCTTTGCTCCTACATTAACTTAATTCGAGTGCAGAGTAAATTTAATGCAAAGATGAAAAAAAAATTCCATCCCATCCTTAAAGATCCTGACATGCAGGAGGCAGCTGAAGTGATTCGGGACGTTTGCGTGCCAAATTTTTCTGAAGAAATTGTCGAAAACATGATTATTGGAATGTCAAATTACACGAGTTGCTCACCAATAGATAACAGTTCGAATTATTTGGTGAAGTACAAGAGCAGTTCAAACGCAATCTGTGATGGGAAAACATGCTCTTGTTCTAAATTTAAAATGATTGGAATTCCCTGTTTGCACATCTTTTCAGTACGAAAACATCTAAAATTATTTCCCTTTGAAATCAAAATGCTTTCTCCAAGACTAAGTAGAGAAAAATGGGTTGGAAATCTAGAAACGGAGATGGTAGTGACCCAAAGCATGGCTTTCAAATCCACATCAAGAACTTGTCAACAAAGATACGCGTCTGCGCGTCCAAGACTGAATCAGCTTTTCGACGTAGCCACATCGTGTGGAGAAAAAACTTGGGTGAAAAGGGATAATATTCTGAATATGATGACTAAAGCCTGGGCCCTTCAAGAAGAAGTTAAGCTTCTAATAGGTAATAAAGTTTACGACGGAGATGATGAACTTGATGCTACTGAAATAATCGAGTCTGGTGCGAAGGACAATAGTGCAAATGAAGATTATCAGGCTAGTTCTAAATTTCACGGAGAAAGTGGTACTATAGATGACAACGAAGAGAACGACAGCGAAGGAGAAAGTGACAATGAAGAGAACGACAGCGGAGGAGAAAGTCACATTGCAGGAAACAGAGGGATAAAACGAAACAATAGTGAAGACGGAAGCGATTCAAGTAGCAGCGAAGAAAAATGTAAGGATGATATTTCAATGGAAAGAAAAAAAGACGAACGTGTAAAATAATGAGATATTTTAGGGGCGACCTAGAAGTTAGTTAATTTGTATAAAGTTTTTGATAATAATAATTGAATGATTTTGTTAAAATTTTAAGTGTTTTGATTTAGGAATATTTTGTTGTAAATTTGCTTGTAATCAATGCTTTAACTTGTAAAAATCAATGCTTTAACTTGTAAATATTAAGTTTGTTAAGAGCAATGTTCATTGTTAATATTTTTAAAATTTGTCATGGTGCAATTTTTGTACTTTTCCTTCCTTTCAAGTCGTTTTCGACATTCCCTTTGTAAACATGTTTTTCTCTATCAGAATCGGTGAATAACCGTAAAAACCCTTCAACGTAGGTAAAAATAAAAAAACCCCTACGTCAGTGCTAGTGCGGGTATGTTTGCCCAAAACAGGTGTTTTTTAAAGATTTGAGCCAACAAGAAAAAAAGCCCTTTGTAGAAAGGAATTGTGGGTCCAAAAATACCCCTAAGAAAAAAAACCAGTAGCTACCAAAAAATAAAAAGAAAAAAGTAGAATCTCTCGAGCAGTCCAACAAGTAAGTTGGCTAGAAAATTTGTGAGCGCGCTAGGCCCCCTTAAAAAGGCCCAAGAAAAAGGACTAACTGAGCAACCTGTAAGTGGTTTAAGGTTAAATTTTGTGTGAGCTTGGCCCTAAAAAGCCCTAGAAATAAAAGAAACTTTTGAGCATTTTTAAGATTAATAAGAAAAATTAGTGCTTTTATAAGGCGTAATTTTGTGCGAATTTAAACCAAAAAGTTAAAAATAAACTGTGCGTGAATTAGACATGAAACAATAAATCAAGTGCGATTTTTAATTCTTAAAGGACGAATAAATCATTAGATTCTGTTAAGTTTTACCCGTTTGTACCGTTTCTATTTTTTCACCTACCAACACCGATACGAACTCAACCGCGCTTATGGGACCGATGTTTCAGTCCGTCGGAACCGTATCTTCTAATTTATTAAAGCTCTCCCAAAGCTAAATCAGCTATACATTTTGGTGCCGAAACCCGGGATCGAGGTGTTGGATAATGAGACTTTAGATCGGTTTAATTAAATAGAACAATGGCGAGTAACGATTTAGCTAAACAAACGGCTAGGCGCGAAGCGGTGAGAAGTCGGATTAAAACGTCGTTAGATAACATAAAAAATGAACTTCAAAACCCCGTGGTTAACGAAGAACAATTGGCGGACGATTTAGCACAAATCAGTACGCGAGAGAAAAAGATTACCGCGTTAAATCAGGTCATATTTGATCTGATAAAAGATGACGATGATCTGAAAAACGAGCTAGCCGACGTAGAAGATTGGGTTGACGAAATAACCTTATGGAAGGATCGAGCAAAGCGCTATATGGATAAGATGCAACGGAACGCCAGCTCAGCCGCCAGCGTAACCTCAGGCCAAGGAGGACCGCCTTCGAGCCAATCCAGCAATACGACGCACTCCACGAGCAAGAAGAATGTCAAACTACCTCAGATCCAGATAAAGAAGTATAATGGAGACAGCAACCAGTGGCAACGTTTCTGGGGACAGTTTCGTGGAACCATCGACCAGGACCCAGAACTCTCTGATACCGATAAGTTGATTTATTTACGCTCATTTTTGGAAGGGGAGGCTGAGGAAGCCATAAGAACTGTAATTGACGGCGAAGGTAGCTACGCCTTAGCCATTCACACGTTAGAAAAGCGTTTTGGACGCAGAAGTATGTTAATTAATACACGCATGAACAATATTTTACAATTACCACCTGTTTCTAAAAGTAATGACATAAAGGGATTGAGGCATTTGCATGATACGTGTCAAATCGAGGTACGAAGTTTAGAAGCCCTTGGAATATTATCAGCTAGTGACGGAGAACTCATGGCGCATATTCTGGGTGGTTTGTTACCTATTGAACTTCTAGAGCGTTTTGGAGATGACCCCTTAGGACAGGCAGATGTCTGGAAAATAGACGATCTTTTAAGTTTTTTGGGAAAAGCGATAGAGGGTAAGGAGAGGGCCATATCCATTCACAGAGCGGGGAGTCAACATAAAACAAGTAGTACCGTGCAAGTTGAAAAGCCCCATAGTAAGCCCGTCCCTAAGCCCGTCCCTAGTTATAGCGGAAGAAGTAGTTCCGCCGCTGCCTTGAACACAGCTGTGTCACCTGTCCCAAGTTCCCGCTTTGGAACGTGTGTATTTTGTGAAGGTCCGCACCCTTATTATACGTGTACCAAATTAACCGTTAGTGAAAGAAAGGAAATAGCCCTTAGAAAGCAGGTTTGTTTCTTATGTATGCGATCTGGCCACGTAGCTGACAATTGTAGAGGAAAAATACAAAAATGTAGAAAATGTCGTCGTAAACACCATCAGTTATTGTGTGACGATGAGAAAAATGAAAATCAAGATAACCCAAGTGATATTAATGTAAATACCGCAGCGCAGAGCGAGCAAGTGCAAACAAAAGAAATTATGCTGCAAACAGTTAGGGCATAAGAAAATAATATATAGCTCCCTATAAGTATGAAACTCTCCATTTAAGCCATGTAAACAGCATTTCATCCATTGAAATTTTTAAAAAGTTTCTAAAGCCACCCGTTAGGAACTTTTGGCGTTAAAAGAGCTGAAATATTTGTTTAGAAAATTTTCAAATTTTATATAGTAATTAAATCGTTAAATGTCTTGAAGTTATTATTAGTATGATAATTATAACTGATTATGTGCATGCCAGAATTATCATAATAAATTAATAGATGGTGCGAGATTTCGACGACCAAGGCAAGGTAAAGAGTGTCTCGTGTCTCTACGGGCGTGGCCAAAATTCCCCGGCCCATCGTGTTTTTCGCGGACACCTTAGGTGGCGGTTTCGTCCCCCTTTGCTCGTAGTGCCAAAACTTCTCCCACTGGTCATAATTAGGAAGCGCGCCAAATTTGGAAGCAAATGCTGTAGTAGTTTCATACTTATAGAGAGCTATATATTATTTTCTTATGGTACAAGCGATAAGAAAGGAGTGAAGACCCTTGCGAAAGAGGACATTTTATACGCCACAGCTTACCGACAGCGCCCTATACTAAGTATTACCATTAACCTCAGCAAGTTTTGGTGGAAAGGAGAAACCGGGTTACACCGCGCAGGAAAAAGTGGGGAGAGAACTTTCACAACTCTATGCAGAAGGGTTTGTACCCAGGTTTTCCACCCCGTGCCACAGTCCGGGATCGAACCCGGGACTCTCTTGCTGCGAGGCGAAAGGTCCAAAAGCTGAACACTATTTGAATTTATCGGTAGAGAGTTCACTCGTTTTTCGAAAAATGTTAAAAATCCATTCGGATATTCTAAGGGAGCGGTAGCGGGACTCTCCTGGTGCGAGGCGAAAGTGCTAACCTCTTCACCAGCCCACGCACCTACAATTACTACCTAATGGCTTGATGCCACTGTTATTGGGTATTTACAAACCAAAACGATTGAAAAGAAGTTTAAAGATAAAATTAGGTCCAAAAGCTGAACACTATTTTATCGGTAGAGAGTTCAATAGTTTTTCGAAAAAAAAATATACATTCGGATATTTTTACTGATTTGAACGTTTTTGAAAGCGTCCTTAGTTTTAGACAGTAGCTACAGGTCAGTGTTATTTAACATTATCTTATATTAAAGGGATAGGATCAACGTTTTCCGACTAGTGCAAGATGAGGGCAGTTTTAGGTAAAAAAATGTGCCTAAAATTATGTGTGCCAAAAAAAATCGAATTAAAACGTTTAAAATTAAGAAAAGTACGTTTGATATTTTGAAATTTAAACTAGCCGCGAAATACTGCCCAACTTGTTTTTCACACTATGACGTTGTAAATGTCTCTTGATTCATTGGTTGTTTGGAAATAGGAGAATGTAGGGAACTCAAGTTGAGGATAGTAGGTTTTTTTTCCGTCGTCTGCTACAGGAGCCAAATAGAAAATGTCATCGTCGACGTCGAGTCGTAGCTCGGAATCCGAAATATCAGACGGGCCTGACTCTGTAGTAGAATCCGATAGTATAGACCCGGTTGAATCTTTCGAAATTCGTGAGTCAAGTGAGGAAAATTCAAATTCGGATAATGATGGTCAGGAAGAATTTGGTATTCAACCTTACCAATTTGAGCCTTTGCTTCCGGGAGAGCCTGCTGTGGAAGGCGAAAACTTGCCTGCGATGGAAGTCAAAAACAACGCACTTTCTACGACATTTTGGCAAAGGCTTAGTTTCCATGATCGATTTTTTTATTCTAAGTGGCCCTAAATTCAAGCTTTTAAGATTTATTTTTCAAATTAAATGTGCTAAACCTCTTACTTAAACGATTTAATTGCTATGAAACTATTTAGCTTCTTTCACGCCTCTCAAAACACGTAAATCGAAATAAAAGTTAAGGCCAAGTTTATTTGTGATCCACAAGTGAAATAGTATGAAAACTACTGTTAGTCGTAAAGCTACCATATCTTCAAATAAGAGGAGCGTATGGAGGGGTGGGTAGATGTTTCAACCGTGTTTTTGCCAAACGACGCAGGAGGGGGTAGTGATCGGAGCAGTCCCAAAAAACAATACTTTTAAAAATTAATTAAAAATAGTTAAGTTATTAAAAGTATCAATATATATATATTTTTGAAAACGTAATTTTAGGTTCTATCTGATTTTAAAATATGAAATCTTTTCATTAGTAGTCAAAACATCGATTCTATTCCTTTAACACCCCAGGCGAATTTAACCCATTAAAGGAATAGCGACGTGATTTAAAAATTATCTCAAATCTAAAGAAAACCTTACTTTTTTGAGAGTTTAAACTCTTCTGATTCCAAAAATATGCTTGAATAATATTTAATTATGAGGGAAAACACAGAAAAAACACTTTGAAAACTTGAAATTTGGGGACAAAGGCAAATTTGCGGAGAAGATCTGTGGCGGGTTTTTCACCTTGCTACGTCGTTCACGGCATCTCGCGGAAAAGCCAAGCGCGAGTTTACTAATGCGGCGCGCGCGGGAATCTGAATAAATTAGGCTTAGCACTTAGGCGCGCCCGAGACTCCCGAGTCTACTAATGCTGCGCGCGCGCGCGCGAGCAAAGAAAATATAGAACTATCGTCTGCGCGCGAATCTGAATAAATTAGGCTTAACGCTGCGCGGCGGCACTAACAGGCGCGTCACGTGAGCGACATCTAGAATGAAAATTTCTCCTTACTACGTCATCAAACGAAAGAAAATCTCAACTAGGCCTTTTCCAAACACAAAACTTTGATTGCAATTTAATAAATTTCTACGAAACCAAATACAAAAGTAAACATATCATAATAAACTAGATTTTTCAAGGATTTTTTTCGCATTTTAAGTTTGTGGGTGACGAAAATTATGTCACTAACACTTTAAGTAATTTTTGGGAAATCTTGAAATAACAATTTAGCGTTTGGAGTAACTCTTTCCTATCGACCATGAAAATGAAAAATGTTTCATACCATCAGATCTTTGATTCTCCTTTCCAACTCTTTAATGACCCTATTGAGTCTTTCAATTTCGTCTATTTGCTTATTTATCGTTAAAGGGGAACTCTGCTCGGTTGGCGCCCCTTTAGTGAAACTTTCCTGTGTAGCTCCAAACGCCGAGAAAATGTGCTGCCGCCTAGGCGAAAAAGCTTGCAACTCAGTTTATTTCTAACGAATTTTCTACTCCCCCCCTTTCCCCCATCCGTTACCGCACCAACGACGAAGCCACGCTTCCTTTAGGTTCGCCAAACCCCCCTCCCCCATGGATGATGCCCGTGCCACGTGACCGTTGATGGTAGGGATAGCTTAAGAATGTTAAACGGGGGAACGAAAAACGCCAGACTGGGTTTTCATTTTGCCCCTATGTAGAGTAGTGGCACTCCATGTTAATTTCTCATAGAGCGTAACGTAGCCAAAGGCAGGCAGGTGCCTTTACTCTATAGACACTGCCATGATTACCCTGGGGACTGCGGTACCAAGAAGGGGTTCGGAGTTTTAAGAGGGCAAAGGTTTAAACTGAAACCCCCTAACATTGCAATACTATTAAGTTTTTTCTCTGTAAGAAGGAGGTACCTCCCCCCCTTTTTTTTCAAATAAGGGCAGGGTAGCTTCGACCACCTGAATAGTTTGACAACCAATCACCTATAGTTGATTCCTTTATTCCCTTTTCCCAATGCCATACACACGCCTTTCAATCCATTTTCTCGCTCTCTATATGCTAAAGGCTAGTAGCTTTGAATAGAAAGGTCTTTTATAAAGATTCACTATTTTTTTCGATTCGATATTTTTAACTTAAAATGAAACTATGGAGACAAATATCTATACTCCTGTTTATCCGCACTTGAGAAACCGTACTTGCCATTATATATTGGCTAATGCTCCTCAACTTCTACAATACTGTCAAGTGAGGTTGAACAAGAGTATATAATGAGCATTTTTATTTATTTCTTGGAAAAACTGAAAAAGTACATTGGTTTGAACGTTCTTCAAACGAAAGGGACGTGATCCTTCTTTATATCCTGTGAACACCTGACGTGAAATGATTTGGTTATCCCGATCTAATAGGGAGCTAACAACTGGCTAGGGGGAAGAGATAGTCTGACGTCACGCAGCCCCTCTTTGGTTGTCATTTTTGCGCGTAGAATACTGTTTCCAACCGTTAGGGGGATGAAACTCCAGTAAGAGATAGAAGGGTGTGACGTTTCAGGGTCAGAACTGTTAGCTCCCTATTCCTTATATCGTGTGATAATTGCGAAGTGTTTCGAACATACTTCTTTCTGAAATGTAATGACTCGTTAATTGCTTTACAATTACCTTTGCCATGTGTAATTGGCGAGTTGTTCTGGGTACAAGTGGCGATTAAATAATGTTATAATCACTGCAGTAACCATAATAGTGAGTAGCCCCTCGACGAGACTGAATTTTATCTCCATTTCTTCGGTGACCACATTCCAATGCACCTAAACATTTCTTTTATCTCCTTTTAAAATAATGAACGAATGAACTTGTATTGAAGGTAGAAATGTCAGAACCGGCCGATATTATGGGTGTGTTTGGGAAGCACTAGCCACCCGGAATTTCACTTTAAAGCAGAGTTGATACTAAGAAAAGGGTAGGAAAACCTCAATTACCCTCCCGAAATTAACACCATCCGCCAAGACTGAGAAATGGTATACATTCATGGATCTGGAGGGAATTCTTAGAACCCAAACAAAAATAAAACCACATTTCTGGTTTACAGACCCCCTTTACCTACAAACTATAGAAAATTTCGGAATATAAATACTGAGTAACCAACCCACAAGGGAGAGGCGGCCATTGGGGTATTCTCCCTCGCGCCAAGAAGAGACGTCAGAATGAGCCCGAGTTCACTGCTCGCGGGAGGCTAGCCAACTCGCACTGAATCTAGCGGGGTTTCTTGGCGCCAAGGAGGATACCGCAATGGTACCGTATTTAATTTCCGAAATGGTCTAGGTAGGTAGCAAGGCGGATTTATAAGAGAGGAGGTTCAGAGTCAGACAAAATGCACGTAGTCCGCAGTTCATAAAATTACACTGTGGCGTTCCCCAGTTACCATGATTACCACGACCCACTCACGGCAAGAGAGCGTACGTTCTCGCGCATGCGTTCAAGCCCCCTTTTTCTAGCCTCATCAGCTTGTTTATAATTTTGAATATTCCTCGTTTGCAAGAACGATCACGTGACGTGCGCCTTTACCAACGGCTTACGCGCCGATGCAAGTTTTTTATTTCCACATTTCCAAAACAAGTCTTCTCTCTTATACATCCTCCTTGCCTTTAGCGAGCCGGCGCAAAAATTTTCCAACACCATCACACCCTTACCCCACTCAAAGTAACTAAGCAAGTACCAGTCCATAACCTCTACCCCTTAATGCCAATAAGGATGAATACATACATCTCCTTTGCTAATTACCACCTGGTATTATCTATCATACGATGTTGCTAACAAAGACCAAAATATTTTGCAATGTGCTAAGGTTGTACAATACCCAACAATGGTCTAAGGCTGTGCAGTGCATAAGTTTTTTCTCCTTTCCTAAATCGTAGAAAATGTCTTTGGCCTACCTATTCTCTCCCAAACCTGTCTCGATTTATAGATACTATAGTTTGAAGCGCTACACCCTTTCCCTCTTGAAGCTGCCAGTTTAACAGCTCTATGATTAGACACGGTTATACGAGAAAGAATCACAACATTGTATAGAAAACCCTGGTTGTAAAGGCTTGTACATGTACACAAACTGGTTCTGATGTTGTAAGACTGAAGTCAGGCCCGAAATAGAGTAATGGCAGTACTACCTATGCAAACGGCATTCCTCCTATCTCTTAGCTCAGTGTCATGCCCCTACTGGGCGCGTACAGTATCCTCTGTTACAAAAGCGCGCCCAGAGGGAGGGATACACGGTTTTCACCCCTCTCTACCACCATTAGTCTGTACACTGTATCCTCAAGAAGTTTTTATAAATACGAAGTTTGAAAAAATATTCTAACTATTGCGACTGTCCACTTAAAATATCGCGAGTGTGCACTTAAAATATCGCGAGTGTCCATTTAAAATATCGCGAGTGTTCATTTAAAATATCGCGAGCGTCCATTTAAAATATCGCGAGCGTCCATTTAAAATATCGCGAGCGTCCATTTAAAATATCGCGAGTGTCCATTTAAAATATCGCGAGTGTCCATTTAAAATATCGCGAGTGTCCATTTAAAATATCGCGAGTGTCCATTTAAAATATCGCGAGTGTCCATTTAAAATATCGCGAGCGTCCATTTAAAATATCGCGAGTGTCCATTTAAAATATCGCGAGCGTCCATTTAAAATATCGCGAGTGTCCATTTAAAATATCGCGAGTGTCCATTTAAAATATCGCGAGTGTCCATTTAAAATATCGCGAGTGTCCATTTAAAATATCGCGAGTGTCCATTTAAAATATCGCGAGTGTCCATTTAAAATATCGCGAGTGTCCATTTAAAATATCGCGAGCGTCCATTTAAATTTTGCGAAGCGTCCAGTAACCCAGTTCAATTTCATTTTGGTTCTCCCAGTGTTACTAAGCCAAGAGGCTGCAGGGAGAAAGGCTACAGTTCAGTTTGACCATCTTGGCTGACGTAGAATGCCTCACAATCAAAACATGGCACTGAAGATAAAGCTGAGAGAGGGAGCAACTTCTCCCACCTCAATAATTTCAAACATTATTCACACGTCCTGTTAAATTATCAGTAACGTCCTGGTGTATACGTACTATATAAAAGTCACAAAATGTTTAGTCACTAATCTTTTAGATTGGTCAAACTTAACATTCGATTTTTACCTCATTTTATTTTTGATGTTCATTACCAAACACCACTAAAATAATTATCCTGATAAAACAAAGCATGAATTAAAACCAGGCACGGATATAGTTTTGATGCTTTTATTAATAGTTACCTATCATCTTCATATAAAACAGTTCCGAACACAATTGACTTCATGCGATATGAAGAAAGCTCAATTCGTTTCTTACTAACCGTCTTTCTGAAATCCGGTCCCTAAGAAAGATACCTAACCGATCGCTAAACGCGCCCGGCCCCAAGCCCCCAACCAAACCAAGTCGAATGATTTCTCAATTCCGCGAATTTCCCCTCTCCTATGACTATAACAGCATAGTACAAAAAAAAAGAAAAATTCCAAGAATAAAAGAAGTTCCCAGGTGCGAAAAAGAAAAACCGCTCCTCGCTGTCACGAAAGAATGAGGAAAAGGGGTGCAAAATGGACTGCAAGGTTTTGCGCTCTAGGCGAGCTTCATTTATATTGATACGTGGAGTCCAGGTTGAGGGGCAAATAGAGTCTTTGTAACCCACGTGACGCGATTCATCCACTCGTAGGGTATGGTCCTTTTTTCAAATTTTAGGCCACCGCCCCCAACGCGAGCGCCATCTAGCGTTCTAGATCGGTAATAAACCTCGCCGACGCTACCTTTAATGTTGTTTTCACTCTCTCTTTTCCCATGTTTGAAATTAAAACATTACGCTAAACAAAATAAGATTTCATTTTAACAGTAAATATTCTTTGGACTTTCATTGGCTGAGCGTATTTTAAAGGGGCAAGCAAGAAAGAACAAAGGTCCTAGCTGGGTTTCTTTGTTGCTAAAGAGGGACGTGTTACCAATCCCCTTAGATCAGAGCCAATCCTGGTTGGTATTTTCACAAATAAACCTAATTATTCACCCACCCACAGAGTTTGGTTCTACTTTAAGGGACGTAAGATTTGACAACTCATCCTGTACATTTAAAATGGGCTATGATACCAAAAGGGTCTCGTATTTCTGTGCTTAATTTCACACTAGTAAGAAATACCTCGGCTTCCAGTTCCCTGACTCGATCATCCCTGGCTTTAACTTCCCTGATAAGATCATCTTTGCTCAAGTGATCATAATAACAATCTTCCTCAGTCTTCATTTCCTAAAAACAAAGTTTCCCTAATTTTATATTTGCCTTAAACAGCCAATATTGTTATAGTATCTCAAATACCTCTTTAATCGCCACCCTTTGAAGGTTTACTAAACTCATTTCGGAATTTTGTGCCGAGAGTTTGTGAAATTGTAAAGCTTCCCTAAAATAAAATTTCTTTTCAAACAGAAGAAAACGAACATATAACAAGACAGGTTTCCCAATACATTGTAGCTTTCGCTATCAAAGCTTATAAAACATGCTTAGCTAGTTCAAAAGATTGTGACAACTGACACTGCAACTTTCTTCAAGATTAGCCTGATTAGGGAATTCCTCAAACCATTTTTTGAATACAACCAGCTTCGTATAAATTAATTATTCTGCTAGTATGTTTAATTTTTAAAATAACAAGAAAGATCTTTTTCTTTTCAAGGTATAATAGTTTTGATAGGTTTGGATCCGTAACATGCCTTATTGATACACAAGTTACAATTTATTCATCACTTACCAGTTTAAACGTTTGACCATAACACGACCATAGATATATATACGGGTCTAGATACCCTACTGAATCGGGGAAAATACGGAGATGACAGCTAGCAGCAGGCTGGGAAATAAGCATAATTTTTAAACTAGTCCTTGGGACCAGTGACCCCCTAGTTTCCGAAATAATAAACTGGTCTCCAGACTGGTCCCCACCCTTGTTCTCCTATAGATTTGCAATTAATAAACTAGTCATTGGGACCAGTGACCCTCACGTTTTGAATAAAAAAAGTGGTCCAAGCTATTAATAAACTGGTTTTTGACCTGTAAACCTGTCTTATTTCCTAGCCTGGCTAGCAGTTGACGCGATTTTCCCGGGGGAAGATACCTTGTGCGCCATCTATCGCTGAACTTTGAAAGCTAAAATATTGGATAAATAACTTTTGCCAGCGGGCGTGCTGATGCTTTGCAATAACAGCTGATATTTAAAGAGATTTAAGCGAATGTTTGTTCAAAGTAAAACTATTTCCTAATCTGAAGGGGAGGCCCTCTTATTCTGTTCGTAAGTAAATCAGTTTGTAAATAAAAACCTGTTGCTTCAAACCAAAATAGTTGATTTTTTTTGTCGAAGGCTTAAAATCATTGTTCTAGTGAATCAAGTCTTCTTCATCTTAGTTTGTTATATTTATTTAATTAATTAGATTAGTTAACAAGGTTATGTAGTTTTTATTGCCCTTGAAATAAAACCAGTTTTGAAAGTTTGTGTCTAATAGCCTGTCCTTTCAACTGAAGATTCTTATCTTTCGCCAGTTTGAACCATAGATATATAAAAACTATTTATTTCACTTAAGAACATAATTACACGTATAAAGGAGATCAAAAATACGTAAAGCTATTTGAAAAGTTAAGCCTAATTTGAATTTCCCGCTCTTTTCATATTCGAATTTCCCGCGCTTTCCATATTCGAATTTTTCGATTTTTTGTTTCTTGAAACTCTCAATAGATGGCGTTTGGATCTAATTCCCCAGCCGTAAAGCGTCGACTGCTAGTTCTCACCTCCGCATTTTTAAAAGGGCCTAACAGAGGGGAAGTGTATCTAGACCCGTATATATATCTATGAACACGACAATCCTTCACAAAATCCATCATACTTTATAGAAATTCATTGTTTAGATAACATACGTAACATTTTAATGATAATTAAAAACATGGCCTTAAACAAAGATTCAGCGTTTTCCCCTCAGTTCAATATAGATTAAGAAAAACTGTCATTGTAGACAAAGACCGGAAAGTGTAAAAGATAAGTTTAGAAAATTAAATGCCTGAAGAAACAGATATTCAAATTTTCACTTTTGAAGACATGATCATAAAACATCAATTATTTTAAAAATTCTTATCATACTTTTTTTCACCAAAATTACTTCAGAACAATATTTTAACAAGAAACATGCGCATCATTTTAAAAATAGTACGTGTTACATTTCATTTTCTATCAAAAATTTACAATTAGGTAGAGAATTCGGCCCTATAAAGAGTATAAAATGGACAGAAAATCGTTGAGAGCTGATAAAATAAAACCGTATAAAAACTTAACAAAACGTATTCTTCAATTGTAATGTTTTCGAAGTATTAAATATTAACGTGCTGTATAGCTCTCAAAGATCACGATCAATCTACAGATCTTTTCGACACAAATAACTAAATCACAATGAAAAGGCCTATGTTACTTTCCGCTTCGCAATATTTCCAATTTTAAAATAATAAAATTTAAACTCTTCATGAGAAATCATTTCAGATATCCAAGTATTTGAATATCCTAACAGCAAATGTTTGTCGAAAGTAAAACCTAGTATCAAGATAGTATCCCTTAAATTCTTCTAGGTGCCATTTTTACTTGAACTACTATTGAGAACAAAATACTTGGGTAAATAATGTTGAGAAATATTTTGGGAAAATGAAATTGTGGTGAAAAAAAGTAAGATAAGAATTTTTTAAAATAATTGATGTTTTATAATCATGTCTTCAAAAGTGAAAATTTGAATATCTGTTTCTTCAGGCATTTAATTTTCTAAACTTATCTTTTACACTTTCCGGTCTTTGTCTACAATGACAGTTTTTCTTAATATCTGTTACTTCAGTCTTCATATTAACTAAAATTGTTTAGAAAACACAGGAGAGAAAAAGCTTTATTACCAGCCGTCGTTAATCCGCTTAATTATCTGCCGTCGGTAATCTAGCTTAATTACCTGCCGTCGGTAATCTAGCTTAATTACCTGCCGTCGGTAATCTAACTTAATTACCTGCCGTCGGTAATCTAGCTTAATTACCAGTCGTCGGTAATCTAGCTTAATTACCAGTCGTCGGTAATCTAGCTTAATTACTAGTCGTCGGTAATCTAGCTTAATTACCAGTCGGCGGTAATCTAGCTTAATTGCCAGTCGTCGGTAATCTAGCTTAATTACCAGTCGTCGGTAATCTAGCTTAATTACCAGGCGTCGGTAATCTAGCTTAATTACCAGTCGTCGGTAATCTAGCTTAATTACCAGTCGTCGGTAATCTAGCTTAATTACCAGTCGTCGGTAATCTAGCTTAATTACCAGTCGTCGGTAATCTAGCTTAATTACCAGTCGTCGGTAATCTAGCTTAATTACCAGTCGTCGGTAATCTAGCTTAATTACCAGTCGTCGGTAATCTAGCTTAATTACCAGTCGTCGGTAATCTAGCTTAATTACCAGTCGTCGGTAATCTAGCTTAATTACCAGTCGTCGGTAATCTAGCTTAATTACCAGTCGTCGGTAATCTAGCTTAATTACCAGTCGTCGGTAATCTAGCTTAATTACCAGTCGTCGGTAATCTAGCTTAATTACCAGTCGTCGGTAATCTAGCTTAATTACCAGTCGTCGGCAATCTAGCTTAATTACCAGTCGTCGGTTATCTAGCTTAATTACCAGTCGTCGGTTATCTAGCTTAATTACCAGTCGTCGGTTATCTAGCTTAATTACCAGTCGTCGGTAATCTAACTTAATTACCAGTCGTCGGTAATCTAGCTTAATTACCAGTCGTCGGCAATCTAGCTTAATTACCAGTCGTCGGTTATCTAGCTTAATTACCAGTCGTCGGTTATCTAGCTTAATTACCAGTCGTCGGTTATCTAGCTTAATTACCAGTCGTCGGTAATCTAACTTAATTACCAGTCGTCGGTAATCTAACTTAATTACCAGTCGTCGGTAATCTAGCTTAATTACCAGTCGTCGGTAATCTAGCTTAATTTCCAGTCGTAGGTAATCTTGTTAACTTAATATATATGTGTGGGGTCTTATTCCAACTTAACTTGTTAGCTAACACAAGCTTAGGTTCTCTTGTTTTTTAACCACTACGAAAATTGGACCAAATAGCCTTAACCGTGCTATTATCATAAACTGACTCTTATCCATGCTAAAATATCGCAGATTGGAATGGTTTTAAAAATTTTTAATTAAACACACTTAGAGTTAATTATAGTTAATGAAAATCGCTTAGCGCCAAGTAAAATGTTGTACCTTTCATTTAAAACCGTTTTCAAGTCTAACAAATGTATAGTTATGTCTATAAGTGCCTGGACAAAATGGCTGTTTGCGAAAAAAATCCCATGTTATTTCTATGGGAAATTTCCAGTTTTTCGTCAAAAGGGCTGATTAATTTTATGGAAATGAAAACCACCCTTAGCAACTTTATTTTTTATAAAATAAACTAATTAATGGATCTCTTTGAAATTTTAACCACATATTCAGGGCCAGAATTGTAGTTCTGTGGATTTTTTTCAAAACAGTTAATACAATACAAAAAAAAAGTTACATCCAAACAAAAAACCCTCCTTATACATTAAGAGCAGTATGAAGTCTTATCTAAGAGAGCTACCGCTCTCATAGAATTCTTACCAGTCAAGACTTATATGAACGTTTTTACTTTTGCACGCCAGATGGCGTTCAAAAGTTATATTTTTATAAACGGAAGACTTAAAGCCCGTCGAGCACGCTCGGGTGTCAATTGAAATATACCGGCCCACGAGAGGGAAACGATGAAAAATTCCCCAGGGGAATACCGGCGGTGGTTTGCTGACGTCATGCTGTGACCAAGAATCTGATACGCATGCGCGAGCTTTATAAAAAAATACCCCTAGAATATGTACTTGAGTAACTACGCTCGTGGTATGGTGGTTAGAGCCGTTGCCTTTTGCGCGGCAGAACCATGGGTGGCAGTTCGATTCCACACGAGGAAATATTTTTTTTTTAAGTTTTATTTTAATTAAGGATATTTTGAGACGAAATTCATCTTAAAATAACGAGGAAAAAGTTTTAAAGTTTTAACAAAAGTAAATTTATTATTAATACAGGCGCGCTCTATCAGGGAAGGCAGTCAAGGTGTATTTGGCCACCACGCATAGTGACTTGGATAACTAGGCTTGTGGTATGGTGGTTAGAGCAGTTGCCTTTTACGCGGCAGAACCATGGGTCGCAGTTCGATTCCACACGACGAAATATTTTTTTTTTTTTTTAAGTTTTATTTTAATTAAGGATGTTTTGAGACGAAATTCGTCTTAAAATAACGAGGAAAAAGTTTTAAATTTTTAACAAAAGTAAATTTATTATTAATACAGGCCTAAGCGCGCTATCTCAGGGAAGGCAGTCAAGGTGTATTTGGGCACCACGCATAGATGTCGCTTTTCAAAACCTCAAATCTCAAAAATCCCCGCGAATTTTTAAAACCAGCAAAACTTTGAGATTGAGGAATTTTAAAAATATAAATAAAATATTGCCACATTTTAAAAATAGGAATAAAATATTGCCACATTTTAAAAATAGGAATAAAATGGAGTCATATTTTAAAAATAGGAATAAAATAGAGTCATATTTTAAAAATAGGAATAAAATAGAGTCGTATTTTAAAAATAGGAATAAAATAGAGTCGTATTTTAAAAATAGGAATAAAATAGAGTCGTATTTTAAAAAAAGGAATAAAATAGAGTCATATTTTAAAAAAAGGAATAAAATAGAGTCATATTTTAAAAATAGGAATAAAATAGAGTCATATTTTAAAAATAGGAATAAAATAGAGTCATATTTTAAAAATAGGAATAAAATAGAGTCATATTTTAAAAATAGGAATAAAATAGAGTCATATTTTAAAAATAGGAATAAAATTGTTCACATTTTAAAAATAGGAATATTATTGTTTTAATGTGGCACTATATTATTACTAGTTTTAAAATGTTTTAAAATAATCTGAATCAGTTTTGTTTAACTTACGTAATAAAAATTAATGTTCTGTTTTAACATTCCTGTTTTTAAAATGAGATAAAGAAACTTAGGCATTCGGCGAATTAAAAGGTACCGAAAAAATTCTCGGGGGAGCGCGCTCTGGCGTGTATTAATAATGTTGGCGAGGCTTGACCGATGGGCGCGTGGTATATCGGTTAGAGATATTGAGTTTTGCTCGGCAGAACCATGGGTCGCAAGTTCGATTCACGTTTTATTTTAATTAAAGATGTTTCGGGAATCGGGACGAAATTCATCTTAAGATAATAAGGAAAAAGTTTGAAAATTATAACTTAAGTAAATTTATTGAATGATCGCGCTGTTAAAGAATTCGCAACGAGGGGATACTCACTCACTTCTATTATTGTGTTGCACACTCTAAGAAATAGAAGTGTTAAAAAGGTGTTAAAACGGTGTAAACACCGTAAAAACACCCAAATGAGAGTTTTATTACCTTGAGTTTTTAGGGGCCAATTTAAAGTGTAAATTCGGTGTAAAATAACACTATTAAAACACCGTTCGAAATTAAACATGAAAAATTATAATACTGCGGGTTTCTTAAATAAGGTCTTTCATTTATTTTTCATTAATGTTTTAATATTAAAGTCAATACAAACAGTAAAAAATTATTGAAAAACGTACTTGATAAACCTTTTTTAAAGATGATATTCATGAAAGAAAACAGTTTTATCGTTTAAATAAAATTAACAAAGAAATTGGTAATCTGGCGGTGTTGTACCTTCATAAAACTATGCTAAACGTGTTAGGCGACACTCTTACAGGTGTTAAGCGATACTCTTAAAAAACGAGACTAGGTTAGATACTGGCCTCACAGTAGGGCCAGCTTGAGAAGCCAAAGTGGGGCACTTGCTTTCGTGACATGTTTTATCATTATTTTGAGAAAAATTAGAGTACTAAATGGTTTTTTTGTAAAATCTGTAGTGCAAATTAGATTAAACGCGTTTCTGTTGCTCGAAAAACTCTTAGTGAAAAGAGATTATTAAATTTAACAAGAACGTCTATATCTACTGCTTGAATATTATAGCCCCCAAAACTAATTTAATACCCTATGCATTTGTACGAATTGAAAACTTTCTGCCTTTTTCAGAAGTTTATAAACCCGTAAAAATGACTTTATATGCAACCCTCGCTTAAAGAGGTATAATTCTGCATGTGAGAACTTTCCTCCCTATAGGTGATGAAGTTCTCTCAAGATGGAACCCTGATATGAATATAGCATTAATTGCTAATAATACTGCGGAATGGCGGATAATCAAAATTTAATTAAACAGGAAAACCATACTCGATATTTGAGTTATGCCTCATGAGTGGTCAAAATGTAGCTACTATAGTGTTGTTTACGTCATCGGTTTTCTTCTTAAGTCTACGAAAAGTACTAGATTTTCTACTACTATCCTACCAAAAAATCTCCCACTCTTAAAGGTGTTATGCGACACTCTTAAAGGTGTGAAGCGACACTCTGAACGGTGCTATGCCGCACCCTTTAAGGAGTTGTACAACACTAATATGAGAGTAAAAATTCACTTTCAGTGCGATATAAGAGTTTAAAAGGTGTTAAACTGCACCTCTGTTGCACAATTTTATACTTATCTTTGCCACAATTGCTCAAATAAGTGTTATTAAACCCTTTCAGGGGTGTAAATGAACACCTGTAACGGTGACAAATTTGGACCCATATAAACTACTTTTAAAGGTGTTAAAGCACACCCCATTTTCTTAGAGTGCACTATTAGAATAATAATAGAAGTAAATAAATTAACGTTAGAATTACGGGTAATCGTTTTAGCATAGTTACGGCTATTCACGTAAATTTTCTATACGCCTTTTAAGTTCGGTACGCTGTGGCTAATATTATGTCCATCCCTGGAAAATTTTTTGATAGTAATAATAGTAATTCGACAGTTGCCGTGCAAAAGTATTCTGTGCCCAGCCGGGCACATCTTGTTCTTCCACAGTTACTCACACTGTTCTGTTTTTTATGTTTTTCGGGTCTTTGCGAGAAAAAGCTTCCAATTTTATTAAGAGCTTTTCTTGTACATGGATACTCTTTTTGATAATCAATAAATTATTATTATATGATGAACCGTTACCGTAGAAAAGTAAATAGAACGTCTAGCAGACAGCTTTAACTTTTTCCAAAGCCCACAGAGTGACCACTGACCAGTCTGGGAAATATTTTGTTAAACTAGTCCTTTGGACCAGTGACCCTGTCTGAAATAATAAACTGGTCTCTGGACTGGTCCTAGCCTTTGTTTTCCTATAGATTTGCAATTAATAAACTGGTCCTGAGGATCAGTAACCTCCACTTCTTGAATTTAAAAACTAGTCCAAGCAATAATAAACTGGTTTTGGACCAGAGGAAGTGTGCTATTTCCCAGACTGCCACAGACTTCGTTACGATCTTTGACAGGGTGGAAAATAAGGATTTGTTTTAAGCTGGACATTGGGCCAGCGACCCCTCTAGCTTGGAATAAATAAACAGGTCCATGACCACTGACCAGGCCGCGTCGTCTGCTAAATTGAAGATGTGGATAATTACAATATATTACCTAATGTCTGGACTCTGGAAACCCTTGAATTTTCTTAGTGGTCCTGTGGACCACTGACCCCCCTCTGATTTAATTTTTATACTGGTCCAGGCAATTTTTAAACTGGTCATTTGCCCTGTGCCACCGCCTTATTTCCCACGCTGAAAGTGACCAAACAAACAGACTAGGAAATAAGACAGGTTTACAGGTCAAAAACCAGTTTATTAATAGCTTGGACCACTTTTTTTTATTCAAAACGTGAGGGTCACTGGTCACATTGACTAGTTTATTAATTCCTACTTTTATTAAAAAATGATATGGGGACCTCTTTAATTACTTTCATTTTAACATAAATTTCGATTCCAGGAGTCCAGTTGTGTATACAACCCTAAGCCGAGAGAGATTTTTTTAGAAGAGAGAACGACCACAAGTCCTGGGACCAGTAGAAAAATAAATAGGGGAAGGGTCACTGGTCTCGGGACCAGTTTCAAATTTAAGACATCAGGGGTCACTGGTCCGGAGGACTAGTTCAGAACTTCAGAAATAAACCTTATTTCCAAGCCTGCAAACAAAGACGTCTTCATTCGTCTGCTTCAAAAAAAGCTGTAAAACGTGGCATGCCGCTGAATCAGGGATAAGGGAGTCAGATGGATTGGAAATGATGATGGGCGACCTGCGGCACCATATCTCTCCCAGTGTACCTCGCGCACGCCCCTACCTTTCCGTAGGCGATTGCTAAGTGCTGCCGCGTAGCGCCATTTTATTTGAATGAGAACTAGCTTCTATTTTTGAGATAGAGGTAGCGTCCTTTACAATTTCGTCCGGCACGACCCTACCTAACCGCTGGGGATGATGGGAGGACTATGGTGCCGTAGGTGGGGGTACAAAGGCAACGCTTAAGGTATGGGGGTTTCCACTCCATTATTCTCTCCTTCAAGGCTGAATATTGTCTATTGAAAACACGTCGTTTAATGTAAATAGTAAAGTATTCATCGAGTGTTCGGAATTGGCTACTTGCAAAGGTTTTTATAATTACTTTTTTCCTTAATTTACTTTTCTGCCGAAACGACATTATAGATGTTTATTTTGTGCTGGAAACTTGGCGTTTGGGCGGAAACAGAGTCCTTTCTCAAATTCTCATCTGTTTTCTAGAAGGAAATTAGAGCTTGTTTTGGGAGACATGTGGGGTGGCATTTCCTTTAATTTTGGCATTAACTTAAATATTTCAGTTGGTGTACTCGTTTAATTAGTATTTCATCATACTCTAACGTTTTACTGTGACTGTTAAATCCATACATATTTTAAACCGTTGTTTGAAGCTCTGAAGTTAGAAAAATTGAAGATAATTGTCGGTAATTACAATTAACTATGGGTACCATCGTGATGCGTTTTAGCAATCTATCTTCTTGTAAGATGCATGGAGTTGTATTTCATTTTTGAAATCCCTTTTGGAATGTTTTATTTTGCAATAACTGCAGTAATGCATTTTTTATTTAGCGATGACTGCAGTAATGCATGTTTTTTTTTTTTTTGCTTTTGCATGGACGAAATAACCTCTAGTTCTTATTTAATTTTTATGGTTTTAGGTCAGTCGCATTGCAACAAAAGCGATAATTCCTGATGATTAGATTGAAGATTCATATCGAAAACATTTAGTTAACACTATTACTCGCTATTGAAAATTTTGAAGATTCGATACATCAAGTATTTACGCATAGGGAATACGCCCATTTATTAAAAGCCGTATTGAATGATTAAAAATGGAGCTTGCCAAACTGCCTATGATTTCGCTCCAACGCCAAGCCCTGACTAAATTCGCCTCGTTAGTATGGGTTAGTTCAATTAAAAAATCCTTGCGATATCCTTTGCGTTTTCGGTTAAACCTCGAGTCACTGAACGACGGAGCAATTGACGAATTGAAGCGTTCCAACATACCAACACTTTTTAAAGAAATTACCCTAATGATATTGAATGATGTAGGAAATGAAATATATCATTGGCTTTTAGAAATCAAAAACCACATCACTGACATTACCCTGGAACACCAACTCTCCAATTTGAGCTGGACTGTTGAAGGCTCATTAAACTCGACCCAAGATGACCAGATTACTACTAGAGAATCAAAGTGACCTCGATTTGACATTCAGTTTTTACATGGCGTGCACGTACTGTTTGGAGGATAAAATTGGGGAATTGTGGCCAAGAATCAGAGAAGAACAGCATTTAAAATATTTCCATGATAATGAATATTTGATGGTTAGATACTGGATTTATAAAGTAGGAGGGCTGCCCCCGCCGGATTATTCCTTTTTAGACCCATCTTTTTTTTACGACAATTGATGTTCAATTTTTTGTCATGGTTTTTCATCGTTTGGAATTTAGAAAATCAACTGTAAAATTTCTGTTTAATAATTTAACTGAAGAAGAAAAAATTGAGGCCTTGGATATTATTTTTAAACCATCGAATTATGCAAGCAACAACCCTCTCCAACTTTCAGAAGTATCAGGTCAGGGATATTTATTGAGTCAATTAAATTACACGCAAATGTGCGCATTAGTATCCAAATTTGACCTCCTGAAGAGTTATTGATGAACATATCATACTTCGCGTGGCCAAGAAATACGCATATTCTAAAGGCATTGGGCCATTACATTGGCAAATTGGAAGGCGCCATTGAAGCTACAAACGGCAATGATTTGGTAGAGTTTGCTGATGGCGCGTTCGAGTTTGTCAGACGCTACAACTGTAGTATTTTGTTCAGATATTGTTGGACCAGATTCCCAAGAGAAGAATTAAATAAAGTTATCGATTCAAGGTTCTTTGATGACATCACTTCTGAATTGGCTGTAAACAAAGACGCTGTGTCCATCAAAATGGTAATTGATAGCATTGAGCCCAAGAGCTATGACAAGAATTTGTTATCTCCTGATCATCTTCCCATTATCGAATCGTTGGCTGAATACGATACGGATCTGTTGAAATATTACCTCGCTCGAACTGTTGTCAGTAAGAACTTGGCCAAAAACCTCCTTAAGATATTGAAGAATTTTTACTTTCAAGATATGATGAAGGAAACCATTACTGGTATTTTAATTCAGCTTTTTCCTGAATTGGATCTTAATTGCGCAAATTAAGTTCTTAAAATGCGTGTAACTTCACTCATATTTACGTGGTTTTTTTCCTCTTCAAATTAGTGCATTTGTTTTCTAAATAAAACAAGTTGTTGAATTTTGTGCAGAGATTTTTTCTTCAAAAAAAAAACTGAGCATTTTTAAATAAGTAATTTAGAATTGTGCGCAGTTGTAGTTACATCTTAGGTTAAATCCTTAGTATCCTTACATAAATATTGTTTATTGTTTAGTGATTACACTGTGACAAGGAAAAGTTACTCCTTTTGTCAGGGGTTTTTTTTTCAAAGCATTTTTTCAAATTAACCCAAACATGGTTATCTTAGTATTACTTTCGTATTCAAGAATTTTCCTTCAAAAGCTACACAATTTTTCAAAAGTAATATAGAATTACATACTAATTTTTACCTCTCCGAGTGACGATGACGTCACGGAGAGGTATTACACTGGACGTGTGTGTGTGTGTGTCTGTCACACCCCACGTGACCGCGTTCGCAGTTTGCGTATCGGAGCAAACGTGTTCCCAATTTCCGGACTGCATTGACAGTTCCGGAAATTTGGAAAATTGTGTTTGACTCCACTGGCTATTCTATCTGAGTTCCCACACCACGAGTTTTGGTTTTCGTCCACTCCACATGGACACTAGTCTGTACTTGCTGGCTTCCAAGCACCACCATCTTCTGTTCTTCGTCAATTTCACCTTTGCCACCAGCTTCTATGCACCACCATCTTCTGTTCTTCGTCAATTCCACATTGACACCAGCTTCCATGCACCACCATCTTCAGGTCTTTGTCCATTCCACATGGACGCCAATCAGTCCATTCTGGCTTCTTTTCCTTCGTCATCGTTTGGTTTCAAGATATACGCGGCGATCGGCTAGGGTAACGAGAAACGTCTAGCCTCCCAATGGCAGGGCTTCCACCATCGGTTCACGCGAATGCGTTTTTATCTATTATTGGTTTCAAGATATACGCGGCGATCGGCTAGGGTTACGAGAAACGTCTAGCCTCCCAATGGCAGGGCTTTCACCATCGGTTCACGCGAATGCGTTTTTATCTATTATTGGTTTCAAGATATACGCGGCGATCGGCTAGGGTTACGAGAAACGTCTAGCCTCCCAATGGCAGGGCTTCCACCATCGGTTCACGCGAATGCGTTTTTATCTATTATTGGTTTCAAGATATACGCGGCGATCGGCTAGGGTTACGAGAAACGTCTAGCCTCCCAATGGCAGGGCTTTCACCATCGGTTCACGCGAATGCGTTTTTATCTATTATTGGTTTCAAGATATACGCGGCGATTGGCTAGGGTTACGAGAAACGTCTAGCCTCCCAATGGCAGGGCTTCCACCATCGGTTCACGCGAATGCGTTTTTATCTATTATTATAATGGAAACGAATCGTATATATACCCCAAATTTTGAAAAAAGCGGGCAAGAGGGGTACTCTTAACTTTAAACGTCAATATTAGCAAAGTTTCGAAAGATAATAGGAACAACTTTATTTTAAACGATTTATCTATTTTTAAAGTTATTTACTGGCGATTAAAATAATTAATATCATTTATATTTAATTAATTATTTAAGATAAACTTATTTCTATGTAATGACACAAGTGAGAGTTTATATAGAACGAGTAATGAAGATTGCATCCGAATCGAAACACTACACGCACATCAAAGTTAATATAAAGCGAGTAGGATGATAAGATCTCTTACAAAACGATAACATTTCCTTTTTGCAGAATATTAAATGGAAATATTTTAAATATTTTTCGGCATTACGATTCTTTAAGTAGTTGTGTAGCTATAAAGCTCTGTTTCATCTTAATATTCCAAGAACTTCTTTCGATATTAACATTTCAAATTTGGTGTTTACTTTTTAATTCAGCTTTACTTCATTTATATATAGTGTAATCGCATTTTTTATATTCATTATATAATATGGGTGTTAATTCTTCATCTATCCACAAGTGCTGAAACGATTGGGTCTGTGAAATAAGATACCCTAGATTTAAACTAGAAATGACCTTGTTTCGCCTTCTCTTATAGGAGGTGTTAACGGTTCAGAGTGAGCCGAAAGTTAAATACACCCTTCAGTGATACATTTAGGTCCTCATTAGAATTATTGAGGATACAAAGGAAATTGTTAAAGACCTTGGCAATATTTCGCCAATTTGAACTATGTATTTCCGGTTTTTCTCATTGGCTGTTGGACCTGTGTTTAGAAAGTAAATTCGTCTCGGCTCGGAGAGGTTTATTTTGGTTTCCCAACTTGTTTTGTTCACATTTAGTTTTCTCTTATTTAGTGATTATTGTATAAAGTTACTCGTTTTGTTGGGATTTTTTCAAAGCTTTACTCCAAATAAACGAACATGTGTTTGTAGTTTTTATTGGCCAAACAAAATTTTCAACTAATTTCATGTTCAAGAAATGTTTTTCTAAATTTACGCAATTTTAAATAAGTCCCTTAAAATTGCTATTGTACTTGTGACATTTTTTCAATAATTTTGTTTTGTACTCTTTAATGGAGACATAAATAAAAGATGGTAATCTTTGAAAGTTTTTGCGTTTTGAATTTTAATTTCGTGAAATCGAAACGCTGACACTGATAATGCAACTATCTCTATACATGTCGCTACATCGTATGATGTATATCTACGATGTGGCTATTAGTCCGACCTTCCTGTAGCTGTAGTAGTCGTTGTGCCACATTATCGCCTTTGGCAGTATAAAATTTTTCGCTCGCCTGTGAAGGGAGAAGATTGTGGTAAGGTGATGATATTTTTTCCTTTGTTTGTTTTTTAAAAGGAAGGAAATTTTAATTGTAAGGTTAAGAATTGCATTTAATTGTGCTAGTAGGGTCAAGATTTGCATTTAATTGTACTAGTAAAGCAAAGAATTGCATTTGATAGACCATTCCATTAAATACTTGCCGAGAAACCAACGCACAGGGGAAGGATCGCCATATTAGAAGAGTTGTTCTCGCTAGATGGAGCTCGCGTTTACTAAACGCGGGAGGCTAGTCCACTTACACCACGGAGCTGTATTGTGCTTACACTGCTTCTTGGCGTGAGGGAAGTAGAAAAGAAGTATTTGTTTTAAAACTTTGAAACTTTGTACGATCATTTGAAACCATTATAGGATATATCTCGCTTAACGAGAAGTAAGAGAATGGGTCATGACCATTTTGTTTTTATAAATTTATTATTTCATTGTGCATGAATAGTTTTATTTTTATTATTATTTTCTTTGTCGCGTGCATGTTTATTATTTTAGTTTATTGGTTATGCATTTGTTAGTGAGTTTATTAAAATTAAACATTAAGACCTTGGTAACTCTCAATGTCGTTTAATTATTTCCTCTCTAAAAATCCCCTAGACATACTGACCAATAGTATTTTAATCTTTATACGCTACCCCGCTAGAGAAAGTAAGGGTAACGAGCCCGGACCACGTGTTTATTCCTCTTTGTAGTGAGGGTTTCCCCTTAAACTTTTAATCGTGATCTTAGCAATATGCTAAGCGAATATTTTATCGTCGCACAACTTCGCTACACTTTCTTTATCTTCTTTAGTGGAGTGACTTCTATTTTCTTTATTTTTTCTTTGATGGCCTTTAGATCTTCAACATCGAGTGTCTTAAATCCTGGTATTTTAGAGCCATCTTTAAAAAACTCCAAAGTTTCTCTCGCTTGTACAAAGCAATCAACGTGATACCACGCTGGTAGTGGACCAAATCGTCTCGCTTTTTCACTCTGTCTGTCAAGTTTTGAAATGCGAACTTGATCTTTTACGATTGTTTCTCCACAACCTTTGCAAGATGACCGATTACTTTCGGCATATTCAGTTGAGAAGTCTTGAATTTCAATGGAGGAGCTTTTTCTCTTTGTTCCTTTAGATGGGGTTTTGCTTGAAGCAGCAGCTGCTGCTTGAGACCCACTCGAAATTTTACTCATTTTCTCTTGATCTTCCCAACGTAAAGCCTCAAAGTGTGAGATGTCAGCCTCAGTTGACACTTTAAACTTTTAGAAAAAACAAAGAAAATGGTACCAATTTGGAACCTGTTTCCACAATAAGAAATTAATGTTACTCGCGTCATCAGATGCTCAATTTTGATATTTACCTTTCCATCAAACATTCGTGACCGAACAATTGCCGCCATTCTTAGCTCATCTTTAGCTATGCTGCTTTTACAGCTTTTGCATGATGACCTGCCAATTTTGGCATATTCGGTACGCCACCGTGGACCTGGATCCACCTCTAAATCATACAAAGAGGTTTGAATAATTTAGCACAGCTTGATTATTTGGTTTACTTTTCTGGTTAATGATGTATTTAAAAACCAAAACGTTATGTACCTGATTTTAAATGACGAAAGTTTAGATGACATTGCAGAATGCATAAGTGCAAAAGCGATTTGGGATACGTTAAAAAATATACACACTACTTTCGACACGTGGCACGGACTTCTTATTTTAAAGGATTTCGTTAACACCGGAAAAGGTCAAAATGAAAGTATTGGAGAATACCTCACTAGAAGAAGTGCTCTGTACCATAAAGTAAGCCACTCTGGTTTTGTATTTGAGGAAGTAGTCTTGGCTGGTTTTGCCGTTCTTGGACTACCGAAAGAGTATGAATTTCTTGTCAGAAGTTTACGAATTGATAAAAATGACCTTGATTTATCAACATTGAAGTCGAAATTACTCGAGGAAGAGAGAAGGCTTGAATCTACGAACCAGTATAGAAGAAGTGTGAAAGAAGAAGACGACAGTAACTCCGCTATGGCTGCACAAAGTAACTACAGACATTCGAACACAGGACGATATAGCAGAGGCAGAAGTACAGTACGTGAAAATAGAATGCATAGGTCCAACGGCAGCAGAAAAAAACGTGGAAAGTATAGTTGACCTCACAAAATCCCACGCTAGACTGCGATGTTATACTTGTCTAGAATTTGGACGTATAGCGAGAAACTGCACACGAGAAGAAGACGAAAAGAATGGAAAGTACAAAGCGACTTCCGTAAAACATGAGGCGACATATGTAAGCAAGAGACTAGAAAATTCTATCAGAGCAAACCCAACTATATCACACGCGGCTCTCACTGCCATAAGACATGGACATGCTTCGTCCAATGGTCGTTGGATGTTGGACAGTGGATCACTGATCATATGACGTCAAGCTGGAAAAATTTCATTACCTTCAAGGAAAAAAGTGCTACTGTAGATGTGGCAGGGGGTGGAGTATTAACTGCAACTGGAATTGGAGACGTGCAAATCGAGTTATCGGCAGAAAATGGAGGTTGCACCCTAACTTTGGCAAATACGTTGTACATCCCGGAGCTTGAGAGAAATTTGCTATCAGCAAGCCAAATCACTGATAAAGACGCCAGCATCTTACTCGACAAACATTCCGCGACGATAGAAAGAAAAGACGGAGCACAAATAGCAATAGGACGAAAAGAACAACGACTCTATTACTTTCATGAAGTACAACCGAAGAAGGTTGCCAACAAAGCCATGTCAAAGACGCTAGAGTTATGGCACCAACGTTTGGGTCACTTACATGTTACGGCTGTTAAAGAAGTGTCAAACAAAGTAATATACAACTAGACGTCATGGAAGAGAAGATCTATTCCAAATGCGAAACATGCATGGAAGGAAAATTGAAAGCTACTCCTTTCCCGAAGAAAAGTTTCACTAGAGAAGAAAAACCCTTACGATTGGTTCATACGGACGTTTGTGGTCCTATCACGCCAATATCGAAGGGAGGCAAGAAATACTTCGTGACCTTTATAGACGACTATTCACGATACACGGAGGTTTACTTGATTACTTAAAAGAGCGAAGTTGAGGAGAAATTTGACGTGTATAGACGAAAAGTAGAAAATGCTCAAGAAACGAAGATATAGAAGAGGAAGAAGAAATGGAAGAAGATAACGCATCATTGCAACCCCTAGAAGTACAGGAACAACCTTGTGAAATAAAAACAAGATCGGGAAGACAAATTAACCCACCTACTTGGACGAAAGACTACGACATGAGTGAAGACCCAACTTGTTCAAAAGCTCTTCGAAACCCGACTATGTTGGCTAACATAGATATAGCACGAGTTGATCCTCTAACCGCAAATGAAGCTCTATCGACGAAAGAAAGTGGAGAATGGCGAAACGGTATGATGGAAGAAGCAAAGAATTTACTTCGAAAAGATTCCTTCCAGTTTCTAGCTCGACCAAAGCAAAGAAAAACCGTGAAAGGAAAATGGATATTCAAAACAAAGTATGATGAACAAGGCAATTTGTTCAATCCAGGGTGTTCCGAAAATGGTGGTAGGACCGAAGTACAATAAATTGTATGTTCGATTTTGACTCAATGTTCCATGGGATTTCACCCTAAACAGTGTTTTATGGATGACTCCTTAAATATCATTATCTTTTATTCTTCTGAATGAAATTTAAGGGGTCATGTGTAAAACTCGACTCAAAATCGCTTCGGCCTTACACCACCCCCTCTGGAACACCTTGTTCAATTAGCAAGGTTATTACAGATTTTCGTGAACTGAATTATATTTCACAATTCTTACCTCAACTAGAGAGTTAATTCCGTGGAAAAGAGTTGTTACTCTAAAATCCTTTGATTTCAATAATTTAGCTCCATCAGGAGCATTGGTCACAAACTTTTTGGCCCATTTTCCAGAAATTTGAAGGAACTTTATCCAGGATTCAACCTTTTCTAAGATTAAAACCACATCCTCCGAAAATTCAATTTTTTCACAAAAGGCTCTAAAAACCTCTGATGGTAGGCAAGGTGACACGTTCCAGGCATGTTCCCATTCGGTGTCGTTACAGCCAAGATTAAATAAATTTTCCATGGTTTGTGTTTCTTTGAAATTGAAATGTCAAAGTTAAATGACAGAGGCAGTAGTCTCTCAAAGTTCATTTGCATTTACCATGTTCGGCTAAAAAACCACCAAAACATGGCCAAGGTCTATTTAAATTAAAACTGCGCGATGCATCTAATGCATCGAAATCCAGTGCTGCAAAAACCTGTGAACGCATGAAAATAATTTTTTGTAAAAATATTGTGATCAAGTTTAAACTCAAAGTAAGACCCGTAACAGTAAGCAAGAAGTGTCGAAATATCAATGTTTCCAACATAATCAAATCAATAATGTTGAATGCGTTATTTCAATTCAGAAGTTGTAGATTTTCGTGTATTTAACGTGAATAAGCCAGTTATCTTTTTTTTACCCGCCTGCTATGGTAAGCTCCATGAGGAAGATCATCTATTGTCCCACAGTTCGAACTGCCTTTTCAAGAATAAATGCCATACGAGTCAAACACTTCTACAGGCATTTTGAAGTTTTTATCTATTTAAGCTATTATTTACGCTATAGAAGTATATATTTTCAAAAATCTAGTCTTCTGAGATTATTCATATTAAACAACATTATTTTAACCTACAATTCCTAAATACCATCTGGGATAATAAAACTACCATGCATGGAACTATTTTCAAAATATAATATTTCAACATTTCCTGACCTCCTTTAAATTTCTGAGATTCATTTAAAGCACTTCACATTACTAAAACATTAAAATACCTCGGTGACATTGATTTGAGCATTTTGAAGCATTGTCAAAAGTTTTTCCTCAAAATTGGTTTCGTCGCCGATGAAACCAAGAATGGCTGTTTTTATGCACCATTTGTCGTCAGTTGAATGACATGACACTTCAGTCATCCCACCCCACCGAAGAAGTGTTATTTGAACGTGAGGGCATTTTTCGAATCCAGACTATAAATAAAGTTGACCCACATTAAAAAAATTGGGTACATTTTATGGATCAATATCCTGACATACAATTTGCGGCATGAAATCTTTCATGGTTTTATGCAAAACATCTTCTAACTCTGTAGACGTCGGTACGTGGACGCATTGGGCATGGGAAGTCTATTCGAAATAAAAGTTTGACAGTTAGATATTTTCAACGTAAATCGATAAATATTATCAGAAGTGAGATGAGACTAGAAGTGAAGGGCTCTAGCATTCCTGGCACTAGTGAACAAATTTGAGGATTTTATGCCGCTTCCACCGCGCCTACACTACTGAGAAAAAAATTGGTCGAGTTCCAAAAATAATTCCTACCCCCTTCCCTTCAACCTAAAGCGGCGGAACACGGACCATTCTCCTTGAATCTAGTTCGGCCGTCTACCACCGCGAGCGTCTCACGTTTTGGAGGGGAAATTCCGAAACCGCCACCAGAGGGCCAACCGTTGGTGTGTTATCAAGAATATTCACTTTCGCCGAGTGAAGAATTTGGTTAGCTCAGTACTTCTAGTCTCATCTCACTTCTGATATTATTTTAACCTTGACGTGTCGCTCCAAATTTGAACCTGCACTCTGATGAGTTTGTAACTTTTTTTCGCAAATTTTGCACTGAACAATAATATTTTTCGATTCCAGTCCAGTGGTGGACAATGCATGACCCAAGTAAATGAAATGGTCTTGGATATTGCATACACCAACTCCTTGCCTACTAAATTTCTCAGCGAAGGAAGCCACGATTTTAAAGTTGCGCCTTCTGAGTACGTAGCGGAGTCAGAATTATCAGGGAATTCAGTTGAGGAATCCATTAACATATCTAACGAAAATATCTAATTAGTTACATTAACCATCCTTAATAACTTTGAAGGTGAAATTTAAAAATTCATATATCAGTGTATATCTGAATTGGCTTTCATTAGTGGTCACCCCCTCCCATTTTCCAGTTTAAAAGATAGTTTCACACCAATGAAGCCACTCTCGGAGCCTTTCAAAAATAACTGACATTTGAAGTGAATGAAAAGCACTTCATTACACAATTTTGATAGTATTGACTTAGAATCAAATTATAAACATATTTTTAGGATAAAATCACCCAAGCTACAAAATGCTATTTTAAGCGCGCTTTAGAAATCTTTTTAGTTTCTTCTTAGCTACAAGGTATCGATGGGATTAATAGTTTTACCTGAGTAGTAGTGGTAGTAGTAGTAGTATTAGTAATTTAGTAAGGGGCGTTGGCGAAATTTGATTCTCTTTGCCAAGCAGCCATGGAAAAATTATTCCCTCTGACCGGTATATTAGGGGATATTTTACTAGAAGTATATTTATTGTAGCGAGAGTACGTAAACGATGTGGCTTAATTATGGGCTAGACCATCTTGTTATAGGTATATTTTGAAGTAGATTTTTTAACCTTCAAACGATTTGAGGCTTACCAGAGACTTCTTTTTTGTGCCTTTCTTCTTCTTTATGTTTTTCGCCCCATAGGGGTATTTATTTTCTTCCTCAAACGTAATATTAAATCATCATTCGCTAAAAATTAGAAATCAATAAATTTGATAGATAAAGTTTTTTTAGAATATCTTTCAGATGTCCCTTCACGTTCTCGCTTATGCGCATTTCCTAATTTCTCTAGGAGGGTGTCCACTTCTGTTTTCCGTTTCTAAACGAGTTAAATACTTTTAAATTTCTTTCGGTGTAACTGTCCATCCATAAGAAACCCAATTTTTTATGATCATATCATCAGGTTTAAGATAACAGATTTCCAATCTTGTTTAAAACGTAGCCACAAATTTCTTACTTTTGCGGTTGATTTTGAAAGCCAACCATTTTCCAGTTCCTCATCCAAATACGCGTTAGTGGAGTCAGACATTTAAAAATTCCTAGTTTAAGTATAAAACCTAACCTTAACGCGTTTTTAAATAAAATGAAAATTACACGTGAATTTAATAACCAGCTGTCACACATTCAATGCACGCGAAAAAACAAGCATACAAACCACGTGAAGAATTAAGAGTACATTTCCTCGAAGATTAAGCTCGTGTATTTCAAAATAAGTTAAAATTTATGGATATTTTGTAACGGATTTTTCAATACAGGAAACAAAACAGTAATTCAGGTAAGTTTTATCATTCTATTATCAATTTTAGTTTATTGTAAGTAAAATTTTACAGAACACGCCACGCTGCATCTAACATTACTCGGAGCTCTTAAGCTTTTCAACATATTATCAAATTTGACTTCATTAAGGGCTACCGTGATACCTTTTAAAATGGCTCTATACACTGATGAGGATTTCAAAAACAAGTTTAATCATGGCAACTATGGACTTTGCAACATTCAGGAACACTTTGAGTATATTGGACACGTTTCATCAGATCATGGTTCGAAAACCAAGAAAGTTAGAGCCAAGTGTCTTTTTTGCGGGATAGTCATTGCTAGTTGCCATTCATCTTCTTGCAACTTGGAACGTCGTGCAAAGGTTTAAATTACCTATTATTTTTGTGTTTTTTGGTAATGCTTGGTTCTGTGGCTTATGATGGTTTGATGTGAAATTTCAATAGACTGTTCATGGCGCTTCCTTCAATTTCAAAGCGACGAGCAATAAACGTTCGATGTGGGATAAACAGAAAGACGAAGAACCTAAAAAGGTTAAACTATGGCCATTGAGATCAATAGAAAACCAGTTGCATCGTAAAAGTCTGGTGTATATGGTAGCAAAAGACCACGCCCCATTTTCAACTGTGGATGTGGAAAAAGTTGGCTTCCGCGAAGTTTGCAAATCATTGAGTGACAACCAAAACAGAGAAATATCTCGTAGAACTTTGGTTCGTGATTTAGACAAGGAATCTGCTAGTCTTCAACCGCTGTCGATGGTAATTTATTAAACTGAAATTAGTCGCAAACATTACATTGGAAATGTAAAATTCAAGTAGTTCAAAGGTTTTTTTTCCAACGTTATATAATGTTTTAAGACAAGTTGGATGTAAGGAAATTCACCAAACGTTAGATATTTGGAGTAGTAGGGCGCGTGATTCAGTCTTAGGAGAGTTAGATGCCAATTTATCGACGACAAGTGGTATTTGTTGCTATAAATAGCAATGTAATGTTATCATTTGATCAGTCTCACTTCACTCACTCACTCGTGTAATAAACAGTTTGTTAAGTTTATTTGGTCTCTCTTCCTTATGGATTATTTCTTTAATATAAGTTAGCTACAAGGCTATGAAAATCTATCAGGTTATGGGCTCAGCCACGGATAAATACTTATGGTAAGGAAAGTCGGGTACCAGTTAGTATAGTAGTATAACTAGACTTAGTCTTCGGTCAACACGTACAAGATGGCTTCAAGCGACTTTAAATCTCTTGTCACGAAGTTGAACAATACTAACTATCAACTATGGAAATTCAAAATGAAGATGGTACTGACCAGAGACAATCTATGGGAAGTCGTAGAGAAAGCAAAACCTACGTCGGAACCTCCTGCTGACTGGGATAAGAGAGACAAGCAAGCCCAAGCTGCTATAGCACTGTCTGTGGAAGACGATCAACTAATTCATATTGTTCACGAGAAGACTGCCCGTTCCATGTGGAAGACACTTCAGAAGTTACATGAGCAAGCGAACATCACTAGCAAATTATTCCTGCTACGGAAGATGTATCAAATGCGCTTCAAGGACGATGACCAAAGTATGCAAGACCACATAGGGTCCATGTTGGAGATCGTCGAGAAGTTACGGGGAATCGGAGAAAAGTTGCCTGATACACACGTCGCTGCCATGCTACTCTGCAGTCTACCGGAATCTTACAATGTCTTGGTCACAGCCCTCGAAGTGAGACCGGAAGCAGATCTGACATTAGACTTTGTGAAAGCGAAAGTACTGGACGAATTCAATCGACGTCAAGAGACTAGAGCAGCTTCCTCTAGGAATGACACAGCGTTGCAGACTTCAAGTCAAAGCAAAGGTCGAAGATTCAATTATCAACGGCGTCGTCCAAGCAGAGGAGTCTGTTATCATTGTAACAAGCCAGGGCACTATATGAAGGACTGCCGAGGTTACAAAGATAAGCTGGATCGAGAACATGCTGCATCCCGAAGTGAGCGAAGTAAAGCAGCGGTAGAAAAGAGAACGAGCGGGGAGTATACAGCCTTCAAGGCTTCGAATGGCTCACAAGCGAACTCATGGTATGTGGACTCAGGGGCTACCAGTCACATGTCCAGCGATCGGAAGAATTTCAAATTCATAACGCCGAAATCAGAGAAGATTCATCTCGCCGACGACTCAATCATAATGGCGGAAGGGATTGGCGATGGCATGATTGACTGCCTCGCTCCAAACGGAGAAGTACATAGCATAGCTGTGAAGAACATCCTTTATGTTCCAAAACTAGGAGGCAGCTTACTTTCTGTACACCGTTTGACGCAGACAGGACACACTGTTATCTTTGAAGGCGACGAATGCAGAATCATGGAAGGTCAAAACGTTGCAGCTTTCGCCAAGATGGATGGATTCCTTTATCGACTTCAAACCAAGCAAATAGCAGAAGTTGCCAGCAACTCGCATACAGCCGATTGCATTCACCTCTGGCATAGACGGCTAAGGCATCGGGACATAGATGCCGTGAAGTCTCTTTCATCGAAGAATCTTGCCGATGGTATCAAGCTATCCGAATGTCAACGGAAGCTTATTTGCGAATGTTGCCTAAAGGGAAAGATGACAGCTAAACCATTCCCAACATCTACATCGAAGACCAAGGAGCCAATGGAACTAATCCATACGGACGTATGCGGGCCAATGCCGACAGTGACACCTGGCGGTAATCGATACATACTAACATTCATCGATGACTACTCAAGATTTACACAGCTCTATCTGATGAAGACCAAGAACTCCGTTCTAACTGCATTCAAGGATTTCATTGCATCCGTAAGGACCAAATTCGGAAGATACCCGAAAGCTCTTCGATCAGACAATGGTGGAGAATATATCAGCCATGAAATTGAAGATTATCTCAAGGAACTTGGCATCGAACACCAGTTGACCGTACCGTATAATCCACAACAGAACGGAGTTGCGGAACGCAAGAATCGATCTTTGACGGAAATGGCCAAATGCATGCTGTTAGACGCACAACTCGAGAACCGTTACTGGGGTGAAGCTGTCACGACCGCCGCCTATCTTCAAAATCGTCTGCCAACAAGAGCCATTGACGTAACACCTTATGAGCTTTGGAGTGATTCAAAGCCACGTATTGGACACATCCGTGTATTCGGAAGTAAAGCCTATTCGTACATTCCCAAGGAGAAACGAGTAAAATTCGGAGACAAAGCTTTTAAAGGAGTCCTGGTCGGATATGGCTTAGCAAGGAAAGGCTATCGTATTCTCAATCCTGAGACTGCCAAAGTTCACTTCAGCCGTTCTGTCTCTTTCGACGAAGGAACAGGAGACAACACCTTTGAAGAAAGCATCATATCAGAGCCAGAAGGGGAAAAGGAGACTAATTGAGCTGACTCCTTGATCACGTCACATCCGAAAAAGGAACAATCAGAATCATCATCTGATGGAGAACAAGAATCTGAAGAAATACCATCAGTTCCTATTCTTCCAAGACGATCGGAAAGGGATAATAAGGGCATTCCACCAAAGAGATTGACGTACAAGGCAACGGTTCAATATCCTCGCGAACCAAGCTCATGGAAGGAACTCGCCGACTTAAATCCAAGAGAAAGGAAGAACTGGACAGATGCTGCTAAAGAAGAAATATCATCTTTACATGAAAGAGGAACCTGGGAATTAACAGACCTACCACCAAATCGGAAGGCCATTGGTTGTCGTTGGGTTTTCAAAGCCAAACATGATCAAAATGGATCACTCAGCAAATATAAAGCCCGATTAGTCGCCAAAGGCTATTCTCAGAAGTTTGGCGAAGATTTTGACGAGACGTTTGCACCTGTCGTGAAGTACGAGACCGTACGACTTCTACTCAGTATCGCCGCAGCCAAGAACTTACCGGTCAAACACTATGACGTCAAAACCGCATTCCTGCATGGAGACATAGTCCAGGACCTGTATATGGAACAGCCTCCGGGTTTCATCCAACCTGGAAATGAAGAGAAGGTCTGCAGACTCAAGCGCAGCTTATACAGATTGAAGCAATCTGCAAGGGCCTGGAACGCCAAAGCCAATCAAATTCTACTTGATGAAGGATTCAATCGTAGCAAAGCCGATCCAGGACTTTACTCGAAATTGGAACAAGACGGTACCTGGACGTATATCCTACTATACGTAGATGATCTGTTGGTGTTGAACGAGAAGGAAGCCACCATCAACAATCTGTACGAGAAACTAAATAAGCACTTCGAGCTAAAGGACCTAGGAAACGCCTCGTATTACCTCGGTATCCAGATTGAGCGAGGAATTGACGGAAGTTTTACAATCCATCAAGGAACTAAAATAGCGTTCATGCTCGAAGACTTCGGCATGCAAGATGCGAAGATATCCAAAACTCCTATGGATCCCTCTTATCCAAAATTGTCTGGAGACGAAGATATTCTACCTAACAACAACCGATATCGAGAAGCAATTGGAATACTTCTACACATCGCTACCGTTTCACGACCAGACATTGCAGTTAGCATCAGCTACCTATGCCGAAGAGTCTCAAAGCCGAGAGAAAGAGATTGGACGGCCGTCAGACGAGTAATGCGTTATCTCAAAGGAACACAAGAGGTCCGCCTTCATTTCCCAGCTTTGAAGGAAACACCAGAACTTGTCGGCTACGTCGATGCAGATTGGGCCGGTGATCATCAAGACCGGAAATCAACGAGCGGATACCTATTCCAATTCGGACAGGGAACCATCGCATGGTCAAGTCGGAAACAATCAACTGTCGCGCTCTCATCGACAGAAGCCGAATACGTCGCAGCAGCTCATGCCGCCCAAGAAGTCATTTGGCTACGACAGCTTCTCGAAGATGTTGGATTCCCGGCTACCACGCCAACCTACCTCTTTGAGGACAATCAAGGATGCATCAAGATGAGTCTTTCCGAACGGATCAGCGCTAGGACGAAACACATTGACGTACAATACCACTTCCTCAAGGATATGAGAGAAAACCACATCATCGAAATCACCTATTGTCCAACCGAGGAAATGACCGCTGACATGTTAACCAAGCCTTTAACCAAAGAAAAACTAAAGCACTTGATGTCCAAAGCCGGATTATCCGATACTCGTCGAGAAGGGGTGTTGGAGAAAGCGACTCCTATCTACTCGGAACATATTAACTCTGTAATTTAATTAAGGCGATATGTTTTTTAACCGGTTAATATCTTAATACTGTTTTTTTAGTAACTGCTATAAATAGCAATGTAATGTTATCATTTGATCAGTCTCACTTCACTCACTCACTCGTGTAATAAACAGTTTGTTAAGTTTATTTGGTCTCTCTTCCTTATGGATTATTTCTTTAATATAAGTTAGCTACAAGGCTATGAAAATCTATCAGTATTTCCGTAATTCCTTGGTGGGCTTTTCATTTTTTCCTGGGAAGCATGATGGCGAAGACATTTTAGGGAAGTTTAAAGAGATGACGGAGGCAGCTGGAATTGAATACAAGAAGGTAACTGGTTATATCTCCTGTTTTCAAATTTCACGTTTAAAACTTTATTAGAACTTCCTTTATCGCTTTAAGATTTAGAGCGTTTGTGCCGACAACTTCACGCTACCTTCTACTATATAGTGCTAAAATTTTACCAGGAGGAGGGGCTTAAATAGCTTTTATTCTGTAAAATAACATACCATAATGGCGCTGGAGATGGAACTAAGCTCGAATTGCCTAGTCCCCATTTTTTTAAGGAACTTTCGTTGTCACTGCAATAAAATTTCTCAATGGAAAATACCGGCAGAAACGTCAACAGTTTTTCGTGTGAAAACGTTTGCCTCTTACAATTACAATATTTCCGTGGAGTAGTTTTAATGGAGTGTAAACAAAAGTTTCAAATTTCAATTCAGTGCCACAGTGGAGCAATATGCTACGAGAGGTAAATGCATTAAAATAAACTTAATTAAACTTTAATTTAAATACAATTTAAAACACTACAACATTTTTTTCGTCCTTTCATAAGGAAATAAAGTATTTAAAATTTCTCTTAGTATTAAGTTAGGACTAGGGCGGAAATCGTTCGGAATGACAGTCCTACAAAGGGAACACTCGAATTGTTTTGATTTTAGTTGCTTTTTTATACAATTAAAACAGAAAGTGTGGCTACACTTTAAACTCACGGGATCTCTATTCATTAAAATGCCACAAATAGTGCACTGAAATTGTTCTATCACTTTTTCAAGGAATTTCTGAAATGATAACAATAAATAATATTAATTTCGCAAAAAACAATTCGCTGGCAAGCCTATAAGCGTGAAGTCTTTTAACGGGTGGGGGGGGGAATAGAGAATGGTCATTATTAGGCCTGGACTGGAACTCAGACTTGGACTGCAACTTGTTTTCCCCCTAGAAATTCGCGGATACTCGCGCGAGTACTGGGCAAAGCTAGTAACTCTACTCGAATTGTTCATTTTTCCCTATGCGAGTAGTCTTTTGTCCTTGAACTAGTCTAATTTTGTTGGGCAGGTCCATTTCTTCTTCGCGAGGAAACTAACCAATTAGGTAAGAGCTTCTTGACGTCATGAGTTTATAGAAAGTATAGTACACGATGTTGGCGATCCAAAGGTTAATAAATTTTAAGTTTAAACAATGTGTAAGTTTTCTTTTTATTATATCTATATATTTTTTGGTATTGTCATTAACCTCAGCTAGTTTTGATGGAAAGGATAAACCGGGTGGCCTTAAATGAAGAGTTCAGGGGTGTGGCTTAAGATTATAAGATAACTCCTCCTACTGAGGGAATGTGCCTAATTGGCTTAGAGCGGAATTTCACCATTTTACCACTCCCTAGAGAGACAATTCTAAAGATACTAAGAGTTGATTGGGCGAAAGCTATTTTCTTAGTAAGGGTGGGCGAATACTCGTGATCGTCTATGACGAATAATTCGATCGAATATCGAGACGAATAATTGTCCCGGTATTCGTTTGAACCCATTTTTACTATTCGATAAATATTCGACAACCAATTTCTCAAAGGGCCTTGGTACATCTTTGTACCAAGGTGTGTGCAAAATCAGTCAAATATTAACCCCTAAAAATTTACTTTCACTAAAAGCATAGTCATTTTCGAAAAAATATTTTGTGAAAAATGGCTACTAAAAACCTCCTTTAGTACTGATATTCGCCAATAGTAGTTCTTGATATTCGCCAAGTATTCGCGAATAATATGCCTAATATTCGACGAGTATTCGATAAGACTATATTTTCGTTAAGCCTAATTATTCGATATTCCATTAAAAAATCACTATTTTTTTTCCTTACTTTCTTCCTTGGTTTCTGACGATGAAGCTTCATTTAACATCTACAGAGGACATACTAATTAAACACTTGCTAAAAAATTAGTACTATTTCTATTCAAACCAAAATATTTCGTTGCTTCCAAATTAATTTACCTGCATTTCTATTCCGAGATCTTGAATTCTTTTTTTTCCTTCTTCAGTCCATGGGGCTATTGTTGGATCGTCCCTTTGGAGAAGGTAGCGCCAAACTATGAATCCGGAACGGCCTTTCTGTTGCCAGTATTTAAGAACCTACAATTTTAACTTTAGTTATCTACAGCTAAACACTAAATAGGTTCATAAAATATCAGTCTTTATGTTATTTCTTCACCTTATAGATTCCGTCGTATCGATAACCTTTTTCAGGACAATACTTGGAGTGTTTAAAACCTTTGAAACCTCTTAAAACCCTAATGGGATTGCCGCTCCGCCAGTCTTCGGCTTCGGCTCCATCCTTATCATTTAACGGCGCTGCGCAACTTTTGGCTAACGCTCTAGAAAAGTAAATTAAATATTTTATGGTTATTTAAATGATCGCGACTATCAACTAATGTTAACCATGAAATGCTAATATCGTGTAAATCTGTCATTAAATTTGAAATTGGTTTCTCAAGATAGATTATGAAAATAATACATTTCATATACACTATGAAATAGTGATGTATACCGATGACTGATATCACAATTTTACTGTTTAATCGGTTCGAGGTTCATTTTATTTAAGGTGCACGGTTAAAAAGATAAATAAATCAGTCCAAATCAGATTCCCTGGGTTTAAATAATCGGTTAAAAAAATCAACATTGATTCATTTACGTGGACCGTCATAGATTCTCGTAAAGACTAAAGCGTCGCCTGGTGAGGCGCTGTCAAAGGCTTAGTGTAGAAGGAAGTGTAAATAGGAAGATGGACTGCAAAACCGAGTGAAGTCAATTCTCGCTTGTCGTTCTCGAACTAGCTTTAAATTAAGTCTCTAGCATTATAAAAAAATTTGGTGTTATCTTGATGTTAACGACACTGTTATGACATCAAAAAAAGTAGCAATAATAACAGTTCACCCGTGTTGAACGCCAGCGCGAACTACAGATCTTTAAACCGGATGGTGACAACATATTTATGATGTCATAATTGCTTGTATGCCTAATTTATTTTGCCGTCTCGATTTTCAAATAACAAAACTAAACTCGAATGAGGCTCAGTTTCCATATTTTCTTTTTGGTGGATCCCCAAAACTACTTACTTCTTATCTCTGGTTAGAACTTGATCGCAAGATTGCTTCGCCGTTCTCTTATTGCCCTTTAAACTTCGGCCTCCACTGCCGGTGTAGTAGAATGTTTCTCCTTCATCCTAAAAAGAAACGAATCCGTTCATTGTGTTATATCGTAGGTTAATTGAGCAATCGAAGGTTTAATACAAACTAAATTTAATTAATCAAAAATAACATCACAAGAATTGTGCCATTACAAGCTCGAAGGAATCCCGAAGTTTAACTGCCTGTACATAGTATTGGGGGAAATATTATTGTGTATGTTTATATTGTAAGGTGGCTCCGCCTGGCTAAGGAATGTGGGATATACAAGTATTTATATAGGAACTTGGGAATAGTGGAATGGATAACTAATACTGAGGAATGGATAACTAATACTGAGGAATGGATAACTAATACTGAGGATATACAACAATACCCTCTTCTTAAAGAAAGAAAATGTTTGACATTGTGGAATTGTTCATTTCGCGTGATCGTCAAAACCAAGTCTGTTCGGTGGACGTCGGAGGCGTGTCGAGTGCCTTGTCGGTGCGCGCGTGACAGGAGTGGTAGAAGGTTGCGTTGTTGTGAGTGCTGGAGTGCTTGCGTTTGGTTGGATCGGAATAGAGTGGCGTCGCATTCGAGTGTGATGAGGGTGTAGGTGTCGTTGGCGTGGCGCTTGGTGCGTGAGGCTGTTGCGGTATGGTAACCAGTGGTTGCGCCGTGCTGCTTCTGGGTTCTGCAGCATAGGTGGGAGATGCCGGTAAGTATGGTGGGCCATTAGGTTCCTGTGGCGGATGCGAAGTGTCTGAAGGTGGCGACATTGGTGTGCTGTTGTCCCGGGTTTGTGTTGGGAGTGTTGATTCGTCTCTTCGCATCTGATTGGAATGTCTTTGTACGCGTCCGTCGGACGTTTGTATCTCGAAGACTGTATTGCCAACTCTACGTATGATTGTTCCCTTTATCCATGGTGGTCCTCTACCATAGTTTTTCACGAAGACTTTATCCTGTTCGGTGTATTCTTCGATGCATCTGTGAGTCGTTTCATGCATGTTGGCTTCGTTTCCCGGATGGAATAAATCGAGTGCCGTGTACAATTTGCGTCCCAACATGATTTCAGCTGGTGACTTGCCGTCGTGTAAAGGTGTGCGTCGATAGTTGAATAGAAACTTTGCCAAACGTGTTTCTAAGGATCCGGTCGGATAACGTTGTAAACCGTAGTCAACTTCGTCGGTGAAGTCGGAGATTGAGCCGTCCAGTTTGCGTAATGTGGTTTTGGTTGTTCTCACCGCTCTTTCTGCCCGACCGTTGGAGGCTGGATGGTACGGCGGCGAGTGCAATAACGTCGTGCCATTAGCTTTTAAGAATGCCATGAATTCCGCGCTGGAGAAACACGAAGCGTTGTCCGTGACGAGGTTTTTGATGATTCCAAAGCGAGCCATGAGTTCGCTAAGGAATTTGATGACGACTGCCGATGAGGTAGTGTTGGTGATCTCGATTTCGATCCATTTGGACGCTGAGTCTACCACGATCAACAAATATTTGCCGTCTAGCGGTCCTGCAAAGTCGGCGTGGACTCTTGTCCAGGGTATTGTGACAGTCGGCCACGGGACGTACTTTCGTTTAGGTGCGGCGGCTGTGCTTTGACATGGGGCGCAGTTGCGAACTGTTTGTTCGATGTCTTTGTCCAGCGAAGGCCACCAGACCTTGGTGCGAGCGAGCTGTTTCATGTGGGACATGCCCTGATGCGAACTGTGCAGCTCGTGTAAAATGGCTTGACGTAATTCGTGCGGTACGACTACTTTGTTGCTGATGAGCAAAATTCCCTTAAGAATTGATAGGTCCATTTGGCGCGAGGCAAAGACTTTGCAAGTCTCTGGTATGATCTTAGGCCAACCAGCCCTACAGAAGGCGATGACTTGTGACAGGATTGGATCCTGCGCAGTTGCTTGGGCCATGGTTTCGACTTTGATGGGGCCTTGATCCATTTGATCTAGTAGATAGACGTATTCTTGGGGCAAGCGTGGTTCGCCAGCATGAAGTGGTAATGGAAGCCTGCTGAGTGCATCGGCATTACCATTGTGGCTGCCTTTTTTGTAGATGATGGTGTAATCGTACGAGGCTAGGAAGAGGGCCCAACGTTGCAGTCGAGCTGCAGCGGTGGCTGGGACTGGCCTAGATTCAGAGAATATGGCGGCCAAAGGCTGATGATCTGTCACCAAGTTGAAGTGGCGGCCCAAGAGGTAGTCTCTGAATTTTATTACTCCGAAGATGAGGGCTAGGGCCTCCTTCTCTATCTGGGGATATTTTCTCTCTGTATCTGTGAGAGTGCGGGATGCGTAGGCGGTTGGCTTTTCCTCTGCGTCTTTGATGTGGGAGAGTACCGCTCCTATGCCCACGGGTGAAGCGTCACAGGCGAGATAGAGTGGAAGAGCCGGCTCATAGTGGATCAGTAATTTGTTGGAGGTGAGCATGGCTTTGGCGGATCTAAAAGCGTTGACGTGTTGGGTCGTCCATAGCCATGGCTGGTCCTTATGAAGGAGATCATAGAGGGGAGCGAGACGTGTCGCGTTTTGTGGTACGAATTTGGCGTAATAATTTATGAGACCTAAGAAGGCTCGCAACTGTTCAACATTCGAGGGTTCCGGGGCATCGGAGATGGCCCGAAGCTTTTCCATTTGAGGGTGAATGCCTTCGGCATCCAATACGTAGCCCAGAAAGTTGATTGATGTTTTCATAAATTCGCATTTTGCCAAATTGAGTTTGAGACCTGCTGTTAGTAGGATCGTCAGAACCTCATCCACTTCCCTTAAGTGTTCCTTTGTGTTAACGCTTCCGAGCAACAGGTCATCCTGGAAGGGATATGTGCGAGCTCTGTTGCGAAAGAGTGTCTCCATAGCGCGTTGAAATACGGCTGATGCGGAGGAAACTCCGTATGGTAAGCGTGTGTATTTGTATAGACCTTTTGACGTGTTGATGGTGACTAAGTCCTGAGAGGATTCATCTAATTCAAGTTGGCTGTACGCCTCCCGGAGATCGAGTCGGGTGAAGATCGTGCAACCACTCATAGCAGCGAAAATGTCATTGGCCCTAGGAAGTGGGTATTTTTCGGCGTCAATGGTGCGGTTGGCAGTAAGTTTATAATCACCACAGAGCCTCACCGCTCCTCCTGGTTTTAATACAGGGACGATGGGCGCGGCGAAGTCGGAATATGGTATAGGAACTATAATGCCAAGAGCTTCTAGTCTGTCTAGTTCCGTCTCGACCTTGTCTCTGAGGCTATATGGTAAGGTTCTTGCTTTAAAGAAACGCGGTTGAATCTCCGGTTTTCTGTAGAGGTGTACTTGTACCCCCTTCAAGTGACCCAAACCAGGTGAAAAGGCTTCTTTGTGTTTGCCTAGAATCGTTTCCATGGATGGCTCTGGGGCATCCTCGTAGTGAACTAAGTGTTCTAGAAGTTTGAGCGAAGAGAATATCCAACGGCGGCCACAGAGACTTGGACCTTTGCCTTTGGCGACCGCGAGGGGAAGATGTTCGGTGATGTCACCGTGTTGAACTTCTACCTTGGTGATGCCAAGCATGTCTACTTTATGGCGGGTGTAGACGGAAAGACTTCTTGTAAATGGTTCTAGCGCTGAAGTGGAAGGTATTTTCCTATAGGTTTCTTCGGAAACTATGGTGTAGCCCGATCCCAAATCGATTTCGAAACGTATGGGTGTTTTATTTACATTGCATGTCAAAAAACATGGTGCAGGGACTTCCATAATATCTTCATTGTTATTGTGCATATAGTTGAGATGGTAGTCTTGATCGTCATATAATTGATATTCGTTGGCGACCTCAGAGCCATCAACCTGGTGATCTACGTGATGAGCGGTGGCTGATGTCCTGCCTCGTGTCATGCTTAAACAAGCTTTGGCAAGATGACCAATTTTTTTACATTTTCCGCATGTAGCGTTGGCGTATTTACAGTCTGATGTGCGATGCTCGTTGCTGGCGCAACGGAAACATCTGCCATTTCCTCGTGTTGGTAGCTCGAGAGGAACGTTTCCTTTTGGAGAAGTGACTTGTTTTTGTGGATTGTTTGGCTTCCCTTTTGGTCGTGTATTGGGTGTTGACCTTGTCTGGTGATTAGTGTAGTTAATGACGACTGGTTTTTCCTGTAGACTACCGTTGCTCATTAATTTAACATCACGTTCCGCGATTTCAATACGTTGTGCGATTTCTATAGCCTTCGCGAGGGTGAGCGGTTCTTCTTCCATTAAAGGGACTGTAAAGAAGGCATCGGCGGGTGGGTAAAAATTATTTGAAATACGTCAGAGGCACGTCACCAAGGAGAGAGGCGTGGTTCAAAGAAGCTTAGTTCGTTTTATTTCGAAAACCACCACTTCCTGGAATTGGCGCTGCAATCTCGCGAAAAACAAGGACTAGATGTCCAGTTCCACTCCATGAGGAGTCTTTGTATCTTGGCATCACGTGATGTCTGGGACGTATTTCAAATAATTTTTACCCACCCGCCGATGCCTTCTTTGCAGTCCCTTTAATCGATTTCGAGTTCGTAGGTCATTTATTCCCATGACAATGCGGTCTCGTATCATGATGTCGCGAGAATTGTCAATTTCAAACTTACAATGTTCCGATAATCGTTTGAGTTCAGCTACGAAATTGGCTATAGTTTCTCCTGGTTTGCGTGAACGACTGTAAAACCAGAAGCGCTGTGTAATTTCTTTGGGCGTAGGATTATAGTGATTGTTCATCGCAAGAATTAATTCGGCATATGTTTTGTCGGCCGGTAAGATTGGAACCATGATGTCTCGTAATTTTTGATAAATTGTGGGACCTACGCTTGTTAAAAGTATGGCCTTTTTCTGATCCTCGTCGGTGATGTTGTTTGCCTTGTAGTACAATGTCAAGCGCTCGGAATATGTTGTCCATTGTTCCGATTTTGGGTCGAATTTATCACAATGACCATAATAAGTGGCCGGTGCCGCGGCGACAGACATTTCTGCGGCGAGAAAGTTAGGGTAGCGCCGTAGTAGTGTTGCAGTGGGCCTTGGACTCTGTAGTGTTGAGAGAGAAGCGAGGCAAGCAACAATGCGGCGGGTTGCGGTGCTGGATGTAGGGCGGACGAGGCTTAGCTGTAGAAAGCGCTTTAGTGTTGAGGCTTAGCTAAATGTTTGCCGTGAACGAGTTAAAAGGATTTCTGCTTGTTTGGACGAATCCCATCTCCGTCGCCATTTGTTATATCGTAGGTTAATTGAGCAATCGAAGGTTTAATACAAACTAAATTTAATTAATCAAAAATAACATCACAAGAATTGTGCCATTACAAGCTCGAAGGAATCCCGAAGTTTAACTGCCTGTACATAGTATTGGGGGAAATATTATTGTGTATGTTTATATTGTAAGGTGGCTCCGCCTGGCTAAGGAATGTGGGATATACAAGTATTTATATAGGAACTTGGGAATAGTGGAATGGATAACTAATACTGAGGATATACAACACATTGCTAACGTTCCGTGATAATGTGGGCCAAAAATGTTGCGCTTCTATCAAATAGGCGTTTCCCACACGCAACAACAACCACATAATTGAAGTACAAGCTAGAGGAAGTGATATCCCGTAGAAAGGACTGTATGCGGGAGAAAATTGCGACTTAAATCACCAGTAGCCCTTTTGTGAACATTGCAGCAACACTCACTACGCTAAAGGTGGGTTTTAACAGGGAGTAAGGAACGTTAGAGGGAGTTTTGATCTTATGCTAAAAAAACCGTCATACAGTGGCAAATGGTAAAGAAAGTGGGGGGTAGGAATTTTTATCTCCATTCCTCAATTTTTTCTAACGCGCAGGCGCGAGTGACGTCGTTTACTACCGCCAGCAGAGAGAATTTAAAAATTCTCTCTGCAACCAGCGCCAGCTTCCGCTTCCATCGACTGCTGCCCCACTCACTCTGTTCGACTCGCCGTCGAGTTAACCGGGAAGCCCGGAAGGCGAATTTGCGGTATCGTTCGGTAGGCGTTATAAAATATTCAACGTTTTAAAGCTCAAGTTTCGAAATTTTTTGAGACATTTACCAAGTCTTCAACTAAATATTATAACATTTTCTTTAAATTTCAACATAAATATAGCTCTGAGAATAAAATTAGACACGAAAACTACACTAAGCCTTGGTTAGATATCATCGGCTGAGGCCGAGCGGCGCATCTCGAGCCGCCGGCGGCCGGGCTTGCCGTAACGGCGAGAACAGAAAAATACCTCGTTAAAAACAGATGCACGACGGTTTTTAAATTTGACGCATGCGCGCGGACACCGCGTTGAGTCCCCGAGTCAGCGCCAGAGAGAGACGATTTTAGCCACGAATCTAACGAACGCGCCTATTCACTTTAATACTCCCTCTAACGTTCCTTACTCCCTGGTTTTAATAATAATAATAATTATACAAAAACGAGTTTTGCTTCGCAGTCCTTAAAAAACTGCATTTATACACAATCCGCGGCACTTTTTCAAATCCACAAAGGGCCAGAAATTAGAAATTATTTTATGTATTGCAATTTGAAATTAAGTTTAATCGATATGAGAAATTTGGTTTTAATTGCGTAGTTCAAACATTTGTTATGATTAGAAATTTTACAACAAAAACGGGTATAAATGCGGCGTTTCGAGATAAAGGTAGCTTAGATTTTCACGTAGGAAATTATATAGAATCTGTTCCCCTAAAAACTTATCCCTGTCAAATAATTAAAGCGAAAAAATTGAAAATGAGCTTTTAACATTTTAGTTTTTCAGGGTGGAAGAGATAAGAACACTTATTTCGAGTAAAATGTCGCTTTACTACTCCTGCTTTACTACTCCTAAAATGAGGTCCCTCATTCTGATTTGTGGTTTTAAAAGCAGTGTCGTATTTCAGACATTTATCATACATTCAGAAAAGGTGTTCATATCTTGTATAAGTTTTAAACTTCAATTCGAACTCGAGTCATAATAGTCCTTGATTTAGCTCTTTGTTCCGAAACGCCGCATTTATACCCGTTTTTGTTGTAAAATTTCTAATCATAACAAATGTTTGAACTACGCAATTAAAACCAAATTTCTCATATCGATTAAACTTAATTTCAAATTGCAATACATAAAATAATTTCTAATTTCTGGCCCTTTGTGGGTTTGAAAAAGTGCCGCGGATTGTGTATAAATGCAGTTTTTTAAGGACTGCGAAGCAAAACTCGTTTTTGTATAATATCTGTGAAAAAAGTGTACCCCCTTGGTCGCGAAAATGTTTCCACCTCATAATGTTAAGCTCCATAGAGTTTAACATTACGATTTCGGATTGAGTATAAATAGAAAATCCCTGACGGGATTTTCTTAATAATCTAGGCTTTCTCTATGAAGGTATTTACACACTAAGCCTGTGGCTTGTTTACATTGCTTAGAGGGGTGGTGGCTAGCCTCTATGCCCCACAGCTAGGAATCAAGCGACTCCATCAGGCGTCCTATTTTTTTCGACAAGCCAGATCTTAGCATCACTTTTTTCCAAGATAGATCGAGCGTACATCGAAAATCATGACTCTACGAATACTAACAAGATCGTCTTCATAGCCTCCAGAAAGCACTATCGAAAAGGCGCCGTCCTCTTCCCGTCCATGTATTCCACCAACTGGTAGGTGATGAACGCCAGATCCAGCGGCTAGATTCCTGTACTGCCAGGACATTCCTACTACTATTCCCGGTATGGGTCCAAAATGATCCATGGGCACAATCGTGCATTCTTTAGTTCTTCCGGCGCAAGTCATGCCTTTACCCCAATCACGAGTGGATGGTCCGATGGACACTCTCGATTTTTTTTTATTTTTCACTTCTTGTCCGGGTCTGACAATTTTGCAATCTCGGCAGTAATAATCGTCCTCTGGTACCGAATCCAGTTTCGGTTTCAAACACCAGAGGTGAAAGAATTTCAAACAGCGATTGCACTGGATTTGTTGGTCAGGTGCTTCTTTACCACCACACACTGAACACGAACATTCGCGGCACTTAACATCCGGTTCATCATCGCAATAATCACATTCGGGTTTTTTAAGTCCTATAGGAAGGAAGGATAAAGTGAACAATTTAAGCGATATATATTAAAAATGGCTGACAAACAAACAAATTGTACTTTTTAGACTAGAGCCGTTAAGCATCAGTTCATTTAAGGCGGCGTCTCTATCTGCCAAGAGGACATTTTCTTCTATAATATACATTTCATCCACTAGATGAATTTTGCAGTCCTGTAGCGCAGTGTCGTCAACTCTGTTGGGAAATAAAAATACGATTGAAGGAACTGAAACGTTTTTAAATCTTTTTTCGAGTCTTAACATAAATTAAGTATTGTTAAGGCCTTGGATCCACTTTTCTGTTGATTTGACTCTCAAAAATTTCATAGAAAAAAATAGTTTTTTTTCTTTCAAAGAAAGATAGGATTTTATGGGACTTCGTCGAGAATGAAAGGATCAAACCATTAATTTTAAGATAAGAAATAAATGAAATTAAAAACTTTAACATCCTCTTTAACTCTAGCGCGTGCGTTAACGGTGGACTAAATTAATTAGCTCAATCAGTAGTTGCTAATTAACTCTTAGCTATAATTACAAAATTCATATTGAGCCTTTGAAGTTCAGCTTAAACGCGCAATCGGTTTAAAATATGAAACTAGGAATTTTAGAGAAAATATTGGGGAAACTGGGGTTGACAAGAAATTGGGTGTTGGCTGATTAAAGCAAACCTGCCAATAATTATGATAAACGAGAAAAAAATAAAATACCCAAGCAAGAGGGTTCCAACGACAAATTTCAGTCTCCTTGCGCTTTTACGGTTGACGATCATATCGTAATAATGTACAATTTTAGTTGGAGCATCATCGTTATAATTCACCATAATCTTCGAGCCAGGCGTCACTTTGTCAAATGGCACCTTTTGTCGAGCTCTAGGGCGAATACTTCTTGACGGGAGATCAGCCTTGGTTTTTGCTAGAAACAAAACCAAACCAAACCAAAAAAGGGGGTTGGCATTAATTTCGAGAAATGGCCATCAATAGGGAGTAGGCAAAGGGGTGCAAATCTCCCCTACGAAGCGTCAGACCCTCACTTTGCCAATCAGGAGCCTTCCCTCCTCACTAGCCTTTCACTCTGAGAAGCTTGCCGCCATTTTGGTGGAAAGGGGAGGAGCCATTTTAAGCCACACCTCTCTGGCAGCTCCCTATAGCTTTTGAATATACTCACTCCAGTTCAAACTCAACGGAGTAAATCAGTGAGTCTCCTGTACGGTTTGAGGTTGAAGGTTGAGTACCTTCCTCGGGTTGTCGAAAAATTCCGACAATTTTGGCCTCCAGCCACGCTCCTTGAAACTCCTCCTGGAAGTTTTTTGCATCAACCAGCTCCCCAATGTTAAAGTATTGACTGCTTGTCGGTTCAAGAGTTGGCGAGTTACTAATCTCTTCCTTCAAAGCAAAAAAATAAATAAAGATGTGTTAAAGACTTGATGCCATCTTTGAGCGCAAAATGTACAGAAACGCGACAAGGAAAGTCAATTTGTTGTAGGGAACCACGTGGCCCGCTCTTTGCTTTAAACCCGTGACTATTTACAACAACAAATAATGTAAAATTCTGCTTACAATCTACTCTTTAATGTTATCTTTAAGGCCCGTACAAAAATTTACGGCTGCATTTTGCTGTTAAGTAGATTTTTTTTGAATCTGCAATATATTGCAATTAAACTGGAATATTCTGGAATAATACTGGAATAAACCTAAAAAAGGTTCAACTTCAGACAAAATTAAGATGCATTCCAGAGAGCAATGCAGAACATTTTAGACGTTTTTCAGAAAAAATATCTTCCGTTGGAAAACTCAGTACAGCAGTATACAAAATTTAGCTACTCTAGTCTAGAGTCATAAAAGAGCTACCTTACAGCTAGAAAACAGAGGGGAAATAGTAACTCCCGAAAGAAATCAGGATGTTTGTAGACTCATTACAGGTACCTTCCAGATATTTTGTAGGCATGTTACAGTCGGAAATTGCTAAGTTTGTAGGATAATTGCAGGCGTGTTTCGGATACTTTTAGGATAATTGCAGGCGCGTTTCATATAATTTTCAGGACCATTACAGGCGCGTTTCATATATTTTTCGGGATAATTGCAGGCGCGTTTCAGATACTTTGTAGGATCATTGCAGGCGCGTTTCAGATACTTTGCAGGGTCATTGCAGGCGCGTTTCAGATTCTTTTCAGGATCATTACTGGCGCTTTTCAGATACTTTTAAGGACCATTACAGGCGCGTTTCAGATACTTTAATTTGTACAATAATTGCAGGTGCTTTTCAGATACTTTTTAGGATCATTGCAGGCGCGTTTCAGATACTTTTCAGTATCATTGCAGGCGCGTTTCAGATACTTTTCAGTATCATTGCAGGCGCGTTTCAGATACTTTTCAGGATCATTGCAGGCGCGTTTCAGCTACTTTGTAGTATAATTGCAGGCGCTTTACATATACTTTGTAGGATAATTGCAATTACAGGCGCGTTTCAGATACACTTCAGGATCATTACTGACGCGTTTCAGATAATTATTAGGATAATTGCAGTCGCATTTCAGATACTTTTCAGGATAATTGCAGGTGCTTTTCATATACATTGTAGGAAAATTGCAGGTGCTTTTCAGATACTTTTTAGGATCAATGCAGGCGCATTTCAGATACTTTTCAGGATCATTGCAGGCGCGTTTCATATACTTTTTAGGATAATGGCAGGTGCTTTTCAGATACTTTGTAGGATAATTGCAGGCGCTTTTCATATACTTTGTAGGATAATTGCAGACGCGTTTCCGATACTTTGTAGGATAATTGCATTTGCTTTTCAGATATTTTTAGGATAATTGGAGGCTCGTATCAGATTATTTGCAGGACCATGGTAGGCGCGTTTCAGATACTTTGCAGGACCATGGCAGGCGCGTTTCAGATACTTTGCAGGGTCATTGCAGGCACGTTTCAGATACTTTGTAGTGCTGAAATTTTGTAGTTTCAATTTGTAAAATTAATAAATTTTTACCTCTCCGAGTGACGATGTCGTCACGGAGAGGTATAACACTGTACGTGTCTTTTTGTGTGCCTGTCACCGCGTTCGCAGTTGACAAATCGGAGCAAGCGTGTTCGTAGAGAGATACATTGGTTTCTACTCCACTACCGTCGTTAGGGTTGAGAACTTGAGGTGTATGCGACGATCGCCTAAGGCTACGAGAAACGATAGCTTCCAAATGGCAAGGCTTCCACCAAAGATTCAAGCAATTGCGTGTGTTTTATTTTAATATTGTTAATTAGTCGCCTTATATACCAACTTTCCAAAAATTGCTAAATGATTTTAGGAACAAAGTTTCTTAAAACGATTTAACTAGAATTAAGTTAAATTAATGACGATTAAATTAATAAATATCAATTATATTTCTTCAAATATTTAAAAATAGCCTCTAAATTGCGTCTAGACTTGGAGAGGTTTATTTCGGATTCCCAACTTGTACTCATCCCTTACAAAAATATTAAGCTGTAATTCATCTACATACACGCTTTTTTATCGCTACCACGCTGTAATATGTATACATAAAGGCTACATTTTCTGCAGCTCAAAAAACGGGAAAAATTCACAGCATTTCTAGAACTGCAAATTGACAGCCGTTTTTACATTTTCTGTTTGTTAACTGTTAACTGTCTAGCCTGGCAGAAATATGCAGCGCAATTCTGCAAACGCTATGCAAAAGTAGAAATACCAGCTGCTAGTTTAAAACTGTAATTTGTCCGTTTTTATAGACAAGTTATAGGTCTGCAAAAGTGATGGAATTGTAGAAATCCAGCTGCTAATTTAGAACTGTAATTTGACCATTTTAATAGACATGTTACAGGTCTGCAAACGTGATAGAAAAGTAGAAATCCAGCTGCTAATTTAAAACTGCAATTTGACCATTTTTATAGACATGTTACAGGTCTGCAAAAGTGATAGAAAAGTAGAAATCCCGCTGCTAATTTAAAACTGCAATTTGACCACATTTATAGACATGTTACAGGTCTGAAAGAGTGATGGAAAAGTAGAAATCCAGCTGCTAATTTAAAACTGCAATTTGACTACATTTAAAGACATGTTACAGGTCTGCAAAAGTGATGGAAAAGTAGAAATGCAGCTGCCAATTTAACACTGTAATTTGACCACATTTAGAGCCATATTGCAGGTATTCAAAAGTAGGACATTTTACTTGAATTGAATACCTGCAATATGTCTATAAATGTGGAATAGTTACAGTTTTAAATTTTAAGCTAGATTTCAACTTTTCCATCACTTTTGCAGACCTGTAACATGTCTATAAAAATGGTCAAATTACAGTTTTAAATTGGCAGCTGGATTTCTACTTTTCCATCACTTTTGCAGACCTGTTACCTGTCTATAAACTAGCAGCTGGTATTTCTACTTTTTCTTCACTTTTGCAGAGTAACATGTCAATAAATATAGTCAAATTGCAGTCTTAAATTGGCAGCTGGAATTCTACTTTTGCATCACTTTTTCAGACTTGTAGCATGTCTATAAATGTAGTCAAATTACAGTTTTAAACTAGCATCTGGTATTTCTACTTTTCCATAAGTTTTGCAGACCTGTAACATGTCTATAAATATGGTCAAATTATAGTTTTAAATTGGCAGCTGGATTTCTACTTTTCCATCACATTTGCAGGCCTGTAACATGTCTATAAATGTAGTCAACTTGCAGTTTTAAACTAGCAGCTGGCATTTCTACTTTTTCATCACTTTTGCAGACCTGTAACATGTCAATAAATATTGTCAAATTGCAGTTTTAAATTGGCAGCTGCATTTTTACTGTTTCATCACTTTTGCAGTCCTGTAACATGTCAATAAATATAGTCAAATTGCAGTTTTAAATTGGGAGCTGGATTTCTACATTTCCATCACTTTTTCAGATATGTCACATGTCTATAACTGTGGTCAAATTACAGTTTTAAACTAGCAGCTGTTATTTCTACTTTTGCATCGCGTTTGCAGAATCGCGCAGCATATTTCTGCCTATACAGACAATTAACAGTTAATAAACAGAAAATGTAGAAACGGCAGACAATTTGCAGTTCTGGAATTGCTGTGAAATTTTCGCGCTTTTCGAGCTGCAGAAAATGTAGCCTTAATGTATACATATTACAGCATGGTAGCGATAAAAAAGCGCGTATGCAGATGAATTACAGCTTAAAATTTTTGTACGGGGGGGGGAAGTCTAGCGTTTTGAAGGAATAAAGGCAAATTTTCTTGAAATAAATACAAGATAATTAAAAAAGATAGAACATCGCGGTTTGTTTTAAAAATAAATATAATGTCTATTGTAGCGATTGATAAAGTTTTGAAAATACTTTAAGTATAATTACTATTCGTTAATTTTAATTTAAAATAAACTGGAATCTCCAGTTCTAAACACTCGAATTACAAAATTCCAATTGCCAGCGGTCCGTACCGAGGCTTTGTAGCGAATGATTTGCTTTGTGACTCTAGCTTAAATAGATTTAAATTAAATTGTCAGGTTTTCTAAAGATGGCACCACTATGTATGAGTTGGCTTTTGATATAAACCTTATTTCAACCCTGGCCGAGTTCTAGGCTTTCCTGTCAATCATTCGTCCACGCCCATGCTCCCCAAATTTTACCGTCATATTATCTTTCTCTACACCGTCCTTCCATTGAATGGGGGGGGGGAGATTTTTTTGAACAGGCTATTCTTGTGTATATAGAGCTTTTACCTTGTGTATCCTTTCTCGAAGGTGGGTGAATTTTGTAGCTATTCATATATGGTTTGATAGATACCAACTATTTCTCAAACCCCCACACCCATCTTCTTTGTCCTGTTAGGGATTAACCTTCCCTGCTTTTTCTAGGAAGGGTTCGACAGTTTTAGCCTTTATTATTTTGGTTCCATAGAAATAGTTTCGCCTGCATTAGCACCTTAGACTGTCCCCGTGAAGTTTATTTAGACATGATATTTTCGCACCTCCCCCAAACCCCCCTTCCCAAGAGACGATTTTTCGGGCCATCTATATTTTCAATTAGGCAAAACAAAAATGTAAAGTACTGCCTCTAGTGGCTTATCTGCGTACATCAAATCGCTAGACTCCCCCCTTAACTAGAATTACTCTAATATTTCTAGTAAAATTAAAAGTAACCTTACCTTAAAATTCTAGTTAAAAATAGGCCTTGAATATTCTTAAGTCTAAAATTCTAGAAAAATACATTGTTCATAAAATCACAATTAAACTTTAACCCAATAATTATTAAGATAGGAAAAATATATACTATAATAACATATGCTTCTATCAAGTTCTTAGGAAATAGCTGAGAGCGGCAGGCCCGAGACTTAAGCCATGCTTTCACAAATACCTAAGAAAGTCCATCGATGATTGGCCGAAATTAACAAAAAAATCGAGCCTGCCCCTCTTGAATTCAATATAGATGGTCACCTTTTCAATTTTGAAAATTCAATCTCCAATTTTCTACATCGATGTAATCAATATTCAATAAAGCTCAATAATTATCTGCGAGATTTTGTTAAATTATGTTAGTTTGCTTTTAAGTTTAAACTAAAATCTGATTCAATTATTCCAGTTATCATGAAGGCTCAGTGTAAGTTAAAGCCAAATTAACAGAATTAAACTCAATTAAGGACGTTCACTCAAGTCATCATAGTATTCTAGGAGAGCTTTCGCTCTCTTAGATAAGACTTGATACTCCCTCTAATGCTAAAGGAGGGTTCTTTGATTAGCCGTAACTTTTTTCGTATTGTGTTTGCCGCCTTGAAATTTTGCCTGTGAACTAATATTTGGGCCCTACTTTTGTGGTTAAAATTTCAAAGAGATCCAACTAATAGTTAATTCTATAATGAAAAAAGTTGTTAAGGGTGGTTTTAGAATCCATAAAATTATTAAGACATTTGGTGAAATATACAATATTCTTCCATAGTGATAACATGGGAATTTTATAAAAAAGAGCATTTTCTCAGAAGGCACATAAGGAAAACTATTCTTTCGTTACGTTTGGGAACCATCTTAAATGAAAGATAATACTTCAATGTACCGACTTTTCAAGTTTCATAAAGATCAATTAAGTTTAAGTATTGATTTTTATCATTATTAACACATACTTTGACTTACGTTGTTTTGGGTTTTGGAATTACGGCGTTTTACCACTGTTAGAGACACGCATTTTAGCCCCAATTTTTTATATTGGACTTACGACGTTTTTGTCGTGATTCACGCTGTTAGAGGGATATAAAACAAGAAAAACATGGCGTTTGAGCTCTTGTAGGTGCTTTGCCCGGGTGCTTGTGGGTGCTTGTAGGTGCTTGTGGGTACTTGTAGGTGCTGGTGGGTGCTTGTGGGTGCTTGTAGGTACTTGTGGGTCCTTGTAGGTACTTGTGGGTACTTGTAGGTACTTGTGGGTACTTGTAGGTACTTGTGGGTACTTGTGCTTAATTGTAGGTACTTGTGCTTACTTGTAGGTACTTGTGGGTACTTGTAGGTACTTGTAGGTGCTTGTGGGTACTTGTAGGTGCTTGTGAATGCTTCTGGGTACTTGTAGGTGCTTCTGGGTACTTGTGGGTGCTTGTGGGTACTTGTAGGTGCTTGTTGGTACTTGTGGGTACTTGTAGGTGCTTCTGGGTACTTGTAGGTGCATGTGGGTACTTGTGGGTACTTGTAGGTGCTTGTGGGTACTTGTGGGTGCTTGTGGGTTGTTATAGATGCTTGTAGGTACTTGTGGGTTCTTGTGGGTACTTGTGGGTGCTTGTACGTGCTTGTGGGTTCTTGTGGGTGCTTGTAGGTACTTATGGGTACTTATGGGTTCTTGTAGGCACTTGTGGGTACTTGTGGGTGCTTGTAGGTACTTATGGGTACTTGTGGTTACTTGTAAGTACTTGTGGGTGCTTGTAGGTACTTGTAGGTACTTGTGGGTACTTGTGGGTGCTTGTAGGTACTTGTAGGTACTTGTGGGTGCTTGTAGGTACTTGTAGGTACTTGTGGGTGCTTGTAGGTACTTGTGGGTGCTTGTAGGTACTTGTGGGTACTTGTAGGTACTTGTGGGTATTTAAGGGTGCTTGTAGGTACTTGTGGGTACTTGTAGCTACTTGTGGGTACTTGTAGCTACTTGTGGGTACTTGTAGCTACTTGTGGGTACTTGTAGCTACTTGTGGGTGCTTGTAGGTACTTGTGGGTGCTTGTAGGTACTTGTGGTTACTTGTAGGTACTTGTGGGTACTTGTAGCTACTTGTGGGTACTTGTAGCTACTTGTGGGTACTTGTAGCTACTTGTGAGTACTTGTAGCTACTTGTGGGTGCTTGTAGCTACTTGTGGGTGCTTGTAGGTACTTGTGGTTACTTGTAGGTACTTGTGGGTATTTAAGGGTGCTTGTAGGTACTTGTGGGTACTTGTAGGTACTTGTGGGTACTTGTGGGTACTTGTAGCTACTTGTGGGTGCTTGTAGGTACTTGTGGGTGCTTGTAGGTACTTGTGGTTACTTGTAGGTACTTGTGGGTACTTGTAGCTACTTGTGGGTACTTGTAGCTACTTGTGGGTACTTGTAGCTACTTGTGGGTACTTGTAGCTACTTGTGGGTACTTGTAGCTACTTGTGGGTGCTTGTAGGTACTTGTGGTTACTTGTAGGTACTTGTGGGTACTTGTGGGTGCTTGTAGGTACTTGTGGGTACTTGTAGGTACTTGTGGGTGCTTGTAGGTGCTTGTGGGTGCTTGTGGGTGCTTGTAGGTACTTGTGTGTGCTTGTAGGTGCTTTTGGATGCTTGTGGGTGCTTGTAGGTACTTGTGGGTGCTTTTGGATGCTTGTGGGTACTTGTAGGTGCTTGTGGGTACTTGTAGGTCCTTGTGGGTGCTTGTGGGTACTTGTGGTTACTTGTAGGTACTTGTGGGTGCTTGTAGGTACTTGTGCTTACTTGTAGGTACTTGTGGGTGCTTGTAGGTACTTGTGCTTACTTGTAGGTACTTGTGCTTACTTGAAGGTACTTGTGGGTGCTTGTAGGTACTTGTGGGTGCTTTTATGTACTTGTGGGTACTTGTAGGTACTTGTAGGTGCTTGTGGGTACTTGTGGTTACTTGTGGGTACTTGTGGGTGCTTGTAGGTACTTGTGCTTACTTGTAGGTACTTGTAGGTGCTTGTGGGTACTTGTGCTTACTTGTAGGTACTTGTGCTTACTTGTAGGTACTTGTGCTTACGTGTAGGTACTTGTGGTTACTTGTAGGTACTTGTGGGTGCTTGTAGGTACTTGTGGGTACTTGTAGGTGCTTGTGGGTACTTGTAGGTGCTTGTGGGTGCTTGTGGGTACTTGTGGGTGCTTGTAGGTACTTGTGCTTACTTGTAGGTACTTGTGCTTACTTGAAGGTACTTGTGGGTGCTTGTAGGTACTTGTGGGTGCTTGTATGTACTTGTGGGTATTTGTAGGTACTTGTAGGTGCTTGTGGGTACTTGTGGTTACTTGTAGGTACTTGTGGGTACTTAAGGGTGCTTGTAGGTACTTGTGCTTACTTGTAGGTACTTGTGCTTACTTGTAGGTACTTGTGCTTACTTGTAGGTACTTGTGCTTACTTGTAGGTAGTTGTGCTTACTTGTAAGTACTTGTGGGTGCTTGTAGGTACTTGTGGGTGCTTGTATGTACTTGTGGGTACTTGTGGGTACTTAAGGGTGCTTGTAGGTACTTGTGGGTGCTTGTAGGTGCTTGTGGATGCTTGTAGGTACTTCTGGGTGCTTTTGGATGCTTGTGGGTGCTTGTAGGTGCTTGTGGGTACTTGTAGGTGCTTGTGGGTACTTGTAGGTGCTTGTGGGTACTTGTAGCTACTTGTGGGTGCTTGTAGGTACTTGTGGTTACTTGTAGGTACTTGTGGGTATTTTAGGGTGCTTGTAGGTACTTGTGGGTACTTGTAGGTACTTGTGGGTACTTGTAGCTACTTGTGGGTACTTGTAGCTACTTGTGGGTACTTGTAGCTACTTGTGGGTACTTGTAGCTACTTGTGGGTGCTTGTAGGTACTTGTGGGTGCTTGTAGGTACTTGTGGTTACTTGTAGGTACTTGTGGGTACTTGTAGCTACTTGTGGGTACTTGTAGCTACTTGTGGGTACTTGTAGCTACTTGTGGGTACTTGTAGCTACTTGTGGGTGCTTGTAGGTACTTGTGGTTACTTGTAGGTACTTGTGGGTACTTGTGGGTGCTTGTAGGTACTTGTGTGTGCTTGTAGGTGCTTTTGGATGCTTGTGGGTGCTTGTAGGTACTTGTGGGTGCTTTTGGATGCTTGTGGGTACTTGTAGGTGCTTGTGGGTACTTGTAGGTCCTTGTGGGTGCTTGTGGGTACTTGTGGTTACTTGTAGGTACTTGTGGGTGCTTGTAGGTACTTGTGCTTACTTGTAGGTACTTGTGGGTGCTTGTAGGTACTTGTGCTTACTTGTAGGTACTTGTGCTTACTTGAAGGTACTTGTGGGTGCTTGTAGGTACTTGTGGGTGCTTGTGGGTACTTGTAGGTACTTGTAGGTGCTTGTGGGTACTTGTGGTTACTTGTGGGTGCTTGTAGGTACTTGTGCTTACTTGTAGGTACTTGTAGGTGCTTGTGGGTACTTGTGCTTACTTGTAGGTACTTGTGCTTACTTGTAGGTACTTGTGCTTACTTGTAGGTACTTGTGGTTACTTGTAGGTACTTGTGGGTGCTTGTAGGTACTTGTGGGTACTTGTAGGTGCTTGTGGGTACTTGTAGGTGCTTGTGGGTGCTTGTGGGTACTTGTGCTTACTTGTAGGTACTTGTGCTTACTTGAAGGTACTTGTGGGTGCTTGTAGGTACTTGTGGGTGCTTGTATGTACTTGTGGGTATTAGTAGGTACCTGTAGGTGCTTGTGGGTACTTGTGGTTACTTGTAGGTACTTGTGGGTACTTAAGGGTGCTTGTAGGTACTTGTGCTTACTTGTAGGTACTTGTGCTTACTTGTAGGTACTTGTGCTTACTTGTAGGTACTTGTGCTTACTTGTAAGTACTTGTGGGTGCTTGTAGGTACTTGTGGGTGCTTGTATGTACTTGTGGGTACTTGTGGGTACTTAAGGGTGCTTGTAGGTACTTGTGGGTGCTTGTAGGTGCTTGTGGATGCTTGTAGGTACTTCTGGGTGCTTTTGGATGCTTGTGGGTGCTTGTAGGTACTTGTGGGTGCTTGTATGTACTTGTGGGTACTTGTAGGTACTTGTAGGTGCTTGTGGGTACTTGTGGTTACTTGTGGGTACTTGTGGGTGCTTGTAGGTACTTGTGCTTACTTGTAGGTACTTGTAGGTGCTTGTGGGTACTTGTGCTTACTTGTAGGTACTTGTGCTTACTTGTAGGTACTTGTGCTTACTTGTAGGTACTTGTGGTTACTTGTAGGTACTTGTGGGTGCTTGTAGGTACTTGTGGGTGCTTGTATGTACTTGTGGGTATTTGTAGGTACTTGTTGGTGCTTGTGGGTACTTGTGGTTACTTGTAGGTAATTGTGGGTACTTAAGGGTGCTTGTAGGTACTTGTGCTTACTTGTAGGTACTTGTGCTTACTTGTAGGTACTTGTGCTTACTTGTAGGTACTTGTGCTTACTTGTAAGTACTTGTGGGTGCTTGTAGGTACTTGTGGGTGCTTGTATGTACTTGTGGGTACTTGTGGGTACTTAAGGGTGCTTGTAGGTACTTGTGGGTGCTTGTAGGTGCTTGTGGATGCTTGTAGGTACTTCTGGGTGCTTTTGGATGCTTGTGGGTGCTTGTAGGTACTTGTGGGTGCTTGTATGTACTTGTGGGTACTTGTTGGTACTTGTAGGTGCTTGTGGGTACTTGTGGTTACTTGTGGGTACTTGTGGGTGCTTGTAGGTACTTGTGCTTACTTGTAGGTACTTGTAAGTGCTTGTGGGTACTTGTGCTTACTTGTAGGTACTTGTGCTTACTTGTAGGTACTTGTGCTTACTTGTAGGTACTTGTGGTTACTTGTAGGTACTTGTGGGTGCTTGTAGGTACTTGTGGGTGCTTGTATGTACTTGTGGGTATTTGTAGGTACTTGTAGGTGCTTGTGGGTACTTGTGGTTACTTGTAGGTACTTGTGGGTACTTAAGGGTGCTTGTAGGTACTTGTGCTTACTTGTAGGTACTTGTGCTTACTTGTAGGTACTTGTGCTTACTTGTAAGTACTTGTGGGTGCTTGTAGGTACTTGTGGGTGCTTGTATGTACTTGTGGGTACTTGTGGGTACTTGTGGGTACTTAAGGGTGCTTGTAGGTACTTGTGGGTGCTTGTAGGTGCTTGTGGATGCTTGTAGGTACTTCTGGGTGCTTGTAGGTACTTGTGGGTGCTTGTAGGTGCTTGTGGGTACTTGTAGGTGCTTGTAGCTACTTGTGGGTGCTTGTAGGTACTTGTGGTTACTTGTAGGTACTTGTGGGTACTTGTGGGTGCTTGTAGGTACTTGTGGGTACTTGTAGGTACTTGTGGGTGCTTGTAGGTGCTTGTGGGTGCTTGTGGGTGCTTGTAGGTACTTGTGTGTGCTTGTAGGTGCTTTTCGATGCTTGTGGGTGCTTGTAGGTACTTGTGGGTGCTTGTGGGTACTTGTAGGTACTTGTAGGTGCTTGTGGGTACTTGTGGTTACTTGTGGGTGCTTGTAGGTACTTGTGCTTACTTGTAGGTACTTGTAGGTGCTTGTGGGTACTTGTGCTTACTTGTAGGTACTTGTGCTTACTTGTAGGTACTTGTGCTTACTTGTAGGTACTTGTGGTTACTTGTAGGTACTTGTGGGTGCTTGTAGGTACTTGTGGGTACTTGTAGGTGCTTGTGGGTACTTGTAGGTGCTTGTGGGTGCTTGTGGGTACTTGTGCTTACTTGTAGGTACTTGTGCTTACTTGAAGGTACTTGTGGGTGCTTGTAGGTACTTGTGGGTGCTTGTATGTACTTGTGGGTATTAGTAGGTACCTGTAGGTGCTTGTGGGTACTTGTGGTTACTTGTAGGTACTTGTGGGTACTTAAGGGTGCTTGTAGGTACTTGTGCTTACTTGTAGGTACTTGTGCTTACTTGTAGGTACTTGTGCTTACTTGTAGGTACTTGTGCTTACTTGTAAGTACTTGTGGGTGCTTGTAGGTACTTGTGGGTGCTTGTATGTACTTGTGGGTACTTGTGGGTACTTAAGGGTGCTTGTAGGTACTTGTGGGTGCTTGTAGGTGCTTGTGGATGCTTGTAGGTACTTCTGGGTGCTTTTGGATGCTTGTGGGTGCTTGTAGGTACTTGTGGGTGCTTGTATGTACTTGTGGGTACTTGTAGGTACTTGTAGGTGCTTGTGGGTACTTGTGGTTACTTGTGGGTACTTGTGGGTGCTTGTAGGTACTTGTGCTTACTTGTAGGTACTTGTAGGTGCTTGTGGGTACTTGTGCTTACTTGTAGGTACTTGTGCTTACTTGTAGGTACTTGTGCTTACTTGTAGGTACTTGTGGTTACTTGTAGGTACTTGTGGGTGCTTGTAGGTACTTGTGGGTGCTTGTATGTACTTGTGGGTATTTGTAGGTACTTGTTGGTGCTTGTGGGTACTTGTGGTTACTTGTAGGTAATTGTGGGTACTTAAGGGTGCTTGTAGGTACTTGTGCTTACTTGTAGGTACTTGTGCTTACTTGTAGGTACTTGTGCTTACTTGTAGGTACTTGTGCTTACTTGTAAGTACTTGTGGGTGCTTGTAGGTACTTGTGGGTGCTTGTATGTACTTGTGGGTACTTGTGGGTACTTAAGGGTGCTTGTAGGTACTTGTGGGTGCTTGTAGGTGCTTGTGGATGCTTGTAGGTACTTCTGGGTGCTTTTGGATGCTTGTGGGTGCTTGTAGGTACTTGTGGGTGCTTGTATGTACTTGTGGGTACTTGTTGGTACTTGTAGGTGCTTGTGGGTACTTGTGGTTACTTGTGGGTACTTGTGGGTGCTTGTAGGTACTTGTGCTTACTTGTAGGTACTTGTAAGTGCTTGTGGGTACTTGTGCTTACTTGTAGGTACTTGTGCTTACTTGTAGGTACTTGTGCTTACTTGTAGGTACTTGTGGTTACTTGTAGGTACTTGTGGGTGCTTGTAGGTACTTGTGGGTGCTTGTATGTACTTGTGGGTATTTGTAGGTACTTGTAGGTGCTTGTGGGTACTTGTGGTTACTTGTAGGTACTTGTGGGTACTTAAGGGTGCTTGTAGGTACTTGTGCTTACTTGTAGGTACTTGTGCTTACTTGTAGGTACTTGTGCTTACTTGTAAGTACTTGTGGGTGCTTGTAGGTACTTGTGGGTGCTTGTATGTACTTGTGGGTACTTGTGGGTACTTGTGGGTACTTAAGGGTGCTTGTAGGTACTTGTGGGTGCTTGTAGGTGCTTGTGGATGCTTGTAGGTACTTCTGGGTGCTTGTAGGTACTTGTGGGTGCTTGTAGGTGCTTGTGGGTACTTGTAGGTGCTTGTAGCTACTTGTGGGTGCTTGTAGGTACTTGTGGTTACTTGTAGGTACTTGTGGGTACTTGTGGGTGCTTGTAGGTACTTGTGGGTACTTGTAGGTACTTGTGGGTGCTTGTAGGTGCTTGTGGGTGCTTGTGGGTGCTTGTAGGTACTTGTGTGTGCTTGTAGGTGCTTTTCGATGCTTGTGGGTGCTTGTAGGTACTTGTGGGTGCTTGTGGGTACTTGTAGGTACTTGTAGGTGCTTGTGGGTACTTGTGGTTACTTGTGGGTGCTTGTAGGTACTTGTGCTTACTTGTAGGTACTTGTAGGTGCTTGTGGGTACTTGTGCTTACTTGTAGGTACTTGTGCTTACTTGTAGGTACTTGTGCTTACTTGTAGGTACTTGTGGTTACTTGTAGGTACTTGTGGGTGCTTGTAGGTACTTGTGGGTACTTGTAGGTGCTTGTGGGTACTTGTAGGTGCTTGTGGGTGCTTGTGGGTACTTGTGCTTACTTGTAGGTACTTGTGCTTACTTGAAGGTACTTGTGGGTGCTTGTAGGTACTTGTGGGTGCTTGTATGTACTTGTGGGTATTAGTAGGTACCTGTAGGTGCTTGTGGGTACTTGTGGTTACTTGTAGGTACTTGTGGGTACTTAAGGGTGCTTGTAGGTACTTGTGCTTACTTGTAGGTACTTGTGCTTACTTGTAGGTACTTGTGCTTACTTGTAGGTACTTGTGCTTACTTGTAAGTACTTGTGGGTGCTTGTAGGTACTTGTGGGTGCTTGTATGTACTTGTGGGTACTTGTGGGTACTTAAGGGTGCTTGTAGGTACTTGTGGGTGCTTGTAGGTGCTTGTGGATGCTTGTAGGTACTTCTGGGTGCTTTTGGATGCTTGTGGGTGCTTGTAGGTACTTGTGGGTGCTTGTATGTACTTGTGGGTACTTGTAGGTACTTGTAGGTGCTTGTGGGTACTTGTGGTTACTTGTGGGTACTTGTGGGTGCTTGTAGGTACTTGTGCTTACTTGTAGGTACTTGTAGGTGCTTGTGGGTACTTGTGCTTACTTGTAGGTACTTGTGCTTACTTGTAGGTACTTGTGCTTACTTGTAGGTACTTGTGGTTACTTGTAGGTACTTGTGGGTGCTTGTAGGTACTTGTGGGTGCTTGTATGTACTTGTGGGTATTTGTAGGTACTTGTTGGTGCTTGTGGGTACTTGTGGTTACTTGTAGGTAATTGTGGGTACTTAAGGGTGCTTGTAGGTACTTGTGCTTACTTGTAGGTACTTGTGCTTACTTGTAGGTACTTGTGCTTACTTGTAGGTACTTGTGCTTACTTGTAAGTACTTGTGGGTGCTTGTAGGTACTTGTGGGTGCTTGTATGTACTTGTGGGTACTTGTGGGTACTTAAGGGTGCTTGTAGGTACTTGTGGGTGCTTGTAGGTGCTTGTGGATGCTTGTAGGTACTTCTGGGTGCTTTTGGATGCTTGTGGGTGCTTGTAGGTACTTGTGGGTGCTTGTATGTACTTGTGGGTACTTGTTGGTACTTGTAGGTGCTTGTGGGTACTTGTGGTTACTTGTGGGTACTTGTGGGTGCTTGTAGGTACTTGTGCTTACTTGTAGGTACTTGTAAGTGCTTGTGGGTACTTGTGCTTACTTGTAGGTACTTGTGCTTACTTGTAGGTACTTGTGCTTACTTGTAGGTACTTGTGGTTACTTGTAGGTACTTGTGGGTGCTTGTAGGTACTTGTGGGTGCTTGTATGTACTTGTGGGTATTTGTAGGTACTTGTAGGTGCTTGTGGGTACTTGTGGTTACTTGTAGGTACTTGTGGGTACTTAAGGGTGCTTGTAGGTACTTGTGCTTACTTGTAGGTACTTGTGCTTACTTGTAGGTACTTGTGCTTACTTGTAAGTACTTGTGGGTGCTTGTAGGTACTTGTGGGTGCTTGTATGTACTTGTGGGTACTTGTGGGTACTTGTGGGTACTTAAGGGTGCTTGTAGGTACTTGTGGGTGCTTGTAGGTGCTTGTGGATGCTTGTAGGTACTTCTGGGTGCTTGTAGGTACTTGTGGGTGCTTGTAGGTGCTTGTGGGTACTTGTAGGTGCTTGTAGCTACTTGTGGGTGCTTGTAGGTACTTGTGGTTACTTGTAGGTACTTGTGGGTACTTGTGGGTGCTTGTAGGTACTTGTGGGTACTTGTAGGTACTTGTGGGTGCTTGTAGGTGCTTGTGGGTGCTTGTGGGTGCTTGTAGGTACTTGTGTGTGCTTGTAGGTGCTTTTCGATGCTTGTGGGTGCTTGTAGGTACTTGTGGGTGCTTTTGGATGCTTGTGGGTACTTGTAGGTGCTTGTGGGTACTTGTAGGTCCTTGTGGGTGCTTGTGGGTACTTGTGGTTACTTGTAGGTACTTTTGGGTGCTTGTAGGTACTTGTGCTTACTTGTAGGTACTTGTGGGTGCTTGTAGGTACTTGTGCTTACATGTAGGTACTTGTGCTTACTTGAAGGTACTTGTGGGTGCTTGTAGGTACTTGTGGGTGCTTGTATGTACTTGTGGGTACTTGTAGGTACTTGTAGGTGCTTGTGGGTACTTGTGGTTACTTGTGGGTGCTTGTAGGTACTTGTGCTTACTTGTAGGTACTTGTAGGTGCTTGTGGGTACTTGTGCTTACTTGTAGGTACTTGTGCTTACTTGTAGGTACTTGTGCTTACTTGTAGGTACTTGTGGTTACTTGTAGGTACTTGTGGGTGCTTGTAGGTACTTGTGGGTACTTGTAGGTGCTTGTGGGTACTTGTAGGTGCTTGTGGGTGCTTGTGGGTACTTGTGGGTGCTTGTAGGTACTTGTGCTTACTTGTAGGTACTTGTGCTTACTTGAAGGTACTTGTGGGTGCTTGTAGGTACTTGTGGGTGCTTGTATGTACTTGTGGGTATTTGTAGGTACTTGTAGGTGCTTGTGGGTACTTGTGGTTACTTGTAGGTACTTGTGGGTACTTAAGGGTGCTTGTAGGTACTTGTGCTTACTTGTAGGTACTTGTGCTTACTTGTAGGTACTTGTGCTTACTTGTAGGTACTTGTGCTTACTTGTAAGTACTTGTGGGTGCTTGTAGGTACTTGTGGGTGCTTGTATGTACTTGTGGGTACTTGTGGGTACTTAAGGGTGCTTGTAGGTACTTGTGGGTGCTTGTAGGTGCTTGTGGATGCTTGTAGGTACTTCTGGGTGCTTTTGGATGCTTGTGGGTGCTTGTAGGTACTTGTGGGTGCTTGTATGTACTTGTGGGTACTTGTAGGTACTTGTAGGTGCTTGTGGGTACTTGTGGTTACTTGTGGGTGCTTGTAGGTACTTGTGCTTACTTGTAGGTACTTGTAGGTGCTTGTGGGTACTTGTGCTTACTTGTAGGTACTTGTGCTTACTGGTAGGTACTTGTGGTTACTTGTAGGTACTTGTGGGTGCTTGTAGGTACTTGTGGGTGCTTGTATGTACTTGTGGGTATTTGTAGGTACTTGTAGGTGCTTGTGGGTACTTGTGGTTACTTGTAGGTACTTGTGGGTACTTAAGGGTGCTTGTAGGTACTTGTGCTTACTTGTAGGTACTTGTGGTTACTTGTAGGTACTTGTGGGTACTTAAGGGTGCTTGTAGGTACTTGTGCTTACTTGTAGGTACTTGTGCTTACTTGTAGGTACTTGTGCTTACTTGTAGGTACTTGTGCTTACTTGTAGGTACTTGTGCTTACTTGTAGGTACTTGTGCTTACTTGTATATACTTGTGGGTGCTTGTAGGTACTTGTGGGTGCTTGTATGTACTTGTGGGTACTTAAGGGTGCTTGTAGGTACTTGTGGGTGCTTGTAGGTGCTTGTGGATACTTGTAGGTACTTCTGGGTGCTTTTCGATGCTTGTGGGTGCTTGTAGGTACTTGTGGGTGCTTGTATGTACTTGTGGGTACTTGTAGGTACTTGTAGGTGCTTGTGGGTACTTGTGGTTACTTGTGGGTACTTGTGGGTGCTTGTAGGTACTTGTGCTTACTTGTAGGTACTTGTAGGTGCTTGTGGGTACTTGTGCTTACTTGTAGGTACTTGTGCTTACTTGTATGTACTTGTGGTTACTTGTAGGTACTTGTGGGTGCTTGTAGGTACTTGTGGGTGCTTGTATGTACTTGTGGGTATTTGTAGGTACTTGTAGGTGCTTGTGGGTACTTGTGGTTACTTGTAGGTACTTGTGGGTACTTAAGGGTGCTTGTAGGTACTTGTGCTTACTTGTAGGTACTTGTGCTTACTTGTAGGTACTTGTGCTTACTTGTAGGTACTTGTGCTTACTTGTAAGTACTTGTGGGTGCTTGTAGGTACTTGTGGGTGCTTGTATGTACTTGTGGGTACTTGTGGGTACTTAAGGGTGCTTGTAGGTACTTGTGGGTGCTTGTAGGTGCTTGTGGATGCTTGTAGGTACTTCTGGGTGCTTTTGGATGCTTGTGGGTGCTTGTAGGTGCTTGTGGGTACTTGTAGGTGCTTGTGGGTACTTGTAGGTGCTTGTGGGTACTTGTAGCTACATGTGGGTGCTTGTAGGTACTTGTGGTTACTTGTAGGTACTTGTGGGTATTTATGGGTGCTTGTAGGTACTTGTGGGTACTTGTAGGTACTTGTGGGTACTTGTAGCTACTTGTGGGTACTTGTAGCTACTTGTGGGTACTTGTAGCTACTTGTGGGTGCTTGTAGGTACTTGTGGGTGCTTGTAGGTACTTGTGGTTACTTGTAGGTACTTGTGGGTACTTGTAGCTACTTGTGGGTACTTGTAGCTACTTGTGGGTACTTGTAGCTACTTGTGGGTACTTGTAGCTACTTGTGGGTACTTGTAGCTACTTGTGGGTGCTTGTAGGTACTTGTGGTTACTTGTAGGTACTTGTGGGTACTTGTGGGTGCTTGTAGGTACTTGTGGGTACTTGTAGGTACTTGTGGGTGCTTGTAGGTGCTTGTGGGTGCTTGTGGGTGCTTGTAGGTACTTGTGTGTGCTTGTAGGTGCTTTTGGATGCTTGTGGGTGCTTGTAGGTACTTGTGGGTGCTTGTATGTACTTGTGGGTACTTGTAGGTACTTGTAGGTGCTTGTGGGTACTTGTGGTTACTTGTGGGTACTTGTGGGTGCTTGTAGGTACTTGTGCTTACTTGTAGGTACTTGTAGGTACTTGTGGGTACTTGTGCTTACTTGTAGGTACTTGTGCTTACTTGTAGGTACTTGTGCTTACTTGTAGGTACTTGTGGTTACTTGTAGGTACTTGTGGGTGCTTGTAGGTACTTGTGGGTGCTTGTATGTACTTGTGGGTATTTGTAGGTACTTGTAGGTGCTTGTGGGTACTTGTGGTTACTTGTAGGTACTTGTGGGTACTTAAGGGTGCTTGTAGGTACTTGTGCTTACTTGTAGGTACTTGTGCTTACTTGTAGGTACTTGTGCTTACTTGTAGGTACTTGTGCTTACTTGTAAGTACTTGTGGGTGCTTGTAGGTACTTGTGGGTGCTTGTATGTACTTGTGGGTACTTGTGGGTACTTAAGGGTGCTTGTAGGTACTTGTGGGTGCTTGTAGGTGCTTGTGGATGCTTGTAGGTACTTCTGGGTGCTTTTGGATGCTTGTGGGTGCTTGTAGGTGCTTGTGGGTACTTGTAGGTGCTTGTGGGTACTTGTAGGTGCTTGTGGGTACTTGTAGCTACTTGTGGGTGCTTGTAGGTACTTGTGGTTACTTGTAGGTACTTGTGGGTATTTATGGGTGCTTGTAGGTACTTGTGGGTACTTGTAGGTACTTGTGGGTACTTGTAGCTACTTGTGGGTACTTGTAGCTACTTGTGGGTACTTGTAGCTACTTGTGGGTGCTTGTAGGTACTTGTGGGTGCTTGTAGGTACTTGTGGTTACTTGTAGGTACTTGTGGGTACTTGTGGGTGCTTGTAGGTACTTGTGGGTACTTGTAGGTACTTGTGGGTGCTTGTAGGTGCTTGTGGGTGCTTGTGGGTGCTTGTAGGTACTTGTGTGTGCTTGTAGGTGCTTTTGGATGCTTGTGGGTGCTTGTAGGTACTTGTGGGTGCTTTTGGATGCTTGTGGGTACTTGTAGGTCCTTGTGGGTGCTTGTGGGTACTTGTGGTTACTTGTAGGTACTTGTGGGTGCTTGTAGGTACTTGTGCTTACTTGTAGGTACTTGTGGGTGCTTGTAGGTACTTGTGCTTACTTGTAGGTACTTGTGCTTACTTGAAGGTACTTGTGGGTGCTTGTAGGTACTTGTGGGTGCTTGTATGTACTTGTGGGTACTTGTAGGTACTTGTAGGTGCTTGTGGGTACTTGTGGTTACTTGTGGGTACTTGTGGGTGCTTGTAGGTACTTGTGCTTACTTGTAGGTACTTGTAGGTGCTTGTGGGTACTTGTGCTTACTTGTAGGTACTTGTGCTTACTTGTAGGTACTTGTGCTTACTTGTAGGTACTTGTAGGTGCTTGTGGGTACTTGTGCTTACTTGTAGGTACTTGTGCTTACTTGTAGGTACTTGTGCTTACTTGTAGGTACTTGTGGTTACTTGTAGGTACTTGTGGGTGCTTGTAGGTGCTTGTGGGTACTTGTAGGTGCTTGTGGGTACTTGTAGGTGCTTGTGGGTGCTTGTGGGTACTTGTGGGTGCTTGTAGGTACTTGTGCTTACTTGTAGGTACTTGTGCTTACTTGTAGGTACTTGTGCTTACTTGAAGGTACTTGTGGGTGCTTGTATGTACTTGTGGGTATTTGTAGGTACTTGTAGGTGCTTGTGGGTACTTGTGGTTACTTGTAGGTACTTGTGGGTACTTAAGGGTGCTTGTAGGTACTTGTGCTTACTTGTAGGTACTTGTGCTTACTTGTAGGTACTTGTGCTTACTTCTAGGTACTTGTGCTTACTTGTAAGTACTTGTGGGTGCTTGTAGGTACTTGTGGGTGCTTGTATGTACTTGTGGGTACTTGTGGGTACTTAAGGGTGCTTGTAGGTACTTGTGGGTGCTTGTAGGTACTTCTGGGTGCTTTTGGATGCTTGTGGGTGCTTGTAGGTGCTTGTGGGTACTTGTAGGTGCTTGTGGGTACTTGTAGGTGCTTGTGGGTACTTGTGGGTACTTGTAGGTGCTTGTTGGTACTTGTGGGTGCTTGTGGGTACTTGTAGGTGCTTGTTGGTACTTGTGGGTACTTGTCGGTGCTTGTGGGTATTTGAAGGTGCTTGTGGGTATTTGTAGGTGCTTCTGGGTATTTGTAGGTGCTTGTGGTTACTTGTAGGTACTTGTGCTTACTTGTGGGTACTTGTAGGTACTTGTGGGTACTTGTAGGTACTTGTGGGTACTTGTAGGTACTTGTGGGTGCTTCTAGGTACTTGTGGGTGCTTGTATGTACTTCTGGGTACTTGTATGTACTTCGGGGTACTTGTAGGTACTTCTGAGTACTTGTAGGTACTTCTGAGTACTTGTAGGTACTTGTAGGAGCTTTTGGATGCTTGTAGGTACTTGTGGGTGTTTTTGGATGCTTGTGGGTGCTTGTAGGTGCTTTTGGATGCTTGTGGGTACTTGTTGGTACTTTTGGGTGCTTGTAGGTACTTTTGGGTACTTGTGAGTGCTTGTAGGTACATTTGGGTGCTTGTAGGTACTTGTGGGTGCTTGTAGGTACTTGTGGGTACTTGCCCCGGGTACTTGTTGGTGCTTGTAGGTACTTGCCCCGGGTACTTGTGGGTGCTTGCCCCGGGAATCACCTTTTTTAAAAAATTTCTAAAACTGTCAATCTGGTCCTATTTCTGGAATTTTTAAGGGGGCGCCTCGCGTTTCAATAAATGATTGCAAAAAAATTGTATTATATTAATTACAATGAGAATACAAACTTTTATTGATTTACGTTTTTTTTGAAGTATCATTATAAATAATTGTCTAATTGAGCTAATGTTATGGTCCCTTTTATATATGTTTCTGCTTAGTGCAGATTTTCAAATGTAAAACAGTTTCTTAACCTTCTTAATTAAAATGAAGACTGAAGGAACAGATATTAATCAAAAATGTCTTGATTAGAATCAAGACCTAAAAAGTATCGATAAGAATGAGGTTATCACTTGTCTGAAGGATCAGATATTGATTTTTCTTTTTAATTGAAACATAAATGCATGCTTAAGGAAAAACAACGTGCCATTACCGTTTTCCGTTGAAATAAATTATTTTACTGGTAATCAATTTCAAAAATTTACTTATCTCGGCTTTTCGACCACAATTCCATTCCCCGAAAACATTTTATCATTACATTAATTACTTTTGGGAGATATCGTGTCAAAATATCCTATAATACAATAAAAAACTGTAATAGCGGTCTGTTTAGCCATGACAACAACCTTTTAAAAGTTATAAGGACTATATAACCCTTTCGAGACTAACATGACCTGAGCAAACTATAGCTTAACCTGCTACTAGTACGACCAGATAGAATTGATGAAATCTGGAGTTGAAATTTCATCATGTGCGACCTGCGGCCCTGAAACTCTCCCATAGTCCCAATGTGTGTAGAACATAATGTTTTCGCTGTTATCTGCCAAAATCAATCTTTCTAGGTAGTGCCGCCTCCCCACTTGAATTTTTCATGATATATTAAGGTTTGAACGAACAAAATTCTAGATTACTATTTTCACTACCATGTCCCTCTGCTAACTTGAAGCAAATTTTCCTCTTTTTTTGCTGCTCATTACCGATGCTATTCCCTTGACTTTCTGTTCGTTATAACTACTATCATGAGTTTATTTATTTCAAACCAAAATATAAAAAAATGGATTCTTTTTCCTTTTGTGCTACTTAGAATTTACAAATGTATATAACGTTGTGCCGTGCCATATCAAATAGTCTCTAACCATTGTTAGAAACTAGAGAGAGAAATTGGGCAGTAACACTGATCATGCCCTGAACTATGAGAAAGAACAATACGACGGTTGACTAAAGTACACTTGATATTACATCATTTTGCAAAACCGCGAGTAAAAATCTAACTGTCCCTATTGAATTTGGCGCCATTGGTTTTAGAATATTTAAAATGTTCCACTGCGAAGCGTGCCAGTCACGAATGGGGATGTAACGTCTTTAGGAACCTTTTACAACGCAAAACCATACACGTACTCTCCCTAAAGTAATTAATGTAATGATAAAATGTTTTCGGGGAATGGAATTGTGGTCGAAAAGCCGAGATAAGTAAATTTTTGAAATTGATTACCAGTAAAATAATTTATTTCAACGGAAAACGGTAATGGCACGTTGTTTTTCCTTAAGCATGCATTTATGTTTCAATTAAAAAGAAAAATTAATATCTGAACCTTCAGACAAGTGATAACCTCATTCTTATCGATACTTTTTAGGTCTTGATTCTAATCAAGACATTTTTGATTAATTTTGTTTCAGTCCTGAACACTGATATTATCGAAAGTACCAAAATAGCTGTTCGCGACGGTAAACGTAAACTTAATAACAACCGAGAGTAAAATATCAAACTGAGTATTTATTTAACAAGTTGGGAAACCAAAATAAACCTCTCCGAGCCGAGACGAATTTACTTTCCAAACACAGGTCCGCAAGCCTATGAGGCAAACCGGAAATACATAGTTCTAATCGGCGAGATATTGCCATGATCATTTAGTTTAAAGCGTTTTAATAATTTCCTGCGTATCCACAACAATTCTAATGAGGACGTAATATCTATCACTTAAATGTGTATTTAACTTTCGGCTCAATCTGAACCGTTAAGACCTCCTATAAGAGGACATGAAACAAGGTCAATTATGGTTAAGATCTAGGTTATCTTATCTCATAGACCCAGTCGTTTCATCACGTATGGAGAGATGAAGTATTAACATCCTTAGTATTTAATGAAGCTAAAAGTTACGTTTACACTATATATAAATGTAGTAAAGATGAATTAAAAAGTAAACAACAAATTTTAAATGTTAATATCGAAAGATGTTCTTGGAATATTGAGGTGAAACAGAGCTTTATAGCTAAACTACTAAAAGAATCGTAATGCCAAAAAATATTTAAGTATTTCCATTTAATATTCTGCAAAAAGAAAATGTTATCGTTTTGTAAGAGATCTTTTCACCCTACTCGCTTTATATTAACTTTGATATGCGTGTACTGTTTCGATTCAGATGCAATCTTCATTACTCGTTCTATATTAACTCTCACTTGTGTCAGTACATAGAAATAAGTTTATCTTAAATAATTAATTAAATATAAATGATATTAATTATTTTAATCGCCAGTAAATAACTTTAAAAATAGTTAAATCGTTTAAAATAAAGTTGTTCCTATTTTCTTTCGAAACTTTGCTAATATTGACGTTTAAAGTGAAGGGTACCCCTCTTGCCCGCTTTCTTCAAATTTTGGGGTATATATACGATTCGTTAGTAGATAGAAAGTATTGCTTTGGGGCCACTGGCGTCAGACAGTGCCAGCATCGTGCCAGATGGCACATGCAAATATGGCGTCAATGAATCAAACATGGCGCCCACAACATTTTTCCTCTTATGGCGCCAGTGAATCAAACATTTTTCACCCAATCTTGTTGTGACGTCAGTGAAACGTACATGGCGCCAGTGAATCAAATATTTTTTCTCACAATCCTGCTATGACGTCAGCGGATCAATCATGGCGTCAATGTTAGGCTTAAGCGTCATATTCGACAACGTGGTAAATAACCCTTGTCATACACGTGGTTTAACTATAAGAACGTGATTGGCCTAAAAAGTGCGCCATGTTTACATGGTCAGAAAGTCACGTGACATTAAAGTATAAAAGACGAGGACGGTTTAAAGATAAGGCATTCTACATCCATCCTTGAAGTACCGATCCAGATCCGAAAAATGTAAGTATAAATTTCTTTAAATATAAGTTTACGGTAGTTAATTCCTCCCGCATTTATCGATATGGATTTAAGTATGCAACACCCCTTTACCGGACTAGTGGCTGGAGTCACCGGCTGTGGGAAAAGCGTTTTCGTAGGAGAATTAATTAAGCATAAGGATATATGTATTTCACCCACCCCCGAAAGAATAATTTGGTGTTACACGGAGTATCAGTCGAAACTATTCGGCGCTATACTATCCCATACTCCGAGTGTAGAATTTCACGAGGGTTTATTAGATGTTAGCACCCTAGATGCTAGTGTGAGGAACTTCGTTATATTAGACGACTTACTATGTGAAATAGCGAATAATAAGGACGTGACGAATCTTTTCATTAGGGGCTCGCACCATAGGAATACCTCAGTTTTAATTTTAATGCAGAATCTTTATTATCCTGGGAAGGAAATTCGTACCTTAAACTTAAATGCCCATTACTTGGTTATATTTAAAACACCACGTGATCAGTCTGCCATTATCCATCTTGCGAAACAAATTTCGCCGGGAAATAGTAAATACGTGGTAGACTCCTTTAGACAGGCGACTTTGGAACCTTACGGATATCTATTTGTAGACCTTAAGGCTAACACCCTAGATAACCACCGTCTAAGAACAGGTATACTTCCAGGTCAACAAGCAGCACTGTTCATACCGAAATGACGGCCATCCTTGAAGCGAATTTTTTCCGGATTAAGGGACGATGGGTAATCAGGGAGCTGACGATGTACGTGAAGGAGACCGACGCCCACGAAGTCTGGATCTTCCAATCCCCATGCAAGTTCTCAGAGTTATCCGTCAAGGATAAAAGGCAATGCAGGTGGCTCTCAAGGAACACTTGCGATCTAGCATTCGAGGAGGGAGACTACCCATACGAGACGACACAGGAGGCCGCCGACTATATTCGAGCTAGAGCATCGCCATACGTGACGAAAGGAGCGGAGAAGGCCGAAACCCTATCAAGGTTCTTAGGGTGCGAAGTTATCAACGCCGAAGACTACGGTTGCCCGAGATTATCAAGTATCGAGTGCGATACCCCCAGGGCTTGCACTTTTCATAGGGACAGCAACAACTGTACCTTGGTGAAGGCGTCCAAACTAGCGGAATGGCTCCGTCAAAACGAGTCGACGATAATTTAATTTTTTTTAAATATATTGCAAATTGTAACTCATGTCAAAGAAATGCCGCAATTAAATTTGCCAATAAAGAAGCGATTAAATCTATTGTCGAGTGTTGTATAAATATCCTACGGGGCAATGTCCCTCTTTCAGTGGAGGAGAAGGAGCGGTTGAAGAAACATCGACACGTTATAAGAAAGGTTACGTCCAACATCCTCCCTTCAAAGAAAAGGAAACTATTAATTCAAAACGGAGGTTTCATCCCTTTACTTCTCGGACCGTTACTATCTATCATTAGTTCAGTAGCAGGTGCGGCTATAAGTCGAGCTATAAAGTAAAAATGGCGCGAAAAATGTTATTAATTTCCGAAGAAACGTATAATAGGTTAAATTCAAATAGCGGTTTAAAAGTCGACACTTCAATGGAGTTGGATAAGGAGGATAAGTTGAAATCCATCATAAGCGATACTAAATTAAACGATACTGATAAACTATTAAGATATAACCACGTACTTTCGAGGGAAATTAGTAAAACGGTGAAAAGGGCGAAAGTAAAACCAGCAAAAAACCGGAATTGGGGTCCGGAAATCGTCTCTTCGGTTCCTTCCTATAGCGCAGCTGATTGTTTGAACTTGTACAAATGGATTGACCGTATATCAAAAATAAGATGGACACACGCCGGAGAGTTAATATATGAGAACCGTAAAATCATCGGTTCAAATATAATTGATTTATTAGCTTATACCGCGAAGAGTTCTAAAAAACAGTCGTCCGTCATTGGTGCCCCACAGTTTTACCAACTTTTGTATACGGTTAATGTACCAAGAACATTAATTAAAATTAGAAAAACAGACCCACCCCCGCCTGAAAAAAGTGAAGCGAAGAAAGAAAAAGTGGAGAAAGAAGAAGTGAAGGAGGATTATTATTTGCCCGCTCAGACTGGTGAGGGTTTCGGAAATTGGATAAACTTGTAGCACTTGTTTTAAATAAAATACGATTCATTTACATTCCACGTTTCATTCATTTTAAGTATTCCGATATGGAAGGTTGTGATAATCAGGTGGGTACTTTTGTGGTGTTAGCCAACCTAGTAGACACATTTTTTAAATCTCCTAAAATTTTAACTGTGGTTTTAGTAATTGCCATATTCCTAATTATAGAGGTTAGCGATTTTCTCTTCAGGCATTATCATAGTGTAACCAACTGCACCCTTAATGGATAGACTAAAAGAGATTTATTCTAATGTTTCTGACCCGGGTTCATATGGAAGTGTTCTCGGACTATACCGAGCGGCTAAAGAGGCTGGGTTAAAGGTTACGGTAAAAGACGTGGAGACATTTTTAAAAACACAAGATACGTATACATTACACAGGAATGCTAGAAAAAACTTTAAGCGAAATAGGACAATAGTTTATGGGATCGATGAGCAGTGGCAGATTGATTTAGCCGATTTGAAGAACCTAACTCGTCACAATAAAGGGTTCAGATACCTCCTGTGCTGCATTGACGTTTTCAGTAAATACGCCTTTGTGGTGGCTATCAAGGACAAGAAAGGGCCAACCATCCTTAGGGCTTTTAAGGCTATTCTCGAGTCCGGTCGCTCGCCGAAGCGAGTGCAAAGTGACCACGGTAATGAGTTCATATGCAGGGATGTTCAGAGAGAGTTGAAAAGAAGGGGGATTGAGTTCTTTGCCCCGGATTCCGAACAGAAGGCTACGATAGTTGAAAGGTTCAACAGAACTCTAAAAAGTCGCATGTATCGATATTTCACGGAAAACAATACCTATAAGTACATTGACGCTCTTAAAGACATGGTTCAAGCTTATAATAACAATTATCACCGATCCATAAAGTGTAAACCCGTTGAAGTCACACCCGAAACATCGAGACGGGTATGGGAAAACCTTTACGGCGATATAGACTACTCCCCACCATTAAAGTATCCTTACGATATTGGTGACGTAGTCCGGATAAGCAAGCATAAGAATATTTTCGAGAAGGGTTACTTGCCCACGTGGTCGGAAGAACTTTTCAAAGTGGTGGAGAGATTACCTCGTAGTCCACCGGTGTATAGGATCCAGGATTTGAATTCGGAACCGATTACTGGTATTTTTTACAAGGAACAATTACAGAAAGTGGGTAAAGACCTAAATTCTAGCGTGTTTAAAATAGAAAAGATATTGAGGAAACGTCGCAGACCCGACGGGACGCTAGAGAAGCTAGTACGTCGGAAAGGATACTCTCCGTCTTTTGACAGTTGGGTTCAGGAAATAGATATAGTATGAGCTTTTACATCACTTTACCTTCCGACTCGTCGATGAGGTATTTCCCCGACAATACGAGAAGTAAATTCCGGACGTACCTCCCCGAACCCGTAAAATTACAGGGATTTTACGAAGTAGGCTTAGCGGAAATTAGCTACCCGCACACTTGGGATAATTTGAGTAGGACATGCTCGCTTATACTCGTGAGTAATGGTAGAGTAGTATATTCTACAATCATAGAGTTACCCGCCGGATATTATGGTAATATCCAGGACCTTATCGAGCAACTTAACTACGTCGAGGATGACGTGGCGGGCGTTATTACGCGTGAACCTTCAATTCCCGCCCAGCTCAAGTATTCCTTTAGTTACATAAAGCGCATACGAAGAGTACAAATTTCTCTCAAAGAGGATTATTTGTTAACTATACCGGGGGAGTTATCTGTTATTCTCGGATTTTCGAAAGATTCCACGGAATCAACGACTTTTTCCCAGTCTACCATAGCCACGTACCCCTTTGACCTCGACGCGGGACTTCATTCACTCTTTGTTTATAGCGACGTGGTCGAGTCTAGACCCGTGGGAGATGTGCATATACCTCTACTAAGAATCGTTAGCGTGCAGGGTAATGACGGAGAAACGGTAGACAAAGATTTCCCTAGACCGCACTACCTCCCCCTCGCCTGCAATACTTTCCAGTCAATTGAAATTAACATAATGAGTGAGCTTGGTACCCCCATAGATTTCGTGAGAGGAAGAGTTCACGTTACTCTACACTTTAGACCGCGTAGAATGTGGTCACCATTATAAATTAGAAGGTAAAACAGGTCCTCGTGTCATTTACACTTGAAGTTTTAGATGAAGAACGTCGTCAAATCGAATATGTCCTTTAACCAATCGGACTACGATCAACACTTTCTAAACCAGATCGGACATGGTGGAAAATTTGATTATTATAAACACTTTCATTCTCAAATTGGTAATTCTTTAGCGGTATACAGGGGGCTTCCGGTGCAACACGGGTACGGATTGGGAAACTTCATTTCATCGGCGTTTCGCCGGGCAATACCTCTACTCAAACGGGGTGCCAGTTACCTCGGTAAAAAGTTTTTGAACACAGGTGCGAAGGTCGTGACGGACGTAGCTAGCGGGATTCCCTTAAAAGCATCTGTAAAATCTCATGGAAAAGCCGCGGCTAAAGACGTCGCCCTTAGTGCGGCGGAAGAAATTATGACGGGGAATGGTAATAAAAGGAGACGTAGGTCTAGATCACACGTCAGTTCAGTCGTGACAAGAAAGAGGAAAACAACGTCCTTTAATCATCCAGATATTTTTACCTAAAAAATATAATGACACATGTCCATCCCGGTTCGCATGGGTCAATCAGTAGCGAAGTCGAACTTTTCGACGTACCTCTTACCAATACCAGTATTCTGAGTGGAGAATGGGTCGAATACAGCCCCATCTCTAACATTAACGAAAATTCGACAATCACGTTTACCGTAGCTGGTAGTTCCGACGCGTATTTGGACTTGTCCAAGACTTTATTACATATTCAAGTTAGGATTGTCAACCCGGCCGATGGGACCACAATTCCGGCCGCTGCTGATAAAGTTGGACCGGTAAATAATTTCCTGCATAGTCTTTTCAGCGAAGTACACCTTTCGGCTCAAGAGAGATCGGTCACACCATCGCCGCAAAACTACCCTTACAAGGCCATGTTTCAAACGGCGGTGACATTCGGAGGACCCGCCAAAACTAGTTTTCTTACTAGTTCCATGTTTTACAAAGACACGGCCGGAAAATTTGACGTTTTGGACGATAACGAAGGGTTTAAAACGCGAGCGGCCTTTGCCAAAAAAGGAACAATAGATATGATAGGAACTGTACACTTGGACCTTTGTCAACAACCTCGATACTTCCCAAATTTAACGGATCTCAAATTCAAGTTTGTTAAAAGTCCAAACGAATTTTGCGTGCATGCAGACGGTGCAGTTAAATGGAAAGTGGTTTACGAGTTAGCATCCCTGTACGTTCGTAAAGTGAAATTACCATCGGAAGTGTTAATCGCCCACGCTAAATGTTTGGAACTGGCAACCATGAAATACCCGATTATTCGCACGGAATGTAACTCATTCTCAATTAACAGTGGTACAAAAATATGTGTTAGAGATAATTTATTCATGGGTCAACTACCCAAAAAAGTTCTTTTCGCTCTTGTAGATCAAAATGCATATTTGGGTGATTACGGAAAGTCACCCTTCAATTTTCAACCTTATGATTTAAATCATATCGCCTTGTACCTTGACGGAGCTAGCGTTCCACATAAACCTCTTACCCCAAACTTTTCTGGTGGTCAATATATGAGATCTTATACTAATCTTTTTACTCAAACCTCTCAATGGTTATTGGACGAGGGAAACTACATTTCACGGGAGGAATTCCCCAATGGGAATTGCATATTTGCTTTTGATTTAAGTGCCGACCTCAGTAGTTCAACTTCTCAATTTCAATTGATAAGGAATGGTAACTTGCGATTGGAATTAAAATTCGCCAAGGACTTGCCCAAGACTATCACAGTTTTATATTACTCTGAGTTTCAGAATTTGGTTGAGATTGATAAGAATAGAACTGTCATATACGATTACAACTAAAAGATTATGAACACTACGCAATTAACTAAAATTATGCAAAGAGATAAATTCACCAAAGATCTGTTTCGAGGTGTTTTTGCAGCTGACCTGCTACCCGAGAAAGTAAAGTTTTTCCCTTCACTGTATATTGTAAATACTGGCTCTTCAGAAACTGAAGGTCAGCATTGGACTGTTATTTACTTTTCTAGTAACAAAAATACCGAGTTCTTCGATAGTTTCGGAAACCCGCCGGACATGTTTCAATTCAACGATTTTGTAGAAAGAAAAAGCGTTACCGCAACTTTTAATTCTAAACAACTTCAAGGAAATTCCAGTCAGACGTGTGGCGGATTTTGCGTATATTTTTCTCTGTATAGATGTAGAGGTATTAAAATGTATGATATTTGCTTAAAATTTGTAAAAGATAAGAATTTGAACGATAAAATGATATCGGAATTTATGTATAAGAGATTTTTAATAAAGTTTTTTTGATTGAATTTATGTGTTTTTCTTTAAATCGCGCGCGAACTTATTCCTACACGCGGGAAATTTAAACACGCGCACGCGGCTGGCCCACGCGGTCGAGCCCCTCCCCTTAACCTGAAAAAGAAATGTTTGCCTAAGTTGTGTGAAATAAGAGGGAGAAAATTTGTATTTAAAAAATTTTATTTTGAATGAGAAACCGTAGAATCACGGAGTAAAACTCATTCGAGAAAAAACAACTTAAAACTATACAATTAAACATTGAAAATATATATACATTAAATTAAACTTATAAACTATACATTAAAACTATGAAATTTTAAAGGAAAAGGGTTGGGCGTGGACCGATTCGGCCACTTCGCACCAAAAGGGTATGGGAGGGGAAATTGGGCGTGGACCGATTCGGCCACTTCGCACCAAAAGGGTATGGGAGGAGGACGTGGACCGGTTCGGCCACTTCGCCCCCAGGAGGGAATGGGAGGGGATAGGGTTACAGAAAGTTATACATTTGGAATTATTCCTTAATTTTAAAATGACCATGAGCGTATGTAGACACCCCATCGATGATGAATCTCTTATCATCGCAGGGGTTAAGAGCGAGTTTCTTCTGAGTGATGGAAAATAGTTCGTGTTTAACACTGACTATCCTCTTCATCTCCTCAGTGGTGAGTTTACGTTGAAGCAGGCATTCCTTGTATTGAGCGTGACGTATCTTCTTTTTGACTACGCGACGACAGATTCCCTTCGCCGTCTTCTTTTCACCTTTTGCCGACAGGATGCTGTACATTTTCGGTCGCAAGCCGCAGAACTCTTGAATCTGGACGCTGTTGAGTTCGTCCTTGAACTTTCCGAGGGCCTTCTTGTTCTCTTCGCTGAAGAGAGGATGTTCCTTGGGGTAAGCGGAAAAGTCGAACATCTCCTTCATCTGGGCAAAGTCCCGGGGCAAATCGTCGGTGAAAATCTGATAGGTCAGGCTGTCTGCAATTATACGTAAAAACATTTAATTAGTTAAAATTGAAAGTAGAAAAAAGGATTTAAATCTAGTAAACGTTTTTAAAAAATCATACCTGTGTCGGTAGAAAGAAGTTTGAGGTCGTCGCCGTATTTAGCCTTCATAGTGTTGTAATGGAAGTCGTACATGACCAACTTTGAGAGGTCCAAGATGGCGAAACCGGTGTAAATGGGTCGGTCCAACTTGAGGGATTTCTTCAGACGATGGATCCCGACCAGCTCGTTCCTGAAGATGGTGAACCTCTGGAATGTTGGCGAACTGGCCTTCTTGATTGCCATCTCCCGGGTCTGGACAAGGTCGAAGTTGATCCTGTTGCGGAGGTTTTCCATCGTCTTCCCGAAAACACTGTTAATAGATAAAAATTTTGATTAATTTACGTGTGAAATAATAACTTAGCGTAGCGTAGATGCGTACCTATTGTTGGCCAACTTGAAAAAATCCTTCTCAAAGTCGTTCACTGCCTGCTTCCTCTTCTCCGTGTTGAACTCGATAAATGGTTTTAACCACGCACCCTGCTCGAATGTGAGTATTCGATGGATTTTCCCCAATTTCATCCCCTTAGCGATGTAAAACTTGAGATTCCGGTAGTGGAGAACATATTTCTCCCTATTGTAGAGCGAGAAAACTAACTTTGGAAGGCTATCATGAACGTTAATTTTCAGTTTGTTCAACTGTTCAATCGAATACGGTGAAAGCTCATCCGCGTTAATAACTCTACGTTCGGGTGCTAAGGGTAGACAGTTATGTTCTTCGTGCAAACTTTCCGGGTACTCAAGATCCACCTCCAGGATAAATCCCTGAGGATCATCGTCTGGGTGATTCAAGATAATTTCACGAGTGAAATCTTGACATGGTTGAATCCATCGAAATCCTCTCATCGGTAGGTGGTGACACATGACGGTGCCGTAAAGGTTATTACAGTCTAGGTAGGTAATGTAAGAGCTACGTTCTGCTGGGTTGAATGTTTCGGGGAGATCCTTATTATTGGCTATGGCTAGTCTATGTGTAATTAAAGAAACGCCCCCTCTTATACCCTTCTCAATAAAGAGATGCATATCAGGATCCTGGAGTAGTTCCAATTTCACTTGGGTCATGTGAAGTGCGCTTTGCCAAGCGAAACCAGGACCTGTATATGCATGCGCGCAATCTAACTTGTAATATTCTAGACACATAGCCCTGAAACTTTCAAAAACATCCGCTAGGAGCAGAACGTCGGTCTTAACGTATAAATCATGGTACTCACCGAGGTTAGTGAGTTGGAATTTTTCCCAAACCTTTTGAGCTTGAGAATAATCTTCCTCACTAACCTCTTCGTCAGTTAAGGAATTGAAGAAGGCATCCTTGGGTGGCAACTCGGTCTCGTCGAATTTAGTCTCGCTGTCGAAGTAGTCATAGGGGTTACTTGTAGGTACTTGTGGGTATTTAAGGGTGCTTGTAGGTACTTGTGGGTACTTGTAGGTACTTGTGGGTACTTGTAGCTACTTGTGGGTACTTGTAGCTACTTGTGGGTACTTGTAGCTACTTGTGGGTGCTTGTAGGTACTTGTGGGTGCTTGTAGGTACTTGTGGTTACTTGTAGGTACTTGTGGGTACTTGTAGCTACTTGTGGGTACTTGTAGCTACTTGTGGGTACTTGTAGCTACTTGTGGGTACTTGTAGCTACTTGTGGGTACTTGTAGCTACTTGTGGGTGCTTGTAGGTACTTGTGGTTACTTGTAGGTACTTGTGGGTACTTGTGGGTGCTTGTAGGTACTTGTGGGTACTTGTAGGTACTTGTGGGTGCTTGTAGGTGCTTGTGGGTGCTTGTGGGTGCTTGTAGGTACTTGTGTGTGCTTGTAGGTGCTTTTGGATGCTTGTGGGTGCTTGTAGGTACTTGTGGGTGCTTTTGGATGCTTGTGGGTACTTGTAGGTGCTTGTGGGTACTTGTAGGTCCTTGTGGGTGCTTGTGGGTACTTGTGGTTACTTGTAGGTACTTGTGGGTGCTTGTAGGTACTTGTGCTTACTTGTAGGTACTTGTGGGTGCTTGTAGGTACTTGTGCTTACTTGTAGGTACTTGTGCTTACTTGAAGGTACTTGTGGGTGCTTGTAGGTACTTGTGGGTGCTTGTATGTACTTGTGGGTACTTGTAGGTACTTGTAGGTGCTTGTGGGTACTTGTGGTTACTTGTGGGTACTTGTGGGTGCTTGTAGGTACTTGTGCTTACTTGTAGGTACTTGTAGGTGCTTGTGGGTACTTGTGCTTACTTGTAGGTACTTGTGCTTACTTGTAGGTACTTGTGCTTACTTGTAGGTACTTGTGGTTACTTGTAGGTACTTGTGGGTGCTTGTAGGTACTTGTGGGTACTTGTAGGTGCTTGTGGGTACTTGTAGGTGCTTGTGGGTGCTTGTGGGTACTTGTGGGTGCTTGTAGGTACTTGTGCTTACTTGTAGGTACTTGTGCTTACTTGAAGGTACTTGTGGGTGCTTGTAGGTACTTGTGGGTGCTTGTATGTACTTGTGGGTATTTGTAGGTACTTGTAGGTGCTTGTGGGTACTTGTGGTTACTTGTAGGTACTTGTGGGTACTTAAGGGTGCTTGTAGGTACTTGTGCTTACTTGTAGGTACTTGTGCTTACTTGTAGGTACTTGTGCTTACTTGTAGGTACTTGTGCTTACTTGTAAGTACTTGTGGGTGCTTGTAGGTACTTGTGGGTACTTGTGGGTACTTAAGGGTGCTTGTAGGTACTTGTGGGTGCTTGTAGGTGCTTGTGGATGCTTGTAGGTACTTCTGGGTGCTTTTGAATGCTTGTGGGTGCTTGTAGGTGCTTGTGGGTACTTGTAGGTGCTTGTGGGTACTTGTAGGTACTTGTGGGTATTTAAGGGTGCTTGTAGGTACTTGTGGGTACTTGTAGGTACTTGTGGGTACTTGTAGCTACTTGTGGGTACTTGTAGCTACTTGTGGGTACTTGTAGCTACTTGTGGGTGCTTGTAGGTACTTGTGGGTGCTTGTAGGTACTTGTGGTTACTTGTAGGTACTTGTGGGTACTTGTAGCTACTTGTGGGTACTTGTAGCTACTTGTGGGTACTTGTAGCTACTTGTGGGTACTTGTAGCTACTTGTGGGTACTTGTAGCTACTTGTGGGTGCTTGTAGGTACTTGTGGTTACTTGTAGGTACTTGTGGGTACTTGTGGGTATTTAAGGGTGCTTGTAGGTACTTGTGGGTACTTGTAGGTACTTGTGGGTACTTGTAGCTACTTGTGGGTACTTGTAGCTACTTGTGGGTACTTGTAGCTACTTGTGGGTGCTTGTAGGTACTTGTGGGTGCTTGTAGGTACTTGTGGTTACTTGTAGGTACTTGTGGGTACTTGTAGCTACTTGTGGGTACTTGTAGCTACTTGTGGGTACTTGTAGCTACTTGTGGGTACTTGTAGCTACTTGTGGGTACTTGTAGCTACTTGTGGGTGCTTGTAGGTACTTGTGGTTACTTGTAGGTACTTGTGGGTACTTGTGGGTGCTTGTAGGTACTTGTGGGTGCTTGTAGGTACTTGTGTGTGCTTGTAGGTGCTTTTGGATGCTTGTGGGTGCTTGTAGGTACTTGTGGGTGCTTTTGGATGCTTGTGGGTACTTGTAGGTGCTTGTGGGTAGTTGTAGGTCCTTGTGGGTGCTTGTGGGTACTTGTGGTTACTTGTAGGTACTTGTGGGTGCTTGTAGGTACTTGTGCTTACTTGTAGGTACTTGTGGGTGCTTGTAGGTACTTGTGCTTACTTGTAGGTACTTGTGCTTACTTGAAGGTACTTGTGGGTGCTTGTAGGTACTTGTGGGTGCTTGTATGTACTTGTGGGTACTTGTAGGTACTTGTAGGTGCTTGTGGGTACTTGTGGTTACTTGTGGGTACTTGTGGGTGCTTGTAGGTACTTGTGCTTACTTGTAGGTACTTGTAGGTGCTTGTGGGTACTTGTGCTTACTTGTAGGTACTTGTGCTTACTTGTAGGTACTTGTGCTTACTTGTAGGTACTTGTGGTTACTTGTAGGTACTTGTGGGTGCTTGTAGGTACTTGTGGGTACTTGTAGGTACTTGTGGGTACTTGTAGGTGCTTGTGGGTACTTGTGGGTGCTTGTAGGTACTTGTGCTTACTTGTAGGTACTTGTGCTTACTTGAAGGTACTTGTGGGTGCTTGTAGGTACTTGTGGGTGCTTGTATGTACTTGTGGGTATTTGTAGGTACTTGTAGGTGATTGTGGGTACTTGTGGTTACTTGTAGGTACTTGTGGGTACTTAAGGGTGCTTGTAGGTACTTGTGCTTACTTGTAGGTACTTGTGCTTACTTGTAGGTACTTGTGCTTACTTGCAGGTACTTGTGCTTACTTGTAAGTACTTGTGGGTGCTTGTAGGTACTTGTGGGTGCTTGTAGGTGCTTGTGGATGCTTGTAGGTACTTCTGGGTGCTTTTGGATGCTTGTGGGTGCTTGTAGGTGCTTGTGGGTACTTGTAGGTGCTTGTGGGTACTTGTAGGTGCTTGTGGGTACTTGTAGGTACTTGTGGGTATTTAAGGGTGCTTGTAGGTACTTGTGGGTACTTGTAGGTACTTGTGGGTACTTGTAGCTACTTGTGGGTACTTGTAGCTACTTGTGGGTACTTGTAGCTACTTGTGGGTGCTTGTAGGTACTTGTGGGTGCTTGTAGGTACTTGTGGTTACTTGTAGGTACTTGTGGGTACTTGTAGCTACTTGTGGGTACTTGTAGCTACTTGTGGGTACTTGTAGCTACTTGTGGGTACTTGTAGCTACTTGTGGGTACTTGTAGCTACTTGTGGGTGCTTGTAGGTACTTGTGGTTACTTGTAGGTACTTGTGGGTACTTGTGGGTATTTAAGGGTGCTTGTAGGTACTTGTGGGTACTTGTAGGTACTTGTGGGTACTTGTAGCTACTTGTGGGTACTTGTAGCTACTTGTGGGTACTTGTAGCTACTTGTGGGTGCTTGTAGGTACTTGTGGGTGCTTGTAGGTACTTGTGGTTACTTGTAGGTACTTGTGGGTACTTGTAGCTACTTGTGGGTACTTGTAGCTACTTGTGGGTACTTGTAGCTACTTGTGGGTACTTGTAGCTACTTGTGGGTACTTGTAGCTACTTGTGGGTGCTTGTAGGTACTTGTGGTTACTTGTAGGTACTTGTGGGTACTTGTGGGTGCTTGTAGGTACTTGTGGGTGCTTGTAGGTACTTGTGTGTGCTTGTAGGTGCTTTTGGATGCTTGTGGGTGCTTGTAGGTACTTGTGGGTGCTTTTGGATGCTTGTGGGTACTTGTAGGTGCTTGTGGGTAGTTGTAGGTCCTTGTGGGTGCTTGTGGGTACTTGTGGTTACTTGTAGGTACTTGTGGGTGCTTGTAGGTACTTGTGCTTACTTGTAGGTACTTGTGGGTGCTTGTAGGTACTTGTGCTTACTTGTAGGTACTTGTGCTTACTTGAAGGTACTTGTGGGTGCTTGTAGGTACTTGTGGGTGCTTGTATGTACTTGTGGGTACTTGTAGGTACTTGTAGGTGCTTGTGGGTACTTGTGGTTACTTGTGGGTACTTGTGGGTGCTTGTAGGTACTTGTGCTTACTTGTAGGTACTTGTAGGTGCTTGTGGGTACTTGTGCTTACTTGTAGGTACTTGTGCTTACTTGTAGGTACTTGTGCTTACTTGTAGGTACTTGTGGTTACTTGTAGGTACTTGTGGGTGCTTGTAGGTACTTGTGGGTACTTGTAGGTGCTTGTGGGTACTTGTAGGTGCTTGTGGGTACTTGTGGGTGCTTGTAGGTACTTGTGCTTACTTGTAGGTACTTGTGCTTACTTGAAGGTACTTGTGGGTGCTTGTAGGTACTTGTGGGTGCTTGTATGTACTTGTGGGTATTTGTAGGTACTTGTAGGTGATTGTGGGTACTTGTGGTTACTTGTAGGTACTTGTGGGTACTTAAGGGTGCTTGTAGGTACTTGTGCTTACTTGTAGGTACTTGTGCTTACTTGTAGGTACTTGTGCTTACTTGCAGGTACTTGTGCTTACTTGTAAGTACTTGTGGGTGCTTGTAGGTACTTGTGGGTGCTTGTAGGTGCTTGTGGATGCTTGTAGGTACTTCTGGGTGCTTTTGGATGCTTGTGGGTGCTTGTAGGTGCTTGTGGGTACTTGTAGGTGCTTGTGGGTACTTGTAGGTGCTTGTGGGTACTTGTAGGTACTTGTGGGTATTTAAGGGTGCTTGTAGGTACTTGTGGGTACTTGTAGGTACTTGTGGGTACTTGTAGCTACTTGTGGGTACTTGTAGCTACTTGTGGGTACTTGTAGCTACTTGTGGGTGCTTGTAGGTACTTGTGGGTGCTTGTAGGTACTTGTGGTTACTTGTAGGTACTTGTGGGTACTTGTAGCTACTTGTGGGTACTTGTAGCTACTTGTGGGTACTTGTAGCTACTTGTGGGTACTTGTAGCTACTTGTGGGTACTTGTAGTTACTTGTGGGTGCTTGTAGGTACTTGTGGTTACTTGTAGGTACTTGTGGGTACTTGTGGGTGCTTGTAGGTACTTGTGGGTACTTGTAGGTACTTGTGGGTGCTTGTAGGTGCTTGTGGGTGCTTGTGGGTGCTTGTAGGTACTTGTGTGTGCTTGTAGGTGCTTTTGGATGCTTTTGGGTGCTTGTAGGTACTTGTGGGTGCTTTTGGATGCTTGTGGGTACTTGTAGGTGCTTGTGGGTACTTGTAGGTCCTTGTGGGTGCTTGTGGGTACTTGTGGTTACTTGTAGGTACTTGTGGGTGCTTGTAGGTACTTGTGCTTACTTGTAGGTACTTGTGGGTGCTTGTAGGTACTTGTGCTTACTTGTAGGTACTTGTGCTTACTTGAAGGTACTTGTGGGTGCTTGTAGGTACTTGTGGGTGCTTGTATGTACTTGTGGGTACTTGTAGGTACTTGTAGGTGCTTGTGGGTACTTGTGGTTACTTGTGGGTACTTGTGGGTGCTTGTAGGTACTTGTGCTTACTTGTAGGTACTTGTAGGTGCTTGTGGGTACTTGTGCTTACTTGTAGGTACTTGTGCTTACTTGTAGGTACTTGTGCTTACTTGTAGGTACTTGTGGTTACTTGTAGGTACTTGTGGGTGCTTGTAGGTACTTGTGGGTACTTGTAGGTGCTTGTGGGTACTTGTAGGTGCTTGTGGGTGCTTGTGGGTACTTGTGGGTGCTTGTAGGTACTTGTGCTTACTTGTAGGTACTTGTGCTTACTTGAAGGTACTTGTGGGTGCTTGTAGGTACTTGTGGGTGCTTGTATGTACTTGTGGGTATTTGTAGGTACTTGTAGGTGCTTGTGGGTACTTGTGGTTACTTGTAGGTACTTGTGGGTACTTAAGGGTGCTTGTAGGTACTTGTGCTTACTTGTAGGTACTTGTGCTTACTTGTAGGTACTTGTGCTTACTTGTAGGTACTTGTGCTTACTTGTAAGTACTTGTGGGTGCTTGTAGGTACTTGTGGGTACTTGTGGGTACTTAAGGGTGCTTGTAGGTACTTGTGGGTGCTTGTAGGTGCTTGTGGATGCTTGTAGGTACTTCTGGGTGCTTTTGAATGCTTGTGGGTGCTTGTAGGTGCTTGTGGGTACTTGTAGGTGCTTGTGGGTACTTGTAGGTGCTTGTGGGTACTTGTAGGTACTTGTGGGTATTTAAGGGTGCTTGTAGGTACTTGTGGGTACTTGTAGGTACTTGTGGGTACTTGTAGCTACTTGTGGGTACTTGTAGCTACTTGTGGGTACTTGTAGCTACTTGTGGGTGCTTGTAGGTACTTGTGGGTGCTTGTAGGTACTTGTGGTTACTTGTAGGTACTTGTGGGTACTTGTAGCTACTTGTGGGTACTTGTAGCTACTTGTGGGTACTTGTAGCTACTTGTGGGTACTTGTAGCTACTTGTGGGTACTTGTAGCTACTTGTGGGTGCTTGTAGGTACTTGTGGTTACTTGTAGGTACTTGTGGGTACTTGTGGGTGCTTGTAGGTACTTGTGGGTACTTGTAGGTACTTGTGGGTGCTTGTAGGTGCTTGTGGGTGCTTGTGGGTGCTTGTAGGTACTTGTGTGTGCTTGTAGGTGCTTTTGGATGCTTGTGGGTGCTTGTAGGTACTTGTGGGTGCTTTTGGATGCTTGTGGGTACTTGTAGTTGCTTGTGGGTCCTTGTAGGTCCTTGTGGGTGCTTGTGGGTACTTGTGGTTACTTGTAGGTACTTGTGGGTGCTTGTAGGTACTTGTGCTTACTTGTAGGTACTTGTGCTTACTTGTAGGTACTTGTGCTTACTTGTAGGTACTTGTGGTTACTTGTAGGTACTTGTGGGTGCTTGTAGGTACTTGTGGGTGCTTGTAGGTACTTGTGGGTACTTGTAGGTGCTTGTGGGTACTTGTAGGTGCTTGTGGGTGCTTGTGGGTACTTGTGGGTGCTTGTAGGTACTTGTGCTTACTTGTAGGTACTTGTGCTTACTTGAAGGTACTTGTGGGTGCTTGTAGGTACTTGTGGGTGCTTGTATGTACTTGTGGGTATTTGTAGGTACTTGTAGGTGCTTGTGGGTACTTGTGGTTACTTGTAGGTACTTGTGGGTACTTAAGGGTGCTTGTAGGTACTTGTGCTTACTTGTAGGTACTTGTGCTTACTTGTAGGTACTTGTGCTTACTTGCAGGTACTTGTGCTTACTTGTAAGTACTTGTGGGTGCTTGTAGGTACTTGTGGGTACTTGTGGGTACTTGTGGGTACTTAAGGGTGCTTGTAGGTACTTGTGGGTGCTTGTAGGTGCTTGTGGATGCTTGTAGGTACTTCTGGGTGCTTTTGAATGCTTGTGGGTGCTTGTAGGTGCTTGTGGGTACTTGTAGGTGCTTGTGGGTACTTGTAGGTGCTTGTGGGTACTTGTAGGTACTTGTGGGTATTTAAGGGTGCTTGTAGGTACTTGTGGGTACTTGTAGGTACTTGTGGGTACTTGTAGCTACTTGTGGGTACTTGTAGCTACTTGTGGGTACTTGTAGCTACTTGTGGGTGCTTGTAGGTACTTGTGGGTGCTTGTAGGTACTTGTGGTTACTTGTAGGTACTTGTGGGTACTTGTAGCTACTTGTGGGTACTTGTAGCTACTTGTGGGTACTTGTAGCTACTTGTGGGTACTTGTAGCTACTTGTGGGTACTTGTAGCTACTTGTGGGTGCTTGTAGGTACTTGTGGTTACTTGTAGGTACTTGTGGGTACTTGTGGGTGCTTGTAGGTACTTGTGGGTACTTGTAGGTACTTGTGGGTGCTTGTAGGTGCTTGTGGGTGCTTGTGGGTGCTTGTAGGTACTTGTGTGTGCTTGTAGGTGCTTTTGGATGCTTGTGGGTGCTTGTAGGTACTTGTGGGTGCTTTTGGATGCTTGTGGGTACTTGTAGTTGCTTGTGGGTCCTTGTAGGTCCTTGTGGGTGCTTGTGGGTACTTGTGGTTACTTGTAGGTACTTGTGGGTGCTTGTAGGTACTTGTGCTTACTTGTAGGTACTTGTGCTTACTTGTAGGTACTTGTGCTTACTTGTAGGTACTTGTGGTTACTTGTAGGTACTTGTGGGTGCTTGTAGGTACTTGTGGGTGCTTGTAGGTACTTGTGGGTACTTGTAGGTGCTTGTGGGTACTTGTAGGTGCTTGTGGGTGCTTGTGGGTACTTGTGGGTGCTTGTAGGTACTTGTGCTTACTTGTAGGTACTTGTGCTTACTTGAAGGTACTTGTGGGTGCTTGTAGGTACTTGTGGGTGCTTGTATGTACTTGTGGGTATTTGTAGGTACTTGTAGGTGCTTGTGGGTACTTGTGGTTACTTGTAGGTACTTGTGGGTACTTAAGGGTGCTTGTAGGTACTTGTGCTTACTTGTAGGTACTTGTGCTTACTTGTAGGTACTTGTGCTTACTTGCAGGTACTTGTGCTTACTTGTAAGTACTTGTGGGTGCTTGTAGGTACTTGTGGGTACTTGTGGGTACTTAAGGGTGCTTGTAGGTACTTGTGGGTGCTTGTAGGTGCTTGTGGATGCTTGTAGGTACTTCTGGGTGCTTTTGGATGCTTGTGGGTGCTTGTAGGTGCTTGTGGGTACTTGTAGGTGCTTGTGGGTACTTGTAGGTGCTTGTGGGTACTTGTAGGTACTTGTGGGTATTTAAGGGTGCTTGTAGGTACTTGTGGGTACTTGTAGCTACTTGTGGGTACTTGTAGCTACTTGTGGGTACTTGTAGCTACTTGTGGGTGCTTGTAGGTACTTGTGGGTGCTTGTAGGTACTTGTGGTTACTTGTAGGTACTTGTGGGTACTTGTAGCTACTTGTGGGTACTTGTAGCTACTTGTGGGTACTTGTAGCTACTTGTGGGTACTTGTAGCTACTTGTGGGTACTTGTAGCTACTTGTGGGTGCTTGTAGGTACTTGTGGTTACTTGTAGGTACTTGTGGGTACTTGTGGGTGCTTGTAGGTACTTGTGGGTACTTGTAGGTACTTGTGGGTGCTTGTAGGTGCTTGTGGGTGCTTGTGGGTGCTTGTAGGTACTTGTGTGTGCTTGTAGGTGCTTTTGGATGCTTGTGGGTGCTTGTAGGTACTTGTGGGTGCTTTTGGATGCTTGTGGGTACTTGTAGGTGCTTGTGGGTACTTGTAGGTCCTTGTGGGTGCTTGTGGGTACTTGTGGTTACTTGTAGGTACTTGTGGGTGCTTGTAGGTACTTGTGGGTACTTGTAGGTGCTTGTGGGTACTTGTAGGTGCTTGTGGGTGCTTGTGGGTACTTGTGGGTGCTTGTAGGTACTTGTGGGTACTTGTAGGTGCTTGTGGGTACTTGTAGGTGCTTGTGGGTGCTTGTGGGTACTTGTGGGTGCTTGTAGGTACTTGTGCTTACTTGTAGGTACTTGTGCTTACTTGAAGGTACTTGTGGATGCTTGTAGGTACTTGTGGGTGCTTGTATGTACTTGTGGGTATTTGTAGGTACTTGTAGGTGCTTGTGGGTACTTGTGGTTACTTGTAGGTACTTGTGGGTACTTAAGGGTGCTTGTAGGTACTTGTGCTTACTTGTAGGTACTTGTGCTTACTTGTAGGTACTTGTGCTTACTTGTAGGTACTTGTGCTTACTTGTAAGTACTTGTGGGTGCTTGTAGGTACTTGTGGGTACTTGTGGGTACTTAAGGGTGCTTGTAGGTACTTGTGGGTGCTTGTAGGTGCTTGTGGATGCTTGTAGGTACTTCTGGGTGCTTTTGAATGCTTGTGGGTGCTTGTAGGTGCTTGTGGGTACTTGTAGGTGCTTGTGGGTACTTGTAGGTGCTTGTGGGTACTTGTAGGTACTTGTGGGTATTTAAGGGTGCTTGTAGGTACTTGTGGGTACTTGTAGGTACTTGTGGGTACTTGTAGCTACTTGTGGGTACTTGTAGCTACTTGTGGGTACTTGTAGCTACTTGTGGGTGCTTGTAGGTACTTGTGGGTGCTTGTAGGTACTTGTGGTTACTTGTAGGTACTTGTGGGTACTTGTAGCTACTTGTGGGTACTTGTAGCTACTTGTGGGTACTTGTAGCTACTTGTGGGTACTTGTAGCTACTTGTGGGTACTTGTAGCTACTTGTGGGTGCTTGTAGGTACTTGTGGTTACTTGTAGGTACTTGTGGGTACTTGTGGGTGCTTGTAGGTACTTGTGGGTACTTGTAGGTACTTGTGGGTGCTTGTAGGTGCTTGTGGGTGCTTGTGGGTGCTTGTAGGTACTTGTGTGTGCTTGTAGGTGCTTTTGGATGCTTGTGGGTGCTTGTAGGTACTTGTGGGTGCTTTTGGATGCTTGTGGGTACTTGTAGTTGCTTGTGGGTCCTTGTAGGTCCTTGTGGGTGCTTGTGGGTACTTGTGGTTACTTGTAGGTACTTGTGGGTGCTTGTAGGTACTTGTGCTTACTTGTAGGTACTTGTGCTTACTTGTAGGTACTTGTGCTTACTTGTAGGTACTTGTGGTTACTTGTAGGTACTTGTGGGTGCTTGTAGGTACTTGTGGGTACTTGTAGGTGCTTGTGGGTACTTGTAGGTGCTTGTGGGTGCTTGTGGGTACTTGTGGGTGCTTGTAGGTACTTGTGCTTACTTGTAGGTACTTGTGCTTACTTGAAGGTACTTGTGGGTGCTTGTAGGTACTTGTGGGTGCTTGTATGTACTTGTGGGTATTTGTAGGTACTTGTAGGTGCTTGTGGGTACTTGTGGTTACTTGTAGGTACTTGTGGGTACTTAAGGGTGCTTGTAGGTACTTGTGCTTACTTGTAGGTACTTGTGCTTACTTGTAGGTACTTGTGCTTACTTGCAGGTACTTGTGCTTACTTGTAAGTACTTGTGGGTGCTTGTAGGTACTTGTGGGTACTTAAGGGTGCTTGTAGGTACTTGTGGGTGCTTGTAGGTGCTTGTGGATGCTTGTAGGTACTTCTGGGTGCTTTTGGATGCTTGTGGGTGCTTGTAGGTGCTTGTGGGTACTTGTAGGTGCTTGTGGGTACTTGTAGGTGCTTGTGGGTACTTGTAGGTACTTGTGGGTATTTAAGGGTGCTTGTAGGTACTTGTGGGTACTTGTAGGTACTTGTGGGTACTTGTAGCTACTTGTGGGTACTTGTAGCTACTTGTGGGTACTTGTAGCTACTTGTGGGTGCTTGTAGGTACTTGTGGGTGCTTGTAGGTACTTGTGGTTACTTGGAGGTACTTGTGGGTACTTGTAGCTACTTGTGGGTACTTGTAGCTACTTGTGGGTACTTGTAGCTACTTGTGGGTACTTGTAGCTACTTGTGGGTACTTGTAGCTACTTGTGGGTGCTTGTAGGTACTTGTGGTTACTTGTAGGTACTTGTGGGTACTTGTGGGTGCTTGTAGGTACTTGTGGGTACTTGTAGGTACTTGTGGGTGCTTGTAGGTGCTTGTGGGTGCTTGTGGGTGCTTGTAGGTACTTGTGTGTGCTTGTAGGTGCTTTTGGATGCTTGTGGGTGCTTGTAGGTACTTGTGGGTGCTTTTGGATGCTTGTGGGTACTTGTAGGTGCTTGTGGGTACTTGTAGGTCCTTGTGGGTGCTTGTGGGTACTTGTGGTTACTTGTAGGTACTTGTGGGTGCTTGTAGGTACTTGTGCTTACTTGTAGGTACTTGTAGGTGCTTGTAGGTACTTGTGCTTACGTGTAGGTACTTGTGCTTACTTGAAGGTACTTGTGGGTGCTTGTAGGTACTTGTGGGTGCTTGTATGTACTTGTGGGTACTTGTAGGTACTTGTAGGTGCTTGTGGGTACTTGTGGTTACTTGTGGGTACTTGTGGGTGCTTGTAGGTACTTGTGCTTACTTGTAGGTACTTGTAGGTGCTTGTGGGTACTTGTGCTTACTTGTAGGTACTTGTGCTTACTTGTAGGTACTTGTGCTTACTTGTAGGTACTTGTGGTTACTTGTAGGTACTTGTGGGTGCTTGTAGGTACTTGTGGGTACTTGTAGGTGCTTGTGGGTACTTGTAGGTGCTTGTGGGTGCTTGTGGGTACTTGTGGGTGCTTGTAGGTACTTGTGGGTACTTGTAGGTGCTTGTGGGTACTTGTAGGTGCTTGTGGGTGCTTGTGGGTACTTGTGGGTGCTTGTAGGTACTTGTGCTTACTTGTAGGTACTTGTGCTTACTTGAAGGTACTTGTGGATGCTTGTAGGTACTTGTGGGTGCTTGTATGTACTTGTGGGTATTTGTAGGTACTTGTAGGTGCTTGTGGGTACTTGTGGTTACTTGTAGGTACTTGTGGGTACTTAAGGGTGCTTGTAGGTACTTGTGCTTACTTGTAGGTACTTGTGCTTACTTGTAGGTACTTGTGCTTACTTGTAAGTACTTGTGGGTGCTTGTAGGTACTTGTGGGTACTTGTGGGTACTTAAGGGTGCTTGTAGGTACTTGTGGGTGCTTGTAGGTGCTTGTGGATGCTTGTAGGTACTTCTGGGTGCTTTTGAATGCTTGTGGGTGCTTGTAGGTGCTTGTGGGTACTTGTAGGTGCTTGTGGGTACTTGTAGGTGCTTGTGGGTACTTGTAGGTACTTGTGGGTATTTAAGGGTGCTTGTAGGTACTTGTGGGTACTTGTAGGTACTTGTGGGTACTTGTAGCTACTTGTGGGTACTTGTAGCTACTTGTGGGTACTTGTAGCTACTTGTGGGTGCTTGTAGGTACTTGTGGGTGCTTGTAGGTACTTGTGGTTACTTGTAGGTACTTGTGGGTACTTGTAGCTACTTGTGGGTACTTGTAGCTACTTGTGGGTACTTGTAGCTACTTGTGGGTACTTGTAGCTACTTGTGGGTACTTGTAGCTACTTGTGGGTGCTTGTAGGTACTTGTGGTTACTTGTAGGTGTTTGTGGGTACTTGTGGGTGCTTGTAGGTACTTGTGGGTACTTGTAGGTACTTGTGGGTGCTTGTAGGTGCTTGTGGGTGCTTGTGGGTGCTTGTAGGTACTTGTGTGTGCTTGTAGGTGCTTTTGGATGCTTGTGGGTGCTTGTAGGTACTTGTGGGTGCTTTTGGATGCTTGTGGGTACTTGTAGTTGCTTGTGGGTCCTTGTAGGTCCTTGTGGGTGCTTGTGGGTACTTGTGGTTACTTGTAGGTACTTGTGGGTGCTTGTAGGTACTTGTGCTTACTTGTAGGTACTTGTGCTTACTTGTAGGTACTTGTGCTTACTTGTAGGTACTTGTGGTTACTTGTAGGTACTTGTGGGTGCTTGTAGGTACTTGTGGGTACTTGTAGGTGCTTGTGGGTACTTGTAGGTGCTTGTGGGTGCTTGTGGGTACTTGTGGGTGCTTGTAGGTACTTGTGCTTACTTGTAGGTACTTGTGCTTACTTGAAGGTACTTGTGGGTGCTTGTAGGTACTTGTGGGTGCTTGTATGTACTTGTGGGTATTTGTAGGTACTTGTAGGTGCTTGTGGGTACTTGTGGTTACTTGTAGGTACTTGTGGGTACTTAAGGGTGCTTGTAGGTACTTGTGCTTACTTGTAGGTACTTGTGGGTGCTTGTAGGTACTTGTGGGTACTTAAGGGTGCTTGTAGGTACTTGTGGGTGCTTGTAGGTGCTTGTGGATGCTTGTAGGTACTTCTGGGTGCTTTTGGATGCTTGTGGGTGCTTGTAGGTGCTTGTGGGTACTTGTAGGTGCTTGTGGGTACTTGTAGGTGCTTGTGGGTACTTGTAGGTACTTGTGGGTATTTAAGGGTGCTTGTAGGTACTTGTGGGTACTTGTAGGTACTTGTGGGTACTTGTAGGTACTTGTGGGTACTTGTAGCTACTTGTGGGTACTTGTAGCTACTTGTGGGTGCTTGTAGGTACTTGTGGGTGCTTGTAGGTACTTGTGGTTACTTGTAGGTACTTGTGGGTACTTGTAGCTACTTGTGGGTACTTGTAGCTACTTGTGGGTACTTGTAGCTACTTGTGGGTACTTGTAGCTACTTGTGGGTACTTGTAGCTACTTGTGGGTGCTTGTAGGTACTTGTGGTTACTTGTAGGTACTTGTGGGTACTTGTGGGTGCTTGTAGGTACTTGTGGGTACTTGTAGGTACTTGTGGGTGCTTGTAGGTGCTTGTGGGTGCTTGTGGGTGCTTGTAGGTACTTGTGTGTGCTTGTAGGTGCTTTTGGATGCTTGTGGGTGCTTGTAGGTACTTGTGGGTGCTTTTGGATGCTTGTGGGTACTTGTAGTTGCTTGTGGGTCCTTGTAGGTCCTTGTGGGTGCTTGTGGGTACTTGTGGTTACTTGTAGGTACTTGTGGGTGCTTGTAGGTACTTGTGCTTACTTGTAGGTACTTGTGCTTACTTGTAGGTACTTGTGCTTACTTGTAGGTACTTGTGGTTACTTGTAGGTACTTGTGGGTGCTTGTAGGTACTTGTGGGTACTTGTAGGTGCTTGTGGGTACTTGTAGGTGCTTGTGGGTGCTTGTGGGTACTTGTGGGTGCTTGTAGGTACTTGTGCTTACTTGTAGGTACTTGTGCTTACTTGAAGGTACTTGTGGGTGCTTGTAGGTACTTGTGGGTGCTTGTATGTACTTGTGGGTATTTGTAGGTACTTGTAGGTGCTTGTGGGTACTTGTGGTTACTTGTAGGTACTTGTGGGTACTTAAGGGTGCTTGTAGGTACTTGTGCTTACTTGTAGGTACTTGTGGGTGCTTGTAGGTACTTGTGGGTACTTAAGGGTGCTTGTAGGTACTTGTGGGTGCTTGTAGGTGCTTGTGGATGCTTGTAGGTACTTCTGGGTGCTTTTGGATGCTTGTGGGTGCTTGTAGGTGCTTGTGGGTACTTGTAGGTGCTTGTGGGTACTTGTAGGTGCTTGTGGGTACTTGTAGGTACTTGTGGGTATTTAAGGGTGCTTGTAGGTACTTGTGGGTACTTGTAGGTACTTGTGGGTACTTGTAGGTACTTGTGGGTACTTGTAGCTACTTGTGGGTACTTGTAGCTACTTGTGGGTGCTTGTAGGTACTTGTGGGTGCTTGTAGGTACTTGTGGTTACTTGTAGGTACTTGTGGGTACTTGTAGCTACTTGTGGGTACTTGTAGCTACTTGTGGGTACTTGTAGCTACTTGTGGGTACTTGTAGCTACTTGTGGGTACTTGTAGCTACTTGTGGGTGCTTGTAGGTACTTGTGGTTACTTGTAGGTACTTGTGGGTACTTGTGGGTGCTTGTAGGTACTTGTGGGTACTTGTAGGTACTTGTGGGTGCTTGTAGGTGCTTGTGGGTGCTTGTAGGTACTTGTGTGTGCTTGTAGGTGCTTTTGGATGCTTGTGGGTGCTTGTAGGTACTTGTGGGTGCTTTTGGATGCTTGTGGGTACTTGTAGGTGCTTGTGGGTACTTGTAGGTCCTTGTGGGTGCTTGTGGGTACTTGTGGTTACTTGTAGGTACTTGTGGGTGCTTGTAGGTACTTGTGCTTACTTGTAGGTACTTGTAGGTGCTTGTAGGTACTTGTGCTTACGTGTAGGTACTTGTGCTTACTTGAAGGTACTTGTGGGTGCTTGTAGGTACTTGTGGGTGCTTGTATGTACTTGTGGGTACTTGTAGGTACTTGTAGGTGCTTGTGGGTACTTGTGGTTACTTGTGGGTACTTGTGGGTGCTTGTAGGTACTTGTGCTTACTTGTAGGTACTTGTAGGTGCTTGTGGGTACTTGTGCTTACTTGTAGGTACTTGTGCTTACTTGTAGGTACTTGTGCTTACTTGTAGGTACTTGTGGTTACTTGTAGGTACTTGTGGGTGCTTGTAGGTACTTGTGGGTACTTGTAGGTGCTTGTGGGTACTTGAAGGTGCTTGTGGGTGCTTGTGGGTACTTGTGGGTGCTTGTAGGTACTTGTGCTTACTTGTAGGTACTTGTGCTTACTTGAAGGTACTTGTGGGTGCTTGTAGGTACTTGTGGGTGCTTGTATGTACTTGTGGGTATTTGTAGGTACTTGTAGGTGCTTGTGGGTACTTGTGGTTACTTGTAGGTACTTGTGGGTACTTAAGGGTGCTTGTAGGTACTTGTGCTTACTTGTAGGTACTTGTGCTTACTTGTAGGTACTTGTGCTTACTTGTAGGTACTTGTGCTTACTTGTAAGTACTTGTGGGTGCTTGTAGGTACTTGTGGGTGCTTGTATGTACTTGTGGGTACTTGTGGGTACTTAAGGGTGCTTGTAGGTACTTGTGGGTGCTTGTAGGTGCTTGTGGATGCTTGTAGGTACTTCTGGGTGCTTGTATGTACTTGATACTCCCTCTAATGCTAAAGGAGGGTTCTTTGATTAGCCGTAACTTTTTTCGTATTGTGTTTGCCGCCTTGAAATTTAGCCAGTGAACTAATATTTGGGCCCTACTTTTGTGGTTAAAATTTCAAAGAGATCCAACTAATAGTTAATTCTATAATGAAAAAAGTTGTTAAGGGTGGTTTTAGAATCCATAAAATTATTAAGACATTTGGTGAAATATACAATATTCTTCCATAGTGATAACATGGGAATTTTATAAAAAAGAGCATTTTCTCAGAAGGCACATAAGGAAAACTATTCTTTCGTTACGTTTGGGAACCATCTTAAATGAAAGATAATACTTCAATGTACCGACTTTTCAAGTTTCATAAAGATCAATTAAGTTTAAGTATTGATTTTTATCATTATTAACACATACTTTGACTTACGTTGTTTTGGGTTTTGGAATTACGGCGTTTTACCACTGTTAGAGACACGCATTTTAGCCCCAATTTTTTATATTGGACTTACGACGTTTTTGTCGTGATTCACGCTGTTAGAGGGATATAAAACAAGAAAAACATGGCGTTTGAGCTCTTGTAGGTGCTTTGCCCGGGTGCTTGTGGGTGCTTGTAGGTGCTTGTGGGTACTTGTAGGTGCTGGTGGGTGCTTGTGGGTGCTTGTAGGTACTTGTGGGTCCTTGTAGGTACTTGTGGGTACTTGTAGGTACTTGTGGGTACTTGTAGGTACTTGTGGGTACTTGTGCTTACTTGTAGGTACTTGTGCTTACTTGTAGGTACTTGTGGGTACTTGTAGGTACTTGTAGGTGCTTGTGGGTACTTGTAGGTGCTTGTGAATGCTTCTGGGTACTTGTAGGTGCTTCTGGGTACTTGTGGGTGCTTGTGGGTACTTGTGCTTACTTGTAGGTACTTGTGCTTACTTGTAGGTGCTTGTTGGTACTTGTGGGTACTTGTAGGTGCTTCTGGGTACTTGTAGGTGCATGTGGGTACTTGTGGGTACTTGTAGGTGCTTGTGGGTACTTGTGGGTGCTTGTGGGTTGTTATAGATGCTTGTAGGTACTTGTGGGTACTTGTGGGTGCTTGTACGTGCTTGTGGGTTTTTGTGGGTGCTTGTAGGTACTTATGGGTACTTATGGGTTCTTGTAGGCACTTGTGGGTACTTGTGGGTGCTTGTAGGTACTTATGGGTACTTGTGGTTACTTGTAAGTACTTGTGGGTGCTTGTAGGTACTTGTAGGTACTTGTGGGTACTTGTGGGTGCTTGTAGGTACTTGTAGGTACTTGTGGGTGCTTGTAGGTACTTGTAGGTACTTGTGGGTGCTTGTAGGTACTTGTGGGTGCTTGTAGGTACTTGTGGGTACTTGTAGGTACTTGTGGGTATTTAAGGGTACTTGTAGCTACTTGTGGGTACTTGTAGCTACTTGTGGGTACTTGTAGCTACTTGTGGGTGCTTGTAGGTACTTGTGGGTGCTTGTAGGTACTTGTGGTTACTTGTAGGTACTTGTGGGTACTTGTAGCTACTTGTGGGTACTTGTAGCTACTTGTGGGTACTTGTAGCTACTTGTGAGTACTTGTAGCTACTTGTGGGTGCTTGTAGCTACTTGTGGGTGCTTGTAGGTACTTGTGGTTACTTGTAGGTACTTGTGGGTATTTAAGGGTGCTTGTAGGTACTTGTGGGTACTTGTAGGTACTTGTGGGTACTTGTAGCTACTTGTGGGTACTTGTAGCTACTTGTGGGTACTTGTAGCTACTTGTGGGTGCTTGTAGGTACTTGTGGGTGCTTGTAGGTACTTGTGGTTACTTGTAGGTACTTGTGGGTACTTGTAGCTACTTGTGGGTACTTGTAGCTACTTGTGGGTACTTGTAGCTACTTGTGGGTACTTGTAGCTACTTGTGGGTGCTTGTAGGTACTTGTGGTTACTTGTAGGTACTTGTGGGTGCTTGTAGGTGCTTGTGGGTGCTTGTGGGTGCTTGTAGGTACTTGTGTGTGCTTGTAGGTGCTTGTGGGTACTTGTGGGTGCTTGTGGGTTGTTATAGATGCTTGTAGGTACTTGTGGGTTCTTGTGGGTACTTGTGGGTGCTTGTACGTGCTTGTGGGTTCTTGTGGGTGCTTGTAGGTACTTATGGGTACTTATGGGTTCTTGTAGGCACTTGTGGGTACTTGTGGGTGCTTGTAGGTACTTATGGGTACTTGTGGTTACTTGTAAGTACTTGTGGGTGCTTGTAGGTACTTGTAGGTACTTGTGGGTACTTGTGGGTGCTTGTAGGTACTTGTAGGTACTTGTGGGTGCTTGTAGGTACTTGTAGGTACTTGTGGGTGCTTGTAGGTACTTGTGGGTGCTTGTAGGTACTTGTGGGTACTTGTAGGTACTTGTGGGTATTTAAGGGTGCTTGTAGGTACTTGTGGGTACTTGTAGCTACTTGTGGGTACTTGTAGCTACTTGTGGGTACTTGTAGCTACTTGTGGGTGCTTGTAGGTACTTGTGGGTGCTTGTAGGTACTTGTGGTTACTTGTAGGTACTTGTGGGTACTTGTAGCTACTTGTGGGTACTTGTAGCTACTTGTGGGTACTTGTAGCTACTTGTGAGTACTTGTAGCTACTTGTGGGTGCTTGTAGCTACTTGTGGGTGCTTGTAGGTACTTGTGGTTACTTGTAGGTACTTGTGGGTATTTAAGGGTGCTTGTAGGTACTTGTGGGTACTTGTAGGTACTTGTGGGTACTTGTAGCTACTTGTGGGTACTTGTGGGTACTTGTAGCTACTTGTGGGTGCTTGTAGGTACTTGTGGGTGCTTGTAGGTACTTGTGGTTACTTGTAGGTACTTGTGGGTACTTGTAGCTACTTGTGGGTACTTGTAGCTACTTGTGGGTACTTGTAGCTACTTGTGGGTACTTGTAGCTACTTGTGGGTACTTGTAGCTACTTGTGGGTGCTTGTAGGTACTTGTGGTTACTTGTAGGTACTTGTGGGTACTTGTGGGTGCTTGTAGGTACTTGTGGGTACTTGTAGGTACTTGTGGGTGCTTGAAGGTGCTTGTGGGTGCTTGTGGGTGCTTGTAGGTACTTGTGTGTGCTTGTAGGTGCTTTTGGATGCTTGTGGGTGCTTGTTGGTACTTGTGGGTGCTTTTGGATGCTTGTGGGTACTTGTAGGTGCTTGTGGGTACTTGTAGGTCCTTGTGGGTGCTTGTGGGTACTTGTGGTTACTTGTAGGTACTTGTGGGTGCTTGTAGGTACTTGTGCTTACTTGTAGGTACTTGTGGGTGCTTGTAGGTACTTGTGCTTACTTGTAGGTACTTGTGCTTACTTGAAGGTACTTGTGGGTGCTTGTAGGTACTTGTGGGTGCTTGTGGGTACTTGTGGTTACTTGTGGGTACTTGTGGGTGCTTGTAGGTACTTGTGCTTACTTGTAGGTACTTGTAGGTGCTTGTGGGTACTTGTGCTTACTTGTAGGTACTTGTGCTTACTTGTAGGTACTTGTGCTTACTTGTAGGTACTTGTGGTTACTTGTAGGTACTTGTGGGTGCTTGTAGGTACTTGTGGGTACTTGTAGGTGCTTGTGGGTACTTGTAGGTGCTTGTGGGTGCTTGTGGGTACTTGTGGGTGCTTGTAGGTACTTGTGCTTACTTGTAGGTACTTGTGCTTACTTGAAGGTACTTGTGGGTGCTTGTAGGTACTTGTGGGTGCTTGTATGTACTTGTGGGTACTTGTAGGTACTTGTAGGTGCTTGTGGGTACTTGTGGTTACTTGTGGGTACTTGTGGGTGCTTGTAGGTACTTGTGCTTACTTGTAGGTACTTGTAGGTGCTTGTGGGTACTTGTGCTTACTTGTAGGTACTTGTGCTTACTTGTAGGTACTTGTGCTTACTTGTAGGTACTTGTGGTTACTTGTAGGTACTTGTGGGTGCTTGTAGGTACTTGTGGGTGCTTGTATGTACTTGTGGGTATTTGTAGGTACTTGTAGGTGCTTGTGGGTACTTGTGGTTACTTGTAGGTACTTGTGGGTACTTAAGGGTGCTTGTAGGTACTTGTGCTTACTTGTAGGTACTTGTGCTTACTTGTAGGTACTTGTGCTTACTTGTAGGTACTTGTGCTTACTTGTAAGTACTTGTGGGTGCTTGTAGGTACTTGTGGGTGCTTGTATGTACTTGTGGGTACTTGTGGGTACTTAAGGGTGCTTGTATGTACTTGTGGGTACTTAAGGGTGCTTGTAGGTACTTGTGGGTGCTTGTAGGTGCTTGTGGATGCTTGTAGGTACTTCTGGGTGCTTTTGGATGCTTGTGGGTGCTTGTAGGTACTTGTGGGTGCTTGTATGTACTTGTGGGTACTTGTAGGTACTTGTAGGTGCTTGTGGGTACTTGTGGTTACTTGTGGGTACTTGTGGGTGCTTGTAGGTACTTGTGCTTACTTGTAGGTACTTGTAGGTGCTTGTGGGTACTTGTGCTTACTTGTAGGTACTTGTGCTTACTTGTAGGTACTTGTGCTTACTTGTAGGTACTTGTGGTTACTTGTAGGTACTTGTGGGTGCTTGTAGGTACTTGTGGGTGCTTGTATGTACTTGTGGGTATTTGTGGGTATTTGTAGGTACTTGTAGGTGCTTGTGGGTACTTGTGGTTACTTGTAGGTACTTGTGGGTACTTAAGGGTGCTTGTAGGTACTTGTGCTTACTTGTAGGTACTTGTGCTTACTTGTAGGTACTTGTGCTTACTTGTAGGTACTTGTGCTTACTTGTAAGTACTTGTGGGTGCTTGTAGGTACTTATGGGTGCTTGTATGTACTTGTGGGTACTTGTGGGTACTTAAGGGTGCTTGTAGGTACTTGTGGGTGCTTGTAGGTGCTTGTGGATGCTTGTAGGTACTTCTGGGTGCTTTTGGATGCTTGTGGGTGCTTGTAGGTGCTTGTGGGTACTTGTAGGTGCTTGTGGGTACTTGTAGGTGCTTGTGGGTACTTGTAGCTACTTGTGGGTGCTTGTAGGTACTTGTGGTTACTTGTAGGTACTTGTGGGTATTTAAGGGTGCTTGTAGGTACTTGTGGGTACTTGTAGCTACTTGTGGGTACTTGTAGCTACTTGTGGGTACTTGTAGCTACTTGTGGGTACTTGTAGCTACTTGTGGGTGCTTGTAGGTACTTGTGGGTACTTGTAGGTACTTGTGGGTGCTTGTAGGTGCTTGTGGGTGCTTGTGGGTGCTTGTAGGTACTTGTGTGTGCTTGTAGGTGCTTTTGGATGCTTGTGGGTGCTTGTAGGTACTTGTGGGTGCTTTTGGATGCTTGTGGGTACTTGTAGGTGCTTGTGGGTACTTGTAGGTCCTTGTGGGTGCTTGTGGGTACTTGTGGTTACTTGTAGGTACTTGTGGGTGCTTGTAGGTACTTGTGCTTACTTGTAGGTACTTGTGGGTGCTTGTAGGTACTTGTGCTTACTTGTAGGTACTTGTGCTTACTTGAAGGTACTTGTGGGTGCTTGTAGGTACTTGTGGGTGCTTGTATGTACTTGTGGGTACTTGTAGGTACTTGTAGGTGCTTGTGGGTACTTGTGGTTACTTGTGGGTACTTGTGGGTGCTTGTAGGTACTTGTGCTTACTTGTAGGTACTTGTAGGTGCTTGTGGGTACTTGTGCTTACTTGTAGGTACTTGTGCTTACTTGTAGGTACTTGTGCTTACTTGTAGGTACTTGTGGTTACTTGTAGGTACTTGTGGGTGCTTGTAGGTACTTGTGGGTGCTTGTATGTACTTGTGGGTATTTGTAGGTACTTGTAGGTGCTTGTGGGTACTTGTGGTTACTTGTAGGTACTTGTGGGTACTTAAGGGTGCTTGTAGGTACTTGTGCTTACTTGTAGGTACTTGTGCTTACTTGTAGGTACTTGTGCTTACTTGTAGGTACTTGTGCTTACTTGTAAGTACTTGTGGGTGCTTGTAGGTACTTGTGGGTGCTTGTATGTACTTGTGGGTACTTGTGGGTACTTAAGGGTGCTTGTATGTACTTGTGGGTACTTAAGGGTGCTTGTAGGTACTTGTGGGTGCTTGTAGGTGCTTGTGGATGCTTGTAGGTACTTCTGGGTGCTTTTGGATGCTTGTGGGTGCTTGTAGGTACTTGTGGGTGCTTGTATGTACTTGTGGGTACTTGTAGGTACTTGTAGGTGCTTGTGGGTACTTGTGGTTACTTGTGGGTACTTGTGGGTGCTTGTAGGTACTTGTGCTTACTTGTAGGTACTTGTAGGTGCTTGTGGGTACTTGTGCTTACTTGTAGGTACTTGTGCTTACTTGTAGGTACTTGTGCTTACTTGTAGGTACTTGTGGTTACTTGTAGGTACTTGTGGGTGCTTGTAGGTACTTGTGGGTGCTTGTATGTACTTGTGGGTATTTGTGGGTATTTGTAGGTACTTGTAGGTGCTTGTGGGTACTTGTGGTTACTTGTAGGTACTTGTGGGTACTTAAGGGTGCTTGTAGGTACTTGTGCTTACTTGTAGGTACTTGTGCTTACTTGTAGGTACTTGTGCTTACTTGTAGGTACTTGTGCTTACTTGTAAGTACTTGTGGGTGCTTGTAGGTACTTATGGGTGCTTGTATGTACTTGTGGGTACTTGTGGGTACTTAAGGGTGCTTGTAGGTACTTGTGGGTGCTTGTAGGTGCTTGTGGATGCTTGTAGGTACTTCTGGGTGCTTTTGGATGCTTGTGGGTGCTTGTAGGTGCTTGTGGGTACTTGTAGGTGCTTGTGGGTACTTGTAGGTGCTTGTGGGTACTTGTAGCTACTTGTGGGTGCTTGTAGGTACTTGTGGTTACTTGTAGGTACTTGTGGGTATTTAAGGGTGCTTGTAGGTACTTGTGGGTGCTTGTAGGTACTTGTGGTTACTTGTAGTTACTTGTGGGTACTTGTAGCTACTTGTGGGTACTTGTAGCTACTTGTGGGTACTTGTAGCTACTTGTGGGTACTTGTAGCTACTTGTGGGTACTTGTAGCTACTTGTGGGTGCTTGTAGGTACTTGTGGTTACTTGTAGGTACTTGTGGGTACTTGTGGGTGCTTGTAGGTACTTGTGGGTACTTGTAGGTACTTGTGGGTGCTTGTAGGTGCTTGTGGGTGCTTGTGGGTGCTTGTAGGTACTTGTGTGTGCTTGTAGGTGCTTTTGGATGCTTGTGGGTGCTTGTAGGTACTTGTGGGTGCTTTTGGATGCTTGTGGGTACTTGTAGGTGCTTGTGGGTACTTGTGGTTACTTGTAGGTACTTGTGGGTGCTTGTGGGTACTTGTGGTTACTTGTAGGTACTTGTGGGTGCTTGTAGGTACTTGTGCTTACTTGTAGGTACTTGTGGGTGCTTGTAGGTACTTGTGCTTACTTGTAGGTACTTGTGCTTACTTGAAGGTACTTGTGGGTGCTTGTAGGTACTTGTGGGTGCTTGTATGTACTTGTGGGTACTTGTAGGTACTTGTAGGTGCTTGTGGGTAGTTGTGGTTACTTGTGGGTACTTGTGGGTGCTTGTAGGTACTTGTGCTTACTTGTAGGTACTTGTAGGTGCTTGTGGGTACTTGTGCTTACTTGTAGGTACTTGTGCTTACTTGTAGGTACTTGTGCTTACTTGTAGGTACTTGTAGGTGCTTGTGGGTACTTGTGCTTACTTGTAGGTACTTGTGGGTACTTGTAGGTGCTTGTGGGTACTTGTAGGTGCTAGTGGGTGCTTGTGGGTACTTGTGGGTGCTTGTAGGTACTTGTGCTTAATTGTAGGTACTTGTGCTTACTTGTAAGTACTTGTGGGTGCTTGTAGGTACTTGTGGGTGCTTGTATGTACTTGTGGGTAATTGTGGGTACTTAAGGGTGCTTGTAGGTACTTGTGGGTGCTTGTAGGTGCTTGTGGATGCTTGTAGGTACTTCTGGGTGCTTTTGGATGCTTGTGGGTGCTTGTAGGTACTTGTGGGTGCTTGTATGTACTTGTGGGTACTTGTAGGTACTTGTAGGTGCTTGTGGGTACTTGTGGTTACTTGTGGGTACCTGTGGGTGCTTGTAGGTACTTGTGCTTACTTGTAGGTACTTGTAGGTGCTTGTGGGTACTTGTGCTTACTTGTAGGTACTTGTGCTTACTTGTAGGTACTTGTGCTTACTTGTAGGTACTTGTGGTTACTTGTAGGTACTTGTGGGTGCTTGTAGGTACTTGTGGGTGCTTGTATGTACTTGTGGGTATTTGTAGGTAATTGTAGGTGCTTGTGGGTACTTGTGGTTACTTGTAGGTACTTGTGGGTACTTAAGGGTGCTTGTAGGTACTTGTGCTTACTTGTAGGTACTTGTGCTTACTTGTAGGTACTTGTGCTTACTTGTAGGTACTTGTGCTTACTTGTAAGTACTTGTGGGTGCTTGTAGGTACTTGTGGGTGCTTGTATGTACTTGTGGGTACTTGTGGGTACTTAAGGGTGCTTGTAGGTACTTGTGGGTGCTTGTAGGTGCTTGTGGATGCTTGTAGGTACTTCTGGGTGCTTTTGGATGCTTGTGGGTGCTTGTAGGTGCTTGTGGGTACTTGTAGGTGCTTGTGGGTACTTGTAGGTGCTTGTGGGTACTTGTAGGTGCTTGTGGGTACTTGTAGCTACTTGTGGGTGCTTGTAGGTACTTGTGGTTACTTGTAGGTACTTGTGGGTATTTAAGGGTGCTTGTAGGTACTTGTGGGTACTTGTAGGTACTTGTGGGTACTTGTAGCTACTTGTGGGTACTTGTAGCTACTTGTGGGTACTTGTAGCTACTTGTGGGTACTTGTAGCTACTTGTGGGTGCTTGTAGGTACTTGTGGGTGCTTGTAGGTACTTGTGGTTACTTGTAGTTACTTGTGGGTACTTGTAGCTACTTGTGGGTACTTGTAGCTACTTGTGGGTACTTGTAGCTACTTGTGGGTACTTGTAGCTACTTGTGGGTACTTGTAGCTACTTGTGGGTGCTTGTAGGTACTTGTGGTTACTTGTAGGTACTTGTGGGTACTTGTGGGTGCTTGTAGGTACTTGTGGGTACTTGTAGGTACTTGTGGGTGCTTGTAGGTGCTTGTGGGTACTTGTGGGTGCTTGTAGGTACTTGTGTGTGCTTGTAGGTGCTTTTGGATGCTTGTGGGTGCTTGTAGGTACTTGTGGGTGCTTTTGGATGCTTGTGGGTACTTGTAGGTGCTTGTGGGTACTTGTAGGTCCTTGTGGGTGCTTGTGGGTACTTGTGGTTACTTGTAGGTACTTGTGGGTGCTTGTAGGTACTTGTGCTTACTTGTAGGTACTTGTGGGTGCTTGTAGGTACTTGTGCTTACTTGTAGGTACTTGTGCTTACTTGAAGGTACTTGTGGGTGCTTGTAGGTACTTGTGGGTGCTTGTAGGTACTTGTGCTTACTTGTAGGTACTTGTAGGTGCTTGTGGGTACTTGTGCTTACTTGTAGGTACTTGTGCTTACTTGTAGGTACTTGTGCTTACTTGTAGGTACTTGTGCTTACTTGTAGGTACTTGTAGGTGCTTGTGGGTACTTGTGCTTACTTGTAGGTACTTGTGCTTACTTGTAGGTACTTGTGCTTACTTGTAGGTACTTGTGGTTACTTGTAGGTACTTGTGGGTGCTTGTAGGTACTTGTGGGTACTTGTAGGTGCTTGTGGGTACTTGTAGGTGCTAGTGGGTGCTTGTAGGTACTTGTGGGTACTTGTAGGTACTTGTGGGTGCTTGTAGGTGCTTGTGGGTGCTTGTGGGTGCTTGTAGGTACTTGTGTGTGCTTGTAGGTGCTTTTGGATGCTTGTGGGTGCTTGTAGGTACTTGTGGGTGCTTTTGGATGCTTGTGGGTACTTGTAGGTGCTTGTGGGTACTTGTGGTTACTTGTAGGTACTTGTGGGTGCTTGTGGGTACTTGTGGTTACTTGTAGGTACTTGTGGGTGCTTGTAGGTACTTGTGCTTACTTGTAGGTACTTGTGGGTGCTTGTAGGTACTTGTGCTTACTTGTAGGTACTTGTGCTTACTTGAAGGTACTTGTGGGTGCTTGTAGGTACTTGTGGGTGCTTGTATGTACTTGTGGGTACTTGTACGTACTTGTAGGTGCTTGTGTGTAGTTGTGGTTACTTGTGGGTACTTGTGGGTGCTTGTAGGTACTTGTGCTTACTTGTAGGTACTTGTAGGTGCTTGTGGGTACTTGTGCTTACTTGTAGGTACTTGTGCTTACTTGTAGGTACTTGTAGGTGCTTGTGGGTACTTGTGCTTACTTGTAGGTACTTGTGCTTACTTGTAGGTACTTGTGCTTACTTGTAGGTACTTGTGGTTACTTGTAGGTACTTGTGGGTGCTTGTAGGTACTTGTGGGTACTTGTAGGTGCTTGTGGGTACTTGTAGGTGCTAGTGGGTGCTTGTGGGTACTTGTGGGTGCTTGTAGGTACTTGTGCTTAATTGTAGGTACTTGTGCTTACTTGTAAGTACTTGTGGGTGCTTGTAGGTACTTGTGGGTGCTTGTATGTACTTGTGGGTAATTGTGGGTACTTAAGGGTGCTTGTAGGTACTTGTGGGTGCTTGTAGGTGCTTGTGGATGCTTGTAGGTACTTCTGGGTGCTTTTGGATGCTTGTGGGTGCTTGTAGGTACTTGTGGGTGCTTGTATGTACTTGTGGGTACTTGTAGGTACTTGTAGGTGCTTGTGGGTACTTGTCGTTACTTGTGGGTACTTGTTGGTGCTTGTAGGTACTTGTGCTTACTTGTAGGTACTTGTAGGTGCTTGTGGGTACTTGTGCTTACTTGTAGGTACTTGTGCTTACTTGTAGGTACTTGTGCTTACTTGTAGGTACTTGTGGTTACTTGTAGGTACTTGTGGGTGCTTGTAGGTACTTGTGGGTGCTTGTATGTACTTGTGGGTATTTGTAGGTAATTGTAGGTGCTTGTGGGTACTTGTGGTTACTTGTAGGTACTTGTGGGTACTTAAGGGTGCTTGTAGGTACTTGTGCTTACTTGTAGGTACTTGTGCTTACTTGTAGGTACTTGTGCTTACTTGTAGGTACTTGTGCTTACTTGTAAGTACTTGTGGGTGCTTGTAGGTACTTGTGGGTGCTTGTATGTACTTGTGGGTACTTGTGGGTACTTAAGGGTGCTTGTAGGTACTTGTGGGTGCTTGTAGGTGCTTGTGGATGCTTGTAGGTACTTCTGGGTGCTTTTGGATGCTTGTGGGTGCTTGTAGGTGCTTGTGGGTACTTGTAGGTGCTTGTGGGTACTTGTAGGTGCTTGTGGGTACTTGTAGGTGCTTGTGGGTACTTGTAGCTACTTGTGGGTGCTTGTAGGTACTTGTGGTTACTTGTAGGTACTTGTGGGTATTTAAGGGTGCTTGTAGGTACTTGTGGGTACTTGTAGGTACTTGTGGGTACTTGTAGCTACTTGTGGGTACTTGTAGCTACTTGTGGGTACTTGTAGCTACTTGTGGGTGCTTGTAGGTACTTGTGGGTGCTTGTAGGTACTTGTGGTTACTTGTAGTTACTTGTGGGTACTTGTAGCTACTTGTGGGTACTTGTAGCTACTTGTGGGTACTTGTAGCTACTTGTGGGTACTTGTAGCTACTTGTGGGTACTTGTAGCTACTTGTGGGTGCTTGTAGGTACTTGTGGTTACTTGTAGGTACTTGTGGGTGCTTGTAGGTACTTGTGGGTACTTGTAGGTACTTGTGGGTGCTTGTAGGTGCTTGTGGGTGCTTGTAGGTACTTGTGTGTGCTTGTAGGTGCTTTTGGATGCTTGTGGGTGCTTGTAGGTACTTGTGGGTGCTTTTGGATGCTTGTGGGTACTTGTAGGTGCTTGTGGGTACTTGTAGGTCCTTGTGGGTGCTTGTGGGTACTTGTGGTTACTTGTAGGTACTTGTGGGTGCTTGTAGGTACTTGTGCTTACTTGTAGGTACTTGTGGGTGCTTGTAGGTACTTGTGCTTACTTGTAGGTACTTGTGCTTACTTGAAGGTACTTGTGGGTGCTTGTAGGTACTTGTGGGTGCTTGTAGGTACTTGTGCTTACTTGTAGGTACTTGTAGGTGCTTGTGGGTACTTGTGCTTACTTGTAGGTACTTGTGCTTACTTGTAGGTACTTGTGCTTACTTGTAGGTACTTGTAGGTGCTTGTGGGTACTTGTGCTTACTTGTAGGTACTTGTGCTTACTTGTAGGTACTTGTGCTTACTTGTAGGTACTTGTGGTTACTTGTAGGTACTTGTGGGTGCTTGTAGGTACTTGTGGGTACTTGTAGGTGCTTGTGGGTACTTGTAGGTGCTAGTGGGTGCTTGTGGGTACTTGTGGGTGCTTGTAGGTACTTGTGCTTACTTGTAGGTACTTGTGCTTACTTGTAAGTACTTGTGGGTGCTTGTAGGTACTTGTGGGTGCTTGTATGTACTTGTGGGTACTTGTGGGTACTTAAGGGTGCTTGTAGGTACTTGTGGGTGCTTGTAGGTGCTTGTGGATGCTTGTAGGTACTTCTGGGTGCTTTTGGATGCTTGTGGGTGCTTGTAGGTACTTGTGGGTGCTTGTATGTACTTGTGGGTACTTGTAGGTACTTGTAGGTGCTTGAGGGTACTTGTGGTTACTTGTGGGTACTTGTGGGTGCTTGTAGGTACTTGTGCTTACTTGTAGGTACTTGTAGGTGCTTGTGGGTACTTGTGCTTACTTGTAGGTACTTGTGCTTACTTGTAGGTACTTGTGCTTACTTGTAGGTACTTGTGGTTACTTGTAGGTACTTGTGGGTGCTTGTAGGTACTTGTGGGTGCTTGTATGTACTTGTGGGTATTTGTAGGTAATTGTAGGTGCTTGTGGGTACTTGTGGTTACTTGTAGGTACTTGTGGGTACTTAAGGGTGCTTGTAGGTACTTGTGCCTACTTGTAGGTACTTGTGCTTACTTGTAGGTACTTGTGCTTACTTGTAGGTACTTGTGCTTACTTGTAAGTACTTGTGGGTGCTTGTAGGTACTTGTGGGTGCTTGTATGTACTTGTGGGTACTTGTGGGTACTTAAGGGTGCTTGTAGGTACTTGTGGGTGCTTGTAGGTGCTTGTGGATGCTTGTAGGTACTTCTGGGTGCTTTTGGATGCTTGTGGGTGCTTGTAGGTGCTTGTGGGTACTTGTAGGTGCTTGTGGGTACTTGTAGGTGCTTGTGGGTACTTGTAGCTACTTGTGGGTGCTTGTAGGTACTTGTGGTTACTTGTAGGTACTTGTGGGTATTTAAGGGTGCTTGTAGGTACTTGTGGGTACTTGTAGGTACTTGTGGGTACTTGTAGCTACTTGTGGGTACTTGTAGCTACTTGTGGGTACTTGTAGGTACTTGTGGGTACTTGTAGCTACTTGTGGGTACTTGTAGCTACTTGTGGGTACTTGTAGCTACTTGTGGGTGCTTGTAGGTACTTGTGGGTGCTTGTAGGTACTTGTGGTTACTTGTAGTTACTTGTGGGTACTTGTAGCTACTTGTGGGTACTTGTAGCTACTTGTGGGTACTTGTAGCTACTTGTGGGTACTTGTAGCTACTTGTGGGTACTTGTAGCTACTTGTGGGTGCTTGTAGGTACTTGTGGTTACTTGTAGGTACTTGTGGGTGCTTGTAGGTACTTGTGGGTACTTGTAGGTACTTGTGGGTGCTTGTAGGTGCTTGTGGGTACTTGTGGGTGCTTGTAGGTACTTGTGTGTGCTTGTAGGTGCTTTTGGATGCTTGTGGGTGCTTGTAGGTACTTGTGGGTGCTTTTGGATGCTTGTGGGTACTTGTAGGTGCTTGTGGGTACTTGTAGGTCCTTGTGGGTGCTTGTGGGTACTTGTGGTTACTTGTAGGTACTTGTGGGTGCTTGTAGGTACTTGTGCTTACTTGTAGGTACTTGTGGGTGCTTGTAGGTACTTGTGCTTACTTGTAGGTACTTGTGCTTACTTGAAGGTACTTGTGGGTGCTTGTAGGTACTTGTGGGTGCTTGTAGGTACTTGTGCTTACTTGTAGGTACTTGTAGGTGCTTGTGGGTACTTGTGCTTACTTGTAGGTACTTGTGCTTACTTGTAGGTACTTGTGCTTACTTGTAGGTACTTGTAGGTGCTTGTGGGTACTTGTGCTTACTTGTAGGTACTTGTGCTTACTTGTAGGTACTTGTGCTTACTTGTAGGTACTTGTGGTTACTTGTAGGTACTTGTGGGTGCTTGTAGGTACTTGTGGGTACTTGTAGGTGCTTGTGGGTACTTGTAGGTGCTAGTGGGTGCTTGTGGGTACTTGTGGGTGCTTGTAGGTACTTGTGCTTACTTGTAGGTACTTGTGCTTACTTGTAAGTACTTGTGGGTGCTTGTAGGTACTTGTGGGTGCTTGTATGTACTTGTGGGTACTTGTGGGTACTTAAGGGTGCTTGTAGGTACTTGTGGGTGCTTGTAGGTGCTTGTGGATGCTTGTAGGTACTTCTGGGTGCTTTTGGATGCTTGTGGGTGCTTGTAGGTACTTGTGGGTGCTTGTATGTACTTGTGGGTACTTGTAGGTACTTGTAGGTGCTTGAGGGTACTTGTGGTTACTTGTGGGTACTTGTGGGTGCTTGTAGGTACTTGTGCTTACTTGTAGGTACTTGTAGGTGCTTGTGGGTACTTGTGCTTACTTGTAGGTACTTGTGCTTACTTGTAGGTACTTGTGCTTACTTGTAGGTACTTGTGGTTACTTGTAGGTACTTGTGGGTGCTTGTAGGTACTTGTGGGTGCTTGTATGTACTTGTGGGTATTTGTAGGTAATTGTAGGTGCTTGTGGGTACTTGTGGTTACTTGTAGGTACTTGTGGGTACTTAAGGGTGCTTGTAGGTACTTGTGCCTACTTGTAGGTACTTGTGCTTACTTGTAGGTACTTGTGCTTACTTGTAGGTACTTGTGCTTACTTGTAAGTACTTGTGGGTGCTTGTAGGTACTTGTGGGTGCTTGTATGTACTTGTGGGTACTTGTGGGTACTTAAGGGTGCTTGTAGGTACTTGTGGGTGCTTGTAGGTGCTTGTGGATGCTTGTAGGTACTTCTGGGTGCTTTTGGATGCTTGTGGGTGCTTGTAGGTGCTTGTGGGTACTTGTAGGTGCTTGTGGGTACTTGTAGGTGCTTGTGGGTACTTGTAGCTACTTGTGGGTGCTTGTAGGTACTTGTGGTTACTTGTAGGTACTTGTGGGTATTTAAGGGTGCTTGTAGGTACTTGTGGGTACTTGTAGGTACTTGTGGGTACTTGTAGCTACTTGTGGGTACTTGTAGCTACTTGTGGGTACTTGTAGGTACTTGTGGGTACTTGTAGCTACTTGTGGGTACTTGTAGCTACTTGTGGGTACTTGTAGCTACTTGTGGGTGCTTGTAGGTACTTGTGGGTGCTTGTAGGTACTTGTGGTTACTTGTAGTTACTTGTGGGTACTTGTAGCTACTTGTGGGTACTTGTAGCTACTTGTGGGTGCTTGTAGGTACTTGTGGTTACTTGTAGGTACTTGTGGGTGCTTGTAGGTACTTGTGGGTACTTGTAGGTACTTGTGGGTGCTTGTAGGTGTTTGTGGGTACTTGTGGGTGCTTGTAGGTACTTGTGTGTGCTTGTAGGTGCTTTTGGATGCTTGTGGGTGCTTGTAGGTACTTGTGGGTGCTTTTGGATGCTTGTGGGTACTTGTAGGTGCTTGTGGGTACTTGTAGGTCCTTGTGGGTGCTTGTGGGTACTTGTGGTTACTTGTAGGTACTTGTGGGTGCTTGTAGGTACTTGTGCTTACTTGTAGGTACTTGTGGGTGCTTGTAGGTACTTGTGCTTACTTGTAGGTACTTGTGCTTACTTGAAGGTACTTGTGGGTGCTTGTAGGTACTTGTGGGTGCTTGTATGTACTTGTGGGTACTTGTAGGTACTTGTAGGTGCTTGTGGGTACTTGTGGTTACTTGTGGGTACTTGTGGGTGCTTGTAGGTACTTGTGCTTACTTGTAGGTACTTGTAGGTGCTTGTGGGTACTTGTGCTTACTTGTAGGTACTTGTGCTTACTTGTAGGTACTTGTGCTTACTTGTAGGTACTTGTGCTTACTTGTAGGTACTTGTAGGTGCTTGTGGGTACTTGTGCTTACTTGTAGGTACTTGTGCTTACTTGTAGGTACTTGTGCTTACTTGTAGGTACTTGTGGTTACTTGTAGGTACTTGTGGGTGCTTGTAGGTACTTGTGGGTACTTGTAGGTGCTTGTGGGTACTTGTAGGTGCTAGTGGGTGCTTGTGGGTACTTGTGGGTGCTTGTAGGTACTTGTGCTTACTTGTAGGTACTTGTGCTTACTTGAAGGTACTTGTGGGTGCTTGTATGTACTTGTGGGTATTTGTAGGTACTTGTAGGTGCTTGTGGGTACTTGTGGTTACTTGTAGGTACTTGTGGGTACTTAAGGGTGCTTGTAGGTACTTGTGCTTACTTGTAGGTACTTGTGCTTACTTGTAGGTACTTGTGGGTGCTTGTAGGTACTTGTGGGTGCTTGTATGTACTTGTGGGTACTTGTGGGTACTTAAGGGTGCTTGTAGGTACTTGTGGGTGCTTGTAGGTGCTTGTGGATGCTTGTAGGTACTTCTGGGTGCTTTTGGATGCTTGTGGGTGCTTGTAGGTGCTTGTGGGTACTTGTAGGTGCTTGTGGGTACTTGTAGGTGCTTGTGGGTACTTGTGGGTACTTGTAGGTGCTTGTTGGTACTTGTGGGTGCTTGTGGGTACTTGTAGGTGCTTGTTGGTACTTGTGGGTACTTGTCGGTGCTTGTGGGTATTTGTAGGTGCTTCTGGGTATTTGTAGGTGCTTGTGGTTACTTGTAGGTACTTGTGCTTACTTGTGGGTACTTGTAGGTACTTGTGGGTACTTGTAGGTACTTGTGGGTGCTTCTAGGTACTTGTGGGTGCTTGTATGTACTTCTGGGTACTTGTATGTACTTCTGGGTACTTGTAGGTACTTCTGAGTACTTGTAGGTACTTCTGAGTACTTGTAGGTACTTGTAGGAGCTTTTGGATGCTTGTAGGTACTTGTGGGTGCTTTTGGATGCTTGTGGGTGCTTGTAGGTGCTTTTGGATGCTTGTGGGTACTTGTTGGTACTTTTGGGTGCTTGTAGGTACTTTTGGGTACTTGTGAGTGCTTGTAGGTACATTTGGGTGCTTGTAGGTACTTGTGGGTGCTTGTAGGTACTTGTGGGTACTTGCCCCGGGTACTTGTTGGTGCTTGTAGGTACTTGCCCCGGGTACTTGTGGGTGCTTGCCCCGGGAATCACCATTTTTAAAAAATTTCTAAAACTGTCAATCTGGTCCTATTTCTGGAATTTTTAAGGGGGCGCCTCGCGTTTCAATAAATGATTGCAAAAAAATTGTATTATATTAATTACAATGAGAATACAAACTTTTATTGATTTACGTTTTTTTTTTTTGAAGTATCATTATAAATAAATGTCTAATTGAGCTAATGTTATGGTCCCTTTTATATATGTTTCTGTTTAGTGCAGATTTTCAAATGTAAAACAGTTTCTTAACCTTCTTAATTAAAATGAAGACTGAAGGAACAGATATTAATCAAAAATGTCTTGATTAGAATCAAGACCTAAAAAGTATCGATAAGAATGAGGTTATCACTTGTCTGAAGGATCAGATATTAATTTTTCTTTTTAATTGAAACATAAATGCATGCTTAAGGAAAAACAACGTGCCATTACCGTTTTCCGTTGAAATAAATTATTTTACTGGTAATCAATTTCAAAAATTTACTTATCTCGGCTTTTCGACCACAATTCCATTCCCCGAAAACATTTTATCATTACATTAATTACTTTTGGGAGATATCGTGTCAAAATATCCTATAATACAATAAAAAACTGTAATAGCGGTCTGTTTAGCCATGACAACAACCTTTTAAAAGTTATAAGGACTATATAACCCTTTCGAGACTAACATGACCTGAGCAAACTATAGCTTAACCTGCTACTAGTACGACCAGATAGAATTGATGTAATCTGAAGTTGAAATTTCATCATGTGCGACCTGCGGCCCTGAAACTCTCCCATAGTCCCAATGTGTGTAGAACATAATGTTTTCGCTGTTATCTGCCAAAATCAATCTTTCTAGGTAGTGCCGCCTCCCCACTTGAATTTTTCATGATATATTAAGGTTTGAACGAACAAAATTCTAGATTACTATTTTCACTACCATGTCCCTCTGCTAACTTGAAGCAAATTTTCCTCTTTTTTGCTGCTCATTACCGATGCTATTCCCTTGACTTTCTGTTCGTTATAACTACTATCATGAGTTTATTTATTTCAAACCAAAATATAAAAAAATGGATTCTTTTTCCTTTTGTGCTACTTAGAATTTACAAATGTATATAACGTTGTGCCGTGCCATATCAAATAGTCTCTAACCATTGTTAGAAACTAGAGAGAGAAATTGGGCAGTAACACTGATCATGCCCTGAACTATGAGAAAGAACAATACGACGGTTGACTAAAGTACACTTGATATTACATCATTTTGCAAAACCGCGAGTAAAAATCTAACTGTCCCTATTGAATTTGGCGCCATTGGTTTTAGAATATTTAAAATGTTCCACTGCGAAGCGTGCCAGTCACGAATGGGGCTGTAACGTCTTTAGGAACCTTTTACAACGCAAAACCATACACGTACTCTCCCTAAAGTAATTAATGTAATGATAAAATGTTTTCGGGGAATGGAATTGTGGTCGAAAAGCCGAGATAAGTAAATTTTTGAAATTGATTACCAGTAAAATAATTTATTTCAACGGAAAACGGTAATGGCACGTTGTTTTTCCTTAAGCATGCATTTATGTTTCAATTAAAAAGAAAAATTAATATCTGATCCTTCAGACAAGTGATAACCTCATTCTTATCGATACTTTTTAGGTCTTGATTCTAATCAAGACATTTTTGATTAATTTTGTTTCAGTCCTGAACACTGATATTATCGAAAGTACCAAAATAGCTGTTCGCGACGGTAAACGTAAACTTAATAACAACCGAGAGTAAAATATCAAACTGAGTATTTATTTAACAAGTTGGGAAACCAAAATAAACCTCTCCGAGCCGAGACGAATTTACTTTCCAAACACAGGTCCGCAAGCCAATGAGGCAAACCGGAAATACATAGTTCTAATCGGCGAGATATTGCCATGATCATTTAGTTTAAAGCGTTTTAATAATTTCCTGCGTATCCACAACAATTCTAATGAGGACGTAATATCTATCACTTAAATGTGTATTTAACTTTCGGCTCAATCTGAACCGTTAAGACCTCCTATAAGAGGACATGAAACAAGGTCAATTATGGTTAAGATCTAGGTTATCTTATCTCATAGACCCAGTCGTTTCATCACGTATGGAGAGATGAAGTATTAACATCCTTAGTATTTAATGAAGCTAAAAGTTACGTTTACACTATATATAAATGTAGTAAAGATGAATTAAAAAGTAAACAACAAATTTTAAATGTTAATATCAAAAGATGTTCTTGGAATATTGAGGTGAAACAGAGCTTTATAGCTAAACTACTAAAAGAATCGTAATGCCAAAAAATATTTAAGTATTTCCATTTAATATTCTGCAAAAAGAAAATGTTATCGTTTTGTAAGAGATCTTTTCACCCTACTCGCTTTATATTAACTTTGATATGCGTGTACTGTTTCGATTCAGATGCAATCTTCATTACTCGTTCTATATTAACTCTCACTTGTGTCAGTACATAGAAATAAGTTTATCTTAAATAATTAATTAAATATAAATGATATTAATTATTTTAATCGCCAGTAAATAACTTTAAAAATAGTTAAATCGTTTAAAATAAAGTTGTTCCTATTTTCTTTCGAAACTTTGCTAATATTGACGTTTAAAGTGAAGGGTACCCCTCTTGCCCGCTTTCTTCAAATTTTGGGGTATATATACGATTCGTTAGTAGATAGAAAGTATTGCTTTGGGGCCACTGGCGTCAGACAGTGCCAGCATCGTGCCAGATGGCACATGCAAATATGGCGTCAATGAATCAAACATGGCGCCCACAACATTTTTCCTCTTATGGCGCCAGTGAATCAAACATTTTTCACCCAATCTTGTTGTGACGTCAGTGAAACGTACATGGCGCCAGTGAATCAAATATTTTTTCTCACAATCCTGCTATGACGTCAGCGGATCAATCATGGCGTCAATGTTAGGCTTAAGCGTCATATTCGACAACGTGGTAAATAACCCTTGTCATACACGTGGTTTAACTATAAGAACGTGATTGGTCTAAAAAGTGCGCCATGTTTACATGGTCAGAAAGTCACGTGACATTAAAGTATAAAAGACGAGGACGGTTTAAAGATAAGGCATTCTACATCCATCCTTGAAGTACCGATCCAGATCCGAAAAATGTAAGTATAAATTTCTTTAAATATAAGTTTACGGTAGTTAATTCCTCCCGCATTTATCGATATGGATTTAAGTATGCAACACCCCTTTACCGGACTAGTGGCTGGAGTCACCGGCTGTGGGAAAAGCGTTTTCGTAGGAGAATTAATTAAGCATAAGGATATATGTATTTCACCCACCCCCGAAAGAATAATTTGGTGTTACACGGAGTATCAGTCGAAACTATTCGGCGCTATACTATCCCATACTCCGAGTGTAGAATTTCACGAGGGTTTATTAGATGTTAGCACCCTAGATGCTAGTGTGAGGAACTTCGTTATATTAGACGACTTACTATGTGAAATAGCGAATAATAAGGACGTGACGAATCTTTTCATTAGGGGCTCGCACCATAGGAATACCTCAGTTTTAATTTTAATGCAGAATCTTTATTATCCTGGGAAGGAAATTCGTACCTTAAACTTAAATGCCCATTACTTGGTTATATTTAAAACACCACGTGATCAGTCTGCCATTATCCATCTTGCGAAACAAATTTCGCCGGGAAATAGTAAATACGTGGTAGACTCCTTTAGACAGGCGACTTTGGAACCTTACGGATATCTATTTGTAGACCTTAAGGCTAACACCCTAGATAACCACCGTCTAAGAACAGGTATACTTCCAGGTCAACAAGCAGCACTGTTCATACCGAAATGACGGCCATCCTTGAAGCGAATTTTTTCCGGATTAAGGGACGATGGGTAATCAGGGAGCTGACGATGTACGTGAAGGAGACCGACGCCCACGAAGTCTGGATCTTCCAATCCCCATGCAAGTTCTCAGAGTTATCCGTCAAGGATAAAAGGCAATGCAGGTGGCTCTCAAGGAACACTTGCGATCTAGCATTCGAGGAGGGAGACTACCCATACGAGACGACACAGGAGGCCGCCGACTATATTCGAGCTAGAGCATCGCCATACGTGACGAAAGGAGCGGAGAAGGCCGAAACCCTATCAAGGTTCTTAGGGTGCGAAGTTATCAACGCCGAAGACTACGGTTGCCCGAGATTATCAAGTATCGAGTGCGATACCCCCAGGGCTTGCACTTTTCATAGGGACAGCAACAACTGTACCTTGGTGAAGGCGTCCAAACTAGCGGAATGGCTCCGTCAAAACGAGTCGACGATAATTTAATTTTTTTTAAATATATTGCAAATTGTAACTCATGTCAAAGAAATGCCGCAATTAAATTTGCCAATAAAGAAGCGATTAAATCTATTGTCGAGTGTTGTATAAATATCCTACGGGGCAATGTCCCTCTTTCAGTGGAGGAGAAGGAGCGGTTGAAGAAACATCGACACGTTATAAGAAAGGTTACGTCCAACATCCTCCCTTCAAAGAAAAGGAAACTATTAATTCAAAACGGAGGTTTCATCCCTTTACTTCTCGGACCGTTACTATCTATCATTAGTTCAGTAGCAGGTGCGGCTATAAGTCGAGCTATAAAGTAAAAATGGCGCGAAAAATGTTATTAATTTCCGAAGAAACGTATAATAGGTTAAATTCAAATAGCGGTTTAAAAGTCGACACTTCAATGGAGTTGGATAAGGAGGATAAGTTGAAATCCATCATAAGCGATACTAAATTAAACGATACTGATAAACTATTAAGATATAACCACGTACTTTCGAGGGAAATTAGTAAAACGGTGAAAAGGGCGAAAGTAAAACCAGCAAAAAACCGGAATTGGGGTCCGGAAATCGTCTCTTCGGTTCCTTCCTATAGCGCAGCTGATTGTTTGAACTTGTACAAATGGATTGACCGTATATCAAAAATAAGATGGACACACGCCGGAGAGTTAATATATGAGAACCGTAAAATCATCGGTTCAAATATAATTGATTTATTAGCTTATACCGCGAAGAGTTCTAAAAAACAGTCGTCCGTCATTGGTGCCCCACAGTTTTACCAACTTTTGTATACGGTTAATGTACCAAGAACATTAATTAAAATTAGAAAAACAGACCCACCCCCGCCTGAAAAAAGTGAAGCGAAGAAAGAAAAAGTGGAGAAAGAAGAAGTGAAGGAGGATTATTATTTGCCCGCTCAGACTGGTGAGGGTTTCGGAAATTGGATAAACTTGTAGCACTTGTTTTAAATAAAATACGATTCATTTACATTCCACGTTTCATTCATTTTAAGTATTCCGATATGGAAGGTTGTGATAATCAGGTGGGTACTTTTGTGGTGTTAGCCAACCTAGTAGACACATTTTTTAAATCTCCTAAAATTTTAACTGTGGTTTTAGTAATTGCCATATTCCTAATTATAGAGGTTAGCGATTTTCTCTTCAGGCATTATCATAGTGTAACCAACTGCACCCTTAATGGATAGACTAAAAGAGATTTATTCTAATGTTTCTGACCCGGGTTCATATGGAAGTGTTCTCGGACTATACCGAGCGGCTAAAGAGGCTGGGTTAAAGGTTACGGTAAAAGACGTGGAGACATTTTTAAAAACACAAGATACGTATACATTACACAGGAATGCTAGAAAAAACTTTAAGCGAAATAGGACAATAGTTTATGGGATCGATGAGCAGTGGCAGATTGATTTAGCCGATTTGAAGAACCTAACTCGTCACAATAAAGGGTTCAGATACCTTCTGTGCTGCATTGACGTTTTCAGTAAATACGCCTTTGTGGTGGCTATCAAGGACAAGAAAGGGCCAACCATCCTTAGGGCTTTTAAGGCTATTCTCGAGTCCGGTCGCTCGCCGAAGCGAGTGCAAAGTGACCACGGTAATGAGTTCATATGCAGGGATGTTCAGAGAGAGTTGAAAAGAAGGGGGATTGAGTTCTTTGCCCCGGATTCCGAACAGAAGGCTACGATAGTTGAAAGGTTCAACAGAACTCTAAAAAGTCGCATGTATCGATATTTCACGGAAAACAATACCTATAAGTACATTGACGCTCTTAAAGACATGGTTCAAGCTTATAATAACAATTATCACCGATCCATAAAGTGTAAACCCGTTGAAGTCACACCCGAAACATCGAGACGGGTATGGGAAAACCTTTACGGCGATATAGACTACTCCCCACCATTAAAGTATCCTTACGATATTGGTGACGTAGTCCGGATAAGCAAACATAAGAATATTTTCGAGAAGGGTTACTTGCCCACGTGGTCGGAAGAACTTTTCAAAGTGGTGGAGAGATTACCTCGTAGTCCACCGGTGTATAGGATCCAGGATTTGAATTCGGAACCGATTACTGGTATTTTTTACAAGGAACAATTACAGAAAGTGGGTAAAGACCTAAATTCTAGCGTGTTTAAAATAGAAAAGATATTGAGGAAACGTCGCAGACCCGACGGGACGCTAGAGAAGCTAGTACGTTGGAAAGGATACTCTCCGTCTTTTGACAGTTGGGTTCAGGAAATAGATATAGTATGAGCTTTTACATCACTTTACCTTCCGACTCGTCGATGAGGTATTTCCCCGACAATACGAGAAGTAAATTCCGGACGTACCTCCCCGAACCCGTAAAATTACAGGGATTTTACGAAGTAGGCTTAGCGGAAATTAGCTACCCGCACACTTGGGATAATTTGAGTAGGAAATGCTCGCTTATACTCGTGAGTAATGGTAGAGTAGTATATTCTACAATCATAGAGTTACCCGCCGGATATTATGGTAATATCCAGGACCTTATCGAGCAACTTAACTACGTCGAGGATGACGTGGCGGGCGTTATTACGCGTGAACCTTCAATTCCCGCCCAGCTCAAGTATTCCTTTAGTTACATAAAGCGCATACGAAGAGTACAAATTTCTCTCAAAGAGGATTATTTGTTAACTATACCGGGGGAGTTATCTGTTATTCTCGGATTTTCGAAAGATTCCACGGAATCAACGACTTTTTCCCAGTCTACCATAGCCACGTACCCCTTTGACCTCGACGCGGGACTTCATTCACTCTTTGTTTATAGCGACGTGGTCGAGTCTAGACCCGTGGGAGATGTGCACATACCTCTACTAAGAATCGTTAGCGTGCAGGGTAATGACGGAGAAACGGTAGACAAAGATTTCCCTAGACCGCACTACCTCCCCCTCGCCTGCAATACTTTCCAGTCAATTGAAATTAACATAATGAGTGAGCTTGGTACCCCCATAGATTTCGTGAGAGGAAGAGTTCACGTTACTCTACACTTTAGACCGCGTAGAATGTGGTCACCATTATAAGTTAGAAGGTAAAACAGGTCCTCGTGTCATTTACACTTGAAGTTTTAGATGAAGAACGTCGTCAAATCGAATATGTCCTTTAACCAATCGGACTACGATCAACACTTTCTAAACCAGATCGGACATGGTGGAAAATTTGATTATTATAAACACTTTCATTCTCAAATTGGTAATTCTTTAGCGGTATACAGGGGGCTTCCGGTGCAACACGGGTACGGATTGGGAAACTTCATTTCATCGGCGTTTCGCCGGGCAATACCTCTACTCAAACGGGGTGCCAGTTACCTCGGTAAAAAGTTTTTGAACACAGGTGCGAAGGTCGTGACGGACGTAGCTAGCGGGATTCCCTTAAAAGCATCTGTAAAATCTCATGGAAAAGCCGCGGCTAAAGACGTCGCCCTTAGTGCGGCGGAAGAAATTCGAAAAATGACGGGGAATGGTAATAAAAGGAGACGTAGGTCTAGATCACACGTCAGTTCAGTCGTGACAAGAAAGAGGAAAACAACGTCCTTTAATCATCCAGATATTTTTACCTAAAAAATATAATGACACATGTCCATCCCGGTTCGCATGGGTCAATCAGTAGCGAAGTCGAACTTTTCGACGTACCTCTTACCAATACCAGTATTCTGAGTGGAGAATGGGTCGAATACAGCCCCATCTCTAACATTAACGAAAATTCGACAATCACGTTTACCGTAGCTGGTAGTTCCGACGCGTATTTGGACTTGTCCAAGACTTTATTACATATTCAAGTTAGGATTGTCAACCCGGCCGATGGGACCACAATTCCGGCCGCTGCTGATAAAGTTGGACCGGTAAATAATTTCCTGCATAGTCTTTTCAGCGAAGTACACCTTTCGGCTCAAGAGAGATCGGTCACACCATCGCCGCAAAACTACCCTTACAAGGCCATGTTTCAAACGGCGGTGACATTCGGAGGACCCGCCAAAACTAGTTTTCTTACTAGTTCCATGTTTTACCAAGACACGGCCGGAAAATTTGACGTTTTGGACGATAACGAAGGGTTTAAAACGCGAGCGGCCTTTGCCAAAAAAGGAACAATAGATATGATAGGAACTGTACACTTGGACCTTTGTCAACAACCTCGATACTTCCCAAATTTAACGGATCTCAAATTCAAGTTTGTTAAAAGTCCAAACGAATTTTGCGTGCATGCAGACGGTGCAGTTAAATGGAAAGTGGTTTACGAGTTAGCATCCCTGTACGTTCGTAAAGTGAAATTACCATCGGAAGTGTTAATCGCCCACGCTAAATGTTTGGAACTGGCAACCATGAAATACCCGATTATTCGCACGGAATGTAACTCATTCTCAATTAACAGTGGTACAAAAATATGTGTTAGAGATAATTTATTCATGGGTCAACTACCCAAAAAAGTTCTTTTCGCTCTTGTAGATCAAAATGCATATTTGGGTGATTACGGAAAGTCACCCTTCAATTTTCAACCTTATGATTTAAATCATATCGCCTTGTACCTTGACGGAGCTAGCGTTCCACATAAACCTCTTACCCCAAACTTTTCTGGTGGTCAATATATGAGATCTTATACTAATCTTTTTACTCAAACCTCTCAATGGTTATTGGACGAGGGAAACTACATTTCACGGGAGGAATTCCCCAATGGGAATTGCATATTTGCTTTTGATTTAAGTGCCGACCTCAGTAGTTCAACTTCTCAATTTCAATTGATAAGGAATGGTAACTTGCGATTGGAATTAAAATTCGCCAAGGACTTGCCCAAGACTATCACAGTTTTATATTACTCTGAGTTTCAGAATTTGGTTGAGATTGATAAGAATAGAACTGTCATATACGATTACAACTAAAAGATTATGAACACTACGCAATTAACTAAAATTATGCAAAGAGATAAATTCACCAAAGATCTGTTTCGAGGTGTTTTTGCAGCTGACCTGCTACCCGAGAAAGTAAAGTTTTTCCCTTCACTGTATATTGTAAATACTGGCTCTTCAGAAACTGAAGGTCAGCATTGGACTGTTATTTACTTTTCTAGTAACAAAAATACCGAGTTCTTCGATAGTTTCGGAAACCCGCCGGACATGTTTCAATTCAACGATTTTGTAGAAAGAAAAAGCGTTACCGCAACTTTTAATTCTAAACAACTTCAAGGAAATTCCAGTCAGACGTGTGGCGGATTTTGCGTATATTTTTCTCTGTATAGATGTAGAGGTATTAAAATGTATGATATTTGCTTAAAATTTGTAAAAGATAAGAATTTGAACGATAAAATGATATCGGAATTTATGTATAAGAGATTTTTAATAAAGTTTTTTTGATTGAATTTATGTGTTTTTCTTTAAATCGCGCGCGAACTTATTCCTACACGCGGGAAATTTAAACACGCGCACGCGGCTGGCCCACGCGGTCGAGCCCCTCCCCTTAACCTGAAAAAGAAATGTTTGCCTAAGTTGTGTGAAATAAGAGGGAGAAAATTTGTATTTAAAAAATTTTATTTTGAATGAGAAACCGTAGAATCACGGAGTAAAACTCATTCGAGAAAAAACAACTTAAAACTATACAATTAAACATTGAAAATATATATACATTAAATTAAACTTATAAACTATACATTAAAACTATGAAATTTTAAAGGAAAAGGGTTGGGCGTGGACCGATTCGGCCACTTCGCACCAAAAGGGTATGGGAGGGGAAATTGGGCGTGGACCGATTCGGCCACTTCGCACCAAAAGGGTATGGGAGGAGGACGTGGACCGGTTCGGCCACTTCGCCCCCAGGAGGGAATGGGAGGGGATAGGGTTACAGAAAGTTATACATTTGGAATTATTCCTTAATTTTAAAATGACCATGAGCGTATGTAGACACCCCATCGATGATGAATCTCTTATCATCGCAGGGGTTAAGAGCGAGTTTCTTCTGAGTGATGGAAAATAGTTCGTGTTTAACACTGACTATCCTCTTCATCTCCTCAGTGGTGAGTTTACGTTGAAGCAGGCATTCCTTGTATTGAGCGTGACGTATCTTCTTTTTGACTACGCGACGACAGATTCCCTTCGCCGTCTTCTTTTCACCTTTTGCCGACAGGATGCTGTACATTTTCGGTCGCAAGCCGCAGAACTCTTGAATCTGGACGCTGTTGAGTTCGTCCTTGAACTTTCCGAGGGCCTTCTTGTTCTCTTCGCTGAAGAGAGGATGTTCCTTGGGGTAAGCGGAAAAGTCGAACATCTCCTTCATCTGGGCAAAGTCCCGGGGCAAATCGTCGGTGAAAATCTGATAGGTCAGGCTGTCTGCAATTATACGTAAAAACATTTAATTAGTTAAAATTGAAAGTAGAAAAAAGGATTTAAATCTAGTAAACGTTTTTAAAAAATCATACCTGTGTCGGTAGAAAGAAGTTTGAGGTCGTCGCCGTATTTAGCCTTCATAGTGTTGTAATGGAAGTCGTACATGACCAACTTTGAGAGGTCCAAGATGGCGAAACCGGTGTAAATGGGTCGGTCCAACTTGAGGGATTTCTTCAGACGATGGATCCCGACCAGCTCGTTCCTGAAGATGGTGAACCTCTGGAATGTTGGCGAACTGGCCTTCTTGATTGCCATCTCCCGGGTCTGGACAAGGTCGAAGTTGATCCTGTTGCGGAGGTTTTCCATCGTCTTCCCGAAAACACTGTTAATAGATAAAAATTTTGATTAATTTACGTGTGAAATAATAACTTAGCGTAGCGTAGATGCGTACCTATTGTTGGCCAACTTGAAAAAATCCTTCTCAAAGTCGTTCACTGCCTGCTTCCTCTTCTCCGTGTTGAACTCGATAAATGGTTTTAACCACGCACCCTGCTCGAATGTGAGTATTCGATGGATTTTCCCCAATTTCATCCCCTTAGCGATGTAAAACTTGAGATTCCGGTAGTGGAGAACATATTTCTCCCTATTGTAGAGCGAGAAAACTAACTTTGGAAGGCTATCATGAACGTTAATTTTCAGTTTGTTCAACTGTTCAATCGAATACGGTGAAAGCTCATCCGCGTTAATAACTCTACGTTCGGGTGCTAAGGGTAGACAGTTATGTTCTTCGTGCAAACTTTCCGGGTACTCAAGATCCACCTCCAGGATAAATCCCTGAGGATCATCGTCTGGGTGATTCAAGATAATTTCACGAGTGAAATCTTGACATGGTTGAATCCATCGAAATCCTCTCATCGGTAGGTGGTGACACATGACGGTGCCGTAAAGGTTATTACAGTCTAGGTAGGTAATGTAAGAGCTACGTTCTGCTGGGTTGAATGTTTCGGGGAGATCCTTATTATTGGCTATGGCTAGTCTATGTGTAATTAAAGAAACGCCCCCTCTTATACCCTTCTCAATAAAGAGATGCATATCAGGATCCTGGAGTAGTTCCAATTTCACTTGGGTCATGTGAAGTGCGCTTTGCCAAGCGAAACCAGGACCTGTATATGCATGCGCGCAATCTAACTTGTAATATTCTAGACACATAGCCCTGAAACTTTCAAAAACATCCGCTAGGAGCAGAACGTCGGTCTTAACGTATAAATCATGGTACTCACCGAGGTTAGTGAGTTGGAATTTTTCCCAAACCTTTTGAGCTTGAGAATAATCTTCCTCACTAACCTCTTCGTCAGTTAAGGAATTGAAGAAGGCATCCTTGGGTGGCAACTCGGTCTCGTCGAATTTAGTCTCGCAGTCGAAGTAGTCATAGGGGTAAACCTGCTTCCTCAGCAGATGCGGAACTTCGTCAGCGCTGAAGGCAGAGTTTAAACACTTGAACTTATCGGCTCCTCCCCGAGCCAAATTCGATACGAGTGTCTCTAGCGATGCCGGCATGAACCTAATTGAGTCTAAGAATCGTAAATTACCCAGAGAAAACGAAATGTACGTTTCGGAATTCGTGGGGATACACGTAATCTTGTGATCTTTGACCAATCCAATTTTGTCCATGATAAGATGAGCATTGTAACGAGATAAGTTATGCATGAAGACCGGAACGAAATTCCGGGTCCTCAGTTTCAGGTTACACGAATTATGAGCAGCTCCCCTGTAGGCTCCGTTAGTGTGGTCGTGGTCACGAACTTTACAGTCATTTACAGTGAAGGGCTTGTTACATAAGTAACAGGATTGGGCCGAGGCAAATTGCGCCTTTTCTAAGTTTGATAGATTCATGGGGGCGTTATCTTTAATCTTACGCTGAATAATCGCGTCTTCACGCAAAAGGTTTTCTAAAAACTTTTCCGTGGCATCTATCCCTCGATAAGTAACTGGTTTAGAGACTGTACCGTCGTGACTAACAATGACATAACTAAACCCACAGGAGATATGCTGCGAAGTTTTCGTGGTTGAAGAGAGGTCGACATCGGGATCGCATCGGTGAACTTTACGGAGAATAGACTCGAAGTCGGCATAGATGACGTATTTAACCTGTGAAAAAAATAGAAATAAAACTATATTAGATAAAATGTAAACAAAACATTCTCTATCTCCCATGCATCTTATCGTCTGCTTTATTTATCTTGCTATAGGCGCCGTCTGACGTTAGCTTCAGTAAACTATTTTGGCGCGCTATTCAAAATACCCTGATAAATAACAAAAGTTTTAGTTTACCTTCTGTTGCCATGCGACGTTTGTGAATTCCAGAATAGGTTCCTTTACCGGCATCTCGATCTTCTGGGGACCATGTATACTGCACTCCTTGATGTGTTCCCTGTAGTTTTCCTCCGAGTTTACACTGGAGAATCGATGCAGGCAATAACGACAGTAATAGTTCGTGTTTGTGCATGCGGTGAACGCCTTCGCTAGAAGTCGACTCATGCTTCGGATTAAGCAGAAATGCTTCTTCTTACCCTCGGTTAATAGCAATAAATCTACTTGACGTGGTTCCTCAACTCTGTTGGAACTCACGTAAAGGGGGAAGACCTCTTTCTCGTATCCGAATACATTAATCGAAAGGTAATTCACCCGTTCGAAATTCTCCAATTTACCGGTATTTAATTCCACGGGGAACGTAATACCGGCCATGTCCAATTCATTACTATACTCTAGGTACTTTGTTACACGATTGGGGTGGTTCCCATGGTTAACAGGGTGTAAATGTGCCAAAATTGACCATAAGAAACACTTATTGTCTGTATTTTGCACATTTAATAGGGCATTTTTAGCTAAAAGATTTTTAGGGGTTTCAAAGTACGTACCCCCGTGAAGCGGGAGGTACGCTATGATATTAATTTGCAGGAAGAGAATTTTATCTAAAACCCACCCGCTACCTTGCGCTTCGTACTCCTCCATTAAACGTTTCAGAGTCCTAATACTAAAATCTATCTGTCCGGGGATAACGTCGGAGTTCAAAATAGTAAGGTTTTGGGTTCTATGATAAATTAAATTTTCTACTTCCTCGTCAGTGTCGACTAACTGACGGGTGTAGCGAGCCCTGACAGTTAAATACCACTTAATCCCTCTATCTCTAGCCAGTTTATTACGTAAGTAATTTTCAATCGCTGCCCTATGTCTACCCACGTACAGCTCTACGTCTGTCTCGGTCGCTACGGGTGTGAAACGTGCGCAAAAAATTGCCCTACCGAGTACCTCCAGTTCCTCTAGCTCGTCGTGAAGGGGAACTTCCGGTGACGCAACGATGGGTTCCTCCTCCTGCTCTTGGCCACCGCCACCCTCCTGCTGATCCATAAAGCGATAGATGTCGCGGTTCTCCTGGCTGGAAAGGGCTGGGAAGTCATCCTCCTGGTCCATGAACTCGTTTAGGGCACGATTTCCATCGTCGGACAGCTCATCAAGATTTTCGCAAACGGTGGGTGGAGGAGTTCCCAGTAGAGATCCATTGATGCCGCCTTCTTCTCGGTTCATGAACGCGTTCAGAGCACGATTCTCATCGTCGGACAGTTCATCTAGGGAAGGAATAGGATTGGACGTGGACCGTTTCGGCCGCTTCGTCTCGGGAGTGGATGGGTCGGACGTGGACCGTTTCGGCCTCTGCGTCTCAGGAGGGATAAAGGTGGAGGTTGAGGGGCCCGAGAATGGGATAGCAGGAGGAACAAAGGTAGAGGTTGATGGTCCCGAGAATGGGATAACAGGAGGAACAAAGGTAGAGGTTGATGGTCCCGAGAATGGGACAAAGGTAGAAGTTGATGGGCCCGCATTGTTCATGAGGGGGAGTGGAACCTTAAAGGTAGAGTGTCGGGCAGCCAAATGCAACGTTAAATTCGCAAGTCTGGTATAAACGGCCGGACATTGCGAGCATGGGTATTTAACATCCCCGTGTTTCTCCCTTCTATGTCTCAAAAGCTCCCTGTTCCCTTGGTAGGAACGCTCACAAATATTACACTTAAACATTCTCAAAGAATGATAAAGACAATCTTAATCTCAGAAAAATCGCAAGTACTTGTAAAAATACGCAAGTACTTGTAAAAAATACGCAAGTACTTGTAAAAATCACAAGTAATTTCGGTACTAGCCCGTAAATTTTTTCTTACCCTCTGCAAAATAACTTCCAACGGCAAATGTTACCAAGTATTGAAAAATACTATAAAGCAACTAAGGAGCAGGCTGGAACTCGTCTGAAGTCAGGAACAAAAGTGACTGAGTTTGGACACGTGCCGGGCTTTTATACTCTTGTCTCTTGGCGTCATCCATTTAATCTTTACCCGAACTATCATATGGGTTTTTCCGTTGGCGTCAAGTCGAAAATTCGAGCCACGTTTCCAAATTAATTCCAAGTTTCAATCTAGTTTGTTTATTTACAAGTTTCCTAGCATAAACAAACATTGCGGCGTCGTCCGTTTAATCTCTGCCCGAACTATCATACGGGTTTCCCCATTGACGTCACGATAAGAGCCACGCCATGTTTCGAAAACCGTGCCATGTTTCAAAATTCACGTCAAGTTTCAATCTAGTTTGTTTACTTACAAGTTTCCTAGCATAAGCAAACATTGCAACCCCAACTATCATCCCATGTTGACACTAACCGCTTTCATACAAGCGCTTATCATGATTTCTAATTATTGACATAGGCCGTTTATTTACCATCCGAGTTTCTCTATTCACGTTCATCGACCTCGTTATTTACATTTCTTATCCTTGAAATAGGCCTATCAATAAAGAGAAATTGGTTTAAGTTGAAATAATTTCTAAAGTTTATATTTAGAGGTATTAAGTTGAAATAACCCCTAAAATTTGGAATATGCCTATATATTTAGTTATATAGTATTAAATTTGAATATAAATAACTCCTAAAATTTGAAATAGGATAATGTCACGTGACTTTCTGACCATGTAAACATGGCGCTCTTTTTAGACCAATCACGTTCTTATAGTTAAACCACGTGTACGACAAAGGTTATTTACCACGTTGTCGAATATGACGCTTAAGCCTAACATTGACGCCATGATTGACATGTCATGTACGTTTCACTGACGTCACAACAATATTGGGTGAAAAATGTTTGATTCACTGACGCCATAAGAAGAAAAATGATGTGGACGCCATGTTTGATTCATTGACGCCATATTTGCATGTGCCATCTGGCACGATGCTGGCACTGTCTGACGCCAGTGGCCCCAAAGCAATACTTTCTATCTACTTTCGTTTCCATTACAATAATAGATAAAAACGCATTCGCGTGAACCGATGGTGGAAGCCCTGCCATTGGGAGGCTAGACGTTTCTCGTAACCCTAGCCGATCGCCGCGTATATCTTGAAACCAATAATAGATAAAAACGCATTCGCGTGAACCGATGGTGGAAGCCCTGCCATTGGGAGGCTAGACGTTTCTCGTAACCCTAGCCGATCGCCGCGTATATCTTGAAACCAATAATAGATGAAAACGCATTCGCGTGAACCGATGGTGGAAGCCCTGCCATTGGGAGGCTAGACGTTTCTCGTAACCCTAGCCGATCGCCGCGTGTATCTTGAAACCAAACGATGACGAAGGAAAAGAAGCCAGAATGGATTGACTGGCGTCCATGTGGAATGGACAAAGACCTGAAGATGGTGGTGCATAGAAGCTGGTGTCAATGTGCAATTGACGAAGAACAGAAGATGGTGGTGCATAGAAGCTGGTGTCAAGGTGGAATGGACAAAGACCTGAAGCTGGTGGTGCATGGAAGCTGGTGTCAATGTGGAATTGACGAAGAACAGAAGATGGTGGTGCATAGAAGCTGGTGTTAAGGTGAAATTGACGAAGAACAGAAGATGTTTGTGCTTGGAAGCTAGCAAGTACAGACTAGTGTCCATGTGGAGTGGACGAAAACCAAAGCTGGGGGTGTTGGAACTCAAGTAGAATAGCCAGAGGAGACAAACCCAAATTTCCGTGAACTGTCAATGCAGTCCGGAAATTGGGAACACGTTTGCTCCGATACGCAAACTGCGAACGCGGTCACGTGGGGAGTGACAGACACACAGACACACAGACAGACAGACAGACACGGCCGGTGTAATACCTCTCCGTGACATACGTCACTCGGAGAGGTAAAAACAGCGTCAAACGAATTAACTATACATTATTACATCATAACAATAACTGCCTATTCGTAATACATTTCGGTTTCATTATACAGTATAGTTGGTTTAAAAAACATGTTGGTCGGTAAAAAAATGGGTTTGTTCAATTTATGTCTACACTTAAATCGGCTTAAAAAACCTTGTTTAAAAATTAGTAGTTTTTTCTAGTTAAGCTCCCAAACAATAGCTCTCCCACAATAAAGCACCAAGTGTGAAAAACAAGAAGAATCAATTTAAGAATAAAATTTTTATTATTGAGAAATTATAAGAGCATATTAAGCTATAAACACCTAGACGAAATTATTTCTTCTTGAATATTTAAAAATTTGAAATTTTGTGACTTCCTTGGCTTAATCAGTTAAGGAGGGAGGACAAAGTGGGCGTGGCACCCTCCTCCACCCAGTACAAATTTTCTCTTAAGACACATAATACTTGTGATTCCATGCGTCAATGTTAATTTTATTTGATTAAACCTTTGATCACCAGCTTTTGCAGGACCTGTCTGCGCACTTATTTCATCCCAATACCAAATTTAATGTTGAAATCATAATCTTCAGTCCAATGTGATTAAACAATAGTAACTGTTCAAAGTATTTTCCTGTGGATGCAGGATGGACCTTTCTTAAATAAACAGAAACCAAAACTTTAAAAAAGCAAAGAAAAACCGGGAAAAACCATGCACAACTTTGAAGTATTCAAAAAACATTCTGTGAATATATACTTTAAACTATTACCATGCCCTTGTGTAACTTTCTCTACTTTACAGATGGCCATTATAATCATTTTAGATGATGCTTCTAACTTATAATACTCTACTGGTCCCCAACAACCATTTTTTGCCCAAGTCCGTTTACCGGGATACCCGGAACAGTTTGGACGCACCCCTACCCCCGGATACCCGACAAACAATATTTGTTTTCTCGAACCCGATTCGAAATCCAATAATCACTACCCGCACACCTCTATAAAGTAAATATTTGATATTTTGAGAATAACTTAGATCATTTGTATCATTTCCTAAATCCTTTTAGTCATATAGTTTCTTCATTATTAATGTGTCTTTGTTTGTCATTGACTTTATGATAACAATTAAAATAAAGGTTTTGTTTTTATTCTGTACAATATTTTAATTCACTTAGTTATATCTAACGTTTTATAACGTAAAAACCAAAATGTTTGCATTTAAATTAATCTTGGTATTTAAAGAAATATGAAATAGCAATTAGCTACATTACCAGTTTATATAGCGCTTTAGTCTCCCTTGTTTTATTAGTGTGTAATATACGCTTCCGCAAGAACCCCTGATAATAATGATAGTTGGAATAAATGAGTAATAAAAACTCAAGGTTAACCATTTTAAAATACCAAGAACATCGCGTTTGTTGCTTATAATATTAAATAGTTAAAAATTTAGGGGAAGGATTCTGTATTTTCAATTTAGAAAATTAAAAACAAGATCCAAAAATTCTCAAGGAAAGTTGTAAACTTCGGCTTCTTATGTATAAGAACTGATCACCATGATATACAGTAACATTTATTAAGTAAAATATGAAAACTGTTATTGCTTTGTAGAGATAGCTGCTGAAATAAAACTGACTTTTGAGTCAAACCAAGAAGTGATATCTAGTTTATTAGGGAGAAGGTATAAATTCGCCACATTTCCAGCTTTATCTCCAGTCCAAAGTAGCCTGTCCGGAGTTTCCGAGTTAATCCCCGCCGCCTCTAAAGTACAACCAGCATCTCATTGGTTCTTGAAAACTCACGTCAACACGACGCGAATGACGAAAATTACGTATTTTCCGACTGAGGAGAGGCGAAATAGCCCGGGGCCTCCTTTTACGTCCCCCCTTGTATTTTGAAAGTGGGACATGGACTATCGCGCGCGAATACTTAGGCATCTTATACCTTCTCCCTAATAAACTAGATATCACTTCTTGGTCAAACTAAAGAGGTTTTATGGCTATGAGCAATGTGACTTGGGTTTGTTATGAAAATATTCCGTAAACCCCTTTTTACCTCTCCGAGTGTTAAAACTCCATTCGAACATTAAATTTAAGCCTACTCTATTAATTATTTTAATTATAACTCTGTAAAGTTTTGTTTAAATTTGAGAATTTTGTATAATATTCATTGCGCGCATATTTTGCTATTTGTCAATTTTACCATCATAGTGTATTTTTACCCTTTATCATTCCTTTTTTGTTGTTGTTGTTATTGTAAATTTGTAGAAAAATAAGATGTTTTGAAAGGTTAGAAAAGAAAAAGTGAAAGCGGCCCACGCCCTCTAGCTCAAAAAAATATCATGACGGTCAAGAAAATTCCCCAAAACTAGAAAAACAGATAGTACGTCATTGATAGGCATAATAGTAAACAGAAAATGTAAAAAGCATGTGTTACCCCAAAAAGGACAAACAAGCATGTAGAAATAATAAATTGGAAAGAGAAAGTTTTACAAAGAAAGCAACCAGTTGAGCACTAGATGCCAAACAGTAAAGGTGACAGAGGTCCCATTAGAAAGTTAAGCCCCTATAGAAACTAGGGTAAAAAAGTTAGAGAAATTGAGTCCCTGTTGCAACCAGGGTATTAGCAAATTAAAAGGAATTTAGTAAAGAGTAAATAAAAGATGATTTTGTGTTTGTTGAAATAAGTCGCATTCATTTACACTAACTTTAACTACGTAACCCCACGTATCGGGTCAAGTGTTTTTTAAGGAACACAAAGAGATAGGAGTGTTTCAGTCCGTTCCTATCCCAGAGCCGTTTCGGATCAAAAATCAACACCGAGTGACGATGACGTGTCTGTGTGTCGGAGCAAACGTGTTCTCAGTTCACGGAAATTCGGAAAATTGTACGTTATATATATCACTTAAGAGCTACTCATTATCTAGCTATTATACCTTCATCTGGTAGCTAGCCGCAGTTATTTCACCCAAAAGTTACTGCCTATCCCACTGAGATTCGAACCCGAAATTATTGGTTTCTACCAACATCACCACGCACACTAATCTATACTTATTAGCTTCCTTCCAACAACACCACCACGCACCTATTTTTTCACCTAAACCACATAGACACCAATCTGCACTTATATCTTCTACTCCATTATCATCGTTAGAGATACGATGCGAGTGGCTGGCTATCGGTTAAGGTTACAAGAAACTTCTACCCTCATAATGGCAGGGCTTCCGTCAGAGGTGCACGCAATTGCGCGGTTCTTATTCATACCGGTGATTCGAATCCTATTTCCGATTTTAGAAGGTGAAACGTCACGAGTACGCTTCATTTCAAACGACAATATTAGTCAAGTCTCTCAAAAATGTTCAATTGTTCTTTTTTGAAACGAACTTAGGTGAATAATTAGCGAAGAAATTGTACAAAAGAAGTGTACTACAAAGCGGGGCAATTGTAATATGATTCTTCTCAATATCATTTCCAACATTTGGAGCACTAAACCGAGTCACATTGGCGATAAATAGTTCCCTCATCATTACTCTCCCTTACAAAAAACTTCTTAAGAGTTCTAAAGGAATTTCTTTGGAACCCTACGGAGCCCTTGGGATCATTTTCTAAAGAAACAATTTCCAAAGACTTCCTTGGAATTTCCTAAAGAATTCTAGAGATAAATTTCCAAAGAATGTCTTTGGATTATTTTCTAAAGAAATTCTTTAGGAATTCTAGAGAAAAATTTCCAAAGAATGTCTTGGGATTATTTTCTAAAGAAATTCTTTAGGAATTCTAGAGATAAATTTCCAAAGAAGGTCTAGGGATTATTTTCTAAAGAAATTCTTTAGGAATTCTAGAGATAAATTTCCAAAGAATTTCTTGGGATTATTTTCTGAAAAAATTCTTTAGGAATTCTAGAGATAAATTTCCAAAGAATTTCTTAGGATTATTTTCTAAAGAAATTCTTTAGGAATTCTAGAGATAAATTTCCAAAGGTCTAGGGATTATTTTCTAAAGAAATTCTTTAGGAATTCTAGAGATAAATTTCCAAAGAATTTCTTGGGATTATTTTCTGAAAAATTCTTTTGGAATTCTAGAGATAAATTTCCAAAGAATTTCTTAGGATTATTTTCTAAAGAAATTCTTTAGGAATTCTAGAGGTAAATTCCCAAAGAATTTCTTGGGATTATTTTCTAAAGAAATTCTTTAGGATTTCTACAGATAAATTTCCAAAGAACGTCTAGGGAATATTTTCCAACGAAATTCTTTAGGAATTCTTGAGATCAATTTCCAAAGAAGGTTTAGGGTTTTCTTCCAAAGTTTTTCACATTTTAAGTTTGTGGATGACGAAAATTATGGCACTAACTCTTTCTTTTTCTATTGTGGATGTTACAATGTAAGTAGGGCACATACGTCCGCGACAAGGATGCGATTAGTCAGGGTTCAGCATGAGTTTAAGCAGGGAAGGAAATGAGGTTTACTTGGGAGGTGACGGAAGGGGTGTGGGGGTCAAGTCACCTCCGGCGGACACGGGGCAGTCGGCACCTATAGGGTAGGATCGCAGACATATGTCTTATTCCCTCAAACTTTGCCGCCCAGAGGCTTGGCTTACAGGAGTGCGCCACACTCCCGGCTGGCACTAATTCTTTAAAAGTAAAATAAGAGTATATAATTAAAATCGTTATGTTTAGATTTACAGGGAATCTAAGCTGTCAGTCGGAATTTTTGCTTAATTCTCTTATGGCATGTTTTATCTTTATTTCGAGCGTAATTAGTGTCCAAAATAAATATTTTTTAGAAAACATTGTAGAGAAAATTAGGTTAAACGTGTGTCTGATACTTGAAAAACTCTCAGTGAATATACATTATTAAATTTAGCAACAACGTCCTTATCTACTGCTTGGCCGTTAAAGCCTCCAAAACCCACATAGTACACCATACAATTGCACAAGGTTAAAACTTTCTGCCGTTTACGGATGTTTTTAAGTCGATTAAATGTCTGACTTTATAAGCAATTTCACACTGCATGCGAGAACTTCCTTCGCTATATGGGGTGTAGTTCACTACACTCCCTGTATTGGGATATGATTCTGCGTGTAAGAACTATCCTCGTTTCAAGTGGCTAAATTAATTTACCCACTTCTCAAGATATTTCCCAGGAAAATTCCAAAGATATTTCCCAAGAAAATTCCAAAGATATTTCCCATGTAAATTCCAAAGACAAATTCCAAGTAAATTCCAAAGAAATTTCCCAAGAAAATTCCAAAGTAATTTCCAAAGACATTTCCCAAGTAATTTCCAAAGACATTTCCCAAGTAAATTTCAAAGACATTTCTCAAGAAAATTCCAAAGATATTTCCCAAGAAAATTCCAAAGATATTTCCCAAGAAAATTCCAAAGATATTTCCCAAGAAAATTCCAAAGATATTTCCCAAGAAAATTCCAAAGATATTTCCGAAGAAAATTCCAAAGATATTTCCCAAGAAAATTCCAAAGATATTTCCCAAGCAAATTCCAAAGATATTTCCCAAGAAAATTCCAAAGACATTTCCCAAGCAAATTCCAAAGATATTTCCCAAGCAAATTCCAAAGATATTTCCCAAAAAAATTCCAAAGATATTTCCCAAGAAAATTCCAAAGATATTTCCAAAGCAATTTCCAAAGAAAAAGAGGCCAATATTCCCCAATTTCCTAAAGAACGCCTTAAGGATTTCCAAAGAAATTTCCCAAGGAATTTTCTTAAGAGTTCTTAAGAAGATTTTTGTAAGGGCTATTAGCGCTTAACTATTTGCCAAGGCGCTTGTGGATTTTGTCCGGGCGTCCAGACGAGGTTTGTGGATTGGTTGCTGAGGATTAAGTACCAAACAGTTATAGAATTCACCCCATGGTGCGATAAACGGCTGAGCTTGAAGTTTTCGCCGTTAACAGCTTTAACAATAGTCCAATTTGTTGCAATAAAGTACTAATTGAGCGAAATAAATATTTTAAAAGCGAGGGGAGGATTTTAATATAGAGAATATCACGAGTAATAACGGAAATTTGCACAATAACTCGGTATAACGGGAAGGTTTTGGTGAAATACAAATGTGTTTCTTAGAAACAGATTGTTAAAATGCAAATTCAGACTTAATGTCGTTTTATATTGCCAATTCGAACATAATGTCGCTTTGTATCGCGAAATTCGATATCGTATCTGGCGTGTTTTAGTTTAAATGTACAGAACGCTGCGAGTAATGACCAAAATCTCCATAATAATTCGATTTTATAACGAGGAAGTTTCGAGATATTATGATACATTTCCTTCGCGCTATAAAACAAATGAAGTCTGGCCCGCTAAAATTCGAGTTAAAAAAGGTGTCTATTATTCAGTGTTTTGATGCTAAAATTGAACGAATATAGAGTGGGTAATCCATATTAATAGAGGTATTTAAAATCCGGATACGTTCTCTTTTAAAGTCATAGTTGACAGCGTGTTCACTTGAAAGAGGATCCAAAATGAATCCGTGAAATCTTCGGGTCTTAGTTTTAAGAAAAGACACTTGACACGAGAAAACACCAACGACGTAGAAAGGAAAAGGAGAAACACTGAAGAAAAGTAACTGGTACCGCTAGATAATTGCATAAACTTTGTCAAAAAAATTACGCTTGTAGGACTGACCTGTTAAGCTTAACATTACGAGGTGGATAAATTTTTGCGAGTTAGACCCAAGGTTTCGCGACCAAAGGGGTACACTTTTTAGACAACCTAACAGTGCAGCACTAGCAAAGGTTGAAAAGATATAGTATCTCATTTCGCGTAGTGTAAAGTTAAGTTGACCTTTTTGTATATAGGTTTAAATTCTTTTTAAACCACGCGCTAGCAACATGCGCCAGCACGTGCGACATTTCATTACAGTTTCAATTCAAATCCCGTGCTTAATTTCACCATTTTGAATCTCTAATTAAGTTCACGTGATTTTTTAAAACCTTTTGAGCCTATTTTTGTCTTTCTAAGCCTAAGGTTAAATGATCACAATGCAATAGAGTAGTGGCACTCCATGTTAACTACCCATAGAGCTTAACACAGTCAAAGGCAAGTAGGTGCCATTACTCAATAGATGGAGAATTTTTATAATATTCTTCTAAATATCAGCTTAAAGGGAGGGTGAAGTAGAAAATCAAGTAAGCTTTTTGGTATCTTCCCTTTCAACCGAATTCCAATGGACCGAAATCCCATTCGACCGAATATCCCGCAATGATTTTAGATTTCCAGCCCAATGGCTATATTCCCGCTGGACCGAAATCCCAATCGTCCGAATATGCCCCTAAAAAATACATCAATATAACTTGAAACACTGTAGCCGTCAGCGGTTCGGTGGTGTAGTGAATACGGTGTTGGACTGTGAAGCGATAGGTTGTTGGTTCGAATCTCCGAAAGGTATGTTAATAATATTAAAAGTAAATGTTTCGTGATACTAATTAAAACTATCTCTTTCATTCCTTTCAAGGCAAGAGATATATAGAATTAATAAACAAATTGTGCTTAAAATGAAGTGCCGTCTTAATGGTAGTTCCATCAATGTCATTAAGTTTTAAATTAAAATTCTAATATTTTAGTTTCGGGTAGGTTAGGTTAGGTTCGGTTCGGTTCGGTTCGGTTAGGTTAGGTTATATTCGGTTAGGTTAGGTTAGGTTAGGTTAGTTTAGGTTTGGTTTGCTTTGGTTCCAATAATTCGTTGCCACCTTTTCCAAAATATTCTCCTTTTAAATAGCTACCACCTTTTCCAAAATATTCTCCTTTTAATTAGCTACCACCTTTTCCAAAATATTCTCCTTTTAATTAGCTGCCACCTTTTCCAAAATATTCTCCTATTAATTAGCTGCCACCTTTTCCAAAAGATTTTCCTATTAATTAGCTGCCACCTTTTCCAAAATATTCTCCATTAATAAGCTGCAACCTTTTCCAAAACATTCTCCTATTAATTAGCTGCCACCTTTTCCAAAATATTCTCCATTTAATTAGCTACCACCTTTTCCAAAATATTCTCCTTTTAATTAGCTACCAAATTTTCCAAAATATTCTCCTTTTAATTAGCTACCACCTTTTCCAAAATATTCTCCTTTTAATTAGCTACCACCTTTTCCAAAAGATTTTCCTATTAATTAGCTGCCACCTTTTCCAAAATATTCTCCTATTAATTAACTGCAACCTTTTCCAAAACATTCTCCTACTAATTGGCTGCCACCTTTTCCAAAATATTCTCCTATTAACTAGCTGCAACCTTTTCCAAAACATTCTCCTATTAACTAGCTGCCACCTTTTCCAAAATATTCTCCTTTAATTAGCTACCACCTTTTCCAAAATATTCTCCTTTTAATTAGCTACCACTTTTTCCAAAATATTCTATTTTTAATTAGCTACCACCTTTTCCAAAACATTCTCCATTTAATTAGCTACCACCCTTTCCAAAATATTCTCCTATTAATTAGCTGCCACCTTTTCCAAAAGATTTTCCTATTAATTAGCTGCCACCTTATCCAAAATATTCTCCTATTAATTAGCTGCAACCTTTACCAAAACATTCTCCTACTAATTAGCTGCCACCTTTTCCAAAATATTCTCCAATTAATTATCTGACATCTTTTCCAAAATATTTCTATTATTGCTAATTAATAGTTCGTGGTAAGAGGCGGGCTGTTAATACTCATATAAATAATCTTTTTACCTCCAAACAAGGTTAGGTTAGGTTAGGTTAGGGTAGGTTAGGTGAGGTTCGCCGTAATTAAAACGTAGTTAAAATAAGTGCAGTAATACATTTTCAACTCACATTTATTTTAACAAAAATAAGTTGTGAAATTAAAAATATATTTATTGCAAAACCACACAGTATGTCTTCTTCCAGTTCAATAGAATTTCGGTCCAATGGGACTATGACAAAATCGCACCTTTTGGCTACGTTCGGTCGAATGGGACACCACAAGAAAACCGTTCTTTCGAATGGGAATTCGGTTCAATGGAACCAAAGCATTTTTTTATCGATTCTTATACTAATTATAAGGCCAGTCTGCATAGTGAAACATTCAGGAAATACTTCCCAATGATTTTAAAATTCAAATTAGGTTCGGATTTTAAGGTTAATTTTAAACAAGGACTTCCGACCAATCGCGTAACGCCCTGCCTTTTTATTAGCAAAATTCTCGTGGCACGCTACATGTCTCGCGCCACGATTATCACTTCGCGCGCGAATTTTATCAAATCTCGTGATAAATTTCATGTGAACCGGAACGTGCCACGAGAACTTTGTTAATAAAAAGGCAGGGCGTTAAGCGATTGGTCGGAAATCCTCGTTAAAATTATCCATGAAATCTGAACCTAATTTGAATTTTAAAATCACTCGGAGATATTTCCTGGATGTTTCACTATGCAGAATGGTCTTATAATTAGTAGAAGAATCGATAAAAAATCACTTGATTTTCCTCTTCACCCTCCCTTTAAAAACTTTAACCAACGTGGTTTCAACGAATATTTAGCATAACTTTTTCTTTATGCAGTGTATTGTACTTTCCGACCATTCCAAATATAAGTTAAGATTTAGTGAAATACTATATAATTATTCTTAAAAAAAGGTCGACTGAGCTTGACAATTCCAGTACCAATTTTTCCTAAATAACGTTTCTGCCCAAAAAGGGACAGATATTATACAAAAACGAGTTTTGCTTCGCAGTATTTAAAAATTGCATTTATACACAATCCTTGGTGATACTTTTTCAAACCCACAAAGGACCAGAAATTAGAAATTATTATATGTATTGCAATTTGAAATTAAGTTTAATCTATAGAAGAAATTTGGTTTTAATTGCGCAGTTCAAACATTTGTTATGATTAGAAATTTTACAACAAAAACGGGTATAAATGCGGCGTTTTGGAACAAAGAGCTAAAATGAAGGACGTTTACGACTCGAATTCAAATTGAAGTTTAAAACTCATACAGGGTGTAACAACACACATAGAAAGCATTTATTCTGAATGTATGATAAATGTCAGAAATACGACACTGCATCATAATGACGGGTCTCATTTTAGGAGTAGTAAAGCGAAATTTTTAATCGAAATAAATGTTCTTCTTACCTGTTCCACCCTGAAAAATTAAAATGCTAAAATCTCATTTTAGATTTGTTCACCTTAATTATTTGACATTGATAAGTTTTAAGACGGGAAAATCTAAGCTCACTTTTTCTCGAAACGCCGCATTTATACCCGTTTTTGTTGTAAAACGTCTAATCATGACACCGCTGGCAGCCTCCATTTTCTGTTTACATTGCTGGAGGTTTTTTCCTCTAGTCGGAATACGTCATTCGCGTCTGTATGACCTATCCCCACGGGATCCAATAGGAAAGAGCAGAGCAATGACGGACATGAAAGGGGTGGGGCTTACTTGTCCACTAACACCGGCGTAAGAGTAGAAGCGTAAAATCTCGCTACTTAGGCATTCTTAAAGTAAATTAATTCTTGGTAGTATAAAAAGGTTTCAGATCTTAGATATGGATAATAACAGCGCAATTGCGTGAACCTTTGGTGGAAGCCCCACCATTAGGAGGCTATACGTTTATCGTAACCCAAGCCGATCGCCGCGTATGTCTTGAACTTAACGATGATGGTGGAGAAATAGAAGCCCGTTTGTACATACTGGTGTCTATGTGGGATGGACAAAAGACCTGAAGATGATGGTGTTTAGAAGCCAGTACGTACAGACTGGTGTCTATGTGGGATGAACAAAAGACTAGACGGTAGTGGTGTATAGAAGCCAGTAAGTACAGACTGGTGTCCATGTGGGATAGACAAAAGAGCGGTTGATGGTGGTGTTTTTAAGCCAGTAAGTACAGACTGGTGTACATGTGGGTTGGACAAAAAAGCGGATGATGGTGGTGTTTAGAAGCCAGTAAATACAGACTGGTGTCCATGAGGGATGGAAAAAAGACCGGATGATGGTGCTGTATAGAAGCCAATCACTACAGTCTGGTGTTCATGTGGGATGGACAAATGACCATAGGATTGTGGTGTTAAACAGACAATGGAGTAATAGCCATTGTAATTGGAACACAATTTTCCAAATTTTCCGTCCGAAAATTATACAGTATAGACCCGTTACCCGATGTACATATGTATGGGGTGACTGCGCGCTACAACCAGGGTTAAAAAAAACCGGGTTTTTTTAAAAAAGCCCAGCCCACCGCGTTTTATTGGGTTTTTCTTGGTTTTATTGGGTATTTAGTTTTTTTTGTGTTTTTCACTTTAGGAGATGCGTTCATGGTAGAAATTCTCATTCAAAAGTAACAGCTTAATAAAAATGTCTAAAAATGTTTAATTAAAAATAATAAATATTATTAAATAGTACTTTTGAAGTAGAAACAACAAATATCTTTAAAATGAAATTATTCTAGTATCCAAATTCATCAAAATTGAAGATCTTAGTGATGGGTTTTATTAAGCGGGTTTTTTATGGTGGGTAAAACCAGGAGGTCATAATAACCTTCGGGGGGGGGGGGGGAGTATGAAACTGGCCATAGAGCTAGTGGTAAAAATCGCGAACAACAAGATTCTGTCGTTGCGCATAGAAAGGATTAGCCTGTTTATGGACTTCCAATTTACAGTATATCGTAGTGGTATCTATGCTCCTTGGTTTTCGTTCCAAAACTTCCGTTGGCTGGGATCTCCGTCGACAAGAAAAATGGCGATATGGTGGACGTAGAAACACGTTGCAATTCTTATATTAAAAATACTGCGAATAAATTTGTCCAAACCATTTTAATTTAACCACGGAATTCTCACTCTCACATTTCGCAACAAAACATTAATGACGATCGTTTACATGTTTTGTAGAAAACTAGAAACCCCGACTAAAAGCCAACTTCTTAGCCAAGGCTTAATTTACACCGTTCCGACAGAAGCAGACGTGAGCCATTTTCGCTCCCAAAATCACAAGATAAAAATAGTGTTAAACCGGAAGTGTGTAAGTTAATGCGCGTGGGCGCTAAAAAATGGGGTAACTATTTCTTTGGGTGTTAAGCGGTGTATGAATCCGCTGAGCTTTACGGCGAAACTTTGTTGTTATGGGCTTTTTAACCAGTTTCGTACTTCGGGTTATTATGACCTCCTGGTAAAACCCAGCAAAACCCGCGGGTTTTTTGGGCTGGGTTTTTTAATTCGAACCCTGGTTACAACTAAAGAAATTCTCTATAAAAAATTTGCACATAACTTAATTTACACTACGAGAAATGTGCCTTTGCTAGTGCTGTAAAGTTAGGTTGGGAAAATAAGTGTACCCCCTTGGTCGCGAAACCTTGGGTCTACCGTCTAACTCTCAAAAAAGTATTAACCTCGTAATGCTAATCTCCATAGAGATAGGAACGGGACCTGCTAATACTCATAAGTAACCTATCATAACAAATGCTTCGATTGCTCGAAAATATAGTAAGTTTCATTACGGATAGATTTAACTTCAGAAGTAGGAATGGAGAACAGAGTAGTCTGGGCGCGCGTCAAAGTATGAAAGAAGAGGCGGGTCATAGCGACTGAAGTAAAAATGAATTACGTATTTTTCGCCGTTCCCGTCAGCAACGTCATCAAAACGTAGTTTAAGTGAGCCAATAAGATAATTTAAACTTTTCGCTAGGTGTTGGAGGGAGGGGCTCCATACTGGACTATGAGTCGGACTGAAGTAAATACTAACTGTTTTCCATTCCTACATCTAAAATTAAATCTATCCCTGATTAAATTAAACCCATGAATTTAAAATATGACAGATTAATAGGGTATAAAAATCATGCAAAAGAATTACACTCGTGCTTTAATTATGTTTCAACTAGTCTCAGCGAGGGGTCGGACATGGAGCGATTTTGTGTACGGGATTTCAAGATTTTGGGATTTTCAAAATGATTTTGGAATTTTGACTTGGATTTTAGGATTTTGACCTGGATTTTAGGATTTTGACCTGGATTTTAGGATTTTAGAATTTTGACCTGGATTTTAGGATTTTGAGTGGGAATTTGGAACTTTGACCAGGATTTTAGAATTTTGACCTGGATTTTAGGATTTTGAGTGGGAATTTGGAACTTCGACCAGGATTTTAGGATTTTGAACGGTATTTTGGGAATTTGACCCTTATTTTAGGATTTTGAACGGTATTTTTGGAATCTGACCCTGATTTTAGTTTTCAACTTATTATTATAGTGTTCTGAGCGCTGAATTTTATGCCAGTGTATTATCGTCGGATTTCAATCCCAAGTATATTGTTTTCATTCAATTTACTAGACTACCACTTAAGCGTAGTGTGAAAACCGAAATTTAAAGTTGAAAGTAGATCACCTATTCATCATATTTTGATACCATATTTAATGCATATCAGGGGAGTGGCGCTATTTATGTTAACAAATAAGCCGACCGTCACAACAAATCCGTTTTAAAACCCTTAAAATTAAATTGATTTTTATCACTTTTAACACTCGGCCTATCTACTAGTTTTCATCGTAAAATGTTGAAACAATTAAGAAGTGGAAACTTATCCGAGAGTTATCTGTAGAATAATAGAACAAGTTGCGAAACCAAAATAAACCTCTCCGAGGTCAGACGAGGGCTAACTACCAAATTAAGAGGTTTCCTTAAGTAAATAACTAAATAAATATAGTTTATATTAATTATTTTAATCGTCAGAAATCTACCTTCGTTCTAGTTAAGTCGTTTTAAAAAACTTTATTGCTAAAACAGGGCTCCCATCTGGTCTCTAAAATACCTAAAAGTCTCTACTTTTTGGGTAGGTCTCTAAACCACCCTAAAATCGCCATTTGGTCTCTAAACCACCCTATTTTCAAAAATTCCCTTTTTAATATTCCATCTAAAATGTTTTGCAACAGTAAAACTATTCTCACTCCGATCCACAGGGAATTATTAAACGCTTTAACCTTTACAAATGACCTTGGCAATATCTCGCCAATTTGAACTATGTGTTTCCGGTTTTTCTCATTGGCTGGTGGAACTGTGTTTAGAAAGTAAATTCGTCTTGGCTCGGAGAGGTTTATTTTGGTTTCCCAACTTTTTTTGTGATACTTCCGTACAAATAAAGATCTAATTTTGATTTCGAATTGGTCTCTATTTGGTTCCTATTTCCAAGAATTTGGTCCTTATTTTACCCTATTTTTACCGTGAAAGGTCTCTTTTTTCACTATTATTTTAAGAAATTTCTGTGGGAGCCCTGCTAAAATAATTTTAAACATAGCTATTTTTAACGTTTGATTTCTAGCGACCATCTTTTTCACTGATTTTGTAAATTTATAAGGCAATTGGTTAATATTTAATGATAAGACAAGTTGGGAAACAAAAATAAACCTCTCCGAGTAGAGACGCAATTACGAGATTTTTCTTAAAGAAATAAATAATCGTCATTAATTTTCCTTAATTCTAGCTAAATCTTTTTAAAAAACTTTATTCCAAAAGTCATTTTAAACGTAGCTATTGTTGATCTTTGAATTCAAGCGCATGCCTCTTTAACGACTTTGGAAATTTAGGGATAAGCAAACCCGCAATTGCGTTATCCTTTGGTGGAAGCCGTGCCATTGGGAGGCTTGAAGTTTCTCGTAACCCTAGCCGATCGCCGCGAACTTCTTAATCCTAACGATGGGAGTAGAAGCCAAAAATTGCTTTCTGTGAACACGTTTGCTCCGATTTGCCAAATGCGGACGCGGTGACAGACTCACACACACCCCCAGATCGTACGTCCAGTGTAAGGCCTATCCGTGACGTCAACGTCACTCGGCGAGGTAAAATGCCGCAATTGCGTGATCACTGATCAGTTGGTGGAAGCCCTGCCATTGAGAGGCTAGGCGTTTCTCGTAACCCTAGCCGATCGGCACGTACATTTTAACCCTAACGATGATACTGGAGTACATGCTAATATTGCTCACTGTGAACTGCAAATGCGGTTCGGATATTGCGAATACCTTTGCTCCGATTTGAGAACTGCAAACGCTGTGACAGACACACAGATAAGTCCAATGTAATAGCTTTCCTTGAGCTCTCAAGCTGGTGTCGAGCGTTTTATGCATCTGTAGATCATGGAAGATTAAGGATGATGGAGCAGGATACTTATAAGGCCAGGTTTATAAGAGGTATTAAAATCTAATATCCCTGGTAAGGTGAATTCCTACCAGCTTGGGCTGTTAGCCATCAACAACAGGCGGATGGGGTGGGTTCAAAAACGCGGAACCGTATCCGTGTAAAATTCTTGCCAGGAGCTTGATTTCCTTTTTTAACATCGTGTTCGCGCATACTTCGTCGCCTCTGAGTTTTAGCAAGAAGCTTTTTTAGATTTTAATACAAATTTCGTGATTTTGAAGTTTTTTTTACTTAGAAAGGGATTTTAGAATTTTCATTTGGATTTTAGGATTTTCATTTCGATTTTAGGATTTTAACTTGGATTTTAAGATTTTAGCTTTGATTTTAGGATTTTCATTTGGATTTTCGGATTTTAACTTGGATTTTAGGATTTTCACTTGGATTTTAGGATTTTGACTTGGATTTTGAGATTTTAGAATTTCCAAAGGGATTTTAGGATTTTCAGTGGGATTTTAGGATTTTAAACGGGATTTTAGGATTTTCAAAGTTATTTCAGGGTAAGTGTACGGGATTTTGGCCGAAGTCCGACCCCTCGAGTCTCAGTCTGATACTGAAGAACTACGATAAATCTCTCATCAACACTTTCCAACTTTTAAAGATTTTGGATTGTCCAGCGAAGCATTAGTGGGCCCAAAAATGGCTTTGAACGAAATTGAATTTGTTGGAAATGATCGGTATTTTAAATACAGGTAGAACTTGAATTTTCAAATAATAAATGTTATCGTTGATTTGAAATTTAATTTATAATTAAAGGCACGCCCAAGAAACAATTATTAATTGTTCGATACCTTGGGCTGATAAGGTGAGTTTATTAAAATTCGGTGACGTTGTTGAAGCGAGTCTTGAGTGTCTCGGAATTAAAACTGCTTTCTTGATGACAATTTAACTTTTATTTCTTTTCAGGATAAGACGGATTTTAAGGAACAGATGAAGTTCATGGCAGAATATTTAAAACGATTCTTCAACATGAAGTAAATTTGACACTTTCATATCGATTCGACTAATAATTGGACCGAATGAGACAGAATTCACTTAATGCTCTAACCACGGGCCATTAAACCAGGGAAAGATTTATTTTAGACTAGCTGTTACCCGCGGTCGCTCGCGTGTAATAAAAACTTTCATCAAAATGAAAGAATGGGTAGATTTTACTGATAACTAATATTTTTGTAGCACCCTAGGAGCCAAGGCACTCGGCGTTGCCCTCGGGACATTTTTTGTTACTTTTCATGCGGACATTATTCCATAAAGAAGGGTTTTTAAGTTTTTGGCCACCATTTAAAAAGATGACATCAAATCGAACCCATAAGACCGTTCACCCCGTCTATAGGTTAAGGGAAACCAGTGTACTAAATATTTGTGAAATCGGTTGAAACGGGCGGACTTTGTTGCATAGAGAATATTTTTTACATATCTGGGCCCCATTTATTAAGATGGCGCCGGATTGGAAAAATATTTCTTAGTACGCGCCTACTACTTGCAAATAGTCAGGCTTCTATAGAAGTAGGAATGGAGAACAGAGTAATGTGGAATCGCGTCAAAGTCCTGGACCCCTTCCCCGGGAAAGTGGGGGGGTATGAAAGAAGAGGCGGGTCAAAAACTAAAATTTGTGTTTAGTTTTTCTTGTGTTCTTGAGTGTCATGACGTATCGTCGATTTAAAAAAATCTGCATCAGGAATTTATGGAGGGGCTGGAATGGCTAAGGGGGCTCTCGTTGTACCCTTGATTGTGGAAACATAAGGCGACTCCTTTTTTTAGAAGTGTAGCTCCTCCCCTTACGTCTGTTTAGCTGTCTACCGAAGGCGAAAAATGTCATGACTCGTTAAAAAAGGCATGGTAGAAGTGACCTTTTATATTTTTTAAAGTTAAACGCGCTGATTCGCCACCGTTCGCGTTCATATTCGATTCTCTCAGCCTAGGCAGAGGACCTAGGGTAGAGGGTGAAGAATTACAGCAAACAAGTTTTTTTGGCAGCCAATGAATGAATGAAAATAATTTAAGTGGTAAATACGATTTTTACGTCAGGCTATGACGTCACTAGCGTAAATTAAGCCACGCCAGTTGTTTCGAAGATCATTTCACGCCGATTAGGATTTGACCTTAGCCATTCCAACCCCTCCATACATTCCTGTCTGCATTCAGCCTAAATAATGTAGTAATTCACAATTATAAAGCTTGAATAAATCATTAATTTTAACTTCTGCAATTACTAATCTATAAAGAGCAATAATTACATATCTAGATATATAGGTTTGTAGGTATTTAGTGATACTCTCGTCTAGGATGGGTAATGTTTTGAGTTCAAATTGAATGTCGTTATTGATTTTAGAGAATTATAAAATATTCAAGAAAAAAAAGTAATTAACTCGTGAAATATGGAAAAAACAAAAATCGATAATTACTAGGCCTAGCCTTTCAATCATTCATTGTTTTTTGAAAATTAAGTTAATTTTGAATCGAGTAATTGAATTTTGTTTGTAATTGGGATTTCCAAAAAAAGTCAAAACCAACTACTCGCGCACCCCCGCAAATTATTTTATACCGAAAGTTCATGATAACGTTTTCCCTAATTCTATACGCAGCCTTAAAGAGATGTCAGAAACGAATCTGATCTTACAGAATGCTATAAAACAACGTTAACATTCTATTGTAATTCAATTTTGTCGACAACTTTTAGGCTGAATTACAAAGAGAACTATATTGATTTCCATCGCTTTAATGAAATAAACGATATGCCAAATTTTTCCAAGGTATGCGATTTTTTAATTACATGGAAACAATGACTAAAATCTGGAGTACAAATTATTTAACGCTTATACGCCGGTTTTAGACATCTCATGTTATCAAATTGGAACAACCAAGTTCATTTTTCCTCAGTCGATTGGACCATTTCACTCCGTCTCCGCCAGTCGGAATAAACGAGCTGATTATCGTGTCCAGCCCTCAAGTGATCACGTCCAATTCCTGGTCCTTCTTAAATATGGAAATCGAAGTAAATGTTGCTCAATAAATATCTACTTAATACCCAATTCATTGAGTTTTATTCTTGGTTAATTCAGGTGGTGATTTTATTAGTGTTGACCTTGGTCCTTTTGTCATTTTTACTTGTCATTCACTCCATCGTAACCAACAAGTACAAGTCAGTGCCCACCAAGAAAGTTGCCAATAAAATGGCCCGAGAAACTCTAGAAAATGTCTGGGAAAACGCGTCGCTCTTATGCGCTGAACGTAAGCATTTACGTCATCCCTAATATTTAAAAGTAATTCAATTTCGTATAGAAGCGACAATTAACTTCCATAATTAAGAAATATGGCCGGTGCTTTAATCAGTCATAAGCGAAAAAGAGATTTATGTTTTTTAGCGATTCCCGTCGTTTTGTCGCACATTACTTGTCGTCTGCTCGCTTCGTCGTGGCTTATCGGAGTGACTTTCATTCTGTTCTTCTTGGGTTGTTACATGCGTACGGACTTTTCGACGGAAAGCTACAACTGCATCGACACTCTCTCGGACTTGATCAAATCGGGAATTGAGCCGGACTTTTTAACCGTCGACGATTACAAATATATTAAAGATTTGGTAAATATTCTTCTTCGTGTTAAGTCCTCTCCTTTTCTGACGTCATTGGTTTGTATCAGGCGGCTCAGGACCCAGTTGTTAATAAATGGCTAGACGATTTCGTTAAGAAGTTAAGTTCGCAACCACCCAAAGATGATATTAATAAATCAAAACGTGATAGATATATTGATTTGTTCATTCCAATTTTTTCTGGGGAAAAAGCTCTGATCGTAAACAAAGACTATTTGATTCTTTATTTTGAAGAATTAGTACATGTCGAAAAGATGAAACAGTTCTTCGTAGAAAACGGAGGATTTTACTTTTCGCAACAAGCTCTTAAACTCGACTACAAACATTTCATTTTCAACACCTCATGGAACATACTCACACCACAATTGAACGCCCAACTGGTGTCAGTAAATTTTTTTATCTAAAATGCTTATTAGCCTTAACACTTTTCTTTTTACAGAGTAGAACCGATGCTCGAAAAGCAAGTTTTCAAGTATCAGGAACAAAGTTTACATCGCTTCCTTGAACCGTTGACTTGGAAGAGACCATTAATGCAAAGTACTGAAGCCTTGGACCTGAGCAGCGTCGGTGTTCCTTTCTACTTGCTTCTCATGTTGTTGTCAGCGGCATTAGCCGTTGTCTTTACCGAAATATTCTTCTACTAACTCCCTAAAACGCTGACTATTGGATTGGAACGTGAAATGGAATTCCCTAAACAAGAAACACATTTATTTTTCTTCGAACTGTACTTAACAAAAGAAATCACTGAGTGTGACGTCAATTTGGAACCACATTTTAACATATAGGTGATATTCATGATAATTAAACAATTAAGATATGAATTTGATTAACTATCACTAAAAAGTCATATTAATATTTTGATGAAATTAGCAGTCGCAAAACACGGATATTCAGGTAGAGTTTAAAATGTCTAGGAATATGCATAGATAAAACAGTGGTGATAAATCATTGACTATATGAAGAACGATGAGCACAAACAAAATTTGACAATCTAGAAAGACAAATACATGTAGATTAGTGTATTTTACAGTCCATGGCTATCAGAAACAAGTGCGAAGAGCGTTTCAATATTTCTAAGGTCACCGTCTCAACCCTGTAATCGTAGCTTTTCAATTTCGTTCTTAATATTGTCTACGTTATATTCAATGTGATGATGAACAGCTTATTCTGTTGTAACAATCTCGTCATTATTTTTAGCCACGATGAGGCTCTTAGTTTGACCCGAGCCGTAGTAGTAATAGTAGTAGTTGTGGCCGGAGTTTTCGCTTTCGTTATCGTTATTTTTTAGCTTAAAAGGAACTCTACATAGGGGTAACTGGGCTTGGTTAGAGATTTAAATTTAAATAAAAAATTTTTACATCGCAGCCGGGAATGCAGTAGAAACACATTCTACCACTGAGCCATAGAGACTTGATAGAAACTCCGAGTTTTTATCGTTTAGTTTTATCTCTAAAATGTCGGGGTGATGAGGTACCTCTGAATCTGTGGGGTCGGATACTTTTGAATTTTTATATGTGGGGTCGGATACTTCTGAATTTCTATGTTTGGAGTTTTTATATTTATTTTCTTTTTATTTATTTTAATTAAATTGATAACGATGTGACCATCTTTTTTGTGTATATCCGTTGCGATCGTCATAAATCTTCCAATAATTCAATAAGCCACTTCGATGTAAAATTGGGGGGGAAAAGGGGGACTCAGTCGCGCATGCGCAGAAGGGAGCGTGGGTCCAACGGGCGCCATTGCATTTTTCCCGTAAGGCTATCCTAATAGGAAGTTTGTTTTGTCTCGATTAAATCACCAACATTAAAATTAAGAAATGGTTTGCTGTAGTGTCGTCGGTTGTAAAAGCAGGACGGGAATGCCAAATATTAGACTGCATAAATTTCCGGCCGTTAGAGTTAAACTATGGGGAAGAATAGTAAATAGAAAAAACTATACTCCCACGCAGAACTCGCGTTTATGTAGTAAACATTTTGTATCGGGATATCCAGGCTGGGAGCCTAGTGATCCGGATTGGGTTCCAACTTTAAACTTGCGTAAACCTAGAAAGATTTCAGAAGCGAAACTTCAATTAGCACTTAAAAGGAAAGTAAGAAACGAAGAAAGAAACAAAATTAAGGTAAAATATAGTTTTATTAGTCCTATTTGGTTGTAAAATTCCAATAGTTTTGCTAAGCCTTGGATTACAATTTGTTTAAAGGATGAAAGGTATAAAGAATTTAGGAGTAAACTGGTAAATGAAAGAAGGCTTGTTGTTTCTCTGGGTTTTCATGATTACGTGGGAAGCAGTATAAGCACGAAAGAAATTTGTGAAACTGTGAATTTTGTGGCAAACGAAACGCTTGTCCAAATCCCCTCTCAAACTTCAACGTCTGAAGGAAAAGAAATGTCTGTCCAAATTGCTGATGAAACGACTAACCAAACCCCTGACCAAAATATCACAGAAACTGTGCCTGTGCTTTCAAGTCGAGTTAGTGAAGGAACACAGACAGACTACCATGAATTAGAAATGGAAAATAGAAATTTGCGTCAAAAAATATCAGAACTAGAAGACTGCTTGAAACAACGTACTTGGAATGCGGAAAAGTTAAAAGATAATAATGAGATGACAAAGTTTTATACTGGTTTGCCAACTTACGCAGTATTCTTGTGGCTTTTCAGGTGTGATATTTTGGATAAAGATTTAAGGTTCTTCTGTTAATTGATCTTTATTTTTAGTTTTTTTCAGGAGAAAGCTGAGAGAATGATGTTTAAAAGAGGAAAAAAGGTGCCAAATCCAGGGAAAAGAAGAAGGTTCTTTAAACTTCCCTTAATTGACCAGTTCTTAGCAGTGAAGATGAGGCTCAAAGTGGGCTTATTTGCTCATGACATCGCTGATCGCTTCAACATATCACCTTCGTCATTTTCCGATATGTTTCAAACATGGATTAAATTAATGGAACTAGAATTAAAAGAAATGTTTCCTTTTCCATCTAAAGCTTTAGTTGACAAGTACATGCCGCAATGCTATCTAAAGTATCCTAACACGCGAATATTAATTGACTGTACCGAGTTATTCATAGAACGGTCGACCTCCTTAACAGCTCAAAATCTTACTATCTCTAACTACAAACAGCACAATACGGTGAAATTTCTAGTAGGCATTACTCCTGGTGGTGTAATATCTTTTGTATCAGAAGGATGGGGAGGAAGAGTATCTGATAAAGCTATAACAAATGATTCCAAACTAATAATGTTACTGGATGAATACGATAATGTGGTTGCTGATAAAGGCTTTTTAATTGAAGATTTACTAAAAGAGAAAAACTGTACCTTGAATTTGCCCCCTTTTTTGAAAAATAAGCTCAGTTTTCGGAAAAAGAAATTATTGAAACGCGAAGAATTGCAGAATTGAGAATTCACGTAGAGAGGGCAATAGGAAGGGTTAAGAAATTTCATATTTTTGATGGAATTATGCCTTTAACAATAGCAAAAATGTCAAGCAGTATTTTTGCCGTTTGTTCTTACATAACAAATATATATGAACCACTTTTGAAAAAATTTGTACTTTTAATCAACTCCTTGTTTAAAAAGTTGTCTATCACATTTTTTGTAAATATCACAAAAAATGAATAACATTAAAATATCACAAAAAAATTAAGGCACTTCTTTTGGACTGTTGATCAAAAATGGGACAATGTATTTAGTGAAAAAGTATTTCAGCTTAGGAAGAAGTTTAGTGGTCCAGAATTTATCGTCAAAGAAAATTCGTTCCCGAAATAATCCACCTTCCGCAGATTCAGTGAATACCACAAAATCTGCCCAAGTTATCTTCTTAACTGCCATCTCTCCCTGCACCTGCGCGTAATAATGGGACTTTCTATCAAGCTCAATTACACCGTTATTTCTTTTCAAGCAAAATGTTGGAAAGTTATCAACAATGGTTGCAATTTCAAGTTTACTAATATCTGTTCCTTTAATTGACGCTGGACATTTTATTTCTAAAACCCCTTGAGTACTTTCCATCGGATCCGTTATCAGCCCATCTCCGCTAGCACCAATAAAAGAGTACTCTGCCATCAGAGATAATCCACTGGGTTCTACCTTTAGATTGTATAATTTTTCATATTTTTCTCTAGCTAAAGGCTCTAAATTTCTCCCGCGTAAAACAGCAGGTGGAAGTCTAGCATAGTTATCCAGTTTCGAGGGATGCAAGATTGAATCTACAATTGATGTTGGGAATTTTTTTTCTCTACATCCTAAAATTTGCCCAAACATGGAGCTTGTTAGTCGCCCGATTCTCAGACGTTTCCATAATCTACTAGAAGATTGATTCCTCGTTTCCATCTCTATATAGTTCACTAATTCTTGAGAAATGTTTTGATTAACGACAAATTCTTCTAACGCAGACTCACTCACTGTTTGGAAAGCCAAAGCTATAATAAAAGATTATGTTAATTTTAATGTTGTTTACCTACTAATTTAAATACTTACCTGGATGAAAAATAAGATTCATAGATAGTGAAACCAAATCTGAGTTGTCGTTAACCAAATTAGAAGATTCATTCCCAGAGGTTGATATTTCCACCTCGTTGCTGCTATTAGGTAGAATGTCAAGGTCCCAAAAATGTTTGACACCAGTCTGGGGGTAAATTTCCGGACCGAGGGAATAACGCACACACGGAATAACGTATAATCGGAATAACGCATACAAACCGGAATAAGGCATAATGGGAATAAGGCATAAACGGAATAGCGCATAAACGGATTAACGCATAACCGGAATAACGTATACCCGGATTAACGCATAACCGGAATAACGTATAACCGGATTAACGCATAAACGGAATAACGCATAGCCGGAATAACGTATAACCGGATTAACGCATAGCCGGAATAACGTATAACCGGATTAACGCCTAACCGGAATAACGCATAACCAGAATAGCGCATAACCAGAATCACGCACAAACGGAATGACGCATAACCAGAATAGCGCATAACCAGAATCACGCACAAACGGAATGACGCATAAACGGAATAGCGCATAAACGGATTAACGCCTAACCGGAATAACGCATAACCGGAATAGCGCATAACCAGAATTACGCACAAACGGAATAACGCATAAACGGAATAACGTATAACCGGAATAACGCATAGCCGGAATAACGCATAGCCGGAATAACGTATAACCGGAATAACGCATAACCGGAATAACGTATAACCGGATTAACGCCCAACCGGAATAACGTATAACAGGAATAAAGCATACACGGAATGGCGCATAAACATTTAGAGACGGTCCCCTATCATCATGGCTTTAGGAAGGTTCTGTTCGGATCTCGCCTGAGCTACGCTTTCAACGCTTCTAGCAGAAAAGGAAGAGTTTCTTGACGATCCACGGCTTGTTTCAACGAAGTGTACAATTGTTTTTATATCTATATACTTTTGATGATATTTACAGAGGCGTAGCCAGGGATTTTGATGCCCAGGGCGGTTGCGGCTGTTAAAGTGGTTAACCCCCAATTCACCCAATTTAAAACACCCAATTCGCATTTACCCAAGCCTCAATCAACCCAATTCCCAGTTCTCCTATTACAATTAACCCAATATTGCATACCCAAAAAGACTCAAATAGAGTAGAATTTGATGGTTTTATTTATTTATTTTTTCATTCCATAAGGGATACACTTACTTGAAGTGTATAACCGCTCCAAAGAGGAAGAGACGTCCTCCTTACCAAACCAAACCTAACCTTACATAACATAACAGTAACGTTTTGGAAAAGGCATATTATTTGAGAAGTCAATGAAGCTAAACATCAATATTTTGGAAAAGGCGTAACATTGTTAAATGATTAATAAAATGTTATTAACCTAACTTAACCAAACCAAACCTAACCTAACCTAACCTAACCTAACATAACATAACATAAAATAACAGTAATGTTTTGGAAAAGGCGAGATCCGAACAGAACCTTCCTAAAGCTATGTAGGGGACCGTCCCTAAATGTTTATGCGCCATTCCGTGTATGCTTTAATCCTGTTATACGTTATTCCGGTTGGGCGTTAATCCGGTTATACGTTATTCCGGTTATGCGTTAATCCGGTTATACGTTATTCCGGCTATGCGTTATTCCGTTTATGCGTTAATCCGGTTATACGTTATTCCGGCTATGCGTTATTCCGTTTATGCGTTAATTCGGTTATACGTTATTCCGTTTATGCGTTATTCCGTTTATGCGTTAATCCGGTTATACGTTATTCCGGTTATACGTTAATCCGGTTATACGTTATTCCGTTTATGCGTTATTCCGTTTATGCGTTATTCCGTTTATGCGTTAATCCGGTTATACGTTATTCCGATTATGCGCTATTCCGTTTATGCGCTATTCCGTTTATGCGTTATTCCGTTTATGCGTTAATCCGTTTATGCGCTATTCCGTTTATGCGCTATTCCGTTTGTGCGTAAATCTGGTTATGCGTTAATCCGGTTATACGTTATTCCGCTTACGCGTTAATCCGGTTATACGTTGTTCCGCCTATGCGTTATTCCGTTTATGCGTTATTCCGTTTATGCGTTATTCCGTTTATGCGTTAATCCTGTTATACGTTATTCCGTTTATGCGTTAATCCGGTTATACGTTATTCCGTTTATGCGTTAATCCGTTTATGCGCTATTCCGTTTATGCCTTATTCCCATTATGCCTTATTCCGGTTTTTATGCGTTATTCCGATTATACGTTATTCCGTGTGTGCGTTATTCCCCCTTTCCAAATTTCCACAAGAGCTCTAACATGACGTTTAATCCTCTCAGGGTCTTTTGCTCGGTCAGCAGGGTGTCTTGGATCAAAGGATTCCCATTTATCGATTTCTGTTGATTCGTTTAAGTTCTTGGAATATAGTTTTGGCCGATTTAAAGAAATTTCCTTCAATGGTTTTGGATCTATATTTCTTATTCTTGGAGCTTTCCAGCCGCAGATAGTAGAAGTACATGCTATCTCGATATCTCCAGGTGTCATTTCACCGTACCTTTCCAAAAACAGCAGTAAAGCACCAACATGAGAGCACCCGCCAGATTTGCTAAATGAAGTTGGTTCATTACAATTTCATTACATAAAATATTATAATTTATCTGTTTTAAAGTACCCAACTGCGCATTCGCATCCGCCACCGCATATGGTACAGTCTATTTGGTCTAGTACTACAAATACACGATAACTTTCCGATCTCATTGAGGGATAACAGCGAGACTTCACATAGAGAAGTTGATCACAGACCTTTGACAATAATAGTTAATTTAAAACTCTTAAAATAATATACTGTTTCCTTACTAGACTAGTTTCGATTCCATTTATAACATCATTAGCAACATGATGTGCTACAGCTCGATTGAAACCCTTATAATGTCTTTTGCTAGCATTATCAATGTTTGACTTCTGTTGAACCAGATAATTATAAACGTCAACTGATGTTATTTTTGGTAAAGCTGTGGGATCAGGATTTAATGTCCAATCTTGAATTTCATCTGGCTCAGGACCATCTTTACCGCATAAATCTGAAACAAAATCATTTATGAAGTAACACGTATCCAAGTATGTGGAGTCTAGACACGATGAGCTTACCTCTGAAATATTTATTACACCCACTATTCAACAATAGGTGGCCCTTCCTTTTCTTACTGCGATCAACAATGGGCGTTGACGAACACAAAGGTGCTTGGAAATTGTTTAAGATTGAGACCTGAACCTCACGGTCCTCACCGACCAAATTATCGCCAAGGCTTAAACTACATGCCTGCTCAACGTTCTGATTTTGACTTTTTTGGGAAAGGGTTTTTTCTATTGCCTCAATATAATCATGTTTTCGCCACTTACTCTTACAATTGATAGATAAATTGCTGCATAACACCTTTAATTTCTTAATATTTAGCTTGACTAGGGTGTTTCTATGCGTTTCTAACTCCATTTTCGTTGTTTTGGACCCAGCACTCAATCCGCGCATGCGCCAAATTTTACCTCGAAGTGGCTTATAATCCTGGTGATTCCCACTTTTGAGATGTTAATCGTGTTTAATCGTTGATTCAGGCGTGTGATTAATGACTATTATCAGAAGTTGATGCTATTATTTAAGATATTGCGGTTATAAAAAAGATAAAAAGAGTAACATTTATTAATCGTTCTTTACATGATTCCCGTGTAAACCCGAATGCCGTTTTTTCCCGTTTCCTACCGCGCTCCTCATATGTTTCGTTCTCGGTCGGTAGCTATCGCCATCTATGTTATGTTTGACTGGAACGTTTTGGCGGTTAATTCAATTGTGGGTTTATTTTAGCATTGCTAAAGGTAATTCATCGAGGGGATAATCACTAAAATTGGTAATCACTATAACCAGAAGGGAATAAGAGAGAAGGGAGACATTAGAGCCTGCTTTGGTAACGAGAGTCCGACCAACCTCAAGAAAACCGCGAAAACTTTGCGCAAGTACACAGCTTTTAACCAATTTACTGCAAATATAGTTCTTTAAGTTCTCCGTGGTATCAGGCGGCCTATTTGTCTGCTAGATTTTCATTCTCCAAGGGCTTAGGGCTGTCGATGTTTCGTTCTTGTGTAATTATAACCTCAAGCATGTACTTTATTGAAACTAATTTCTATTTTTTAATATTAATTCAGAATAATTAGTTTTCATCTATTTATTACCTTTAAATTATCTGATTTTGGTATGTTCTCAATTCCCATGTATCTAAATTAATTGCACAGCTTGATTTCGTTTATCAACATGAAATTCGGCCATTTTTATCTCCTTCAATGTAAAGTTGTAAACAAAACTACTTTTTATACGTCAACCGTGACGTCACCTTCTTATGTGACGTCACAGCTAAGACAGAAGTTAGATAGCCAATCAGTGAAGGGTAGTTGATTTGAGGTTAGTAAGACTGTTGTTACGAGTGTAAAGCATTATGGAAATATAAAGTGTCCCTTCTCTCTTATTCCCTTCTGCTATAACTAAACTTTCTCTTTCAAAAGGTTCTGGGCATAAGTCCATGTTAGAAATTTATAAGATGCGATAAGTGTGCATCGGCATAAGTCTATGTTGTAAACTCATCGAGGGGATTATCACTAAAACTATCTGTTCTTCGATTCACCAGAATAGTAGAATTACAGCATAAGTAAATTTATACGGTTATAATTTTATTACTGTTTGAAGTAGGGCATCGAGGGGCTATTAACTCTGATTTTATGCACGGTAAATCATTTAAGCATTGTAAAAGAAAGCGCTATTCACTCATTAGGGTAAGGTATAGAGGGGTTATCCACTCATTAGGGTAGGGTATAGAGGGCTATTCACTGGTACGATGTGGCTACTACTACGAGCCCTTGGGTCGTCTTGTTAAAAATATATATTGATACATTTTTGTTTTGGCTAGAGGTCGGGTTGTCCACAGCATTTTCTATTTTTTATTGCCTAGACTAGGTGTTGCTACCTTTCCTTCTGTGTTGCGTTTGATCCAACGATCATGAGTTAGGAGAATTTACGTAGATCATAAGTAACATAATAACAATGAGTATAACATTTCAAATATACCCAATGCTAAATGCTACCCTTTGGGAAGGTTTCTCCCAACGGGATTTACATGGAAACAGAATTCGAAAGTTCCAGGAAACTCTAAACCGTATTCTCCTTGGCGCCTTAAAAATGGTCGCTTCTACGACAGTGTTTGACAAAAAACATTGCTTTGGTGGAAATGATGTTGCACTCAGAAACAGACCCTTCTCCTTTAATGACATACTTTTTGTTGCGAAATGTCACTTATGGTTAATTTTGGGTTATTTCTGGCACATTCATGTAGGCAAAAAATAGTACTATAGATAAAATTGTTACAACTGTAGTTTAGGTAAAATTTTCCCGGCTCATGAATTTTGTACTAACAATATTTTCAATTAGATTAAGTGTAAAACCTGTTATCAAACGTAAATTCAAAATATTGCCCCATTTTTAAACAAAAAATTTATTGTATAAATATTTTGACACTGCCCCTTTATGGAACAAGAAAAAAATATTTTGTGTACAATAACTATTTTGACACTACATAAATATTTACAGTGTAATATAACTATTTTGGCACTACCCCTTTTTGAACATAAATATTTACAGTGTAATATAACTATTTTGACACTAACCCTTTAATGAACATAGTGTAATATAACAAAATTGTAAATCCACTTTTAAATATGTACACAAAGCGGCCTTGAAAAGCAAACATTTAACTAGAATTACTCTAATATTTCTAGTAAAATTAAAAGTACCTTACCTTAAAATTCTAGTTAAAAATAGGCCTCGCATTTTCTTAAGTATAAAATTCGAGAAAAATATATTGTTCATAAAAACACCTAATTAAACTTTGACCCAATAATTATTACGAAAAGAAAAATATATACTGTTGAAACAGATGCTTCTATCAAGTTCTTAAGAATTAAGAGGGAGAGGCAGGCCCGAGACTGGCGCCATGCTTTCACAGATACCCAAGAAAGTCCATCGATGATTGGCCGAAAATAACAAAAAAATCGAGCGTGCCCCTCTCGAATTCGATATGAATTAAGGTCACCTTTTCAATTTTGAAAACACAATCTCCAATTTTCTCCATCGATGTAATCAATATTCAATAAAGCTTAATACCTATCTGCGAGTTCTTGTTAAATTATGTTAGTTTGCTTTTAAGTTTAAACTAAAATCTGATTCAATTATTCCAGTTATCATGAAGGCTCAGAGTAAGTTAAAGCCAAATTAACACGCCACAATTAACAGAATTAAACTCAATTTAGGACGTTGTTTCAAGTCATCAAAGTATTCTAAGGGAGCGGTAGCTCCCTTAGATAAGGCCTGATGACGGCTTTAATGTATAGGAAGGTTTTTGGATTGGTTTTAACTTTTTTCGTATTAAGTTTATTGTTTCGAAATTTTTCTTCTGAACTAAAATCCGGGCCCTTAATATGTGGTAAAAATTTCAAGATGATCCACCTAATAGTTTATTTTATAAAGCATAAAGTTGCAAAGGGTGGTTTTCATTTCCCCAAAATTAATCACAGATTTTGGCGAAAAACTAGAGATCTCCGTAGAAATAACATGGGAAATTTTCCAAACTTACCCATTTTGTAACTACCCTTACAAAAATAACTATACGTTTGATAGATTTGAAAACGGTCTTAAATGAAAGCCCCATTTTTAAAGTGGGCGCCAATTTTTGTTTCAATAAGAAAAACAAAGTTTAAGTATTGTTTTTAATAGTTTTAAGTACCTGCTCCGAATTACGTGGTTTACCTTTAAACTGTGGAACATAAGACTTTTTTGCTTGGGTTAAGTAATAAAGAAAGTCATTCTAGGACTTACGTCGTTTTACTGCGGATAATCAAATTGGTAGTGCAATTAGCTAGCTTAATTGTCATTATAACTATTGCGCGTCCAACTAATTTAGTTGCGAAGTACAGATTAAACTTAATTAAACAAAATAAGCAATTAAAGATAATTAAACAAAATAAGCAATTAAAGATAATTAAACAAAATAAGCAATTAAAGATAATTAAACAAAATAAGCAATTAAAGATAATTAAACAAAATAAGCAATTAAAGACAATTACCAATTATAGTTAATTAAATTTTTACACGAGTCTAAACTATAACATCTGTTTGTGTACAAGTCTACGGAATTTGTTTAAGCGCAGACCTACAGAATATTTTTGTTCAAAGGAGTATAAAATCTCTTTGTGCAGAGGCCTATGCAATCATTTCGTGCACAGGCCTATGAAATATTGTTTTACACAGGCCTCTGGAATATTGTTTTACTCAGGCCTATGGAATATTGTTTTACACAGGCCTATGGAATATTGTTTAACACAGGCCTCTGGAATATTGTTTTACACAGGCCTATGGAACATTGTTTTACACAGGCCTCTGGAATATTGTTTTACACAGGCCTATGGAATATTGTTTTTTACAGATCTACGGAATGTTTTTGTGCAAATCTGCATGGAATCCTTTTGAGTATAGGAGTATGGAATCTTCTGTGCACAGGTCTATGGAATTTTTTGTTCATGGGTCTATGGTATATTTATGTGCACAAGTTTGAAGAATCTTTATGTGCACACAAGTCTGAAGAATCTTTATGTGCACACAAGTCTGAAGAATTATTATGTGCACGGAAGTCTGAAGAATCATTATGTGCACACAAGTCTGAAGAATCTTTATGTGCACACAAGTCTGAAGAATCATTATGTGCACACACAAGTCTGAATAATCTTTATGTGTCCAAGTGAAAAATCTTTATTTGCACAGGTCTACGACTTCTGTTTGTGCACAGGTCTACGACTTCTGTTTGTTCACAGGTCTACGACCTCTTTTTGTGCACAGGTCTATGGAATCTGATTTGCTCATTTCTATGACATCTCTTTTTGCGCAAGTCAATAACATTTGTTTTTACACAAGTCTAAAACATCTGTTTGTACACAAGACTAAAACATCTGTTTGTGCACAAGTTTATTCCATCTGTTTGTGCACAAGTCTATTCCATCTGTTTGTGCACAAGTCTAAAGCATCTGTTTGTGCACAAGTCTAAACCATCTGTTTGTGAACAAGTCTATAACACCTGTTTGTGATCAATTCTATAACACCTGCTTGTGAACAAGTCCATAACACCTGTGTGTGAACAAGTCTAAAACATCTCTTTGTGCACAAGTCTATAACATCTGTTTATTCACAAGTCTAAAACATCTGTTTTTACACAAGACTAAAACATCTGTTTGTGCACAAGTTTATTCCATCTGTTTGTGCACAAGTCTATTCCATCTGTTTGTGCACAAGTCTAAAGCATCTGTTTGTGCACAAGTCTAAAGCATCTGTTTGTGCACAAGTCTAAATCATCTGTTTGTGAACAAGTCTATAACACCTGTTTGTGATCAATTCTATAACACCTGCTTGTGAACAAGTCCATAACACCTGTGTGTGAACAAGTCTATAACATCTCTTTGTGCACAAGTCTATAACATCTGTTTATTCACAAGTCTATGACATCTGTTTGTGCACACGCGAGTGACTTCTGTCTGAGCAAAGGTCTACGGAATATTTTTGAGCACGGGTCTACGTATTATTTTTGTGCAAATGGGTATGGAATCTTTTTGAGCATAATGGTTTGAAATCTGTTTGAGCATAGGGGCATTGAAAATGTTTGTGCATAACTCTATGGAATCTGATGTGCACATGTCTAAAACATCTCTTTTTGCGACATTTCTTTGTGCACAAGCCTGTGATTTCTATTTGTGCACAAGTGTACGAAATATTTTTATGCATTGGTGTACGGAATATTTTTATGCACAATTTTACGGAATATTTTTGTGCACAGGTGTACGAACTGTTTTTGTTCACAGGTGTACGGAATATTTTTGTGCATAATTGTATGGAATATTATGGTGAAAATGGATTTCGAATATTTTTGTGAAAATGGATACCGAATATTTTTGTGCACAGGTGTACGTGATATTTTTGTGCACAGGTGAACGTGATATTTTTGTGCAAATGGGTAAGGAACATTTTTGAGCATAGGGATATGGAATGTTTTTGTGCAGAGGTCCATGGATTATTTTTGTGTACAGGTATATGGAATGTTTTTGTGCAGAAGTCCGTGGAATATTTTTTGTGTACAGGTATATGACTCATGTTTGTGCACAAATCTATAGAATGTTTTGTACACCGGTCTAGGGCATATGATTGTGCACAAGTCTATGGCATCAGTTTGTGCAAAAGTCTAAGGGATGTGTTTTTGCACTAATATTTGACATCTATTTTTGCACAAATTTTGCACAAGTCTATGGTATCTGTGTGTACAGGTCTACAAAATATGTTTGTGCACAAGTCTGAAGAATCTTTATGTGCACAAGTCTACGGAATCTCTTGTGCAAATGTCGATGACATCTCTTTTTGAGGAAGTCTATGAAATCAGTTTTTTACACAAGCATATGACGTCTGTTTGTGCACAAGTCTATAACATCGGATTGTGCAAAACCGTGTGACTTCTGTTTGTGTACAAGTCTGTGGAATCTATTTGTGCACGAGTCTTCGTAATATATTTGTGCGCAAATCTATGGAATCTGTTTATGCGCTAGTCTACGGCATCTGTTTGTGCACGGGTCTACGGAAAATGTTTGTGCAAATGGGTGTGGAATATTTTTGAGCATATAGGGGTATGAAATGTTTCTGAACAGGTCCAAGGCATGTTTTGTGCACAGGTGCATGGAATATTTTTGTACACAGGTCTATGTCACATGTTTATACAAAAGCCAATAGAATATTTTGTGCATAGGTCAATGGAATCTTTTTGTGCACAGCACAGTTTTATGAAATATTTTGTACGCAGGTCTAGGGAATATTTCTGTGCAAATAGTTATGGAATAGTTTTGTGCTATGGGTATGAAATCTTTATGTACACAGGTCTATGGAATCTTCAGCGCGCAGGTCTAAGGAATCTTTATGTGCACAAGCATATATAATGTTTTAAGCACAGTTCCATGAAATATTTTGTGCACATCTCCATGAAATCTTTTGTCTATGGAAAGTTCATGTGCAAAAGTCTATAGAATGTTTTTTTGTGCACATGTCTATGACTTCTGCTTGTGCACAAAACTATGGAATCTGGTTTGAACATGTCCATGACATCTGTTGTGCACAAGCCTGTGACTTCCACTTGTGTACAAGTCTACGCAATTTGTTTGTGCACATGGCTACGGAATCTGTGCACAGATCTCCGGAATCTGTTTGTACACAGGCCTAAGGCATCTGTTTGTGCACAGGTTTACTGAATCTGTTTCTTTACAGGTCTACGGCATCTGTTTGTGCACAGGCCTACGGCATATTTTTTGAGCACAGGTCTAGGGAATCTTTTGTGCACAGTTTTATGGAATCTCTTTGGGCACAGGTCTATGGAATCGTTTTGTGCAAATGGGTATGAAATTGTTTTGTGCAAATGGGTATGGAATCTTCATGGAAACAGGTCTATGACTTCTGTTTGTAAACAAGTCTAAGACTTCTGTTTGTGCACTAGTCCGTGGAATCTGATGTGCACATATCCTTGACATCTCTTATTGCGTAAGTCTATGATGTATTTTTTGTGCAAGACTATGACATCTGTTTCTGCACAACCCTGTGACTTCCGTTTGTGTCCAAGTATCCGGAATCTGTTTGTGCACATGTCTACGGTATCTGTTTGTGCACATGTGTACGGTATCTGTTTGTGCACAGGTCTACGGAATATTTTTGTGCACAGGTCTACGGAATATTTTTGTGCACATGCCTACTGAATCGGTTTGTGCAGAGGTCTAAGGAATCTGTCTTTGCAAAGGCCACTGCATCTGTTTTTGCACATGTCTAAAGAACATTTTTCTGCAAATGGATATGCAGTATTTTTGTGCAATGGTGTAAGAGATATTCTTGAGCATATTTTTGAGCATAGGGGTATGGAATGTTTTTGTGCAGAGGTCCGTGGAATCGTTTTGTGTACTGGTATATAACATCTATTTTTGCACAAGTTTATGACATCTGTTTGTGCGTAAGTCTATGACATCATTTTGTGCGCAAGTCTATGACATCAGTTTGAACTCAATTCTAAGTGATCTGTTTGTGCACAATTCTAAGGGATCTGTTTGTGCACAAGTCTACGGGATATGTTTGTACACAATTATATGACAGGTGTTTTCACAAGTCTAGGTTATCTACGAAATATTTTTGTGCACTCAGGGTGACCAAAAATAACCTTGTAATAGTTATAGGAAAATAGGAAATTTACAATTGATTTACAGGAAATTATAGGAGACTAGCTGTTACCCGCGGCATCGCTTGAGTGTAGTAAGAACTTCCATCAAGTATGGGTACATTTTACTGATTCGACTAATATTTTTGTAGCATCCTAGGAGCGAAGGCACTCGGCGTCGCCCATCAGCTCGTCAGGACATTTTTTATTACTTTACACGCAGACATTCTATAAAGATAGGTTTTTAAATATCGGGCCGCCATTTAAAATGATGGCAACAAATCGATCCCGAAAGACCAAAACCCGGCTATAGGTTAAAGGAATCCAGTGTACTAAATATTTGTGAAATCGGTTGAAACTCACGGACTTTCTTACAAAGAGAAGATTTGTTACATTTCTGGGCGCCATTTATGAAGATGGCGGCGGATTGGAAAAATCTTTCTTAGTACGCGCCTACTACTTACGAGTAACGTTCCTCCAAATTTTCAGCCTTCTGGGGCCAGCGGTTTGGGCTGGACGATGATTATCAATCAGTCTGTCAGTCAGTCAGGACTTCGATTTATATAGATATAGATGTATAATTAAAAAAACAGGAAAAGACAAGAGAACTACTCTTGAAAAAATAGCAAAATATAGGTTGCAAATGCCAAGAAGTTATATCAGTATCTCAGAGAGAAGATATAAGATGCCTTTGTATTCGCGCGCCATAGTCCCAGTCCCCCTTTCAAAATGCAAGGGGGGACGTAAAAGGAGGCGCCGGGCTATTTCGCTCTAGTCAGTCGGAAATTTTCCTCACTCGCGTCGTCGCGCTGACGTGAGTTTTCAAGAACCCCCTTTTCAACCTTGTCTTGCTGTGAGCTATCAGGGTTCATACAAACCTTGAAAAATCAGGGAAATAAATAGTTGACGAAAACCTCAGGGAAAACTCAGGGAAATTTAGAATTTTTAGTAAAATTCAGGGAAATTAGGGAACTTTGCGTCAAACAGAGGCCGAGTAATTATGCAAAATGTTCATGATATGAACATACCCTCCATAGGATTAACATTCCACTAGTCTTTGGAGGCTCATAACTCTGGTTCTACTAGAGATACAGGGATGTCCTTCTAGTATGTTATAGTCTTATTTGCCTAACAATAACATCCAACGATACTAAAAACTTGGGATTTTGTCAAACAGGGGTCGAATAATTAAGCAAAATGTTCGTGAACATTCCCTCCATAGGATTATCATAACACTATACTTTGGAGGCTCATAACTCTGATTATATTAGAGATACGGGGAATCGGGGATGCCCTTTGATTATGTAATTGTCCTATTTACCCTTCCTCCTTCGTTAACATTTGCTCCATAGGATAATCCATATACGGGAAAAATTTGGGAAACTCAGGGAAGTATATGGGGAAAAACCTGGAAATCTCAGGGAAATTTGTTTTCCAAAGTTGTATGAACCCTGCCTATTGTGTCGGTTTTCTATTTAGCCGGGACGGAAATAAGATAACTTTGAGACACTTATAGGGGTCACTGCCTCACTGGACCAATGTCCTATAAATTGATTGGGTGTGCAAAAATGTTCTAGTTGCTGGACCAGCTTGTTCCTTCCTACGTCCACGCACGCGTTCGTGGTCGAAAGTAATTTATAAAATCGTTTTTCAAATTCAGAGCTAGAAAATAAACCACGTTGTCTCAAGATATTATAGAGCACTCGAATAAACAAACTCCTCAAATATAGGCCCGAACTTCTTCTGTTTTAGGTCGTTGCCACATTGTCAATAGTAGAAAAAGAAAACTCTGTTATTACAGAAAGCGAGGAGAGCAGAAATGTAGACGGATTGTGTATTGGACTAGTATTCTACAACGCAAGCATAAACACCCACAGCGGGTGAAAGAGCGTTGAAAGAGGATAATTTGGTTACTTAATGTCACGTGGGTTACTGTGTCTATAACGCGGATGGTATAGCGGTAGCGGGCTTTTATATTAGTAGGCGGCAGATCGTACACTGCAAGGTTTCTTGCAAATGCCTAAGTTCTTGGAACTCACTACTATAGGCGAATATTTACTTTTTCTACAATATCACCAGCGGCGGAGTTTGTGTAAATCGTTTCTTTAAATATCTACTTTTTACTCCGCGTGGTTATGTAATATCCAATGAAGTTATGCGCTGATACCCAGTTATGTAGTTATTTAGTTAGTTATTTATTATAATGCACGTAAAAAGGCAGCGCTAGCGATTCCATGGATAATGAAATCGTAAAGGGGACGGGTAAAAGTGACAGCTTTGATAGATCATGAATCGTGGCACGAGGACGGTTTTGAAGTTGAATATAAAGCTCGGGTTAATAAAATACTGTGAAACGAATCTTGTAGTCTCGTGTGTGTATATATTATCCCTGACCCACCATTTTTCCGACTTCATGTCCAGTTTTCATATAAATATACATGTATAGAAAAAACTTTACCAACTCACGGTTTTCTATACATAGTGTATCTGAAATGGACGTAGGAGCAGAAGTATTTGGGTTCCTGGGGCCAATATAAGGCGAAACTGTGGTATGACATTTTGTCGTACGCCAACCCATTTGGAAGTTACTTGAACCTCACACTTGCTAGTTTGCATAAATCACAGCATGTTGACTTCGTCTAAAACAGTAGGAATTAAGTTCAAGATAGGATGATTATTGCAAATTAGTGGTTGCCAGCTAAAACAAAAAGCCTCATAGCCAAAGAGTCAATTTTTAAGGGGTAGAAAATTGTACAGTTGGTGACTCATAACGAACATCATTGTAAAACAACATGTTACGATTAGTTTTTGAAACAACTGACCGATACTAACGGGAAACTGACAGCGATAAGTAGCGGAAACTAATAAGGAACGCCGACATTTTGCTTCATTCTTCAAACAAGAAAGGTTGCAAAAGCGTTCATTTTGGTTTGTGTACAAGACTAAATATCCGGCGACGTCTTGTTTCCATTAAATTAGCAAATTTATTTTTGACATGCTTGAAAACACTTTGAACCTTTAAAAGAAGAACCTTTTTTACCGTTTTTATTGGCAATTTTCATAGAATAATTCCAAGGAGTAAAAATGTACATTTCCTTATGGGTACATTACATTGCATCTCGCATTGCACGTAGGCCTCCGATCGTTCTCAACGCTGGCAGATTGCTACCAAAGAGGAGGGAAATAGGGAGAGATAATCGCATAGGCAGCCGTGATCCATCCGTATTGAGAAGAGAGGAAAATCTGTGATACGCTGCGGCTCTTAACGCGCAACTTATTCGCGCACAGTTGACGTTATTGGTTCTTCTCTTTCGGGCTACTACGTCACCAAAATTGCTCGGAAAGGTTTAAACGTTGTTAAAACGTACGCTTTAAAGATAAAAAGCCGAGGCTTAAGTGAAATGTTCAGCCAAGTGGGCTTTTTTAAGCAAAGAGTTATTTATTTATCAGAGGTAATTTAGATAGATAGTATAAGATTAGAGCCGTGTAATGTTTCAGGAAAATATTCAAAATATCGTAAACATATAACACCAAATCCTGCTAATGGATCACTATCACCATTAGAAAAATGGCTTGAGCACATGAACCCACGAAATGATGTTTTTTAATTACACATTGTTGATGTTTGGTTATAGGTTTTCGAAATGGTTTAAAAGTTATACCGTTCATTTTTGGATTACTTGAATACCGCGTATTGCTACTACAATTCAAGTAGTAGCATTTTTTAGTGGTAAACCATTTTAAATTACCTCTGATAAATAAATAATTCTTTGCTTAAAAAAGCCCACTTGGCTGATCATTTCACTTAAGCCTCGGCTTTTTATTTTTAAAGCGTACGTTTTAACAACGTTTAAACCTTTCCGAGCAATTTTGGTGACGTAGTAGTCCGAAAGAGGAGAACCAATAACGTCAACTGTGCGCGAATAAGGTGCGCGTTAAGAGCCGCCGCGTATCACAGATTTTCCTCTCTTCTCAATACGGATGGATCACGGCTGCCTATGCGATTATCTCTCCCTATTTCCCTCCTCTTTGTTGCTACCAGTTAGTAAATGTCATTAGTCTAATGTTTTAGGGTCGTCTGCACATCACTATAAAACGTTCGCATGCTACGATACTTCAATCATTTCTCTCACAGTTTCTTGTTCAACCATCCGTACTTAAATTGTTATGGGCGAAGTTTCGGGTGAGGCCCCAAGAAAACCACCTATACTCTCTAGAGAGGAAGGAATGTTGCCTTTTTTGGTCACTTTGAACCATAACAAATTTAATTTCATTTTCAACATTTAGGTTTCTTCATTATTTGTTTATTTTTATAAGGATTAAATTTTACCAATTATGCATTTACTGCTCAGTTTTAATAGACGTTGCCCAACATCCCATCCCAAACATTCGCCCACTAACATTCATTCAAGATAAGTTGCAACATTAACCTAATCTTTAAACTTAATGCAACCATTCGATTGTTTGAAGAATGAAGCAAAATGTCGGTGTTCCTTATTAGTTTGCGCTACTTATCACTGTCAGTTTACCGTTAGTATCGGTCAATTGTTTCAACACACTAAATCGTAACATGTTTTACATTGATGATCTTTATGAGTCACCAACTCTACAACTTTCTACTCCTTAAAATGTTACAATAACCTCTATGGCTATGAGGATTTTTTGTTTTAGCTGGCAACCACTAATTTGCAATAATCATCCTATCTTGAACTTAATTCCTACTGTTTTAGACGAAGTCAACATGCTGTGATTTATGCAAACTAGCAAGTGTGAGGTTCAAGTAACTTCCAAATGGGTTGGCGTACGACAAAATGTCATACCACAGTTTCGCCTTATATTGACCCCAGGAACCCAAATACTTTCACTCCTACGTCCATTTCAAATACACTCTGTATCTGTATAGTGTTGCAATTCTTTCACATATAACCGTGGCTACTCATACAGCTGTTAAAAGGCCAGCTTCAAGAGTGAAAAAGTGAAGCGCCTCAAAATATTGTAAATATCAGTCGCGACAACTTTGGTAATTGATAGGTAGGCTAACGACATTGCGTTTTTACTATTTTCTACGATTTACGGAAAGAGCAAAAATGCATGTTAGAAAAGCATGGCATCTTATAGTGTCGTGGATACTGTATCCATTGATTATTGAATTATGCTGGCATTTCTCAAGTTTATGCTGCACTCTTCGTAACTTTATCGTGTATGCAAGACACTGTACAACTTTAGATTATTGTTGGGTGCTCCTTTGCACATTGGAAAGCACACTGAATATTGCAAAATAATTAATTATCTTGTTTAGATTGAGCTGATGAAGCTGAAGGACAACAGAATGAAAATGATGAGCGAAATCTTGAACGGAATCCGCGTCTTGAAATTGTACGCCTGGGAGAGATCATTCCAGAGAATCGTTCTTGAAACAAGGAAGAAAGAAACTGCACTAATGAAGAAACAAGGCCTATTCCAAGGAACAAACAAATTTATAACTTCTCTCATACCGGTTTTGGTACGAACGTAAAACATTAACAAGATGGATATTATTATCGACGATGATGGGGACACATGGAAGTGTAGAGATTTCAGCTACTTAATACTTTCTTCTCCAATTTTCTCCCTTGGTTGAAATCTCAACGCTTTCGGCAATAATGCAATAACGCCACATTTCTGCAAACGAAATAAGAACACGGGTTGAAGTTGGTTTTACCAGAAGTGAGATGAGACTAGAAGTACTGAGCTAACCAAATTCTTCACTCGGCGAAAGTGAATATTCTTGATAACACACCAACGGTTGGCCCTCTTGTGGCGGTTTCAGAATTTCCCCTCCACAAACGTGAGACGCTCGCGGTGGTAGACGGCCGAACTAGATTCAAGCACCCGCGTCCGGGTTTCGCCGCTTTAGGTTGAGGGGAAGGGGGTAAGAAATTTTTTCGGAAGTCGACCAATTTTTTTCTCTCTAGCGTAGGCACGATTGAAGCGGCCTAAAATCCTCAAATTTGTTCACTAATGCCAGGATGTATTACCAATGCTAGAGCCCTTCACTTCTAGTCTCATCTCACTTCTGGTTTTACTGTTGGTGATCCTCACCTTCAAACTATTCATCTCCGGGGCTTACAACACTTTACCTCCATATTGATTTGAGCTTCTTACAGATATTTTTCTATGTATTCAGATTACTACACCGTGTTTCGCAATGTTCGTATTAATTGACGACGATAACGTTCTCACCTCAAGGAAAGCTTTCGTGTCCTTTCAGTTGGTACGATTATTAGGGACGTCAATGGTTTCCTTTCCGGATTTAATAAATACCTTAGTTTTGGTAAGAACGGTGTCTGGGGGGAGTCAATAGATAAATCTACTATTTGCTTCTTCTACGAAAAATATTAACTGGTTTCTGATAATCAAAGATTTGAAAGTTTTTGGTTTTATGACAATTGAAACAATTTTTAATATTATCAAAAGTATATGATATAAAGAAAAGTTTCTGTTTTCCACCTTTGTATGTGGTTGCCACCTTATTATCGATAGCAGTAGTAAGATGAGTTTCATAAGTTTGTCACTGGTTACTGAGAGCTTGTCATGAAGTGACGTAGGTGCAACATCATAGATTCTCCTAAATCGACGCCTGGTGAGGCGCTGTCCGGGAAGATGAACCGCAAAACCAAGTGAAGTCAATTCTCGCGTCATTTTCCAACTATAGCTCTGATTAAGTCGCTAGCATTACGAAGTATATCATATTTATGGAACGCATCTTATAAAGTTATGCTCTCACCCAATCGGCGACAGTTTTAACTACGTCGTTTGAAGAAAAAATATTTTTGGACTTAGTTTGCCTATAATTAACTGCTGGCCGTACTGTTCTTGTTCATTTTTCCAGGCGTACTCTACGCGAAATTTATTCTTTCAAGGGAAGGAAACACAATGTATAACTTCTAACAAAATTAGGTTAGTTGTCAATATATCCCTACTCGTTTTGCAATGTATGACCTCTTCCACGATACTATATTTTTTAATAGGTATACTGTAGTGACATATTATTAGGAAGTTCAATATAGTTAGCTCCGCAGCGAGAACCATTACCCTTTAAAACCTTTAATGGTTTATGTAAAGAAAGTTTAATATTATGGTGGTGGACAATCTTGTTTTCGGAATATTTGACACTCTAAAGTTATTGACAACCCCTTGCTTTCATACCTGCGAAAAAACCCCCAAATACCTAAAAGTGGGATAGGTCCAATTACTTTCCATAATAATAGAATTTTGTACGAAAATATTTTGGTAGAAGAGTAAAAGCGTTAGCGTTGTAAAGAGGCAGAGCGTTTCAGAGCGTATAAGAGATCGGAAGGATAAAATTTGTAACCTTTAAGAAATAAAACAGTTTTTTGATACTTTCACTTTTAACTCGGTTCATTATTTAAATACTATAATGCATCTCTCCAGAGTAGCGTAGCGTAAAATAATAAGAAAAATTACATGGTGCCGAAAACGCGGGATATTAGATTAAGAATTAAATAATTAGCGAAAAATCGGATTAATTAGTGAAAATGGATCGAAACTTGATTAAGCGAGCGACATACCGAACTCTCATCAACAATGTCTTAGTAGCGATAGAACAGACACTCAACGAAGAACAAGTGGATATTAACTATTTAGAAGAACAATTAAAACAATTGAAACCCAAAGTAGAGAACCTCAATCAGATTGATTTGGCAATCGAAGAGGATACACCAATTGAACAATTAGAAAAGGAACTTTATGAAGTAGAAAAGTTTCGAACCAGCGTCATCACGTGGAAAACAAAAGCGGAGAAAGTGATAGAGGAAGATAAACAATCACAGAATACAGCAGCGGCCTCTATACCTTCAGCGTCGGGAAGAGGAAATGTGGGAAGTGCGGTGTCGGTAAAACTGCCCACATTGGAATTGAAAAAATTTTATGGAGAATATACGCAATGGTTAAAATTTTGGAATCACTTTCGTACGATGGTACATGAAAATCCGAACGTTCCTGAAAAGGTAGCGAAATTCAATTATCTTCTAATGAGTTTAAAGGGAGAGGCGGAAGCGATCGTAGACGGGCTCCCAATTACCGAAGCAAATTACGATTTAACTATTAAAACTCTTAAAGAAAAGTACGACAAAAAAGAACTGATAGTGGACACTCACACGGAAAACCTTCGTAACATTAGACCAGTTTCTAATGCTTCTGACATAACGGGATTAAGAAAACTATACGATAAATGTCAAGTAGAACTTCGTAGTTTGGAAACATTAGGGGAAAATCCAGAGAACTTTGCTAATTTTTTCTGACCTATGCTTCTAAGACGCATCCCTAGAGAAATAGCGTTGGCATATAATAAGACACCCCAAGCGGGAAAAACATGGAAGGTAGCGGAATTGATGACGTTTATAAAAGAAGATTTAGAAAGCAGGGAGCGTACGTATAGGATCTTAAATCAAAGCGAATTTGAAAGAGCAGAATCGGATAAAATTAGAAATCAGAAGCCTATCAGTTATAAGAAGCTTTCAACGACCGCCACACTAACCACATCAGTTGAATCGCAATTAAAAGGCTGTGTTTTTTGCGAAAAGGATCATAAGCCCGAAGATTGTAAAACTTTTGCTTTGGTAGAGAAAAAAGAGATTCTCAAAAAGAAACGAAAATGTTTTAGATGTCTCAAGGGTGACCATATTTCAAAATATTGTAGAGGCAGGGTAGAATGTAAAACCTGTAGTCGACGTCACCACTCAGCTATGTGTGAAAACAGCGAGCGAAAGGAGAGAGAAAAGATCGAAGCTGACCAGAGGGACATCGTAGAGGCAAGCGAAGTTAACCCCCATCACAAAGCGGGAGGAAAAATTCTCCTACAAACAGCCAAAGTAATGGTTAAGGGTAGCGAAGATATGGCAGTCACCCGATGTTTGATTGATGGAGGGAGTCAGAGAACTTTTATAACAAGCTGGTCCAGCAACCAGAACATTTTGCACACCCAATCAATTTATAGGACATTGGTCCAGTGAGGCAGTGACCCCTATAAGTGTCTCAAAGTTATCTTATTTCCGTCCCTGCTCAAAATAAAACCGACGAAATAAATCACAGCAAGACAAGGTTGAAAAGGGGCGGAAATAAGTCAATAATTTGAGCCTCCTGGAAATTCGCGAGAGCGGAAATGAGCAGAACACTTGAAATGTATCCAGGGACACTGTTCTCTAAAAATTTCAATGATTAAATACCCAAATCCAAATGTAAACATTAGGGTTGGTTCCATAAGGAAAGAGAGCTTAAAACCTTATTCTCTAACCCAAATCCAAATCGACATTTGAATCTCCCGCCAAACATTTCACCATCTCAAATTATTCTCTTATTTCTTTAAACCAATTCGACATTTGAATCTCCCGCGAAACACTTACCCAAATGTACGTCACTTCCTCTTTCATTGCATAATTTTATTTCAGCAAAAATTACACTAAGGCACTAAATTAATTACCTACGATAAATTAATTTATTACTTTAAAATTAGAATTTTATTCATTATAAAACTAAGCTTTTCCTGAAGGTTTTGAACCGTTTAATTGAAATTATTTAAACTATTAGTGATGATCAATTGGCCAATATCGTAAATTAACCGATGTCAATACCAATTTATTTAAAATCAATGAAACGAAAATATCAATATCAAACAAATACCCACTGGAAAAGATATCAAGCTATTCTTTAATTTAAATTTCTCAGGTTAAGTTTCAAAAGATGATAAATTTTATTATTTTCTGACACCAAAATTGGCAGCTTCTTTGCATAATTCCCGAAGTTTTTCTATTCCAAAATAGAAATGTTAACGTTTTGTGATATTAAAGGAGAAATATAAATATAATTTTTGTTTCTTTTGAACTAGTTTCTATAAAGGAACTTTAATCAAATGGCCATTTGTATGAGTACACTTACCGATAATGGATTTTACTAATCTAGACAATTACTACGTCTTTTAATTAATATTTTATAAAAACTACCTGAATATTTTTTTAAATATGAAAGATTATATTTTTATTTTAGATTAATGAGTTAAAAAAATTGGTATCCGTGTTTCAGTTAAGCTTTGATATTGACATCGGTTAATTTACGATATCGGCTAACGATCCTAGTCTGTTTATAACATTAAATCGGAACTTCAAGTGTCACTAGACAGTATATAACTTTAAAATGGAGAGCTAGGAACTTTAAAACAATCTCAACAGGATATCCGTGGTTAAACTTATCATTATATGTGATATTGTAATAAGATAATGTGACGAAGCGGCTCACTGAACGTTGGGCAATGGCCTCAGGGTTTTGCTTGCAATGGTCAAGCTAAAATTCCTCACTAAACGCAATCTTCTAAGGAGCTATTAGTAAAATAATATATTACGAACAAAAATGGTCTCACTTAGACCACAAAAATTATACTTAGCTTGAAAAATCAATATTTAAATCAAAGTAGAAAATTCAGTTAAGCAAAGGCTTAGAGCATTGACGTAATTTACAATATCGGCTCGGCTAATGATGCTAATCTGTTTATAAAATTATATCGGAACTTCAAGTAGTAAATAAACAACACTTGAGCTATTAGTAAAAGAATATACTACGAACAAAAATGGTCTCACTTAGATCACAAAATTATATTTAGCTTAAAAAATTAATATTTAAATCAAAGTAGAAAATTCAGTTAAGCAAAGGCTTTGAGCTGCCGACTGAAAATATTAGCTTCCCGCGTACATTACTATAGACTCCCGTCTCCCGATAAAGCTGAGGCGCCCCTAATAGCGCGCGGTTCTTCACAGCTGCAATCTCCACTCAGTATCATCTTAAGCTTAAAATACGAGGTTACCTACGTACATAATATCGAATCGCCGTGATAGCGAGGCGCCTAGGCGAACTTCGCGAGCCCCGAACATCGCTCGAAAGAGTCGAAAAGCGAACAACCTCGTCCGAGGGATCAGCCACTGGCGTATTCCCCCGGTATTACCTCTTTGGAAGTTTTAATGCGGTGAATTCGGGCGATATGCCTTTAATCCGTTCTAATATTGAAATAAAAACTGTAAAAAGTAATCCCGAGTGTATTTCCGCGTTATGCGCTTCCCATCTTACACCCTCAGAAAGACTTTATTACAGAGTGGCTTCTCCCTCGTCAAATTTTCCGTATAGAGAAATATCTAGATGTCGTGTGCAAAATAAAAACAGCGATTTCAAGAAAACTAGGACTCGTAACTAAAGGAGAAGAAGACTTGAAATTACAAGTTTTTGGAAATAAGGATCGGTTTCGACATTTCTTTGCTTCTTGAAAACTAAAACTCTCAACACACATTTTTCCTCGTGATAATGCTAATGCGCATTTGCAGATACCTGTAGCACAATACAGAGAATTTTTTAAAGCCTTTGGTATAAAATGGTGTGCGATCAACGAAGTAACAGTCACCAGTGGTGTAGTCTTTAACTTTGCGTCAATGTACTGGCTGTCTCTGTGGTGTGCGAACTCCAAGGAAGATTTTAAAGCAAACCCAGACTTAAAGGCAACCCGTATAGCGGTCTTACTCGTTCTTGGTCTAAGCCAAGCTATTTTTGCATTTCTGAACGTAATTATCATAGTATATCGCTGTCTACGAGCGGCAAACTGTTTGCATGGGAAAATGCTCGACAGCGTATCTCGTTCTCCAATGTCCTTCTTCGACACGACCCCCGTTGGAAGGATACTCAATCGTTTCTCCCAAGATATCGACGTCCTCGACCAGCAATTACCTTCAGTGTTATTTCTAACCAATTGGGGATTGATCTTATTAATTATGTACCCGTTAGGAATTGCAATATATTTGCCATTATTCATAATTCCCTGCATTGTTATGGTCGTTGGATACCTTTTACTTCAGGTAGGAACTCAATTTTAGACTCCCGTCATTCAGTTAATTGTCATAGTTAAACACTGAATTCTTACAAAGTGGGGGATAGCCTGTTTTGATCCTTAATAATCGGGAGTTGATTGCAATTCAGAGCTTGGAGCTCTTCAAATGAGACTATTGAAAAATAGAGCCTAATTGAAAATAGGCAAGATTATTATCGACATTTCCAACAAACATTTTTTTATGATTTTTTACAAAGTTTTACTAAGCGACGGTAAAGAGGGCCTTGGTGTCACGACTATACTATTTGAAACTTCTCCAACCACCACTTTCCCTACGAAATAAATGTAACCCTACAAATCTGTGAACTATTGAACAGCATAATTTTTTGGCACTAATACAATTTATTGCAAAAAGTGTAGAAAGAATGCACGTTCTGCTCGAGCCCATTCCTGGGGGCATTTACTTCAAAAAATGAGGATTTTTCAACATTTTTGCAGCGTTTCATGATGGCGAGCAATCGTCAATTCAAGCGGATAACAAGCTTAAGAAATTCCTTTTTGTTTTCGCACGTGGGAGGATCAGTATGTGGCAGCAGTGTCATCAGGGCATGTGGCACCGTAGAGAACTTTGAAGGACACTTCCTGAAACTGAGCGACGAATGCACTGCTTTAACTACATGATGAACATGGCGCAAAGGTAATTTTGTAATTGCTTTATTAAGGTGTAATTTCTATCGCGTCTTTTCGTTTTGTGCTTCAGTTTTTCAACATCTAAACTACGTTTTTACCTTTGGGTTGAAAAGCGCTGTGGATTTAAAGCAAAGCTAGAATTCCAAGTCGCTACTCATTTTTCAATACCATTAAACCCAATGTATTTGCAGATGGCTGACAGTACGCTACAATATCTTGGGCAATTGCTTGATGTTTTGCACCACAATTTTCATAATTTGGAGCAAAGGAACTCTGTCAGCTGATTTTGTAGGAATGATTTTGGCTAATACCGATCGGGTAAGCGCTACCATTAAAACGAAGCGAGTAAATCAAAATCTTTTCCACAAGCTAAAATCTCTGCTGGCTTTTCGATTAACTCTTGATACTAGCGTGATATTGCAACGTAGTAAAAGCTCAGGTTAAAGATATACAAATAGGACCCATAGTTTCTGAACTAGCAAAGGGTATATTGAGATGGAGTTGAATACAGGGGATAGAATAAGAGGTTAATATAGCGAAGCGCGAAGAAAAAGTTTAGCGATGATGTAATTTTAGGTTAGGTACACCTATAATGCCGCTATTTTTGTTTGTTTTTTTCATAAAGAATAGAACCTAAACTGGCCACCATTCTTCAACATTATTACAGAATACGTTTAATAGCCGTTTCATAACGTGCCCTTGACAAACCCTTTTTAGAGTTTGATACTTGTTAACGATGCTTTTAAACATGAATCTCAAAGAATCAATTTAGGTCTTTAAGTAATTGTAATGCCGATTGCTCGATAAATATATATGCTACTCCTTTGTTAGTGAGAAAGCTCTGGAAAATGTAGGACTTGAAAAAGAACCTGGTCACGGCCCAATTCATTGAGATTTGAGAAAGTTTTCCTTCATACGAGATTTAAATTCGTGAACTTTAGTCGAAGGCCGCTTCTACAAAAGTATAGCAACACGTAGGGTTTTATTGGGTCGATTTTATTAAATTTTTGGTGATCGAACGCAGTCCGGAGTGATCGAATCTTTTTTCATCAATTACAGATAAAAAGACGAAAATCCCGTGACTTCAAACATCTTAATTATTAGACGCAAAAAGTAATGAAAACACTAGAAACTGTGGGTATAGTAAATAGGCCAAGTTATCTTAATTGTATCCATATCCCGTGACTCGACGACTGAAAGGGGATAGGATATTGGGGAAACGGGTAAGACCAAAAATATACAATATTTTCATACAAAGATGTATATATACAGTATATCATGGAAATGTTATGTATTTTTGGTATGACCTTCAAAACCTTTTGTTTAATATACTTTTGATGATATACCATTTCCCTTAAATTCAAGTCGTTATCGTGGCTTATATTATTTATCTAATTGGCTAATTAAAATTACCCCTAAATTTTGAAAATAAATTGTGCAGGCTCTTCTGTCATATGGAAATATTATATATTAAGTACTGATTTAATATTTTGATCTCGCAAAAAATTGTTTATCGCTAACGTTACTTGTTTGGAATCAAATGTCGTATCCATAGAAAGAGTTGACGAATACTGCCGTTTGAAGTCCGAAGCCCAGTGGGAGAAACCAGAATCTCCACCACCAGCTGACTGGCCTCAACGAGGACAAATCATATTCCAGGACTACAGCACCAGATACCGGGAAGGGTTAAATTTGGTATTGAAAGACATCGATGTCAGGATCGAAGCTGGAGAGAAGGTGGGCGTAGTGGGTCGGACAGGCGCGGGAAAGTCGTCTCTCACGCTGGCACTCTTCCGTCTCATCGAGGGGGTGCGCGGTCAGATCGTCATAGACGGTGTGAAAGTGGAGGGATTGGGATTGTCCAATTTGAGATCGCGGCTCACCATCATCCCTCAAGAGCCCGTCCACTTCTCGGGAAGGCTCAGACTCAACCTAGATCCCTTCGATCAACTAGACGATCAGCGACTGTGGGCAGCCCTGGAACACTCGCACCTGAAATCCTTTGTGGCGTCACTAGAGCAAGGCCTAGATCACCCCGTGGCCGAAGGAGGACATAATCTGAGCGTCGGTCAGCGTCAGTTGGTCTGCTTGGCTCGCGCCTTGTTGAGGAACACCAAGATTCTGATCTTGGACGAAGCGACGGCCTCTGTCGACATGGACACCGACGATCTCATTCAAGAGACCGTCAAGAAGGAATTTGCCAACTCTACGATCATCACTATCGCGCACAGAATAAACACCATCATGGACTACGACAAGTTAGATTAACTACGTATTAAATAGGCTTAAAATTGTTGACTAATTTATCGTCATTTAACTTTTCATAGGGTTATGGTTCTCGGATCAGGGTCGAATTACGGAATTCGACTCTCCACATGCCCTCTTAAAGAATGAGCGATCAATGTTCTACGATTTAGCCAAAGATGCCAATATACTCTAGATCACCTTTATTTCAACCATTATAATCAATGATTTATAAATTACTTGTCTAACCAATAACCTTATCAATCCAAAAAATTGCGAAACAAAGCTCATTCAAGTCACAAACGGATGTGTTGCAGCAATGGCAAATAGAAGTAACAGAATTTGAGTCGCTAGAGAGAATAAAAGCCTGGATGGTCAATGTTTTCAAGATCATCTTCATTTTAACCATAAAAATTATAGCTTTCATAGTTACGGACGTTTCGTCACAACAGAACAAAAAAGCTGACGAATCGCATAAGGACCAGTTTTCCTACTAACACTTCCGCGAAAACGTTCATGAAGAGCCAAAATGTGATACTCTTACAGTTAATTATTTTAAATCCATGAATTTACTAATCTTACCGTAAAATTATTTCGTTCGAATTATAATTAAGTTATATCAGAAGTCCATTAAATTAGCCTAGGAAGTAACCAAAAGCGGGGTTTGGGACTCCCCTCTCTTGTGTAGCAATACTGAAGAAGGGCGACACATTCGCCACCTCGCGCTAATTTTTCTCAGATCTCCGGTTCAGGTGCGACTCGTACGCCAAAATTTGCCCTATTGAGAGAGAAAAAACTATTGGCTGAAAATGAACACTGTATCTTTAAAGGGACCGGAAAACGCCCCCTTCCACTGTAAAACCGAGCCCTCTTTAGCATATAATCAGGAGAAGGGATGGGGGGGGGTGAATTTTGGAACAGTCTAGGTCATTCAGTTTTTTATGACTCTTCATAAATCTATTGAAAAAAAAACTATTTAACGACCGTGGCCGTTCCTTTTTTTATTTTTTATGAAGCAAACAATCTACCCTTTAGAGAGCCAGCGTTCATGGGCTGAAGAAGTCACGCCCCACTCACGTCAAGAAAGACTTCCTAGAGAGGAGCTCGAGATTTCTAACAGTGTTAGGAAAGGGGGTAAAATTTAGCCCCCTATCCATAGAGTAAGAAGGAGTTCTTACCCCAGCAGAGACGTACGCTATACCAGCTATTGTAATTGTTTACTTCCTTGGCTAGTTTAATGGACTTCTGGTCTGATTAGGGATCCATGTAATTTTAGAAGGAGGAATAGAGAACGGTTAGTCTTTACTTCAGTCAGACTCATAGCCCAGTATAGAGCCCCTCCCTTCAACACGTAACGAATATTTTAAATTATCTTAATGGTTCACATTTCTGACGGGGACACTGAAAATTACGTAGTTCGTTTTTACCTTTGTCGCTATGACCTGCCTCTTCTTTCATGCTCCCGTCCCGAGGTAGGGGTTCATGGACTTTGACGCGCGCCCAATGCATCCTGTTCTCTATTCCTGCTTCTAAAATTACTTGAATCCCTGGTCTGATCGTGAAAGCTTCCATTCTTTGTTGCATGTTCTTTTTGAGCTGCAAGACCTGATAATATATCTTTAGTATGGAGAAACGTTAAAAATGATGCTGGATAACTAAGAATATTGTTGAGGTGTAACGAGAGGGTAGTGTTTACAGGCCGATCGATTTGTCATTAGAGCTCTTTTAAACTCTTGGATAATTCATTTTTCAAAATGTAGTCGTTTATCAATTAAAGGGATAGTTGCATATTCAAGTAATTAAGTGAGTATATAGCCGTAGTCTTGACTCTGAGATGTAAAGTTTACTGTATTGAGTTTACGACTTGAAAATATTGGATATATCTCGAAACCAGAATGGTTTTGCCCGTGCATTCTGATGCTCTTTGTATAATAAATATGTTTACTCTAGAATTATAAACAGAATCGTTTACCGACGGGGTCTGGGCGTTTACAAAAATTCTAACACTCGAGTGCCAGTTTTCTGTCGGTATTCTCAGCCGAGTGAATAATAAGCTTTAAGTGAAATAGTTGAAAATTTTCTCGGTTAAGACAACGAGTACTGTTGCGGACAGTAGCGTGAATAGAATGTAGAAAGGAACGCTGACGCTATTCAGGTTCAAGGCGTTCTTGCTTTTCAACGGTCTTTTCCAAGTGACGCGTTCCATGGTGTAATAGAATTGAAAGTGCTGATATTTGAAAATTTGCATTTCGAATAGCGTTGCCACGCTGCGATAGAACGTTCGTCAAGACTGTTAATCATTTTAAGATAAAATTCATACTGACCTCAGTTGAACGTTTTGTTGGACTTGCAGACTTTGTCTCATCCAAGAGGTGTTGAAAATGAGGTGCATGAAGTCTATATTAACGCTGTCTCGCGAAATGTGAATACCTCCTTTCTTCTGCAAGAACTTTTCTAATTTGAACGTGTTCATCACATCAGGCAGAAGGGTCTCCTGCAGGATCATGGCTTTCTTTCCAGAAAGTACAGGAATAAAGGCATCAATCGTAAACAAATCCTAGTACCCGCCGAAAAACATTTTCTTCCGATCGAGTGCGTTTAGCCATTTGTTAACAACTGGATCGTGTTTTGACTATAGATAGTACGCAAGAGTTACGTCAAAAGAATAGAGTACATTACTGAAAGAAGGCTAGCTATTTACCAAATTTTCCAGATAAGCGATATCTGTGGTACCTGCGAACATGATAGGTGGATTTCCGATTTGATCAAGTCCGAGAGGGAATCGATACGATTGTAACTTTCCGTAGTGAAATCAGTGCGCATGAAACAACCCAAGAAAAACAAAATGAAAGTCACTCCAATCAACCACGACGAGGTTAGCAGACGATACGTAATGTGGGGCAAAACGAAGGGAATTGCTACGGAATATAAGTAATTCTGATTAAAGTGCTAACCTCCATTCGTAATAAGGGTAGCACAATCCCCATACGAAATGAATCCCTCATGGGAAACTGGCTCGCGCTTAGGTGAATTATTTTCAAATATTACTTGGCACTTTATTGCTTACGCTCGGCACACAAGAGGGACGCGTTCTCCCACACATTTTCCAGGGTTTTTCGGACCACTTTCTTGACAGCCTTCATGGTGCAAAACGATTTGTATTTGTTGGTTACGATGGAGTGAATGACGAGCATAACCGACAAAAGGACCAAGGTTAACACCATTAAAATCCCCACCTAATTGAAGCAAGAATATAGTTTACTGAGTCGAGCGTAGCTTGTTAATAAGCATTGTTTACTTCTTTGTCCATATTCAAGAAGGACCAGGAAGAGGACGTGACTGCCACTTGGGGTTGGGACACGATAATTGTTTTGAGCGTTCCACAGGGTGGAGATGGAGTGAAATGGTCCAGTCGCCCTTCGAACAATGAGCTTATCGATTTATACATGATAATATGCGCTTTCTAAAGAGTTCATTATTTATGAATTGTACTTTTGAGCTTGTTAAATTTTCAAATCACTTACACGAAAGAAATAAGGTTTAAAGTAAAAGTGAGCTAAGAAGTCCTCGTGTGAAATTTTATAATCTATAAAATTCACCCTAAAAGTCAAAGGGGAAAATACTTTTGTTCAATAAGATTTTGTCATGGTTTTTAAGTCCTTAAAGCTATAGCTAATCGTTTCTGAGGCATTGTTCACATTCGAAAGAGCAGCCGCGCATAACCTCTGTAAACGATAAATCGAGTCATATAGTGAGTGAGTGACTTTTACAAAGATATCTGTATTAGATTCATAGAGTGAGTGACTTTTACAAAGATATCTGTATTAGATTCATAGAGTGAGTGACTTTTACAAAGATATCTGTATTATCAAAATGACAGTTATTTATTAATTCATTTTTTTTAACATTTATTCGTTTCTGTTCCGAGTTTTCTAGTTATTTCACATCCTTTTGGATGAACGAGCCAGCGAGGATTTACTACATCAAGGCAATTCTTTCTCGCTCGTTCCAATTTATATTTGAATCGAATTCCAAAAAGGAAATATACTTTATATTGAAGATTCTTTCTAAATATTCCGCCATGAACATGAACTGTTCTCTGTTCTTTTTGTGTAGCCAATCATCCTGACAAGAAATGAAAGTGTAATTGCCACCGTAAAAACCCAGTTAATTTTCCCTTCAACAACGCCATCGATTGTTGATAAACTCACCACTATCGTCATAACGTTAGCGGTAGTTCCATTGGCGTACCTACAAAAAAGTATTAGTTTTAGCGGAGCCTACGTTAACGTAGGCTCTGGTTTTAGAACAGACATTAACATTTACGATTTGAAAATGCAAATTCCACCTGTATTTAAAATATCTGTCATTTCCATTCATGTCCATTTTGGGATACGTTTAAATCCTACTTAGTACAATTCGAAACCTTCAAAGGCTATAAAGAGTTGCTGATAGATTTTACATAGTTCACGGGCCTGCAGTAGAGGGTTATTTTAAGCAGCGTAGGAAATAAGGCGGTGGCACAGGGCAAATGACCAGTTTAAAAATTGCCTGATCCAGTTAAAATTAAATCGCAGGGGGGGGGGGGTCAGTGAAAAATCAAGGGTAACCAGAGCACAGACAACTAAAATATTTTAATTACCCACTACTTTAGAATAGCACACAACGTGCCCTGGTCAATGGTCAAGGACCAATTTATTTATTCCAGTCCAGGGGATCGCTGCTCATTTCCCACCCTGATTTTAAAGCGAGTCTAAAACGTGCACCGTCTTGTTTTTCCCTTTCAAGGACAAATTGAAGTTGAATTCCAACTTTTTTTTTGCGTCCCACCGGACATAAGGTGTTCCACAGTTAACACGCCTCTTTCTCTCAAATTTCGCGTCCTCAACGCACCATCCTTGATTTGGCCATGAATGGTACTAAAAGAAAGAATTCCGGTAGACCCTACTGCGAATGACACGCCGATAACTCTTACGCAATTTCCCTCTCGCTTGGAATTCTTCTTAAAACATCTAATATCCCTGGTTTAGGTACAAACATTAAGTTCTTACGCGTACTCAAAGAATTATATTTAGAACTAAAAATTTTAACAAACCGAAAACACAAACTCACAGATCATAATTGTCAAATCGTTTTAGTCGTTTACACTCAGAGATGTGAAATTACCGTAATTTTTGAAAACGGTAATTTTCCGGGTGAATTACCAATTAAAATTTTTGGAAAACAAAATCTACCGTTCAGTTGGTAATTTATATTTTAACGTTTTTATGGTCCATTAAATAAATAAAAAAGTTGAAGCTTTAAATAACTCCTAGCTTTACACCTTTTGCGGCTTTTGCTACTAAGACGGCAGCAGTGGCCTTTCTGATCTGATCTCTAACTAGGATTTTTGAAAGACAAAATGTCTAGCATACCTTTGGCCTCTGAGTACCAAAATATCAAAAATGTTCGTTATTTTACCAAGGAAAATTACCATTGTAAATAACGGTAAGATATGTCTGTATTTTACGTGGTATCTGGTAAATTACCAGTAATTTACGACTCACACTGCCTCTAGCGATGGTTCTTGGTAAGAGAGAGAATACCCCAATATCGTCCCCGCCCCTGTGTAATGTTTGCTCGTATGTAATTTCCGAAATGGTTTATTGCAGTTCCATGATTACTTTTTTATCGAGGACGTGAAGCCAGAGAATCTGATCATTATTTTTGTGGTGGTCGCCCGTTTTCCGCACAGTTTCTTTTTCACACCTTAACCTATAGCGCCTTTCCGCACAGTTTGCAAATAAAACATTTTCATTTTCTTGTTGATCATAAAATTGTCGATGCTATTTAACGATAGATTTATTTTTAACACAGTTTTTACAAACGGAATTAAAATATGCATCTTTTATTTTTTTAACAAAAACCAGGGATAGATGCAAAGACACAATTGTACTAATGCTTACGTCCATCAATATACTTTTCTATATAGGTAGTGATATTGCAATGATCAAATCACAAGTTCAAAAGCAAGCCTCTATTGTAGCATAGCCTTACCTAATCTAACCCTAACCGAAGCAAACCCTACCAAAACCAAACCGAACCCTAAATCTTTGCGGAAATGTGCTGGGTAAAAACTGTTGAACTAAAATTTTGGTGTAGAAACTGTGCGCAAGTGGGCCATAAAAATTGTACGGAATGGGCTCTGATTCTCGAAAATTGTCAGAAAATGGGCATCCTCGATTTTTGTGACCCAACATTATAAGAGTTGCACGTGCAAATGTTTAACATTGGAAATTAAAACAGGTTTCTTAGTGAAACACTTTTTTTTCTAAGAGTGAATTCTAGCATAGTTAGCCTCCATTGTTTCCATTCAAAAATTTTACGTTTGGTCGATTTTTCATTCTCGCAATATTGTAGTTATAATAATATATTATAATTGTATATTTTATTGTTATTATCGTAATATTGTAGTTATAACGATATATTATATATTTTATTGTTATTCTCGTAGTACTAATATAGTTAGTGGGAAAAAATAAGTTGCAAAATAGTTCGTTGGCTTTTACCTCTCCGAGCCAGTGGAAATTTGTTGAAAAAGCATAGAAAAATAATACCAACAAATTTTACATTCACTCACTTTTGACTCGACCGAAATTAGAGCTCGGCACTATCTATCGATTATCCACGTCATTTTATCTTTATCCATACTCGAAAATTATCCACAGAACTTACGTCTTACATCGTATTATATCCACAACTTTGTTTATAAATAATCGGTTATCCACCAATTTGTGGATAATGGATAGAAAATGCCGAGCTCTAACCGAAATACGTTCGTGGGTTTCGAAATTTTAACGTGTATATCCGTTAGAATAGCAGCTGAAATCCGATTCGTTGGGGAAAAGGTATAAAAATAACCTGTGGTTGACATAAAAATATATCGTTTTCTCGTTTATATACTCGAGTCAGAAAGTCATTAACTAAATAACATTTACGAAAGCTTTAGGTAATATAATATTAATTTTCTCATTTAAATTGATATTATGTTCCATAAATATTAGAACCACGGCGATAGAAAATGTAAAAGGGTTATAAAAATTCAAAGAGTTGTTTACGAAATTTATATTTGTGGAAGTCTACTTACAAATGAAAATTGTCATTAAGGACCGCTTTATTTATAAGCTTCGCAGTCCTAAAATAAAAGTGCATTTAGACCTATACACAATCCCTAACTCTCTTTCACACCCAAAAAGAGCAAGAAATTAGAAATTGAAACAGATATTGCAATTTGACACTAAGCTTAATCGATATGACCAAATAAGTGCAATCTCAGATTAATCTGAGGTGCAATCGATATAACCAAATAAGTGCTATCGATATGAGAAATTAAGTTTAATAGATATGAGAAATTATGTTTAAACGATATGAGAAATTCAGTTTAATCGATATGAGAAATTAAATTTAATCGATATAAGGAATTACGTTTAACCGATATGAGAAATTAAGGCAAAAGAGAGAAGGCAAAAAAACCGGTGTTCACCCAACAAACAATAACAAAAACAAAAATAATATTAAACAGTTAAAAAATGCTTTGTCACAAAAGTATTGAGCGACGAAAAAATATTTAAAAGCCGCTAAATTATAAATGATGGGCAAAAAATATCTACCTTCTCTCCTTAAATGTTATTCGCGTCTACCAAGAAATTTAAGAGAAAACTGTAGGGAAAAAAAAACAACCCACATTAGAACTCATATTTCACAAAACCTGAGCTCTGGGTTTTTACGAGCCAAAGAATCTAGTAGCTACCTTTTACAGCGCATTAGCCCAATATTATATTTATAATTCTATATTACCAAAGGCGGCACTTTGACACGGCGACTACGTCGCTGACAATGCCTCGTACAATGCCGCAGGAAACAGAGCATGTCAAATTAACACCAACACACGATTTGGCTAAAAAGACAGTAGAAATAAAATATGAAAGTAACATGGAAATGATAAAGGAAAATTTACTTGGTGGAATATATTTTCACAAAAATCCATAAATTTAGAAAACCCTTTTTTCGTGTGCAGGTTCACGTAACAAGATATAAACATGGTAGATAAGTAAGCCAAGCACGCATTTGCAACCTTAAAGCTCTTAATTAAGGTTTTTTATGTACAGCGTCGATACTCTTGCCAGATATGGCCGTGATGTGTGAGAATCGAGAATAGCAGTGTTTAAACCTTAAGATCACGACACTGCAGCTCAATCCTCTCATTTAACGGTCTCCGATTTTAATGAGTCTTGCTTTAAAATACAGTTATTAAATCGACTATAGTTGGTACAGCCTTGTAAATAAATTAAAAATGGTTTTTAGAAGTGCATTCGCAAACGATAGAACCACAAGCAATTTTACTGGATTAATTTGAAGAATATTTCTTATTAGCAATATGTTGTTTTTTTCGTAATTAACAATAAACCTACATTATACTGAAGTTCTTTCTAAAACAAAACATAAAATAGTCACTTAGCCCGCAGAGTGATTGACTGAGGACGTCATAACGGTGATGTGTTCTTTTGGAAAAGGTCAGTACTCGTGACTGGCGTTTGCTCCAGACAAAATGTCCCGTCAGAAGCCGTAACTTAGCAACAGGGAGACGTCAAATTAATGTCTTTTTTTAAGATGTCGCCAAGATTAATTAAACTCAAATTTTAAAAAAACAAGATGGCCCAAGGGCTGGGCCTTAATAGTAGCCACATCGTTATCCATTTAATTAGCACATAAATAAAAAGAAAAAAAATTCAAAGACCCTAAAAATAATCACAAGTGTCCGACCCCACAGATAGAGAGGTACCCTGACTCCATCCCCGACACTTTAGATATAAACTAAAGGATGAAAACTCGAATGTTTCAACGAGTCTCTATGGTTCAGTAGTAGCGTGTATTACTGCTGCGCCAGTGACCCAGGTTCAATTCCCGGGTGCGAAGTAAAAAAATTTTAATTAAAATTAAATCTCTAAATGAACTCAGCTACCACTATTGGAGGGTTTGAGGTACAATCAAGAATTAATTTACTATAAGAATGCCTAAGTCACTAGATTTTACGCTTCTACTCTTACGCCGGTGTTAGTGGACAAATAAGCCCCACCCCTTTCATGTCCGTCATTGCTCTGCGCTTTCCTATTGGATCCCGTGGGGATAGGTCATACAGACACGATTGACGTATTCCGACTAGATAAAGAAACCTCGAGCAAAGTAAACAGAAAATTGACGCTGCCAGCGGTGCTGAAACGGTACGCTAATGGTTTTTAATTTTTTTTTAATAACAAGTTAGTTAAAGGTTTTGAACCTAACTTAATAAATTTTGAATACGTGTCTCTACGTGAAAATCCCTCGTTCTATAATTGTTTATAAATCGAATCAAGTGTGCTATACTTATGATTTCGTGAGTTCCAAAAACCAAACCAATACTTAACGAAAAGGTAAAAGAGATAGCTGGTGGAAAATATAGAGTAAGATAAAATATTAAGTCCCGCCTTGGTTTCCAGCCTCCCCCCACCCATGACGGGGGGATTGTCGACTATCACGCGCGCACCGGACGCCTTTTTAGGCCCTCTTATAGTAAATTCCTTCTTGGTATAATCGAGTTCCTTTTAAGCTAAAATCTGACGATAACGAAAGCGACAACCCCGGCCACTACTACTACAACAACAACAAAAACAACGACGACGACGACTACTACTACTACTACTACTACTACTACTACAGCTACTACGGCTCGGGTCAAACGGAATTCAACTCTCCACATGCCTTCTTGAAGAATGAGCAATCAATACTTAACGAAAAGGTAAAAGAGATAGCTGGTGGAAAATATAGAGTAAGATAAAATATTAACTCCCGCCTTGGTTTCCAGCCTCCCCAGAGTCTGCAAGTTCTCTCCCCGCTTTTTTAAAGGTGTTTTCCACCGCGGTCTAACCCGGTTTCTCCTTTCCATCAAAACTTGCTGAGGTTAACGGTAATAGTTAGTATAGGGCGCTGTAGGTTAGCTGTGGCATAGGGGCTAGCCACCACCCCTCTAAGCATTGTAAAAGGACCCACCTGTAAACAAGCCACAGGCTTAATGTGGAAATCCCTTCGTAGAAAAGCTTAGATTATTATTATATCTCCACTAATGTTTTATTAAACAGAGAGTGGTTAACAGAACGCGCAATTCACGGGGTGCGTAAAGACGCGTTACCCAATGTCCGTATGGGGTAATTGAGCGTTACAACTCCAGAAACACCCGATTAAAAATGTGTAATGAAAGGTTAGTACAAAATTTTCTTATGATTCTGTTCAATTGTTATCGCTTATTTTTTTGAAACTCCCAAGTTGCAGGCTGGGTATTCCGTCTAACTTTTAATACTCTTTTCGCACCGAAGAATAATTTTCGGCCAAGTTTTACTTCTCGGATACAGGTACCCCCTCTCGATACTGACAAATCCAAAAAATATCTAAAAATTAATTTTTTTAAATTCAAGAATAATTTGAATTTATTTGAATCATTTCACAATTCATTAAAGTCATATTGCTCTTGGTTAGGGAATGTTGTTCCATAACGCCTAGTGCATATGGGACCCAGAGGGTGTTAATCGGGCACTGCTTAAAGCTATAAATGGGTTTCATTGGTTTTGTACTGAAATACCCAGACGCAATTTCTAAAAAACTACCAACTACCAGATAAATTACCGGTGAATTACTGATGATTTACCGGATAAATTACCGATGAATTACCGGATAAATTACCGATGAATTACCGGATAAATTACCGATGGGCTACCGGATAAATTACTTATGAATTATCGATGATTTACCGGATAAAATACCTATAAATTGCCGGATAAAGTAACTATATACTACCAATTAATTACCGGATGAATTACCTATAAATTACCGATGAATTACCGGATAAATTACCTATAAATTACCGATGAATTACCGGATAAATTACGGATGAATTACCGGATAAATTACCGATGATTTACCGGATAAAATACCTATAAATTGCCGGATAAATTAACTATATATTACCGATTAATTACCGGATAAATTACCTATAAATTACCGATGAATTACCGGATAAATTACCGATGATTTACCGGATAAAATACCTATAAATTGCCGGAAAAATTAACTATATATTACCGATTAATTACCGGATAAATTACCTATAAATTGCCGATGAATTACCGGATAAATTACCTGTATATTGCCGATGAATTACCGGATAAATTTTCTATGAATTACTGATGATTTACCGGATAAATTACCGATGAATTGCCGGATAAATTACCGATGAATTACCGGATAAATTACAGATGAATTACCGGATAAATTACCGATGAGTTACCGGATAAATTAACTATATATTACCGATTAGTTACCGGATAAATTACCTATAAATTGCCGATGAATTACTGGATAAATTACCTGTATATTACCGATGAGTTACCGGATAAATTAACTATATATTACCGATTAATTTCCGGATAAATTACTAATAAATTTCCGATGAATTACCGGATAAATTACCAGAAAAATTACCTTTTAATTACCAATGAATCACCGGTAAATTAAAGATTCAAATTTTTAAAAAAATTACCTTTCTGTCGGAAATTTATGGTAATTTTTTTTGAAGTCTCTATATCGTCTATTAAAACGTTGACTGGTGAGCACTTTATACCTTGTTCAGGTCCTTAAACAACGAGAACTTATGGGAAATTGACGAAATACTGAACTCTGAAGTTAAAAGGGGTAATTTTATCGTCTTTGGCAGTCTAGTGCACTTTGTTTTACTTAAACAGTTTTTTTTACTGTGAGCGCGAAAATTTTGAAACTATTCAGTAATTTACGGACGATAAATTACTTATTCACATCACTGTGACGAAAGAAGTAAGTTTTTGTTTCTGATATCGAATTTTCTTTGTTTTATAAGCTGCTTATTATATAAAAGCAATACTATTATTTGCCATAACTACAATTACCTTAAGCTAAACAAATTTTCAGTGAAAAACCGACGTAATGGACTTGTGGTGGTGTATAAAATATGAGGCAAACTAAGTAGAATTCAATCTTAGAAAGGGTAAATATTCTCATATAAATTCGATTTTTTCTAGGCCTATGCGACTCCAGTTATTTGGGGTTCGAGTCGAGTCTCGAGTCCTAAAAAAAGCTCTTATAGAATCTCAAGTCGAGTCTTTAATTGGTATAGAGTCCTCGAGTCCTTAAGTCAGCTTAAGAACTAAGTTTCAAGTCCAGTGTCGAGTCCTGATAAATTATATCAAGTCCCACTCGAGTCCTATTAAATTAATTCCATTAATACTAACTTTAATACTGTATAATTTACTTAGTTTAATTTTTCATAATTATAGTACAAGAGTTATAATAAAATAATTTCTAATAAGGATAAATTATACTTTAAAAGTATTAATTTTACAGTGCCCACGACGAAAATGACGCGCAGTAACAATAATTTTAACTGTTGGTTTTGATTTGCTTAACTGCTTTATCTGAAGTCAAATTTTTGTCCGACCCCACTAGATGCGGCCCTCTACTTAAATTCCGGGTCACCTAGTAAATATTTTTGGACTTTATAAGGCGTCAAGTCTCGGTTCGAGTCCAATAGTGAAGGCTTTTGAGGACTCGAAATAATTCTCAAGTCCTAAAATTTAGATTTTGGATCGAGTCGAGTACTCGACTCGAGATTGATCGAGTATTCGCCTTCAATCGAGTACTCGCACAGGCCTGATTTTTTTATTGTAAATCATTCGCACGTCCTATTCTTCTAATGTTGGTTAGGAAAATTATTGATCAGATTTTCCTGGTTTAAGTCGCCGATAAAGAATAAATATGGAACTCCATTATACTTATAAGCCTACTATAGATGTACATACGTATGGGGCGACTGTGCCCCCCCCAGCCCACCGGGTTTTATTGGGTATTTGGTTTTTTTTTTGTGTTTTTCACTTTAGCAGTTGCGTTCATGGTAGAAATTGTCATTCAAAAGTAACAGCTTAATAAAAATGTCTTAAAATGTTTCATTAAAAATAATAAATATTATTTAATAGTACTTTTGAAGTAGAAGCAACAAATATCTTTATGAAATTATTCTAGCATCCAAATTCATCAAAATTGAAGATCTTAGTGATGGGTTTTACCAAGCGGTTTTTTTATGGAGGGTATAACCCAATAAAACACGCGGGTTTTTTTTTTAATTCGAACCCTCGTTACAACTAAAGAAATTCTCTATAAAAAAAGTTTGCACTTAACTTAAGTGGGGTGGCGTAGCGGTTAGCGCTTTCGCCTCGCAGCAAGAGGATCCCGGGTTCGATCCCGGACTGTGGCACCGGGTGAAAATCCGGGAACAAATCCTTCTGCGTAGAGTTTGCAAGTTCTCTCCCCGCTTGTTAAAAGGAGTTTTTCTCCGCGGTCTAACCCGGTTTCTCCTTTCCATCCAAACTTGCAGAGGTTAACGGTAATAGTTAGTATAGGGCGCTGTAGGTTAGCTGTGGCATATGGGCTAGCCAACACCCCTCTATGCATTGTAAAGGGACCCACCTGTAAACAAGCCACAGGCTTAGTGTGGCAATCCCTTCATAGGCAAAGCCTAGATTATTATTATTATTATTTACACTACGAGAAATGTGCCTTTGCTAGTGCTGTAAAGTTAGGTTCGGAAAATAAGTGTACCCCCTTGGTCGCGAAACCTTGGGTCTACCGTCTAACTCTCAAAAAAGTATTGACTTCGTAATGCTAATCTCCATAGAGATTAACATTACGAGTTCGGATTAAGTATAAATAGGAACGGCACCTGCTAATACTCATAAGCAACCTATCATATCAAATGCTTCGATTGCTCGAAAATATAGTAAGTTCCATCAGGGATAGATTTAATTTCAGAAGTAGGAATGGAGAACAGAGTAGTCTGGGCGCGCGTCAAAGTCCCGGACCCCCTTCCCCAGGAAGGGGGGTATGAAAGAAGAGGCGGGTCACAGCGACTGAGGTAAAAATTAATTTCGTATTTTTTGCCGTTCCCGTCAGCAACGTCATCAAAACGTAGTTTAAGTGAGCCAATAAGATAATTTAAACTTTTCGCTACGTGTTGAAGAGAGGGGCTCCATACTGGACTATGAGTCGGACTGAAGTAAATACTAATCGTTCTCCATTCCTACTTCTAAAATTAAATCTACCCCTGATTAAATTAAACCCATGAATTTAAAATATGACAGATTAATAGGGTATAAAAAGCACGCAAAAGAAATACACTCGTGCTTTAATTATGTTTCAACTAGTCTCAGTCTGATACTGAAGAACTACGATAAATCTCTCATCAACACTTTCCAGCTTTTAAAGAGTTTTCGAACAAAATTGAATTTGTTGGAAATGATCGGTATTTTAAATACAGGTAGAACTTGAATTTTCAAATAATAAATGTTATCGTTGATTTGAAATTTAATTTAAAATTAAAGGTACACCCAAGAAACAATTATTAATTGTTCGATACCTTGGTCTGAAAAGGTGAGCTTATTAAAATTCGGTGACGTTGTTGAAGCGAATCTTCAGTGTCTCGGAATTAAAACTGCTTTCTTGATGACAATTTAACTTTAATTTCTTGCCAGGATACGACGGATTTTAAGGAACAGATTAAGTTCATGGCAGAATATTTAAAACGATAGAGAATAGGACGGCATTATACGCGGGTCGGGTCCCTGCGACCCCCCTTTCCGCCCCCCATGACGGCTTAAATCGAATGTATACGTCGAGAAATCGAATGTATACGTCGAGAAATCGAATGTATACGTCGAGAAAATCGAATGTATACGTCTAGAAATCGAATGTATACGTCGAGAAAATCGAATGTATACGTCGAGAAATCGAATGTATACGTCGAGAAATCGAATGTATACGTCGAGAAATCGAATGTATACGTCGAGAAATCGAATGTATACGTCGAGAAATCGAATATATACCTCGAGAAATCGAATGTATACGTCGAGAACTCGAATGTATACGTCGAGAAATCGAATGTATACTTCGAGAAAATAGAGTGTATACCTCGAGAAATCGAATGTATTCCTCGAGAAAATAGAGTGTATACCTCGAGAAATCGAATGTATACCTCGAGAAAATAGAGTGTATACCTCGAGAAATCGAATGTATACCTCGAGAAAATAGAGTGTATACGTCGTGAAATCGAATGTATACGTCGTTAAATCGAATGTATACGTCGAGAAATCGAATGTATACCTCGAGAAAATAGACTGTATACCTCGAGAAATCGAATGTATACGTCGAGAAATCGAATGTATACCTCGAGAAATTGAATGTATACGTCGAGAAATCGAATGTATACCTCGAGAAATAGAATGTATACCTCGAGAAAATAGAGTGTATACCTCGAGAAATCGAATGTATACGTCGAGAAATCGAATGTATACGTCGAGAAATTGAATGTATACGTCGAGAAATCGAATGTATACCTCGAGAAATCGAATGTATACCTCGAGAAAATCGAATGTATACGTCGAGAAAAAGAATGTATACCTCGACAAAAACGAATAAATACCTCGAGAAAATCGAATGTATAAGTCGAGAAAAACGAATGTATACGTCCAGAAAAACGAATGTATACCTCGAGAAAAACGAATGTATACCTCGAGAAAAACGAATGTATACCTCGAGAGAATCAAATGTATATATCAAGCCTTAAAGGACGAGGATTATCTATGACGGCAAGACGTTTTTCTCACCATGCGTGAAGTAGATTATTTTCAGAAAAGTACTCTTTTCTGATGAGGCTACATCTTGACATGGATAGTATTGTAACGTACCTTACTGGACGTCAGGACCCAACAAAGGTTTCGTAGTAGACCATTAGAACATTATTTGAAAAAAAATTGTTATTTTATAATTAATAATTATCAAGAAATTTTTAATTTCGTTGCCTTTTAAGTTGTAAGTGAATAAATGCTTTTTATAAGTGTGGAGCTAACTTGGTTTTTGTATAATACATTAACGGAAGGGGAAAAGGAAATATCAACTCTCTACTAATTATAAGACCAATCCTATGAAAAACATTAACATGTACAAAAATGAACCAAGCCTCGCCTCGCCCTCTCCGCCGTAAAACGATCTGAGATCCCATTCTCATTCAATCGCCAATTGAACAATTATGTTATAAATTAATTAAGTCCTTATCCTAATTAATAACCAATATTCTTTGACTCTATCATTATTATCAGAAGCGGATTACACATCGTATGCTAAGAGATCTTTCCACTTCAGACGGGCTAGGCGTAGGTTCTAGTAAATCACTTCCTATGTAATCCGCTTCTGTTATTATACATCTTTATTCGTATCAAAAATATCGTGACTTGCCAATCGCAGGTAGATAATGTTAAAAGGAAGTCGACGGAATATTCACTAAATGGTTGCCGATTTTAAAATAATTGAAGGGATATTCACTAAATCGTTTATGGTCGAGGGGATATGTACAAATTTATAAGAATATACATGCATAACCCTATGTACCTGCGATTGCCAAGTCACGATATTTTTGATACGAACAAAGATGTATAATAATGATAGAGATCAAAGAATATTGGTTATTAATTAAGAAAAGGACTTAATTTATAAGATAATTGTTCAATTGGCGATTGAATGAGAAGAAGATGACAGACTTGGCTCTATATGGGATCTCAGAACGTTTCACGGCGGAGAGGGTACGAGGCGAGGCTTGGCCCATTTTTGTACATGTTAATGTTTTTGATAGGATTGGTCTTATAATTAGTAGAGAGTTGATTTTTCCTTTTCCCCTTCCGTTAATGTATTATACAAAAACCAAGTTAGCTCCACACTTATAAAAAAGCATTTATTCACTTACAACTTAAAAGGCAACGAAATTAAAAATTTCTTGTTAATTATTAATTATAAAATAGCAATTTTTTTTTCAAAAAATGTTCTAATGGTCTACTACGAAACCTTTGTTGGGTCCAGACGTCCAGTAATGTACGTTACAATACTATCCATGTCAAGATGTACCCTCATCAGAAAAGAGTACTTTTCTGAAAAATAATCTAATTCACGCATGGTGAGAAAAAGGTCTTGCCATCATAGATATCCTCGTCCTTTAAGGCTTGATGTAAAAGGCGAGGGCTGATAATGATGCCCTTGTATACTGCCATGAACACTAGACTAGCTTGGTTCAATTAATTGTCCGACCGCTCTACTACTAGCATGGGGATTGGCTTCAAAACGTTCTAGGATAGCTAATTCTATATACATTTGATTCTCTCAAGGTATTCATTCGATTTTCTCGACGTATGCATTCGTTTTTCTCGAGGTATGCATTCGATTTTCTCGACGTATTCATTCGATTTTCTCGACGTATACATTCGATTTTCTCGACGTATACATTCGATTCTCTCGACGTATATATTCGATTACCTCGACGTATATATTCGATTACCTCGACGTATACATTCGATTTTCTCAACGTATACATTCGATTTTCTCGACGTATACATTTGATTTTCTCGACGTATACATTCGATTTTCTCGACGTATACATTCGATTTTCTCGACGTATACATTCGTTTTTCTCGAGGTATGCATTCGTTTTTCTCGAGGTATGCATTCGATTTTCTCGATGGTTACATTCGATTTTCTCAATGGTTACATTCGTTTTTGTCGAGGTATACATTCGTTTTTCTCGAGGTATACATTCGTTTTCCTCGAGGTATACATTCGTTTTTCTCGAGGTATACATTCGTTTTTCTCGAGGTATACATTCGTTTTTCTCGAGGTATACATTCGTTTTTCTCGAGGTATACATTCGTTTTCCTCGAGGTATACATTCGTTTTTCTCGAGGTATACATTCGTTTCTCTCGAGGTATACATTCGTTTTTCTCGAGGTATACATTCGTTTTTCTCGAGGTATACATTCGATTTCTCGACGTATACATTAGATTTTCTCGAGGTATACATTCGTTTTTCTCGAGGTATACATTCGTTTTTCTCGAGGTATACATTCGATTTTCTCGAGGTATACATTCGATTTTCTCGAGGTATACATTCGATTTTCTCGACGCATACATTCGATTTCACGACGTATACACTCGATTTCACGACGTTTTCACTCGATTTCTCGAGGTATACATTCGATTTCTCAAGGTATACATTCGATTTCTCGAGGTATACATTCGATTTCTCGAGGTAAACATTCGATTTCTCGACGTATACATTCGATTTCTCGACGTATACATTCGATTTCTCGACGTATACATTTGATTTCTCGAAGTATACATTCGATTTTCTCGACGTATACATTCGATTTTCTCGACGTATACATTCGATTTTCTCGACGTTTACATTCGATTTTCTCGACGTATACATTCGATTTCTCGAGGTATACATTCGATTTTCTCGAGGTATGCATTCATTTTCACGACGTATACACTCGATTTCACGACGTATACACTCGATTTCTCGAGGTATACATTCGATTTCACGACGTATACATTCGATTTTCTCGAGGTATACATTCGATTTTCTCGAGGTATACATTCGATTTTCTCGAGGTATACATTCGATTTTCTCGACGTATACATTCGATTTCATGACGTATACACTCGATTTCTCGAGGTATACATTCGACTTCTCGACGTATACATTCGATTTCTCGAAGTATACATTTGATTTCTCGACGTATACATTCGATTTTCTCGACGTATACATTCGATTTTCTCGACGTATACATTCGATTTTCTCGACGTATACATTCGATTTCTCGACGTATACATTCGATTTTCTCGAGGTATACATTCGATTTTCTCGAGGTATGCATTCGTTTTTCTCGAGGTATGCATTCGATTTTCTCGAGGTATACATTCGTTTTTCTCGAGGTATACATTCGATTTCACGACGTATACACTCGATTTCTCGAGGTATACATTCGATTTCACGACGTATACATTCGATTTTCTCGAGGTATACATTCGATTTTCTCGAGGTATACATTCGATTTTCTCGAGGTATACATTCGATTTTCTCGACGTATACATTCGATTTCACGACGAATACACTCGATTTCTAGAGGTATTCAATCGACTTCTCGACGTATACATTCGATTTCTCGACGTATACATTTGATTTCTCGACGTATACATTCGATTTTCTCGACGAAAACATTCGATTTTCTCGACGTATACATTCGATTTTCTCGACGTATACATTCGATTTCTCGACGTATACATTAGATTTTCTCGAGGTATACATTCGATTTTCTCGAGGTATAATTCGATTTTCTCGAGGTATACATTCGATTTTCTCGAGGTATACATTCGATTTTCTCGACGTATACATTCGATTTCACGACGTATACACTCGATTTCACGACGTATACACTCGATTTCACGACGTTTACACTCGATTAACCGACGTATACACTCGATTTCTCGAGGTATACATTCGATTTTCTCGAGGTATACATTCGATTTTCTCGAGGTATACATTCGATTTTCTCGACGTATACATTCGATTTCACGACGTATACACTCGATTTCACGACGTTTACACTCGATTTTCTCGAGGTATACATTCGATTTTCTCGAGGTATACATTCGATTTTCTCGACGTATACATTCGATTTCACGACGTATACACTCGATTTCACGACGTTTACACTCGATTTCACGACGTATACACTCGATTTCTCGAGGTATACATTCGATTTCTCGAGGTATATATTCGATTTCTCGAGGTAAGCATTCGATTTCTCGACGTATACATTCGATTTCTCGACGTATACATTCGATTTCTCGACGTATACATTCGATTTCTCGACGTATACATTCGATTTCTCGAAGTATACATTTGATTTCTCGACGTATACATTCGATTTTCTCGACGTATACATTCGATTTTCTCGACGTATACATTCGATTTTCTCGACGTATACATTCGATTTCTCGACGTATACATTCGATTTTCTCGAGGTATACATTCGATTTTCTCGAGGTATGCATTCGTTTTTCTCGAGGTATGCATTCGATTTTCTCGAGGTATACATTCGTTTTTCTCGAGGTATACATTCGATTTCACGACGTATACACTCGATTTCACGACGTATACACTCGATTTCTCGAGGTATACATTCGATTTCACGACGTATACATTCGATTTTCTCGAGGTATACATTCGATTTTCTCGAGGTATACATACGATTTTCTCGAGGTATACATTCGATTTTCTCGACGTATACATTCGATTTCACGACGTATACACTCGATTTCTAGAGGTATTCATTCGATTTCTCGACGTATACATTCGATTTCTCGACGTATACATTTGATTTCTCGACGTATACATTCGATTTTCTCGACGAATACATTCGATTTTCTCGACGTATACATTCGATTTTCTCGACGTATACATTCGATTTCTCGACGTATACATTAGATTTTCTCGAGGTATACATTCGATTTTCTCGAGGTATACATTCGATTTTCTCGAGGTATACATTCGATTTTCTCGAGGTATACATTCGATTTTCTCGACGTATACATTCGATTTCACGACGTATACACTCGATTTCACGACGTTTACACTCGATTTCACGACGTATACACTCGATTTCTCGAGGTATACATTCGATTTTCTCGACGTATACATTCGATTTTCTCGACGTATACATTCGATTTCACGACGTATACACTCGATTTCTAGAGGTATTCATTCGATTTCTCGACGTATACATTCGATTTCTCGACGTATACATTTGATTTCTCGACGTATACATTCGATTTTCTCGACGAATACATTCGATTTTCTCGACGTATACATTCGATTTTCTCGACGTATACATTCGATTTCTCGACGTATACATTAGATTTTCTCGAGGTATACATTCGATTTTCTCGAGGTATACATTCGATTTTCTCGAGGTATACATTCGATTTTCTCGAGGTATACATTCGATTTTCTCGACGTATACATTCGATTTCACGACGTATACACTCGATTTCACGACGTTTACACTCGATTTCACGACGTATACACTCGATTTCTCGAGGTATACATTCGATTTCACGACGTATACATTCGATTTTCTCGAGGTATACATTCGATTTTCTCGAGGTATACATTCGATTTTCACGAGGTAAACATTCGATTTTCTCGACGTATACATTCGATTTCATGACGTATACACTCGATTTCTCGAGGTATACATTCGACTTCTCGACGTATACATTCGATTTCTCGAAGTATACAATTGATTTCTCGACGTATACATTCGATTTTCTCGACGTATACATTCGATTTTCTCGACGTATACATTCGATTTTCTCGACGTATACATTCGATTTCTCGACGTATACATTCGATTTTCTCGAGGTATACATTCGATTTTCTCGAGGTATGCATTCGTTTTTCTCGAGGTATGCATTCGATTTTCTCGAGGTATACATTCGTTTTTCTCGAGGTATACATTCGATTTCACGACGTATACACTCGATTTCTCGAGGTACACATTCGATTTCACGACGTATACATTCGATTTTCTCGAGGTATACATTCGATTTTCTCGAGGTATACATTCGATTTTCTCGAGGTATACATTCGATTTTCTCGACGTATACATTCGATTTCACGACGAATACACTCGATTTCTAGAGGTATTCAATCGATTTCTCGACGTATACATTCGATTTCTCGACGTATACATTTGATTTCTCGACGTATACATTCGATTTTCTCGACGAATACATTCGATTTTCTCGACGTATACATTCGATTTTCTCGACGTATACATTCGATTTCTCGACGTATACATTAGATTTTCTCGAGGTATACATTCGATTTTCTCGAGGTATAATTCGATTTTCTCGAGGTATACATTCGATTTTCTCGAGGTATACATTCGATTTTCTCGACGTATACATTCGATTTCACGACGTATACACTCGATTTCACGACGTATACACTCGATTTCACGACGTTTACACTCGATTTACCGACGTATACACTCGATTTCTCGAGGTATACATTCGATTTTCTCGAGGTATACATTCGATTTTCTCGGGGTATACATTCGATTTTCTCGACGTATACATTCGATTTCACGACGTATACACTCGATTTCACGACGTTTACACTCGATTTTCTCGAGGTATACATTCGATTTTCTCGAGGTATACATTCGATTTTCTCGACGTATACATTCGATTTCTCGACGTATACACTCGATTTCACGACGTTTACACTCGATTACACGACGTATACACTCGATTTCTCGAGGTATACATTCGATTTCACGACGTATACACTCGATTTCACGACGTTTACACTCGATTTCACGACGTATACACTCGATTTCTCGAGGTATACATTCGATTTCTCGAGGTATATATTCGATTTCTCGAGGTAAGCATTCGATTTCTCGACGTATACATTCGATTTCTCGACGTATACATTCGATTTCTCGACGTATACATTCGATTTCTCGACGTATACATTCGATTTCTCGAAGTATACATTTGATTTCTCGACGTATACATTCGATTTTCTCGACGTATACATTCGATTTTCTCGACGTATACATTCGATTTTCTCGACGTATACATTCGATTTCTCGACGTATACATTCGATTTTCTCGAGGTATACATTCGATTTTCTCGAGGTATGCATTCGTTTTTCTCGAGGTATGCATTCGATTTTCTCGAGGTATACATTCGTTTTTCTCGAGGTATACATTCGATTTCACGACGTATACACTCGATTTCACGACGTATACACTCGATTTCTCGAGGTATACATTCGATTTCACGACGTATACATTCGATTTTCTCGAGGTATACATTCGATTTTCTCGAGGTATACATACGATTTTCTCGAGGTATACATTCGATTTTCTCGACGTATACATTCGATTTCACGACGTATACACTCGATTTCTAGAGGTATTCATTCGATTTCTCGACGTATACATTCGATTTCTCGACGTATACATTTGATTTCTCGACGTATACATTCGATTTTCTCGACGAATACATTCGATTTTCTCGATGTATACATTCGATTTTCTCGACGTATACATTCGATTTCTCGACGTATACATTAGATTTTCTCGAGGTATACATTCGATTTTCTCGAGGTATACATTCGATTTTCTCGAGGTATACATTCGATTTTCTCGAGGTATACATTCGATTTTCTCGACGTATACATTCGATTTCACGACGTATACACTCGATTTCACGACGTTTACACTCGATTTCACGACGTATACACTCGATTTCTCGAGGTATACATTCGATTTTCTCGAGGTATACATTCGATTTTCTCGACGTATACATTCGATTTCACGACGTATACACTCGATTTCACGACGTTTACACTCGATTTTCTCGAGGTATACATTCGATTTTCTCGAGGTATACATTCGATTTTCTCGACGTGTACATTCGATTTCACGACGTATACACTCGATTTCACGACGTTTACACTCGATTTCACGACGTATACACTCGATTTCTCGAGGTATACGTTCGATTTCACGACGTATACACTCAATTTCACGACGTTTACACTCGATTTCACGACGTATACACTCGATTTCTCGAGGTATACATTCGATTTCTCGAGGTATATATTCGATTTCTCGAGGTAAACATTCGATTTCTCGACGTATACATTCGATTTCTCGACGTATACATTCGATTTCTCGACGTATACATTCGATTTCTCGACGTATACATTCGATTTCTCGACGTATACATTCGATTTCTCGACGTATACATTCGATTTCTCGACGTATACATTTGATTTCTCGACGTATACATTCGATTTCACGACGTATACATTCGATTTTCTCGAGGTATACATTCGATTTTCTCGAGGTATACATTCGATTTTCTCGAGGTATGCATTCGTTTTTCTCGAGGTATGCATTCGATTTTCTCGAGGTATACATTCGTTTTCTCGAGGTATACATTCGATTTCACGACGTATACACTCGATTTCACGACGTATACACTCGATTTCTCGAGGTATACATTCGATTACACGACGTATACACTCGATTTTCTCGAGGTATACATTCGATTTTCTCGAGGTATACATTCGATTTTCTCGACGTATACATTCGATTTCACGGCGTATACACTCGATTTCTCGAGGTATACATTCGATTTCTCGACGTATACATTCGATTTCTCGACGTATACATTTGATTTCTCGACGTATACATTCGATTTTCTCGACGTATACATTCGATTTTCTCGACGTATACATTCGATTTTCTAGACGTATACATTCGATTTCTCGACGTATACATTCGATTTCTCGACGTATACATTAGATTTTCTCGAGGTATACATTCGATTTTCTCGAGGTATACATTCGATTTTCTCGAGGTATACATTCGATTTTCTCGACGTATACATTCGATTTCACGACGTATACACTCGATTTCACGACGTTTTCACTCGATTTCACGACGTATACACTCGATTTCTCGAGGTATACATTCGATTTCTCAAGGTATACATTCGATTTCTCGAGGTATACATTCGATTTCTCGAGGTAAACATTCGATTTCTCGACGTATACATTCGATTTCTCGACGTATACATTCGATTTCTCGACGTATACTTTCGATTTCTCGACGTATACATTCGATTTCTCGACGTATACATTCGATTTCTCGACGTATACATTTGATTTTCTCGAGGTATGCATTCGTTTTTCTCGAGGTATGCATTCGATTTTATCGAGGTATACATTCGATTTTCTCGAGGTATACATTCGATTTCACGACGTATACACTCGATTTCACGACGTATACACTCGATTTCTCGAGGTATACATTCGATTACACGACGTATACATTCGATTTTCTCGAGGTATACATTCGATTTTCTCGACGTATACATTCGATTTCACGACTTATATACTCGATTTCACGACGTTTACACTCGATTTCACGACGTATACACTCGATTTCTCGAGGTATACATTCGATTTCACGACGTATACACTCGATTTCACGACGTTTACACTCGATTTCACGACGAATACACTCGATTTCTTCGGGTTTACATTCGATTTCTCGAGGTATACATTCGATTTCTCGAGGTAAACATTCGATTTCTCGACGTATACATTCGATTTCTCGACGTATACATTCGATTTCTCGACGTATACATTCGATTTCTCGACGTATACATTCGATTTCTCGACGTATACATTCGATTTCTCGATGTATACATTCGATTTCACGACGTATACATTCGATTTTCTCGAGGTATACATTCGATTTTCTCGAGGTATACATTCGATTTTCTCGAGGTATGCATTCGTTTTTCTCGAGGTATGCATTCGATTTTCTCGAGGTATACATTCGTTTTTCTCGAGGTATACATTCGATTTTCTCGACGTATACATTTGATTTTCTCGAGGTATGCATTCGTTTTTCTCGAGGTATGCATTCGATTTTATCGAGGTATACATTCGATTTTCTCGAGGTATACATTCGATTTCACGACGTATACACTCGATTTCACGACGTATACACTCGATTTCACGAGGTATCCATTCGATTACACGACGTATACATTCGATTTTCTCGAGGTATACATTCGATTTTCTCGACGTATACATTCGATTTCACGACTTATACACTCGATTTCACGACGTTTACACTCGATTTCACGACGTATACACTCGATTTCTCGAGGTATACATTCGATTTCACGACGTATACACTCGATTTCACGACGTTTACACTCGATTTCACGACGAATACACTCGATTTCTCGAGGTATACATTCGATTTCTCGAGGTATACATTCGAATTCTCGAGGTAAACATTCGATTTCTCGACGTATACATTCGATTTCTCGACGTATACATTCGATTTCTCGACGTATACATTCGATTTCTCGACGTATACATTCGATTTCTCGACGTATACATTCGATTTCTCGACGTATACATTCGATTTCTCGACGTATACATTTGATTTCTCGACGTATACATTCGATTTCACGACGTATACATTCGATTTTCTCGAGGTATACATTCGATTTTCTCGAGGTATACATTCGATTTTCTCGAGGTATGCATTCGTTTTTCTCGAGGTATGCATTCGATTTTCTCGAGGTATACATTCGTTTTTCTCGAGGTATACATTCGATTTTCTCGACGTATACATTCGATTTCACGGCGTATACACTCGATTTCTCGAGGTATACATTCGATTTCTCGACGTATACATTCGATTTCTCGACGTATACATTTGATTTCTCGACGTATACATTCGATTTTCTCGACGTATACATTCGATTTTCTCGACGTATACATTCGATTTTCTCGACGTATACATTCGATTTCTCGACGTATACATTCGATTTCTCGACGTATACATTAGATTTTCTCGAGGTATACATTCGATTTTCTCGAGGTATACATTCGATTTTCTCGAGGTATACATTCGATTTTCTCGACGTATACATTCGATTTCACGACGTATACACTCGATTTCACGACGTTTACACTCGATTTCACGACGTATACACTCGATTTCTCGAGGTATACATTCGATTTTCTCGAGGTATACATTCGATTTTCTCGACGTATACATTCGATTTCACGACGTTTACACTCGATTTTCTCGAGGTATACATTCGATTTTCTCGAGGTATACATTCGATTTTCTCGACGTATACATTCGATTTCACGACGTATACACTCGATTTCACGACGTTTACACTCGATTTCACGACGTATACACTCGATTTCTCGAGGTATACATTCGATTTCTCAAGGTATACATTCGATTTCTTGAGGTAAACATTCGATTTCTCGACGTATACATTCGATTTCTCGACGTATACATTCGATTTCTCGACGTATACATTTGATTTTCTCGAGGTATGCATTCGTTTTTCTCGAGGTATGCATTCGATTTTCTCGAGGTATACATTCGATTTTCTCGAGGTATACATTCGATTTCACGACGTATACACTCGATTTCTCGAGGTATACATTCGATTACACGACGTATACATTCGATTTTCTCGAGGTATACATTCGATTTTCTCGACGTATACATTCGATTTCACGACGTATACACTCGATTTCACGACGTTTACACTCGATTTCTCGAGGTATACATTCGATTTCTCAAGGTATACATTCGATTTCTCGAGGTATACATTCGATTTCTCGAGGTAAACATTCGATTTCTCGACGTATACATTCGATTTCACGACGTATACACTCGATTTCACGACGTATACACTCGATTTCACGAGGTATCCATTCGATTACACGACGTATACATTCGATTTTCTCGAGGTATACATTCGATTTTCTCGACGTATACATTCGATTTCACGACTTATACACTCGATTTCACGACGTTTACACTCGATTTCACGACGTATACACTCGATTTCTCGAGGTATACATTCGATTTCACGACGTATACACTCGATTTCACGACGTTTACACTCGATTTCACGACGAATACACTCGATTTCTCGAGGTATACATTCGATTTCTCGAGGTATACATTCGAATTCTCGAGGTAAACATTCGATTTCTCGACGTATACATTCGATTTCTCGACGTATACATTCGATTTCTCGACGTATACATTCGATTTCTCGACGTATACATTCGATTTCTCGACGTATACATTCGATTTCTCGACGTATACATTCGATTTCTCGACGTATACATTTGATTTCTCGACGTATACATTCGATTTCACGACGTATACATTCGATTTTCTCGAGGTATACATTCGATTTTCTCGAGGTATACATTCGATTTTCTCGAGGTATGCATTCGTTTTTCTCGAGGTATGCATTCGATTTTCTCGAGGTATACATTCGTTTTTCTCGAGGTATACATTCGATTTTCTCGACGTATACATTCGATTTCACGGCGTATACACTCGATTTCTCGAGGTATACATTCGATTTCTCGACGTATACATTCGATTTCTCGACGTATACATTTGATTTCTCGACGTATACATTCGATTTTCTCGACGTATACATTCGATTTTCTCGACGTATACATTCGATTTTCTCGACGTATACATTCGATTTCTCGACGTATACATTCGATTTCTCGACGTATACATTAGATTTTCTCGAGGTATACATTCGATTTTCTCGAGGTATACATTCGATTTTCTCGAGGTATACATTCGATTTTCTCGACGTATACATTCGATTTCACGACGTATACACTCGATTTCACGACGTTTACACTCGATTTCACGACGTATACACTCGATTTCTCGAGGTATACATTCGATTTTCTCGAGGTATACATTCGATTTTCTCGACGTATACATTCGATTTCACGACGTTTACACTCGATTTTCTCGAGGTATACATTCGATTTTCTCGAGGTATACATTCGATTTTCTCGACGTATACATTCGATTTCACGACGTATACACTCGATTTCACGACGTTTACACTCGATTTCACGACGTATACACTCGATTTCTCGAGGTATACATTCGATTTCTCAAGGTATACATTCGATTTCTTGAGGTAAACATTCGATTTCTCGACGTATACATTCGATTTCTCGACGTATACATTCGATTTCTCGACGTATACATTTGATTTTCTCGAGGTATGCATTCGTTTTTCTCGAGGTATGCATTCGATTTTCTCGAGGTATACATTCGATTTTCTCGAGGTATACATTCGATTTCACGACGTATACACTCGATTTCTCGAGGTATACATTCGATTACACGACGTATACATTCGATTTTCTCGAGGTATACATTCGATTTTCTCGACGTATACATTCGATTTCACGACGTATACACTCGATTTCACGACGTTTACACTCGATTTCTCGAGGTATACATTCGATTTCTCAAGGTATACATTCGATTTCTCGAGGTATACATTCGATTTCTCGAGGTAAACATTCGATTTCTCGACGTATACATTCGATTTCTCGACGTATACATTCGATTTCTCGACGTATACATTCGATTTCACGACGTAAACATTCGCTTTCTCGACGTATACATTTGATTTTCTCGAGGTATGCATTCGTTTTTCTCGAGGTATGCATTCGATTTTCTCGAGGTATACATTCGATTTTCTCGAGGTATACATTCGATTTCACGACGTATACACTCGATTTCGCGACGTATACACTCGATTTCTCGAGGTATACATTCGATTACACGACGTATACATTCGATTTTCTCGAGGTATACATTCGATTTTCTCGAGGTATACATTCGATTTTCTCGACGTATACATTCGATTTCACGGCGTATACACTCGATTTCTCGAGGTATACATTCGATTTCTCGACATATACATTCGATTTCTCGACGTATACATTTGATTTCTCGACGTATACATTCGATTTTCTCGACGTATACATTCGATTTTCTCGAGGTATACATTCGATTTTCTCGAGGTATACATTCGATTTTCTCGACGTATACATTCGATTTCACGACTTATACACTCGATTTCACGACGTATACACTCGATTTCACGACGTTTTCACTCGATTTCTCGAGGTATACATTCGATTTCTCAAGGTATACATTCGATTTCTCGAGGTATACATTCGATTTCTCGAGGTAAACATTCGATTTCTCGACGTATACATTCGATTTCTCGACGTATACATTCGATTTCTCGACGTATACATTTGATTTCTCGAAGTATACATTCGATTTTCTCGACGTATACATTCGATTTTATCGACGTATACATTCGATTTCTCGAGGTATACATTCGATTTTCTCGAGGTATGCATTCGTTTTTCTCGAGGTATGCATTCGATTTTCTCGAGGTATACATTCGTTTTTCTCGAGGTATACATTCGATTTCACGACGTATACACTCGATTTCACGACGTATACACTCGATTTCTCGAGGTATACATTCGATTTCACGACGTATACATTCGATTTTCCCGAGGTATACATTCGATTTTCTCGAGGTATACATTCGATTTTCTCGAGGTATACATTCGATTTTCTCGACGTATACATTCGATTTCATGACGTTTACACTCGATTTCTCGAGGTATACATTCGATTTCTCGAAGTATACATTTGATTTCTCGACGTATACATTCGATTTTCTCGACGTATACATTCGATTTTCTCGACGTATACATTCGATTTTCTCGACGTATACATTCGATTTCTCGACGTATACATTCGATTTTCTCGAGGTATACATTCGATTTTCTCGAGGTATGCATTCGTTTTTCTCGAGGTATGCATTCGATTTTCTCGAGGTATACATTCGTTTTTCTCGAGGTATACATTCGATTTCACGACGTATACACTCGATTTCACGACGTATACACTCGATTTCTCGAGGTATACATTCGATTTCACGACGTATACATTCGATTTTCTCGAGGTATACATTCGATTTTCTCGAGGTATACATTCGATTTTCTCGAGGTATACATTCGATTTTCTCGACGTATACATTCGATTTCACGACGTATACACTCGATTTCTCGAGGTATTCATTCGATTTCTCGACGTATACATTTGATTTCTCGACGTATACATTCGATTTTCTCGACGAATACATTCGATTTTCTCGACGTATACATTCGATTTCTCGACGTATACATTAGATTTTCTCGAGGTATACATTCGATTTTCTCGAGGTATACATTCGATTTTCTCGAGGTATACATTCGATTTTCTCGACGTATACATTCGATTTCACGACGTATACACTCGATTTCACGACGTTTACACTCGATTTCACGACGTATACACTCGATTTCTTGAGGTATACATTCGATTTTCTCGAGGTATACATTCGATTTTCTCGACGTATACATTCGATTTCACGACGTATACACTGGATTTCACGACGTTTACACTCGATTTTCTCGAGGTATACATTCGATTTTCTCGAGGTATACATTCGTTTTTCTCGAGGTATACATTCGATTTCACGACGTATACACTCGATTTCACGACGTATACACTCGATTTCTCGAGGTATACATTCGATTTCACGACGTATACATTCGATTTTCTCGAGGTATACATTCGATTTTCTCGAGGTATACATTCGATTTTCTCGAGGTATACATTCGATTTTCTCGACGTATACATTCGATTTCACGACGTATACACTCGATTTCTCGAGGTATTCATTCGATTTCTCGACGTATACATTTGATTTCTCGACGTATACATTCGATTTTCTCGACGAATACATTCGATTTTCTCGACGTATACATTCGATTTCTCGACGTATACATTAGATTTTCTCGAGGTATACATTCGATTTTCTCGAGGTATACATTCGATTTTCTCGAGGTATACATTCGATTTTCTCGACGTATACATTCGATTTCACGACGTATACACTCGATTTCACGACGTTTACACTCGATTTCACGACGTATACACTCGATTTCTTGAGGTATACATTCGATTTTCTCGAGGTATACATTCGATTTTCTCGACGTATACATTCGATTTCACGACGTATACACTGGATTTCACGACGTTTACACTCGATTTTCTCGAGGTATACATTCGATTTTCTCGAGGTATACATTCGATTTTCTCGACGTATACATTCGATTTCACGACGTATACACTCGATTTCACGACGTTTACACTCGATTTCACGACGTATACACTCGATTTCTTGAGGTATACATTCGATTTCTCGAGGTATACATTCGATTTCTCGAGGTAAACATTCGATTTCTCGACGTATACATTCGATTTCTCGACGTATACATTCGATTTCTCGACGTATACATTCGATTTCTCGACGTATACATTCGATTTCTCGACGTATACATTTGATTTCTCGACGTATACATTCGATTTTCTCGACGTATACATTCGATTTTCTCGACGTATACATTCGATTTTCTCGACGTATACATTAGATTTCTCGACGTATACATTCGATTTCGTGACGTATACATTCGATTTCTCGAAGTATACATTCGATTTCTCGAAGTATACATTCGATTTCTCGAAGTATACATTCGATTTATCGAAGTATACATTCGATTTCTCGAAGTATACATTCGATTTCTCGAAGTATACATTCGATTTCTCGAAGTATACATTCGATGAGATCTCGAATTTTGTCCGGTTTGGCGTGCCATAGTTCCATACCATCAGATCTTTGATTTCACTCTCCAACTCTTTAATGACCCCATTGAGCCTTTCAATTTCATCCAGTTTCTTATTTATCGTAAATAAACTTTTCATTCTCACTTTTTTCATGTTTGATATTAAACCATTACACTGAAAAAGTAGATTGTATTAAAAAAAGGACTTGGACATATTTCAGAATAGCTCCTGGTAGTCGTTCACTTTTCTTTCTACGTTTATTATATGTAAAATTGGATGAATTATTGCGCAAATGATTATTTAAAAAGTTACAAGCGTTAAGTCTTTGGCTACAAAAACAATTATAAGTAGAAAAAGGACCATACACGTATAGGAGTCACAAATTAAGATCTCTGAAGACGAAAATAACCAATTAATTAGCTGGCACCTTTTCCAAAATATTCTCCTATTAATTAGCTGCCACCTTTTCCAAAATATTTATATATTAGGTTTGGTTAGGTTTAGTTTTGTTATGCTAGGTTTGGTTTGGTTATTTTCGTCTTCAGAGGTCTTAATTCGTGACTCCTATACGTGTATGGTCCTTTTTCCACTTATAATTGCTTTTTTAGCTAATGACATGGATCCCTAAGCCTTTGCGCACGCCAAAGAATTAAATGCTTGTAACTTTTTAAATAACCATTTGCGCCGAAAAAGTTTTGGGGCATAATTTTTTCATCCAATATTACACATAATAAACATAAAAACAAAAGAGATCTGCTACTAGAAGCTATTCTGTAAAATTGCCAAGGACTTTCTTATATGCAGAATGTCTTTCTTAAGTGTCAAGCACAAAAACAGAGGAACCAATTATGTGGATGAAGGGGGATCAGGAAATAAGGTCCTCATTTGGTTTCTTTCTTAAAGGGCGCCACCGAAGGCTTGCGGGCGCGGTAGCTTTGCAAGAACTAAAAGCAAGTCTGTAGTTTGTGTACATGGACGAAGTAATACTGACGGACCGATGGCAGCCCATAGAGCCCCATACTAAGCGACTAAACAAACAACTTCCCCCTTTTCAGCCCCAAAATGGAGGGGGGGGTTATGAAAAATGCTGAGTCAAATCCCGGAAAAAGCTAGCGCCATCTAGACAAAATAAGAGGTTAGCTGCTTCCCTCTTAGAACGTTGATTCCCCACTATCCGGTTTGCTACTATCTGCCGCTAGAAGGCGAATTAACAAGCCAAAGATTAGGAATATGTGTTTCTAATCGCCCACCAATAACCATTGGTTTAATAAAGGTTTTTCTATTGTGATTTCTACTTTAAAGCAAATGCAGCTCCTGTGTTGCCCTAACACGCTGATTAACCTTCTACATAAAAATTTTTGTTGCCAAAGGCAGGAACCAATCACAAATCTAGTGCTAGTCGTTTAAAATAAACCACAGTACCGATTGAGACACTATATTGATGGCTCGATCATGCACACGCCAAAACACTATAGGGAGCTAACAACTGGCTAGGGGGGAAAAGATAGTCTGACGTCACTCAGCCCCTCTCTGGTTGGAATTTTTGCGCGTAGAATACTGTTTCCAACCGTTAGGGGGGATGAAACTCCAGTAAGAGATAGAAGGGTGTGACGTTTCAGGGTCAGAACTGTTAGCTCCCTATAGAGCTATTTCAGAAGGGGTAATGGCTACGTCACCAATGCTATTTGCCCATAGAGAAAGCCCTCATAAAATGGCCGCTCTACACTCAAAGGCAGGCCCAATTTTCGTAACAGACGAAATTTTTCCCCCACTGAAATAGCTCTATTCTTACCTTGGCTTTAAGTTCCTTGATTTGATCATCTTTGCTTATGCAATCATAGTTGCAATCATAGTTGCAATCATCCTCCTCCTCAGTTTCCTAAAAACAAATTCCAGTTTTTTGAAATTTAAAATTTCTGTGTAAACCATGGATTAGTTCTATAATTGTTCAAGTACCTCTTGAAGACTTATTAAACTCATTGCGGAAATGTCTGACTTAAAGACAACATTATTTTACACGAAATGGATTCAGATGAATGTTACCACGATAATCTAAGCAAAGCAAGGAAGATCAAATCAAGAACCTGTGTCAATGACGTTACTTTCCTTTTTTAAGCCGTCTTATCTCAGGTGCATTTTAATTTTAGTAATGGGTAATCTACAGTCAATTTCCAGTGTTTTAATTTTTTAACTTCAATAGACAAAGAATAATATGGTTGCGATAAAGCATTGTTGTTACCGTGGCTGTCGCAATAACTCCAGGGATTTGGACCCCACTGTTGTTCAAGGGGCAACGTTTTACCCTTTCCCAAAGCTCAAAACTAAACTAGAAAAGTGTAAAAAATGGATAAGAGCTATAGGAAGAGAGGATTTGAACAATGTGGATAAGATAAGAAAGTTCCACTATGTATGCAATTACCATTTTGTGGGTGGTATGGGACCTACAGATACAAACCCAGATCCTATTCCGTATAGAACAAGCGTTAATGTGAGTATTAACAAAAGGTCATAGATAAATCTACTGCCATTTGGCATTATTAACTTTGTGATTGATTGGTAAAACAATTACACTGTATACTCTTATGTCAAAGAAGGCTGGAACAGTTTCACGGGTCGACTTTCTTGGTAACGAACCCACGCTAGATATAAATGTACAAGACAATCAAGTGGTTGATCAGGCTGAATTTACGGAGGTAATAACGCGTGTTATTTGTTAATCCAACAATGCAAGTCATGGATAATCGTGAACAAATATTAGACAGATTCAGCAGAAGCTTGAAAAGTTCAAATGTTTCGAAATACGCATTAATGCAGGGTTGGCAAGTTTTAACCAGGGGTGGAAAAAACCGGTTAAAACCGGGTGGCAAAAACTAAATTTTCCCCGGTTTTTTCCGAGCGGTTTAAACCAGGTTAAAACCAGTGGCAAAAACTAGTGTTCGTACGGGGTAAAAATTGAATCGGGGTCGGGGGCAGGTTATCCCCGAAAAAAACAAGTCGGGGTCGGGGTAAGACATCGCATGCTGAAAAATTTTGGAAAAATGATAAAAAAAATCGTTAAATGTTTGGAAAGAAGCTTTATTAATATACAAATTCGAACTCAGTGAGTCTCAGTCTCAGAGAGACTCATATCAGTCTCTGGCTCTGTCGGGGTCGTTGGCAGTGGCAAAACCCATGGGGTATCAAGAACAATGGAATTGGCTTTGGCATGTTCATATTCCTTAACAACTGCTTCGAGTTCATAATTCATAGCCCTCTGATTATAATAAAGCCAAATTATTTTTCTGCATTTTCTGGCAAGAGGCGATTTCTAGTGTCTGTGCGGCGCCGATCCACGAGAGGGAGGATGGTGAACTTTGGAATTTTGGTGACTGTATTTTGTTTGTTGTTAGTTACCCCCTTACCCTTTCTTCATAAAGGAGAAGCGGAGCACTTATTTGAGACGAATGAGATGATTGTTTTTGGCGCAGGACAAAAAATAATTTGCTAAAAATAACCTAACCAAAATTTAACCCCGAAAAAAACCCCGACTACATTTTACATGTTAGGTACCGGGGTCGGGGTCGGGGGAAAAAGTCGGGGATCCCCGTACGAACACTAGCAAAAACTATTTTTTCCGCGGTTTTTTCCACTTTTTAAGGTTTTTTCCTGAATTCTATGCAAAGTATTTGACTAATTATTCGTTAAATATTCGCGCACAACTTGAAGCTAAATTAATATAAAAAAATTAATATCAGTTATCATTATGCCTTTAATTTACTAGCATTGGGTGCAAGTGCCACTACTCTCTAGCGTTAGAAAATTCAGGTCTTTTTCCACACGCTTCTTATTGGCCATGTAACCAACCAAATATACCTAGTGACATGTTATAGCTCAGCCTCGATAGGAAGAATGTTTTCTACTCTTTTTTTCATTAATGGAAAACTTTGAAATAGGTTAAAGAATGAAACCGCTTCTACTTCTGTTTCGTTGACAAATGTTTATGGAAAGACACCTGGCAAATTTGAATACTAAAAATTTAATCCAGCAATAACCATCTCAAATTTAAAAATTAAAAATACTATTGTTATTTTTCTAACATGAGATTAACAAACATCCCGAAAATGCACTTAAAACTCGCTAGTTTACCACTTTGTAACCATTAATTTAGTTTTTCCCGGGTTTTGCCAACCCTGCATTAATGTGGGTTGATGAGAATTATGATTGTAGTTACTTAGTTCTTAATAAAACCCCAAGTTGTTTGTTTCCGTTTGTGTTAGATAAATCCAATATTTGAGGTCAAACTAGATGTGCTAGTTGATTTGATTAGAGAAGCTTGCTATTTGGTATTCTGATAAATATTACATAATTTCGGTGAACCTATAACATTTTTGACCTTCGCAGATTCCTGTTCACTTCTGGTGGGATTCTGGATAAAGAGTTGATTGATCTTGATAAAGGAAAGAAAGGGTACCGGAATAGTTTCACCAATTCGCTACATTCCACAGAATGCGAATTTATTACCGGAGCTAAACTCGGTGGCAAAAATGTAGCAGATTGAGGCCTAGATCGGTATAGGGGACGCTAACTAAAGGTGTAACATGACTCGCCACCTACCTTACTCATGTTCAACTTATCTATTATGAGGCTAGAATAGGATTAAGATAAGAGCCTGATGTATGTTTGTTTTTGAAGACTCAGTAGTGCATCCGATATAATGTGATGGAGCATAGATTTTAAGGATTAGGATAGAGAGTTTATGTAAATTTAAAAATGCCCAAAAACCACGCTTTAGGGATGAAAAACATCTAAATGTTTGATATAATAATATAAGACCATAATTCATATTTGAAAGCCTGGGAATTATTCAAATTGTATTAAATTTGGTCAAGAAACGATATCTAATTTAGTAATTTTCTAGGGAGAAGGTATAAATTTGCGCCACATCTCTAGCTTTAACTCCAGTCCAAACGTATAGTAGGTCCGGAGTTAATCCCCGCCTCTAAATTACAACCAGCCAGCATCTCATTGGTTCTTGAAAACTCACGTCAGCGCGACGAGAATGACGAAAATTGCGTATTTTCCGACTGAGGAGAGGCGAAATAGCCCGGCCTCCTTTTACGTTCCCCCTTGTAATTTGATAAGGGGGACTGGGACTATGGGGCGCGAATACTTAGGCATCTTAGACCTTCTCCCTAATAAACTAGATATCCCTTCTTGATTTGGTTATGCAAAATCATTACCAGAATGTCAACACGAAACGTAATTCATAAGATATCTTTTCTTCCTATTAATCGAAATGGGATGGAAACGTTACTTTAAAATTCGGAAATAATCTTGATAAAAAATTGAAATTATAGACAGTTTTCACTGTTCGGGACTAAAGAACATTGCTCCCCCTTTAAGCTTTGGTTTGCCCATTTAATGTATGTATTTTAATTTTTAGTGTGACGTTTCAATGTCAAATATGAAGAAAGAGAGAATCAAAATTGTGTTAAGAATAAATGAGCAAAAAGAGGAAATTGGGAGGCTTGATGAGGAAATTAAAAGGCTCAAGGGAATCATTGGAAACTTGAAAAATGAAGTTGAAGATCTTACGGTTTGTAACGTTCTTTTTTTTTTCATAGTCGATTTAAAAAATGAAAATCAGGTTAATTTAGCAGTTAATTGTTTGAATAATTAGGAAAAAAAATGGATTGAATGGAAACAACGATTATGCCATAGTGGGTCCAGTTAAATATGAACCTGAATCATATGGACTAGTATTGTCTCTTCCATTTTCCATACAGCAACAACCTCAAGAACAAATTGAAAGGTATTTGAATAGAATTTCACCTGCTGAAAATCTTAATGGAAAAACCCTTCATGGAATAAAATGGATATAACTACAATTACTACTATCGTGAACCTATACAACTTTGAATATACATCTATATTAGCCTGTCCAATAGAGAGCTGCAAAATGAAAATATTAAACTCCAACTCCTTCCAACTCCAAGGCAATACGCAACAATGACTCCAATTCCTCCCAATGCCATAATCAAAAGTTTCAACTCCGCAGAACTCCGCCAAGCGAAATGTAAAACTCCTCCCAACTCCTTCCATGAAAATTAAAATTTCTTAAACTCCTCCCAATTCCTTCCATGAAAATTAAAATTTCTTAAACTCCCAGCTTCGTCCATTAAAATCTTTCTAGTTTCTAGTCTTTGGAAGATTTCTTCACTCTTTAGAATTGGAAAAATAGAAAGTTTAAGTTCATTAGTTTTCCTTCTAATTTGGCCTGAGTACTTATAAATTATGATTTTCAAATAAGGAATAATATTTACTCATAAAATTCTTCTAGACACTAAAACTTAAGATTTGGGGGAAAAAGGCGCTACGCGTTGTCGTTGAGTCACATTCTACGCTTAGTTTCTTAAATTAGCTATTTAATTAAAATCGGACTGATTCGCTTCGCAAATGCTATTTTGAAGGACAAGACCACGAACTTCACGAATCAAGAAATACTAACACTAGAGTCCATTCTGTTATTAGTTGTGCCTGCCAATATGCCTACTGCCTTACTTTAATATGCCTCATAGCTAGAAAGGAGACTCTTGTCAATGGGTTTGCGCCCGCGGCCCCTTTTGTGTGAGAGACTCACTGAGGGGACGTGTCACGGTGGGTTACGGGTAAAAAAAGAATTTCGTACCAAGCTTCTGAAGACAAACAACGCTAAAGTCCGCTTTTAAATTGGAGCCCTACCACTTACCAGACTTAAGTATTCCAACTCCGTAGATATCCATGTTTTAAGATAATTTTCCAATGCTTCCCAACTCCGCAATTATAATTATCATTATTCCCATTGCCTCCCAACTCCGCACACGAAAACTTCCAATGCCACCCAACTCCAATTTTATCTCAGAAAAACATTTCCAACTCCTGGAGTTCCCATCGCTTAAACGCGGAACCCAGCGGGTTTCGGAGTTCTTCCACGGAGTTGCAGCTCTCTACTGTCCAACCTCTTCTTAGGATTTGGGTTTTTCTTTTTACAGTATCCTAGCTGCTATACTGTCCTAGTGGAAGATCTTTCATTCATACATTTGTTTTTACCAGGGAATGTATGGTGGGGCTGGAATGGCTAAGGGGGCTCTCGTTGTACCCTTCATGGTGAAAACATAAGGCGAGTCCTTTTTTTTAGCTCCTCCCCTATGTCTGTTTAGCTGTCTACCGAAGGCGAAAAATGTCATGACTCGTTAAAAAAGGCATGGCAGAAGTGGCCTTTTAGATTTTTTAAAGTTAAACGCGCTGATTCGCCACCGTTCGCGTTCATATTCGATTCTCTCAGCCTAGGCAGAGGACCTAGGGTAGAGGGTGAAGAGTTACAGCAAACAAGTTTTTTTGGCAGCCAATGAATGAATGGAAATAATTTAAGTGGTAAATACGATTTTTACGTCAGGCTATGACGTCACTAGCGTAAATTAAGCCACGCCAGTTGTTTCGAAGATCATTTCACGCCGATTAGGATTTGACCTTAGCCATTCCAACCCCTCCATACATTCCTGTTTTAACATATATATTTAGGCTGTTTCGTCAATTCATCAAAGAGGCCTGAAGCACTTAAAATTAATAAGGTTATTGGGACTTGGCAATTTGGGCTGTGTAATGTAGTAGGGTAGTAGCCCCTAGCTGGTTCAATAGTGGAAGTAAAAGTAATAAAAAATGCAGTTAAAGCATGGATTAACTAACGCTAGGGATTGTTCACTATCCGTGTTTCCCATGTATTTATATCGCCAACTTCATGTTCCGAATTATTCCTTGATTCTCCTCTTCATTCCCCCAATTTATTGGACCAAAACGGATGTAGATATAGCGCCATCTCTCGGCAAAATAAATAGTTTTTGCTGATTTTAAAGATGGCGGCGCCCAATTTTAGGTGGGATTTTAATTTTGACGTCATAGGACACGTGATATTTGGTCCAATTTTCTTGTAACTTTCGGTTAGGGATAGTAGCTGCTGCAAGGGGGTGTTTGGAACATGCATGCTTAATCTTTTAGGGGGAACGAACAATCCCTAGCGTTAGTTAATCCATGGTTAAAGGGGCGTTGACTATTAATTTTCGTATAACAATGGCTAGCAGTGACTTAGGTGGGGAATTAGTTCAACTAGCGTATGAAGAAGATAGTAATAAGAAATTAGTTTGTCAAATTAAAAGGAACAGGACTATAATACCGTCTGGGATGGTTTGAAGTAGTTAATGCGCAAAAATACTCTAAATGTCTATTATGAGAGCGATGAATTAGCATAAAGTCTGGAAATACTAGAAAATAAATTCCATGCAAATACTCGAAACGAATTTTCAAATTACTCGATACTCGACTGTAGTACTCCATAACTCCAAGACTCGGCTCGAGCTCGATAAGAAAATTTTTCAATACTCAATGCTCGAGACTCGACTCGAAACCAAAAATTCGAGGCTCGCACAGCCCTAACAAAAAATAAAGCTAAAGCCTTGATTTCAGTTCAATCCCGAATTGGAAATCGCTATGCTTACATGAAGTTCAAAAATATTATTTTTGGTGAGATTAGTTAGTATGAAGTGTTCCTACCACATTCATAGTGAATTCATCTTTTATTAATACAAGAAGTGATATCTAGTTTACTAGGGAGAAGGTATAAATTCGCCTCCACATTTCCAGCTTTATCTCCAGTCCAAACGTATAGTAGATCCGGTGTTAATCCCCGCCTCCAAATTACAACCAGCATCTCATTGGTTCTTGAAAACTCGCGGCGGCGCGAATGACGAAAATTACTGACGACTGAGGAGAGGCGAAATAGCCCGGCCTCCTTTTACATCCCCCCTTGTATTTTGAAAGGGGGACTGGGACTATGGCGCGCTAATACTAAGGCATCTTATACCTTCTCACTAGTAAACTAGATATCCCTTCTTGATTAATACTTGTGCTTTATAATTATTTATTTATTTATTTATAGTTTGCAAAGTATTCCCACTGAGTTAATCAGCAACATTTCCCAAAGTCTACTCGAAAACGAAGATGTGAATCACAATCAACTTGGTATTAAAAAATTTTTTTACAAATATTATAACGTTTCCCTCACCTAAACTTAAAAAACTAAACGTTGCGCAATCAGCACAAACATAGAGAAAATCAAATCGGAGAGAAATTTGTTTACAACTTAGGCTCGAGGCTTAGTTCTGCTGTGGTTGTTAGTGCATGCTTACATTACAATGATTGCAGCGACTCGGTATCGTGACGTCTGGCTCCTCGGCTGTGCGCCAAGCCAAGGTAAGTGAGTGCGTGCGTTTAAGATGCAGAAACGACTTGCAATATGTTGGGACTTAGAAATTGTGTGTTCCTGAACTGAGCTCTAAAATATAATTAGACCAGGTTTGAAAGCATGATATACAGGGTGTTTGTGAAAGGTCCATCAATAATGAAGGGGCGTATTTATTGGGCCATTTTGAGTCGAAAATGTTCTATGACATTTTGCCGTCCGAGCCACTGTTTTCAAGTTATGATTGGAGTAATTTACGGATGACCCCTTAAATTTAATTAAGAAATTGAAAGACAGCGCTAATTTAATGAAGGGGTCATCCCTAAAATATTCAAATCATAACTCGAAAACCGTGGCTCGGACGGCAAAATGTCATAGAACATTTTCGACTCAAAATGGCCCAATAAATACGCCCTTTCATTATTGATGGACTTTTCACAAACACCCTGTATAGAGAAAACTGGCGTAGTAGAAACCAGTAGTATATTGCTGCGATATACTTTACCGTGTTCACTTCTCTTGTGGAAATAATGAACGTTGTCTCGGTCGGAAGCCTCTGAAAGTCCAGGTCAAAATATAATTGATATTATAGGGAAATAAGAGACATATTAACATTTAATGTAAAATTTCATTAGAAAAAAGTGAGGGTTCTACTAAAATCTAGAGTAGCATGCATGTATGGGATTTCCAGGAGTTGCTGCCATAACCTATCGGTGAGTGGTGCTTGCCTTTTGTAGTAGCTGACGAGTGACATTCCCTGTTGGTGGTCCCGCTTATTAGCCGTACTCATGGAGGACTCAGGAGGAAATAAAGATAAGAGAGTCAAAGGGGAAATGGGACGGTGAATTGAACGGCAACAGTCGTTTCTGTATCTCGTGAGCTTGAAAACTCACGTCAGCGCGACGCGAATGACGAAAATTACTGAAGACTGATTAGAGAAGAAATAGCCGGCCTCCTTTTACGTCCCCCCCCTTGTATTTTGAAAGGGGGACTGGGACTAAGGCGCGCGAATACTTAGGCATGATCTCATACCTTCTCACTAGTAAACTAGATATCCCTTCTTGGTGGCATTCCTTGTCGGTGATCGTCCTTGTAAGCCCGTCAGTACCCTTTAGATTTGAACAGTCAGAAAGTATAATTCGTCAAACATCATCGCATCCGAAACAGTTTCCACTCCCTCTTTATAATAATACCTCTCACGACTGCATACATAGGTAACATGCATACGCTCATGATGAAAAGCTATCATACGCTATTGTCAAATGTCAGATAGAGTTGATGTACTCCCCTAACGGTAAAGAACTGTTTGATCATTGGTTTACTCGAAATCTATAGTTATAGCCAATGATTGATTCTAAACCATCAATAAAGTATACTTTTTGTTTTTATCAGTACTCTTGAGGTGTTACTTTCACTTTTCACGCGCTTTTGCATTATGAATATTCTTTGTCTTGTCAAACGAATAGTACACCTTAGCGCTTCTTTGATGATATGTTTTTGCTTTGTGTAGGAAAATTGCAGGAAAAGGATTTTACTGAAAGCAACAATTCTAGCGAAGATAAAAGGTGTATAGAACCGGAGCCTCCGATAGAACATCACGCTAGAAAGAAAATAAGAGAAAAACGCCTCAAATGCGATCAATGTGGTTATGCTACCGATCAGAAAAGTAAATTGATCCAACATAAACGCGTTCACGGTGATGAAAAACCTTTCTAGTGTGATCTGTGTGATTATGCCTGCAAGCAGAAGGGTAATTTAATGGAACATCGACTCATTCACAGTGGACGTGAGAAACCGTTTAAATGTGATCTGTGTGATTATTCTTGCTCGAGGAAAAGTAGATTAATCGCGCATAAACGCGTTCACACTGGTGAAAAACCTTTCAAGTGTGATCAGTGTGATTATGCCGGCAGTTTCCATAATAATTTGATAAAGCATCAACGCATTCACCATTGTGAAAGACCCTTCAAATGTGATCAGTGTGATTACGCCACTACGGACAATAGCGCTTTGAAAAAACATAAAGGCATTCACAGTGGTGAAAAGCCTTTCAAATGTGGTCAGTGTGAATATGCCAGTATACATAGGACCGGTTTGATCTCTCATCTACGCTTTCACCGTGATGTAAAACCGTTTAAGTGCGATGAGTGCGAATATGCCACTACGCACAAGCGCATTTTGAACGAGCATAAACGTATTCACCGTGGTGAAAAACCATTCGAATGTGATGTGTGCGACTACGCCTGCCGTTACGAGAGTACTTTGGTCATACATCGACGTATTCACAGTGATGGAAAGAAGTTCAAATGTGATCAATGTGATTACGTCACCTCATTTCATGGTGTTTTTATCACACATCAACGCATTCACAGTGGTGAAAGACCCATCAAGTGTGTTCAGTATGACTGTATTAGCACGAAGAAGCCTTAATTGCGCAAACATCAACGTAAAGACAGTTGTAAAATGATCAAAGTAGTTATGCCAGAACGCATAAGGCAAGTGGGATCAGACCACATAGAAATCACTTCAACTAATAGATTGGATTTTAAGGAAAAGGGCGGCTGTAGTAGAATATTTAGTTTTGGTCAAAAAGAACATGGAAAGTAACGAATTTTGAAAGGGCATCACACTTTCTGTATTTAAAACGGCATGTTTTTTTTTATTATTATTAAAATGTGTTTGTTAGGTAGACCAATTAATAAGGAGTATCCAGGGTTCATTTTCTTCAACTGCCATTGTTTGTTCATTGCGCGTGATCAAAGTTTAGTCATTATCAAATAGTAATTAATCTTTTCAGAGTAAATGACGTAAAACTTGGAACATTTGAAAATACTAAACTCAAAAATAAGCCTTTTAAAAATTCACTTTTATCAGAAGTCCATCATTAAATTAGCCTAGGAAGTGAACAATTACAATGGCTGGTATAGAGTACGTCTCTGCTGGGATAAAAACTCCTTCTAACTCCATGGATAGGGGGTTAAATTTTTTTCCCTTTCCTAACACTGTTAGAAATTTCCGAGCTCCTCTCTAGGAAGACTTTCTTGACGTGAGCGGGGCGTGACTTCTTCAGCCCATGAAGGCTGCATCTCTAAAGGGTAGATTGTTTGCTTTATAAAAAATAAAAAAAGGAACGGCCACGGTTGTTAAAGGGAGGGTGAAGTAGAAAATCAAGTGGTTTTTTATCGATTCTTCTACTAATTATAAAAAGGCAGGGGGTTACGCGATTGGTCGGACCTCCGTATTTAAAATTATCCTTTAAATCTGAACCTAATTTGAATTTTAAAATCATTCGGAAGTATTTCCTGAATGTTTCACTATGCAGACTGGTCTTGTAATTAGTAGAAGAATCGATGAAAAATCACTTGATTTTCTACTTCACCCTCCCTTTAAACAGTTTTTTTTTTCAATAGGTTTATGAAGAGTCATAAAAAACTGAATGACCTTGACTGTTCCAAAATTCACACCCCATCCCTTCTCCTATGCCAATGAGGGCTCGGTTTTACAGTGGAAGGGGGCGTTTTCGGCCAATAGTTTTTTCTCTCTCGATAGGGCAAATTTTGGCGTACGAGTCGCACTTAAACCGGAAATCTGAGAAAAATTATCGCCAGGTGGCGAATGTGTCGCCCTTCTTCAGTATTGCTACACAAGAAAGGGGAGTCCCAAGCCCCGCTTTTGGTTACTTCCTAGGCTAATTTAATGGACTTCTGCTTTTATGTAAATCAGGCCCAATAAAGCTTTTTTGTATCCCATCCATGATTTGATATTAAGAAAATCCCTTCTATTTAAATTCAATCAAAACCTCTATTGAACTTTGCATTAAGAGCTCATTTTTTTCCGAGTAAATTAGACCCAAGGTTTCACGACCAAGGCTTCGTCACAACCTATCTTCATACGTTGCCTACGTTAATCAAGGCCTGTGCGCGGCGCCGATTGTTTATTTTTCGTTTGGCAATTTGAGTTGCCAAATTCTCTCACCTGAGAGCGCTATTAGCTGGACTTAAAATTTGAAATATTCATTTTCTCGCACTTGGAATTTGAAATAGCGTTTCGGTCCAGCTATCAATTCCATCTCGCGGTAAAATAGAGAGAAAATAAGAAGTCTCGTTTCTTAAAAGTCGCCCCGGTCGAAACTACCGCGCACAGGCCTTGATTAACGAAGGCAACGCTTCATATCACTAGCAAAGGCTGAAGTATCTCAGTTTTCGTGGTATAAGGTTAAGTTGTTCATTTTCTATAGGTTTTAAAAATCTTTTCTTTTTCAACCACGCGCTAAATTTCTATTCAAGTCTCGGGCTCCATTTCACCATTCCTATTGTGAAATTAAAGTCTCGTCACTTTTCAAAAACCTTTTAGGCCGACTTTTTACCTCTCCGTGTGACGTAGTCCAGGAGAGGTTCTGTAACGGCCGTGTCTGTCTGTGTGTCTGTGTGTCTGTCTGTCTGTCTGTCTGTGTGTGTGTCTGTCTGTCTGTCCGTTGTTACACCCACGTGACCGCGTTCGCAGTTTGCGTATCGGAGCAAACGTGTTCGCCATTTCCGAACTGCTTTCACAGTCACGGAAATGGCTCCTCTACTTGAGTTCTCACACCACCAATCTTCTGGTCTTTGTCCATACCACGTGGACACCAGTCTGTACATACTGGCTTCTAATCACCACCATCTTCTGTTCTTTGTCAATCCAACATTGACACCCGTCTGCACTTACACTGCCTTCTAACACCACCATCCACTGGTCTTCCGTCTATTCCACATAGACACCAATCTGTATCATTGGCTTCTACTCCATTATCATCGTTTGGTTTTAGGATAGACGCGGCGATCAGCTAGGGTTACGAGAAACGTCTAGCCTCCCTAAGGTAGGATCGCTACCAAAGGTTTTCGCATTTGCGGTTTTTCCTTACTATTATAATGGAAACGAATCGTATATATACCCCAAAATTTGAAGAAAGCGGGAAGAGGGGTACCCTTCACTTTAAACGTCAATATTAGCAAAGTTTGAGAAGATAATAAGTATAACTTTATTTTAAACGATTTAACTATTATTAATGTTAATTATTGAAGATTAAAATAATTAAAAATAACTATATTTATTTAAATATTAAAGATAAACCTCTCGTGCAAAGAGAGAGATTATCATTGCCTCCTATATCTACCAAGGCCCGTGCATGCGATATATTTCCTTCATTGCCTCCTATATCTATCAAGGCCCGTGCATTGTGATATATTTCATTCATTGCATAAACATAAGCGAGATTGTTTTGGGAAAAAAATACTGCTTCCACTAATGCGTTTATACTCCTTGTTACTGTTGTATAGAGTAATCATGATAAAAGCTTAAAAAATTACGAGAGGACAGACCTTTTTTATCCTCATTCAAAAATATTTTTTGGTGCTAAGACTGCTTTAAAAAATCCAAACGGTTAGGCATTGGTAAAAAAGACAAATGATATTTTTCAAATCTTATGAGATAACGCCCACCTAGTTGAAAATTGCCGTTTTTTATCCGCGGGAGCCATTCCTTATGAGAATTGCGATGCTAGTAGGTTGTCAATTAAACTACCGGTATATTATTGTTGTTGGAAATTGGATATTAAGTCAAATTAAGTGGTTGTAAAGAGCCAGCAGGTTTTTGCCACTTCTTTTTGTGAGTATTTGATTTTTATATGTAAAATGGAGGAAGATAATGTTGAGAGTAAGGATGAAATGCGGAAGCGCAAAGCGCGGGAAAGGATGAGGGCAAAAGGTCGACGTTTTCATTGGATACTTAAGGTTATATAATCTTCTCGACACGGAGAGGTAATATTTTGGTTTTCCCGACTTGTTGGTTTGCTAAATCTAAAGTTAGATTATCACAATAAATACCTGGATAATTATTATAATATCTGGTAATTAATAGTTCCCACGAATATCTTGCACACGGTGCGTTGTATTTTCCGACCATTCCAACTGTAAGTTACGATTTATTTAAATAACATAGGTAAAAAATTGGACGATTTGACAACTCCAGAAGTAATTTATTTCCTAAATAATTTTTCTCCCCAAAGGGTAATACCGTGTTACGTTGGACATTTCGTTGCTCTTTTTCTCAGAGAAGTTTAACTTTAGTTTTTGACACTTTTCCAAAATTTTTGAATTTGCTTGGAAAAACCGTTACTTCCTACATCTCTCTTTTCTTTGACGGATTTTCAACGAGTTGGAAGACAAATAATTCAACTTGTGTTTTGAAGCCGGTGACGTCTTATTCTTTACTAGTAGATTGTATTTTTTGTTGGATAGTGTTTTTGTGTATCGAGAGCGATAACTACATTCAGTGCATCGATAGTTTCCAGATGAAATGTCAGCCATCGGGGCATTAATTGGGGGCTTAAACCATGCCAAACATAATTCAGAAAGGTAATGCTCAAAAGGATATGCTAATTTGGTTAGTTTTGTGGTAGAAATGACAATGTTTTTAGAATTTTAATTGAGTCTTCAAGTAAGACCTGGGCACAAAATAAAAATATCATCGAAGAGCTGCTGAAATATATCCGTAGCAACATCTTCTCGGATCGATTCGCCTTCAAACAATAGCACTTTGATTACGCAGCCCTTAAAGATGTGAAAAACAGATGCTTCCACGTTTTCTTCTACGATAATTTTAACCGGATCCAACCCGTGCCTTACAATAAGCCGATCCTTCCTGGTTATTTCCAAAAGAATCTTTAAATCAAGAATAATTTTTGGGTTTAACTCTTTTAAAATTAAACCGTAGAAACTGAACTAAAAAAAATTCTCGCCTCTTTCAATTCTTTGTGAAGACTAATTTTTTCGGCTATTAAGAGGCATTCCTTTTTATCTTTGTTAAGGAGCCAAGTTTTCAGTTTACCCAATCTGATACTTCCAGAAAACCCCTGTAATCATTTATGTAGGTTTTTTTTACAAAGTAACTAAACAAACATTGAAATCAACTATGATAATAGAGGCACCAAGGCTTAACCCTTACCAGGGGTTTCTCTGTATGTTTCATCCGTTTACTGGAAATTTCTTCATTGGAAACGTCATCGCAATTACAAAGATGACCTCTTTCTTGTAATAAATTGTATTTTACAGTTGTTTGGACTAGTTTTGATTTAAGTTCTGGGCCAAATTGGGACGAAAATACCGCCGTTGAGCGCGCCGTCATTTTTATACGATTCTTCTGGCTGTCTCCCTCGCTCCTATAGGGCGTAGCACACTTATCCCTTGATCCACTTATGGTTGTAACTATTGTGTATTAATAAACAAAAGCAACACTTTATTCACAGTTCGCAGTCATTTCCTGTCTATTTCTTGTAAAATGTGCAGCAAACTGAATTAAATTGATAGGGGAGCATAACGTAAAATTGCTATGGTGCGCATTCTAAATTTTATCATGCTCTTATGTATCAGACAGCAGGTGGTGAAAAAAATTAATCGCTACACTATAGTCCATTCCAGAGAAAAAAAATCAGAGAGAAATTTGGTTACAACTTACTGCCGAGTCTTAGCTCTGATGCAGTTGCTTGGATCGTACATGCTTACATTGGCATTGCAGAGCTTCTGGCTCCTCAACTGCGCGCCGAGGTAGGTACGCTCATGCCCGTGAGATACAGAACCGACTGTGCTGTTCAAGTTACCGTCCCCTTTCCCCCTTTGACTCTCTTATTTTTATTTCCGTCATGGTTATGGCTTATGAGCGGGACCACCGACAGGGAACGTCAGCTACATCAAAAGACAAACGCCACTCACCGATAGGTTATGACAGCGCCACTCGAAAATCCCATACATGCTACTCTAGATTTTAGTAGAACCCCCATTTATTTCTAATGCGAGTTTACATTAAATGTTAATATGTCTATTTTATCCCTATATTAGCAATTATATGTTGACCTGGACCCCTAGAGTTTCCGACCGAGAAAATGTTCATTATTTCCACAAGAGAAGTGACCACAGAAAAGTATGCCGCAGCAATATGCTACAGGTTCCCTCTACATATCACGCTTTCAATCGCTCAGTTAAGGAAAATTCAATTTCTAAGTTCCAACAAGTAGGAAATAGAGTAAGGAGAGTCAAAAAGGGAAGGTAACTTGAAAGGCGCAAGGTATCTCACTTACCTTGGCGCACAGCCCAGGAACCAGACGTCATGATAAATAGTCACTGTAACCATTGCAATGTAAGCATGCACTAACAACAGCAGCAACAGAACTAAGCCTCGGGCCTAAGTTCTAAACAAATTAATAATAAAAACTGTCTTTGCAGACAAAGACTTGAAAAAGTTTATAAATTGCCTGACGTAACAGATATTAAAATTTTGACTTTTGAAGACATGATTATAAAACATTTAATATTTTAAAAAAATTCTTATCTTAGTTTTTTTCACAAAAATACCTTTAGTAAAAATATTTCATTATGAAATATCTGCATCGTTTTAAAAACACATGTGCATTTTACTTTCCATTAGAACCGTACAGTTAGGTTTGAGTATTCGGCTCTAAAAGGAGAATAAAATGTACTAAAAATCTTTGATAGCTGATAAAATAAATTTAGTATTAAGACTAAACAAAACGTGTTCGTTAACTTTAAGTTTTCGAAGTACCAAACATGAACGTGTTGTATAGCTCTCAAAAGATCACGATCAAGGTACAGATCTTTTCGAATTTAATAACTATATCACAGTCAAACGGCCTATGTTATATTCCGTTTCGCAATATTTTCAATATTAAAATATCAAAAATTAAATTCATCAAGTTAAATTTTTCAGATATCCGAGTAATTGAACTTCTTAAAAGCAGTTATTAAAATAAAAAAACACTGGTATAAAGCTAGTATCCATAATCTCTTAAAATATTATTGGAAATGCCATTTTTTCTAGAATTATTATTAAGAGCAAAATACTTGTTTAAATAATGTTCAAAAATATTTTCGCCAAATTAAATTTTGGTGAAAAAAACTAAGATAAGAATTTTTTTCAAATATTAAATGTTTTATAATCATGTCTTCAAAAGTCAAAATTTTAATATCTGTTACGTCAGGCAATTTATAAACTTATCTCTTACTTTTTCAAGTCTTTGTCTGCAAAGACAGTTTTTATTACCTCTCCGAGTGACGTATGTCACGGAGAGGTTCTAATTTCGACGTGTCTGTGTGTGTGTGTGTGTGCGTCTGTCTGTTGTTACACCCACGTGACCGCGTTCGCAGTTTGCAAATCGGAGCAAACGTGTTCTCAATTTCCGGAAATTTCGAAAATTGTATTACACTTACAGGCTATTACTCCATTGCCTGTCTAACATCACCAGCCTCTGGTCTTTGTCCATCCCACATGGACACTAGTCTGTACACATTGGCTTCTAATCACAATCATCTGCTGCTCTTTGTCCATCCCACATGGACACTAGTCTGAACACACTGGCTTCTAATCCCCACCCTCTTGTGGTCTTTGTCCATCCCACATGGACACCAGTCTGTACACACTGCCTTCTAATCACCACCGTCATCTGCTCTTTGTCCATCCCACATGGACACCAGTCTGTACACCTGGCTTCTAACACCACCATCTTCTGGTCTTTGTTTTTGTCCATCCCACATGGACACCAGTCTGTACACCTGGCTTCTAACACCACCATCTTCTGGTCTTTGTTTTTGTCCATCCCACATGGACACCAGTCTGTACACCAGGCTTCTACTCCATCATCATCGTTAAGGTTAAGACATACGCGGCGATCGGCCAGGGTTACGAGAAACGTCTGGCCTTCCAATGGCGGGGCTTCCACCAAAGGTTCACGCAATTGCGCTGTTCTTATCCATAGCTGCGATTCGACACCCTTATATACTACCTATTTGAGTAAGGCGACGCAACCGGCGTATGCTCCATTTCAAACGCCAATATTAGTCAAGTCTCTCAAGAATGTTTACTTAATCTTTTTCAAAACGATGTAACGCTCAATAAGGCGAACAACTATCGAAGAAAATATTTAATATTAATTATATTTATTTTAATATTTAATATAATCATGTCTCTAAACTCAAAATTAATACGGATAGGGTAAAACAGCAGTCTATGTGTTTGTCTAAATGTGTCCGTCCGTTGTTACACTAGTGCGCTGCGTTAGAAGTTCGTTTTTGTTTTGATGTGTAAAGAAATCCTTCAGAACCTTAATATTCCCGTTTTCCATAATATAAAATGAATATGTGGAAATATTTTTCGTAATTATGATGCATTTAGTACTCTTGTAGCTTTAAAGCTCTATTTCATTTTGATATTCCATAGAATTTTTTTAATATTATTATTTAAAATGGATGTTTATATATTACTTAAGCTATACTACATCTGTTTATAGCATAATCCTTCCTAACGTGAATACAAGCGCAACGCTACAATGTTGGTCAAATGAACTATTATTTTTCAATAGGCCTAGTGAACCAAAAAGTAAACGCTTGGGTTTGGCTTTCGTTTCTGTAATGCAGAGACATTAACGGTTCAGAGTGAGCCGAAAGTTAAATACACTATTAAGTAATTAGGCTTAGATTTTATAATGATGGTGGAAATCTGGGCCGCGTTCAGTAGAGCCCAGCGCTGTTAGCAGTGTCCTACATAACGGGATTTTGCTTTTGAATTTTGACGTCACGGTGCTTAGCGCCGAGCTAGCGCGGTCTTCAAAGAAAATAGTCGGCTTTTTGGATAACGTGACGTAAAACGTGTAGTTCTTAGCTTGGCGAAAAAACCATGGATGAATTATTACAAATAGCTCTATGGGACTATAGCTATTTAATTGGCGTGAAACCAGTTGATCACGCGAGAATTTTAAAAGATATGTTAGTTTCTTATTTTAATTATAAAAGTTGTTATCTATCTCTATAAATATGTTATCATACAATTTTTGTTAAGCCTTGGTACCTTGCACGCTTTATTGCGCTAGCGTCATTTATAAAACGCCGATGACCGGAGAAAAGCTATGACGACAGAGCTCACCGGTAAACATTTCCAAAATCCGCTGTCTTTTTTGGTGAGCTCTGCTGAACCATAGATAATAAACACCAGGATCAGAAGGTCGGGGCAGAGCTTGCCGCGCTTTGTACAATCGGCGTAGGTTCTACTTCCGGAAACCAGCGCATGCGTACAGCGTAGAATCATGGATAAATAATGCACGTGTTGAAAAACAAATTTCCCCACGTGCATTCTTTAAAGTTTTTAGGCCTATCGGTTATCATCTTATAGTATCATATGAGCATATCTTGGCACTATGGCTTTAACTGACTATAAACTACTTACTAGAAACAAAAGAAGGATAGCCCTTAAAGGTCAGGTTAATTTATAATGTTGTATTTTCAATAATTATTGAAAAACTTCCTAAGCCTCGGTTTAGATTAAGGGCCACACGGGTGCCACGGGGCGGAGCGAAAAACGAGCAGGCATACCTCGTCTGCGCAGAAGCGGAAGTCAACTGCAGAAGTTTGGCGTGCGGTCCCCCCGCACAAGCGCGGCAAAGAGAGATACACTACGGAAGGCATACCTTCCGATCCTTGTGTATATTATCTATGGCTGAACGCAGCCCAGACCAGTGAAAGGTCTGATCGTAATCGGATAATAGCTTCGTGTTTTCATGCTTTTTATGGTACGCATTTACTTTCAGTGTGTGTAGCCACAAATAAGCTTTGGTGTTATGTAACGTTAACAGTCATGTTGACAAACTAAGAAAATCGTTGAGGTGAAACGAGAGGATAGTGTTTATATGGCAACCCTGTTGTGAATATGGCTTTGAACATAGAGGGCATACAGTTGAGGAGTAGAAAACTGGGCCTTTACAAACACGTAAAGGTAGTATCCCTCCAAAGTTTTATCTCTTCATTTCCCGTTTCTCCCCCATCGGATGATTTTAATGTGTACAAGTATATCATTATTGGATTAAAATGTCGTCTGATTTACAGTTTATGTGCTATGCTTTGTATACTGCTTTAATATTTCATAAATTTTAACTTAAGAAACATTTCCATATCTGGGTAAATAAGTTTGTAAGTAGTCGTCTTGACTCGGAGAGGTAATATTTTGGTTTTCCCAACTTGTTATTTATTTACTTGGACGCAAAACTGAAAAACGGACTGCCGGACCTTTTTTTTGTTAACTTAAAAACTCTCTGAAGTTTATGATCATGTTTCTGGGTTTAGTTCGCACTTAGTTGTGTGGGATTTTTTTATCATGTTAATCTGTTTTATTGATCCATTTTATCGCGTGAGATTTTTCGACTTGAGTTTTCTCGGTAGATGGCCAACATGGGGTTATAAAACTGCATCGTTTGCCTTATTTTTTGCGCTCTTAGAGCAAAAACCCTAAAGCTCAGGTCTAATCCGAACGCGAGCCGCCGTGACTTCCATGTCAATGCGAAGGAAGAAAGAAAAAGATATTAATAAAGAATTGGCATCTCTTACAAATTCCCCATAGATCGTTTTATAATGGACGGTAGAGAGGTGTCAATACCCAATTCTTAAATACGCGTTTATATTATTAAAGTTGTTGCTTTTCCACGGGTCAAAGACCACCTGGAAATGTCAGGGGAGTTTTAAAATAGGCCTAAAAGATGAAGGGAGTTAGTTTAACTTCAAGATGTCATTAGAATATTTTCCTGGAAAATTCGAGGAACTTCATGGCATCGTATAATAAATTTTAAAAGTTGTATTATAATCCATAATCGATATTCTTTAAGATAAATTGAATAAATTCCATAAAAGTATCCTTAATCTCTTTTTACAATGGATCAACAACAATAGCCTGAACGGTATATACCCCTTTGAAGTCGATATTAAATTTAATAATCCAGAGGTTTAAAAATATAGGGACAAAGAGAGCCTCGCCAAATCGGCGCTGACGACAACTTCATTTGCATAACGGTCTGTCTATCTCTAGTCCTCACCCATCCCCCTTTTTTTTTCTTCTTCTTTTTTGATTATATTTTTTTTTTTTTTTTGGTGGCCGTCGCGTGGCGCTGTTCCTAGAGGAACTCGATGGCTTAGCTCGCGCCAAAACGTCGCGTTTCTGAAAACCTTCCCGTTTCCATAGTAACTAACCAATTTTCTCCACTGGCACCAACGCCGGGTCCGAACCCGGGGAAAACTCGACGTTGATTGGATGAAATGGGGATAAAAAAAAATTGGAAAGAACAATTTAAAGAAAAAAAAGAGAATAGATAGAAATAGGGATAGTCTCTTGTCCCATCTTCCACTAGATCACGTGATCTATAACCCTTTCTTTTGACTATAGGCGAGAAAAAGACAAATAGGATTATGGATGGATGAATGAATGAAAAAAAGTTTTTCCGAAGATAGTTTATGATAGTGCATCCCGGAGTCGCAAAGTTTTCGACTTTAGTCTCTTGGATGTCAAAAAGTTGAGTTAGGCCTAGTTTTTTAGTTGTGCATTTATTAGTTACCAATATAAGTGTTGTTGGGTAATTATTACCCATACCAAATTACTCTCTAATCAAATTCAATGGCATATTATTATTTTTAATGAATTCGTTCTTGATTAGGTTCAAGACTGAGTTGATTTAATAGTTTTAAATTCATATTTACTGCTAATAATTAGTGACGTAACAGACGTAATAGACAAATATTTAAATACCAATTTAATCTAATGAAATTCAATGGCAGTTTTTTGATGAATTCTTTCTGGATTAAGTTCAAGACTGAGTTGATTTAATAGTTTTAAATTAATAATTACTGCTAGTAATTAGTGATATAACGGGCAAATATTTAAATACCAATATAATATAATCAAATTCAACGACATATTATTTTTAATGAATTCTTTCTGGATTAAGTTCAAGACTGAGTTGATTTAATTCTTTTAAATTAATAATTACTGCTAGTAATTAGTGACGTAATAGGCAAATATTTAAATATCAAATTACGTTGGTCGCAAACAATGGTATTGTTCGTTTAATCGTATTATTACCAGCCCCCCTCGCAGCTTTTTGGCGCCAAAGGTACTTTAGCGCCTTTTTTCTTTGTTCGCGTAACAATACAATGTTGTAGCGGTTTGTCTCGGTCATGACTTGACCATGCAACTTTATTAATTATTTTATTTTTAATTACACTTATTTTTAAAGGTCTATGCCGTAATCTAATTGAGATGCAATCGGTAGTCTGAGATATATCAGGTCAAAGTTCGTCATTTATAAAACGCCGATGACCGGAGAAAAGCTATGACGACAGAGCTCACCGGTAAACATTTCCAAAATCCGCTGTCTTTTTTGGTGAGCTCTGCTGAACCATAGATAATAAACACCAGGATCAGAAGGTCGGGGCAGAGCTTGCCGCGCTTTGTACAATCGGCGTAGGTTCTACTTCCGGAAACCAGCGCATGCGTACAGCGTAGAATCATGGATAAATAATGCACGTGTTGAAAAACAAATTTCCCCACGTGCATTCTTTAAAGTTTTTAGGCCTATCGGTTATCATCTTATAGTATCATATGAGCATATCTTGGCACTATGGCTTTAACTGACTATAAACTACTTACTAGAAACAAAAGAAGGATAGCCCTTAAAGGTCAGGTTAATTTATAATGTTGTATTTTCAATAATTATTGAAAAACTTCCTAAGCCTCGGTTTAGATTAAGGGCCACACGGGTGCCACGGGGCGGAGCGAAAAACGAGCAGGCATACCTCGTCTGCGCAGAAGCGGAAGTCAACTGCAGAAGTTTGGCGTGCGGTCCCCCCGCACAAGCGCGGCAAAGAGAGATACACTACGGAAGGCATACCTTCCGATCCTTGTGTATATTATCTATGGCTGAACGCAGCCCAGACCAGTGAAAGGTCTGATCGTAATCGGATAATAGCTTCGTGTTTTCATGCTTTTTATGGTACGCATTTACTTTCAGTGTGTGTAGCCACAAATAAGCTTTGGTGTTATGTAACGTTAACAGTCATGTTGACAAACTAAGAAAATCGTTGAGGTGAAACGAGAGGATAGTGTTTATATGGCAACCCTGTTGTGAATATGGCTTTGAACATAGAGGGCATACAGTTGAGGAGTAGAAAACTGGGCCTTTACAAACACGTAAAGGTAGTATCCCTCCAAAGTTTTATCTCTTCATTTCCCGTTTCTCCCCCATCGGATGATTTTAATGTGTACAAGTATATCATTATTGGATTAAAATGTCGTCTGATTTACAGTTTATGTGCTATGCTTTGTATACTGCTTTAATATTTCATAAATTTTAACTTAAGAAACATTTCCATATCTGGGTAAATAAGTTTGTAAGTAGTCGTCTTGACTCGGAGAGGTAATATTTTGGTTTTCCCAACTTGTTAATATCTGGAACTTCAGTCTTAATATTAATTAAAGTTGTTTAGAACTAACGTTTTAAACCTTGACTGGTTGACATGACAATCAACGCCCAGTCCAACTCAAATAGCTTTCCCTTCGTTTCCACAGTGGAAAGTTACCATGGATCGCTAACCTAGTTCAATTACCCTTGATCGCTAACCTAGTTCAATTACCCTTGATCGCTAATCTAGTTCAATTTCCCTTGATCGCTAACCTAGTTCAATTACCCTTGGTCGCTAACCTAGTTCAATTAACCTTGATCGCTAACCTAGTTCAATTACCCTTGGTCGCTAACCTAGTTCAATTAACCTTGATCGCTAACCTAGTTCAATTAACCTTGATCGCTAACCTAGTTCAATTAACCTTGATCGCTAACCTAGTTCAATCACCCTTGATCGCTAGCCTAGTACAATTACCCTTGATCGCTAACCTAGTTCAATCACCCTTGATCGCTAACCTAGTTCAATCACCCTTGATCGCTAACCTAGTTCAATCACCCTTGATCGCTAGCCTAGTACAATTACCCTTGATCGCTAACCTAGTTCAATCACCCTTGATCGCTAACCTTGTTTAATCAACCTTGATCGCTAACCTAGTTCAATCACCCTTGATCGCTAACCTAGTTCAATTAACCCTGATCGCAAACCTAGTTCAATTAACTTTGATCGCAAGCCTAGTTCAATTAACCTTGATCGCTAACCTAGTTCAATTAACCTTAATCGGTACCCTAGTTCAATTAACCTTAATCGCTACCCTAGTTCAATCACCCTTGATCGCTACCCTAGTTCAATCACCCTTGATCGCTACCCTAGTTCAATCACCCTTGATCGCTATCCTAGTTCAATCACCCTTGATCGCTATCCTAGTTCAATCACCCTTGATCGCTAACCTAGTTCAATCACCCTTGATCGCTAACCTAGTTCAATCACCCTTGATCGCTAACCTAGTTCAATCAACCTTGATCGCTAACCTAGTTCAATCACCCTTGATCGCTAACCTAGTTCAACTAACCTTGATCGCAAGCCTAGTTCAATTAACTTTGATCGCAAGCCTTGTTCAATTAACCTTGATCGCTAACCTAGTTCAATTAACCTTGATCGCTAACCTAGTTCAATTAACCTTGATCGCTAACCTAGTTCAATTAACCTTGATCGCTACCCTAGTTCAATTAACCTTGATCGCTACCCTAGTTCAATCACCCTTGATCGCTATCCTAGTTCAATCACCCTTGATCGCAAGCCTTGTTCAATTAACCTTGATCGCTAACCTAGTTCAATTAACCTTGATCGCTTACCTAGTTCAATTAACCTTGATCGCTACCCTAGTTCAATCACCCTTGATCGCTATCCTAGTTCAATCACCCTTGATTGCTAAACTAGTTCAATTAACCTTGATCGCTAAACTAGTTCAATTAACCTTGATCGCTAACCTAGTTCAATTACCCTTGATCGCTAACCTAGTTCAATTACCCTTGATCGCTAATCTAGTTCAATTTCCCTTGATCGCTAACCTAGTTCAATTACCCTTGGTCGCTAACCTAGTTCAATTAACCTTGATCGCTAACCTAGTTCAATTACCCTTGGTCGCTAACCTAGTTCAATTAACCTTGATCGCTAACCTAGTTCAATTAACCTTGATCGCTAACCTAGTTCAATCACCCTTGATCGCTTACCTAGTTCAATTAACCTTGATCGCTACCCTAGTTCAATCACCCTTGATCGCTATCCTAGTTCAATCACCCTTGATTGCTAAACTAGTTCAATTAACCTTGATCGCTAAACTAGTTCAATTAACCTTGATCGCTAACCTAGTTCAATTACCCTTGATCGCTAACCTAGTTCAATTACCCTTGATCGCTAATCTAGTTCAATTTCCCTTGATCGCTAACCTAGTTCAATTACCCTTGGTCGCTAACCTAGTTCAATTAACCTTGATCGCTAACCTAGTTCAATTACCCTTGGTCGCTAACCTAGTTCAATTAACCTTGATCGCTAACCTAGTTCAATTAACCTTGATCGCTAACCTAGTTCAATCACCCTTGATCACTAGCCTAGTACAATTACCCTTGATCGCTAACCTAGTTCAATCACCCTTGATCGCTAACCTAGTTCAATCACCCTTGATCGCTAACCTTGTTTAATCAACCTTGATCGCTAACCTAGTTCAATCACCCTTGATCGCTAACCTAGTTCAATTAACCCTGATTTCAAACCTAGTTCAATTAACTTTGATCGCAAGCCTAGTTCAATTAACCTTGATCGCTAACCTAGTTCAATTAACCTTAATCGGTACCCTAGTTCAATTAACCTTAATCGCTACCCTAGTTCAATCACCCTTGATCGCTACCCTAGTTCAATCACCCTTGATCGCTATCCTAGTTCAATCACCCTTGATCGCTATCCTAGTTCAATCACCCTTGATCGCTAACCTAGTTCAATCACCCTTGATCGCTAACCTAGTTCAATCAACCTTGATCGCTAACCTAGTTCAATCACCCTTGATCGCTACCCTAGTTCAATTAACCTTGATCGCAAGCCTAGTTCAATTAACTTTGATCGCAAGCCTTGTTCAATTAACCTTGATCGCTAACCTAGTTCAATTAACCTTGATCGCTAACCTACTTCAATTAACCTTGATCGCTACCCTAGTTCAATCACCCTTGATCGCTATCCTAGTTCAATCACCCTTGATCGCTATCCTAGTTCAATCACCCTTGATCGCTAACCTAGTTCAATCACCCTTGATCGCTAACCTAGTTCAATCAACCTTGATCGCTAACCTAGTTCAATCACCCTTGATCGCTAACCTAGTTCAATTAACCTTGATCGCAAGCCTAGTTCAATTAACTTTGATCGCAAGCCTTGTTCAATTAACCTTGATCGCTAACCTAGTTCAATTAACCTTGATCGCTAACCTAGTTCAATTAACCTTGATCGCTACCCTAGTTCAATCACCCTTGATCGCTATCCTAGTTCAATCACCCTTGATCGCAAGCCTTGTTCAATTAACCTTGATCGCTAACCTAGTTCAATTAACCTTGATCGCTAACCTAGTTCAATTAACCTTGATCGCTACCCTAGTTCAATCACCCTTGATTGATTAAGAGTTAAATACACTCTTAATTAATCAGGTTAAGATTTTATAATTGAAGATAAGATCATGGTGGCAATTAGATTAGTAGGGCTAAGCTACAGAGTTTTTATTGTCTTTATACTGCGCACTGAGTATCAGTGCGTCTAGCTACAATTTAGCTTTGGTATTATTTAACGTTAACACTCATGTTGGCAAACTAAGTATATTGTTGAGGTGAGGTGAGACGAGACGATAGTGTTTACACTGCAAACCAGTTGCGAATGTAGCTATCAGAATAAAGAGTAAACAGCTGAAGCGTAGGCTTCATTTCCTGTTCTTTTTGCCATTGACTGATTTCCATGTGTCCAAGATTTATCCTTATTGGATGTAAAATGTCGTCTGCTTTACTGTATATTCGCTATGCTTGGAATACTGCTTCAATATTTCGTAAATTTTTACTTCAAAAAAGAGAAATAATTCCATATCTAGGTAAATAACTTTGTACTAGTAGACCTCTTGACTCGGAGAGGTAATATTTTGGTTTTCCCAACTTGTTTCCTCTCCGAGTGACGTATGTCACGGAGAGGTTCTAATTTTGACGTGTCTGTCTGTGTGTCTGTCTGTTGTTCGCAGTTTTCAAATCGGAGCAAACGTTTTCCCAAATTCCGGACCGCATTTACAGTTCCCGGAAATTTGGAAAATTGTATTCCACTTACCATAGCTATTATCCATTACCTGTCTAACACCACCATCCTCTGGCCATTTGTCCATCTCATATGGACACCAGTCTTTACCCACTGGCTTCTATAGTCCACCATCATTTTGGCTCCTTTTCCTTGCCACATGGATACCAGTCTGTACACACTGGCTTCTACACACCACTATCTTCTGGTCTTTGTCCATCCCACATGGAACACCAGTCTGTAAGCACTGGCTTCTAATCCCCACCATCTTCTAGTCTTTGTCCATCCCACCCACATGGACACCAGTCTGTACACACTGGTTTCTACACACCACCATCTTCTGGTCATTGTTTTTGTCCATCCCACATGGACACCAGTCTGCACATCTGGCTTCTACTCCATCATCATCCTTAAGGTTAAGACATACGCGGCGATCGGCCAGGGTTACGAGAAACGTCCGGCCTCCCTAAGGTGGGGCTTCCACCAAAGGTTCACGCAATTGCGCTGTACTTATCCATAGCTGCGATTCGAAACCCTAATATGCTACCTATTTTAGTAAGGCGAAGCAACCGGCGTATGCTTCATTTCAAACGCCAATATTAGTCAAGTCTCTCAAGAATGTTTAATTGTTCTTTTTTAAAACGATGTAACGTTCAACAAGGCGAATAACTAACGAAGAAAATATTAAATATTAATTATATTTATTTTAATATTTAAGATAATCTTGTTTCTCAATTCAAAATTAATACGGAAAGAGTTAAAAAGCAGTCTATGTTATTGTCTGTGTGTCCGTCCGTTATTACACTAGTGCCGCAGTGCGCTGCGTTAGAAGTTCGTTTTGTTTTGATGTGTAAAGAAATCCTACAGAACCATAATATTCCCTTTATCCTTAATATAAAGTGAATATGATGAAACATTTTTCGAAATTATGATGCATTTAGTGCTTTTGTAGCTTTAAAACTCTATTTCATTTTGATATTCCAAAGATTTTTTTTAATATCATTATTTGAAATGGCTGTTTATATATTACTTAAGCTATACTACAGCTGTATATAGAATAATCCTTGGTTTAGTAATATCATGAAGAAAGCTAAGATCTAGACTTCGGCGGGTATATCTAGTATTACTTGCAATAAGCATAGTGAACTATAGAGTAAATAATTGAGGCCTGAGGTGAAGAAAACTTTGGGTTTTGAGTTTCGTGTTTGAAACGAAGAGACATCAACGGTTCAGAGTGAGCCGAAAATTAAATACACTCTTAAATAATCAGGTTAAGATTTTATAATAGAAGAAAAGATCATGGTGGCAGTTAGATTAGTAGGGCTAAGCTACAGAGTTTTTATTCTCTTTATGGTGCGCATTGACTATCAGTGCGTCTAGCTACAATTTAGCTTTGGTATTATTTAACGTAAACACTCATGTTGGCAAACTAAGAATATTGTTGAGGTGAGACGAGACGATAGTGTTTACACTGCTAACCAGTTGTGAATGTAGCTATCAGAATATAGGGTAAACAGCGTAGACTTCATTTGACTGTTCTTTTTGCCATTAACTGATTTCCATGTGTCCAAGATTTATCCTTATTGGATGTAAAATGTCGTCTGCTTTACTGTATATTCGCTATGTTTGGAATACTGCTTCAATATTTCGTAAATTTTTACTTCAAAAAAGAGAAATAATTCCATATCTAGGTAAATAACTTTGTAGTAGTAGACCTCTTGACTCGGAGAGGTAATATTTTGGTTTTCCCAACTTGTTCCTAGTTATATTCAATCGTGGTTTACATATTAACATTAAATATATTGTATATAGAATTCTGTAAGGGCACTTGATTTAATAAGGAATGCCAATTAAGCGTGTGAAGACACATCATTAAAGAAAATAAGTGGTTTCTTTCTCTCTTAACCAATGCGAGGCTTGTTGTAGGTAACTAGGCTTAAACTATTTCTCCTTAGCACGGATGGAAAATGTCTTGATGTGATTTATTATTGTCCCTTAAAACTAACAAAGGTTTAAGAGAACCAAATTTTTTGACATAGGGGTGAATTTTTGGGCTAAACCTTACCGAAAATAGAAGGTTCAATATAAGCAGAAGGGGATAATAGAAGAAGGATGCCACTCTGTATCATCTTAATGCATTAGTTATGTAACGTCATTCTTCCCAGGCTCACCATTTTTGTTTGCTCTTCCCCTCATCAAACTACAGATGGGCATCGCACTGTAAGGTGAACTCTATAACTGTTTGGTACTAAATCCTCAGCAATCAACTCTCTAACCTCGTCTAGAGGTGAGACAAAAATCCGCAAGTGCGTCTTGCCAAATAGTTTAACTCAAATGACTAATGATGAGGGAACTATTTATCGCATATGTGATTCGGTTTAGTAACCTTGCTCCAAATCTTCCGACGTTGGGAAAAATGACGTTACACTTACCCCGCTTTGTGGTACACTTCTCTCGAAGAGAAGTATTATATACTTCTGATATAAGTTAATGCGTGGTTCAAATGACGATATACGTGGGTAACAACAGGTTAAAAGTCTACCAAATTGATCCACTAACAATTAGTCTGAAACAGGTTATAGTAGGGTCTAAAAGTACGTCAAGGTTGGAACATGGGTTATAACTCCGTTATGCGTATGTTAGTAATGAGATAATGACTCCACTAGGGTTAAAACTCGGTTATCCATATGTTTGTAATAATAATAATAATAATAATAATAATAATAATGTAAGCTTTGCCTATGAAGGGATTTCCACACTAAGTCTGTGGCTTGTTTACAGGTGGGTCCCTTTACAATGCATAGAGTGGTGGTGGCTAGCCCCTATGCCACAACTAACCGACAGCGTCCTATACTAACTATTCCAGCAGGCTTTAATCGGGTTGTGCTGGGGTGATTATTGAGTGGTGTGGGGGTCAGAATGTAGTTGTAAGAGTGTTATTATCGGTTCGGCGTGGGTTAATATCGAGATAGGCATAACAAACTAATCGATAACTATTACGTTTTCTAGAGGTTACTATCATGCTGTGTTTGAGACCGTCTTGGCTAATTATATGATTGTTACTCTATGGTGGTACAGGGATTATGTTAGGTAATAGGTCTAGTTGCGCGTGTGATTCGTCGTGGGCTATTGTGTGAAACACAGCTTTATCAAGTGGTTCAGGAAAGGTTTACTTATGAGCCATTCCAGTAAGGGAAACCTGAAAATGAGGCTGAATTTTCCAACGTTTAACTCAATAAACAATAAAGAAATAAGCACAATTAAGAGCCATCTGGTGACAAATCGTTTGATTGGATATCTTAATAATCCCTAATCCTTTGTCAAAATCGAACAAACGTAGTTTCGCTGAAAGTAAATCATCTTACACTTGTTTAGCGCTGATTATATTAAAATTCTAATCAGATCATAAATAGTAACTGTAATAATTGAGGCGTTCACGCTTTACTGATTTTGCCATTATAATATTTAAAGCCTTTCTCTGTGCCAGTTCAGCTCATTAACGAGCAAACCAATCAGATTATCTTAAGTTATATCCCAGCATGCTCTGTCGATCCTCAAAAGACTGTTGAGAAATTCGAAATATTTTCTATTTTGGGCCGATGCCTTAATCTTTTCGATTGGCATCAGCAGTAGTTTTGAAATAAAATCAGATTCGCTACTTTCGCCAACATGTGTCGAGTAGATTTCATTCTTGTATGTTAAGCCATCGAAGCAGTTCATTGCATTGCCGTATAATCTACATTCATTAAGAGATCTAAGCGCAACGTCTAGGCTCCTCTGTGACAATCAATCAGCCATCCATTTTGCAAAGAATGTGGTCGAAAACCAACGATCAAAACATATAGACTTACGGTATCACTTCATACGGGATATATTGGAACAGAAAATGTTTAGTATAACATATGTGAATACAAAAGATAATCTAGCGTATACAGTGTGGAAAAGATCAGAGTGCCCACATTTTTCGGACATTTTATGAAAAAAAAAAACTCGAGATCAATGAGGAAATTAATTGTAGTACATTTTCCAGACTCATGGAAATTTAATTAAAGAATTCTCTGGCATCCACTAAACAAATTGTTCATGTAGTTTCAAATTATCACAAAAATGAGAATTTGTAAGAAATCAATACAATAATGTTAATGAAAAATTAGATTTTGTGAGATATCATAAATTTTGCAAGATTAATCCTGTGACAAACAGGAAATTAATGTCCTTTAGCGCAAATGTTCGATGTGTCTACCATCTTGATGTAGACATTCTTCAAGTCTACTGGCCATTGATTCGCGGGCGTGGCGAAGCATTCCTGGGGTGATGTTGGCAATGGCGATTCTTATTCTGGCTTTAAGGTCGTTGGGTGAATCTGTTTCAGTTGCGTATACCTTTCCCTTGAGGAAGAAATCTAACGGAGTTAGGTCAGGAGACCTTGGAGGCCAGGGCGTTGGTCCACCCCTACCAATCCATCGGTTAGGAAACTCCTTATTCAGCCACTCTCTTACGGGTACGGCGAAGTGCGGTGGCTCCATCCTGTTGAAACCACATATCCCTCACTACTGCCAAGGGTAAATTATTAATGGCATCAGTAAATTCTTGACGCAAAAACTTCAATTAACGTTGCCCGGTGATGTTCTCGTCAAAAAAGAATGGCCCAATGATTCTGTCGCCAATGATGCCAACCCACACATTGGTTTTCAAACGCACCTGATAATAATGCTCCCGAAGCCAGTGAGGATTTTGCTGCGACCAATAGTGAAGGTTATGTCGGTTGACTGATCCATCTTGATGGAATGTAGCTTCGTCAGAGAACATAACCTTGCTAAGGAAACCTGGCATTTGTTCATCGAGGAACCGCATTTGCATACAAAAGTCCTGACGCCTAAGATAGTCATCCCCTTTTAACGCTTGGTGTAGGTGATTTCTAAAAGGATGAATCGGTTCCGATGCAAAATGGACAGATATGTATGATGGCTAATGCCACACTCGTCTCGTACCGCTCTACTGCTTTTGTGAAGGTCGACTTCGAACCTTGCCACAATGTCCATCTCTCGGGCTTTGTTTCCAACTATCCGGTCAACCCTACACTGTTAGAAAAATGAGTCCAATGACTGTCCAAATTTGCACAAAGTAATCCAAATTTGGATGGCAAGTGATGTAAAGGTCCAAAAATGGTAGTTTTAATCCAAAAATGGATGCTTTCGATTCTTGGTGCTAAAACTATCCAAATTTGCACAAATAGTCCAAATTTGGATGGGAAGTGATGTAAAGGTCCAAAAATGGTAGCTTTAATCCAAAAATGCATGTCTTCGATTCTTGGTGCGAAACCCATCCATATCTCAACATAAACACCCTAGACTCGAACAAAGAGGGGTTAATGTATATAAAAGGGTTAAGGTAAAAAAAGGGAGAGCGAAATCATATTTGAGGATCTCCTACATAAATATTTACCTATTTCTCATCAATCATTTCTCTTTATTGATAAGCAACTGCAGAAGTTAAAACAAAACACAGACAAGAAAGCCTTCCCCCAGAGAGGTAAAAAAATACTGCCCTACAATATTTCAGAGAGTCACGCTTGAAACATCTTTTGGTCATTTACCTCAAAACGACTTCTTTATTCCGTTTTTATTAACTAACGATATCAATACTAGTCATACATTAACTTTGGAAAGAGCTTCATGTCTTAATTACTCGCTTTATATAAACTATGAAATGTATCCAGTGACCCAATCTTCCTTACTCGTCCCATATAAACTTTGACTACAGATTTTTTGGTTAAGATAGGTTTTTCTCAAATATTTTATTAAAATTATTCGATATTATTTATTTTTATCGAGAGTTACTTATCATACTTTTAGTTGTATCGTTTTAAGAGAGGTTTTCCCTATTATCATTTGAACCTAGCTATTATTGACGTTTGACTCCTAGAATACGCCTCTTTCGCGAGTGTCTGAAAGACCAGAAAATGGTGTAGTTAGATTGGGGACGACAGAAAAGAGAATGGTGGTCAGTGTACCTTCCAATATTCCACAATTCCGCTAACTGTGAATTTTGAACACATGAACTGTGAAATTGAGAACACTTTTGTTCAGATTAGGAATCTGCGAAAGCAATCTCTTGGGGTGTAACGACAGACAGGCAAACACAAAGACAGATGGATACGACGAGAACAGAACCTCTCCATAGCATACATCACTCGGTGAAGTAAAGAATCTAGCATCCATATTGACTTCATATGAGCCAATTATTTTTCGACATTTGTCCAGTGTTGGTTAGGTATTACACCAATATGGGCTCGATATTACTGCAATATGGGCTCGATGTTACTCCAATATGGGCTCGATGTTAGCCCAATATGAGCTTGATATTAGTCCAATATCGTTTAGAAATTTGTCCAATCTTGTCTTGAATTTAGTCCAATATTGGCTTGATATTTGTCCAATATTGGCTTGAATTTAGTCCCAAATTGGCTTGATATTAGTCAAAAATTGGCTTGATATTAGTCCAATATTGGCTTGATATTAGTCCAATATAAGCTTGATATTAGTCCAATATTGGCTTGATATTAGTCCAATATAAGCTTGATATTAGTCCAATATTGGCTTGAAATTAGTCCAATATTGGGAGGATACTAGAATATTTTTGCCCACTTGCGTAAAAATTGGATGACATCCTGACCATTTCTGGGTAATAATTGATCCCTTAATAGATGATTCTGGATCCAATTTTGGATGAGACTCCAAATCTGGCTTATCATTTGACCGTCCCTTTTTGGACGCAAATTACGTTATCCAAAAATAGACGAAAAACTGTGCTGTCTCAGAGTCAGCCGTTTGGATCCATTTACATCCAATTTTGGACAACATTTTTTAACAGTGTACGTTTTTTGAACCGTAAAGCTACCTTCTGCTAGTAGGTTAGCTTCTAGCTTACCAAAAGTCCTTCGAGCAGGTGGCCTTCGGTTCGGAAAGCGTTCGGTGTACAAAATAACTGTCAGGCGAGAATTTCCTCGGCATTCACCCATAACGTAAATCATATCGAACTTTTCGCGATTAGTAAAACGCGCCATCATAACGAAGTACCAAGCTAATTTAATTCGTAGGTGGGGCACACTTCCGAAGTAAACTACCGTGAGATAACCTCGTATTTACGGCCTAGAGGCCACAAACCTAAAAAATAACCCTTAATGCACATTGACCCTTGTTAACAGCCGCAATAGTTCTGCCTTTCATGGCAGTAGGTGTTTTTTGTTGTCGTTAGAAGGACATTAATTTCCTGTTTGTTGCAGGATTAATCTTGCAACATTTATGATAAAAAGCAAATTTTTCATTAACATTATTGTATTGATTTATTAAAATTTCGCATTTTTGTGATTATTTGAAACTACATGAACGATTTGTTTAGTGGATGCCAGAGAATTCTTTAACCGATTCCATCCTTTTAGAAATCACCTACACCAAGCGTTAAAAGGGGATGACTATCTTAGGCGTCAGGACTTTTGTATGCAAATGCGGTTCCTCGATGAACAAATGCCAGGTTTCCTTAGCAAGGTTATGTTCTCTGACGAAGCTACATTCCATCAAGATGGATCAGTCAACCGACATAACCTTCACTATTGGTCGCAGCAAAATCCTCACTGGCTTCGGGAGCATTATTATCAGGTGCGTTTGAAAACCAATGTGTGGGTTGGCATCATTGGCGACAGAATCATTGGGCCATTCTTTTTTGACGAGAACATCACCGGGCAACGTTAATTGAAGTTTTTGCGTCAAGAATTTACTGATGCCATTAATAATTTACCCTTGGCAGTAGTGAGGGATATGTGGTTTCAACAGGATGGAGCCACCGCACTTCGCCGTACCCGTAAGAGAGTGGCTGAATAAGGAGTTTCCTAACCGATGGATTGGTAGGGGTGGACCAACGCCCTGGCCTCCAAGGTCTCCTGACCTAACTCCGTTAGATTTCTTCCTCAAGGGAAAGGTATACGCAACTGAAACAGATTCACCCAACGACCTTAAAGCCAGAATAAGAATCGCCATTGCCAACATCACCCCAGGAATGCTTCGCCACGCCCGCGAATCAATGGCCAGTAGACTTGAAGAATGTCTACATCAAGATGGTAGACACATCGAACATTTGCGCTAAAGGACATTAATTTCCTGTTTGTCACAGGATTAATCTTGCAAAATTTATGATATCTCACAAAATCTAATTTTTCATTAACATTATTGTATTGATTTCTTACAAATTCTCATTTTTGTGATAATTTGAAACTACATGAACAATTTGTTTAGTGGATGCCAGAGAATTCTTTAATTAAATTTCCATGAGTCTGGAAAATGTACTACAATTAATTTCCTCATTGATCTCGAGTTTTTTTTTTTCATAAAATGTCCGAAAAATGTGGGCACTCTGATCTTTTCCACACTGTATACGCTAGATTATCTTTTGTATTCACATATGTTATACTAAACATTTTCTGTTCCAATATATCCCGTATGAAGTGATACCGTAAGTCTATATGTTTTGATCGTTGGTTTTCGACCACATTCTTTGCAAAATGGATGGCTGATTGATTGTCACAGAGGAGCCTAGACGTTGCGCTTAGATCTCTTAATGAATGTAGATTATACGGCAATGCAATGAACTGCTTCGATGGCTTAACATACAAGAATGAAATCTACTCGACACATGTTGGCGAAAGTAGCGAATCTGATTTTATTTCAAAACTACTGCTGATGCCAATCGAAAAGATTAAGGCATCGGCCCAAAATAGAAAATATTTCGAATTTCTCAACAGTCTTTTGAGGATCGACAGAGCATGCTGGGATATAACTTAAGATAATCTGATTGGTTTGCTCGTTAATGAGCTGAACTGGCACAGAGAAAGGCTTTAAATATTATAATGGCAAAATCAGTAAAGCGTGAACGCCTCAATTATTACAGTTACTATTTATGATCTGATTAGAATTTTAATATAATCAGCGCTAAACAAGTGTAAGATGATTTACTTTCAGCGAAACTACGTTTGTTCGATTTTGACAAAGGATTAGGGATTATTAAGATATCCAATCAAACGATTTGTCACCAGATGGCTCTTAATTGTGCTTATTTCTTTATTGTTTATTGAGTTAAACGTTGGAAAATTCAGCCTCATTTTCAGGTTTCCCTTACTGGAATGGCTCATAAGTAAACCTTTCCTGAACCACTTGATAAAGCTGTGTTTCACACAATAGCCCACGACGAATCACACGCGCAACTAGACCTATTACCTAACATAATCCCTGTACCACCATAGAGTAACAATCATATAATTAGCCAAGACGGTCTCAAACACAGCATGATAGTAACCTCTAGAAAACGTAATAGTTATCGATTAGTTTGTTATGCCTATCTCGATATTAACCCACGCCGAACCGATAATAACACTCTTACAACTACATTCTGACCCCCACACCACTCAATAGTCACCCCAGCACAACCCGATTAAAGCCTGCTGGAATAGTTAGTATAGGACGCTGTCGGTTAGTTGTGGCATAGGGGCTAGCCACCACCACTCTATGCATTGTAAAGGGACCCACCTGTAAACAAGCCACAGACTTAGTGTGGAAATCCCTTCATAGGCAAAGCTTACATTATTATTATTATTATTATTATTATTATTATTACAAACATATGGATAACCGAGTTTTAACCCTAGTGGAGTCATTATCTCATTACTAACATACGCATAACGGAGTTATAACCCATGTTCCAACCTTGACGTACTTTTAGACCCTACTATAACCTGTTTCAGACTAATTGTTAGTGGATCAATTTGGTAGACTTTTAACCTGTTGTTACCCACGTATATCGTCATTTGAACCACGCATTAACTTATATCAGAAGTATATAATACTTCTCTTCGAGAGAAGTGTACCACAAAGCGGGGTAAGTGTAACGTCATTTTTCCCAACGTCGGAAGATTTGGAGCAAGGTTACTAAACCGAATCACATATGCGATAAATAGTTCCCTCATCATTAGTCATTTGAGTTAAACTATTTGGCAAGACGCACTTGCGGATTTTTGTCTCACCTCTAGACGAGGTTAGAGAGTTGATTGCTGAGGATTTAGTACCAAACAGTTATAGAGTTCACCTTACAGTGCGATGCCCATCTGTAGTTTGATGAGGGGAAGAGCAAACAAAAATGGTGAGCCTGGGAAGAATGACGTTACATAACTAATGCATTAAGATGATACAGAGTGGCATCCTTCTTCTATTATCCCCTTCTGCTTATATTGAACCTTCTATTTTCGGTAAGGTTTAGCCCAAAAATTCACCCCTATGTCAAAAAATTTGGTTCTCTTAAACCTTTGTTAGTTTTAAGGGACAATAATAAATCACATCAAGACATTTTCCATCCGTGCTAAGGAGAAATAGTTTAAGCCTAGTTACCTACAACAAGCCTCGCATTGGTTAAGAGAGAAAGAAACCACTTATTTTCTTTAATGATGTGTCTTCACACGCTTAATTGGCATTCCTTATTAAATCAAGTGCCCTTACAGAATTCTATATACAATATATTTAATGTTAATATGTAAACCACGATTGAATATAACTAGGAACAAGTTGGGAAAACCAAAATATTACCTCTCCGAGTCAAGAGGTCTACTACTACAAAGTTATTTACCTAGATATGGAATTATTTCTCTTTTTTGAAGTAAAAATTTACGAAATATTGAAGCAGTATTCCAAACATAGCGAATATACAGTAAAGCAGACGACATTTTACATCCAATAAGGATAAATCTTGGACACATGGAAATCAGTTAATGGCAAAAAGAACAGTCAAATGAAGTCTACGCTGTTTACCCTATATTCTGATAGCTACATTCACAACTGGTTAGCAGTGTAAACACTATCGTCTCGTCTCACCTCAACAATATTCTTAGTTTGCCAACATGAGTGTTTACGTTAAATAATACCAAAGCTAAATTGTAGCTAGACGCACTGATAGTCAATGCGCACCATAAAGAGAATAAAAACTCTGTAGCTTAGCCCTACTAATCTAACTGCCACCATGATCTTTTCTTCTATTATAAAATCTTAACCTGATTATTTAAGAGTGTATTTAATTTTCGGCTCACTCTGAACCGTTGATGTCTCTTCGTTTCAAACACGAAACTCAAAACCCAAAGTTTTCTTCACCTCAGGCCTCAATTATTTACTCTATAGTTCACTATGCTTATTGCAAGTAATACTAGATATACCCGCCGAAGTCTAGATCTTAGCTTTCTTCATGATATTACTAAACCAAGGATTATTCTATATACAGCTGTAGTATAGCTTAAGTAATATATAAACAGCCATTTCAAATAATGATATTAAAAAAAATCTTTGGAATATCAAAATGAAATAGAGTTTTAAAGCTACAAAAGCACTAAATGCATCATAATTTCGAAAAATGTTTCATCATATTCACTTTATATTAAGGATAAAGGGAATATTATGGTTCTGTAGGATTTCTTTACACATCAAAACAAAACGAACTTCTAACGCTGCGCACTGCGGCACTAGTGTAATAACGGACGGACACACAGACAATAACATAGACTGCTTTTTAACTCTTTCCGTATTAATTTTGAATTGAGAAACAAGATTATCTTAAATATTAAAATAAATATAATTAATATTTAATATTTTCTTCGTTAGTTATTCGCCTTGTTGAACGTTACATCGTTTTAAAAAAGAACAATTAAACATTCTTGAGAGACTTGACTAATATTGGCGTTTGAAATGAAGCATACGCCGGTTGCTTCGCCTTACTAAAATAGGTAGCATATTAGGGTTTCGAATCGCAGCTATGGATAAGTACAGCGCAATTGCGTGAACCTTTGGTGGAAGCCCCACCTTAGGGAGGCCGGACGTTTCTCGTAACCCTGGCCGATCGCCGCGTATGTCTTAACCTTAAGGATGATGATGGAGTAGAAGCCAGATGTGCAGACTGGTGTCCATGTGGGATGGACAAAAACAATGACCAGAAGATGGTGGTGTGTAGAAACCAGTGTGTACAGACTGGTGTCCATGTGGGTGGGATGGACAAAGACTAGAAGATGGTGGGGATTAGAAGCCAGTGCTTACAGACTGGTGTTCCATGTGGGATGGACAAAGACCAGAAGATAGTGGTGTGTAGAAGCCAGTGTGTACAGACTGGTATCCATGTGGCAAGGAAAAGGAGCCAAAATGATGGTGGACTATAGAAGCCAGTGGGTAAAGACTGGTGTCCATATGAGATGGACAAATGGCCAGAGGATGGTGGTGTTAGACAGGTAATGGATAATAGCTATGGTAAGTGGAATACAATTTTCCAAATTTCCGGGAACTGTAAATGCGGTCCGGAATTTGGGAAAACGTTTGCTCCGATTTGAAAACTGCGAACAACAGACAGACACACAGACAGACACGTCAAAATTAGAACCTCTCCGTGACATACGTCACTCGGAGAGGAAACAAGTTGGGAAAACCAAAATATTACCTCTCCGAGTCAAGAGGTCTACTAGTACAAAGTTATTTACCTAGATATGGAATTATTTCTCTTTTTTGAAGTAAAAATTTACGAAATATTGAAGCAGTATTCCAAGCATAGCGAATATACAGTAAAGCAGACGACATTTTACATCCAATAAGGATAAATCTTGGACACATGGAAATCAGTCAATGGCAAAAAGAACAGGAAATGAAGCCTACGCTTCAGCTGTTTACTCTTTATTCTGATAGCTACATTCGCAACTGGTTTGCAGTGTAAACACTATCGTCTCGTCTCACCTCACCTCAACAATATACTTAGTTTGCCAACATGAGTGTTAACGTTAAATAATACCAAAGCTAAATTGTAGCTAGACGCACTGATACTCAGTGCGCAGTATAAAGACAATAAAAACTCTGTAGCTTAGCCCTACTAATCTAATTGCCACCATGATCTTATCTTCAATTATAAAATCTTAACCTGATTAATTAAGAGTGTATTTAACTTTCGGCTCACTCTGAACCGTTGATGTCTTTTCATTTCAGACACGAAAATCAAAACCCAAAGTTTACTTCACCTCAGGCCTCAATTATTTACTCTTTATTTCACTAAGCCTATTGCGGGTAATACTAGATATACCCGCCGGAGTCTAGATCTTAGCTTTCTTCATGAAATCACTAAACCAAGGATTATTCTATATACAGATGTAGTATAGCTTAAGTAATATATAAACAGCCATTTCAAATAAAGATATTAAAATAAATCTTTGGATTATCAAAATGAAACAGAGCTTTAACGCTACAAAAGTACTAAATGCATCATAATTACGAAAAATATTTCCACATATTCACTTTATATTATGGATAAAGGGAATATTACGATTCTGTAGGATTTCCTTACACATCAAAACAACGCGAATGTGCCCAAAACAGGGAAACACAACCTATCACACTTACGATAGTTTCGCACTTACCAACCGTTACCTCTCTAACTGAGACAATGACACAACAAACTGAATTTGTTATTTATCATAATTCAACTCCTCTACTCCGTCTCTATTAACATCAATGCTCGACCTATTTTAACTTTCTAGAGTTTCCATGATTAGTAATACAGTGGGCTAAATGCTTAAATACTCGCTCTATATTAACTATGAAATGTGTACAGTGTACCGACTTTATACGCAATCTTCATTACTCGTCCTATATAAACTTTGACTATATGGTTTTAGTTAGCACAGATTTTTCTTAAATAATTTAATAAATATAATTAATATTAAACATTTTCTTCGTTAGTTGTTCGCCTTATTGATCGTTACATCGTGTTGATAAAGAACAATTAAACATTCTTGAGAGACTTGACTAATATTGGCGTTTGAAATGAAGCATACGCCGGTTGCTTCGCCTCAATCAAATAGGTAGTATATAAGGGTGTCGAACTACAGCTAAAAGCAAGAACAACCGCAATTGCGAAAACCTTTGGTGGTGATCCCACCTTAGGGAGGCTAGACGTTTCTCGTAACCCTAGCTGATCGCCGCGAATGTCTTAAACCCAACGATGACGATGGAGTAGAAGCCAGGTGTGCAGACTGGTGTCCATGTGGGATGGACAAAAACAGAGACCAGAAGATGGTGGTGTTAGAAGCCAGGTGTACAGACTGGTGTCCATGTGGGATGGACAAAAACAGAGACCAGAAGATGGTGGTGTTAGAAGCCAGTAAGTACAGACTGGTGTCTATGTGTGATGGACAAAAACAGAGACCAGAAGATGGTGGTGTTAGAAGCCAGTAAGTACAGACTGGTGTCTATGTGGGATAGACAAAAAACACGCCCAAAAGATGGTGGTGTTAGAAGCCAATGAATACAGATTGGTGTTCATGTGGAATGGACAATTGACTAGTGAGATGAAGTAATAGTGGTCAGTTGAATTGTAGATAGGCTCAAGTTTTGAATTTTCCGGGAACTGTGAATGCGGTCCGGAAATAGCGAACACATTTGCTTCGATTCGGAAACTGCGAACGCGGTCCCCTGGGGTGTAAGTCAATAACAACAGCCAGACAGACAGACAGACAGACACACACGTCGAAATTAGAACCTCTCCGTGACATACGTCACTCGGAGAGGTAACGTGACATACGTCACTCGGAGAGGTAAAAAGTAGACGCTACTCTGGGAATATTTCGCGCGCTCCCCGTCTCCACTGTGTAACGATAATAAGTGGGCGAATGCATCAGAAAAGGGTATGATACAAGTTAAGACCACATCCTATATTATCATCGCGATTTCCTCGTGTCGTATCCCTATTTTCCGGATGTTACGTGATTATTTCCTTAATGAAATATAGTTTTTGCTTTTTACCTCACCGAGTGACGTATGTCACGGAGAGGTTCTAATTTCGACGTGTCTGTCTGTCTGTCTGTGTGTCTGTGTGTCAGTCTGTTGTTATTGACTTACACCCCAGGGGACCGCGTTCGCAGTTTTCAAATCGGAGCAAACGTTTTCCCAAATTCCGGACCGCATTTACAGTTCCCGGAAATTTGGAAAATTGTATTCCACTTACAATGGCTATCCTCAGGCCATTTGTCCATCCCAGTTGGACACCAGTCTGTACACACTGGCTTCCACACACTACCAATTATGGTCTTTGTCCATCTCACATGGACACCAGTCACACCACCATCTTCTGGTTTTTGTCCATCTCACATGGACACCAGTCACACCCAGGGCCGGAAATAAGAAAAATTTCTTATAGGACATGTGTCCAGTGACCCCCTGTTTGACTGGGAAATTAATAGGACATTGTCCACTGTAGTATGCAAAAATAGTGTCGGATCTTCATAGTCAAGCTATCAAAACTTGGGAAAATTTATTGGTCAAACTGTCCAGTGACCCCCTTAGTTTTTGAAAAAATTATGGGACATTTTAAAATTTTATTGGACAATGTCCAGTGTCCTGTGCTTATTTCCGGCCCTGGTCACACCACCATCTTCTGGTTTTTGTCCATCCCACATGGACACCAGTCACACCACCATCTTCTGGTTTTTGTCCATCCCACATGGACACCAGTCACACCACCATCATCTGATCTTTGTCCATCCCACATGGACACCAGTCTGTACACCTGGCTTCTACTCCATCATCATCCTTGAGGTTAAGACATACGCGGCGATCGGCCAGGGTTACGAGAAACGTCCGGCCTCCCTAAGGTGGGGCTTCCACCAAAGGTTCACGCAATTGCGCTGTACTTATCCATAGCTGCGATTCGAAACCCTAATATGCTACCTATTTTAGTAAGGCGAAGCAACCGGCGTATGCTTCATTTCAAACGCCAATATTAGTCAAGTCTCTCAAGAATGTTTAATTGTTCTTTTTTAAAACGATGTAACGTTCAATACGGCGAATAACTAACGAAGAAAATATTTTATATGAATTATATTTATTTTATTATTTAAGATAATCTTGTTTCTCAAATAAAAATTAATACGGAAAAAGTTCAAAAGCAGTCTATGTTTTTGTCTGTGTGTGTCCGTCCGATGTTACACTAGTGCGCTGCGTTAGCAGTTCTTTTCGTTTTGATGTGTAAAGAAATCCTACAGAACCTTAATATTCACTTTTTCCATTATATAAAGTGAATATGTGGTAATATTTTTCGTATTTACGATGCATTTAGTACTTTTGTAGCTTTAAAGCTCTGTTTCATTTTGATATTCCAAGGATATTTTTTAATATTATTACTTGAAATGGCTGTTTATATATTACTTAAGCTATGAATGATGTTAATGATCTCGCGGCGAGCGGTCGCGTGTTTTTTTTGCTCGTGCCGTTTTTTAAAAAAGTTAAATTCAACTTTCAAACTCGTTTCTTCTCAGGCCAAGGCTTAGTGATTTTTTTTTTAATTTTACAACCTTGCTATGCCTCGACGACGCTCTCTATCCTCTTCAGTTATCTCCACTGTCGCAGATTCTGACCTCGATTGCACCATTATGACCCGGGGTCGGTCGGTTCGCAAGGCATTGTCGTCCGTTGATTCCAAGACATGTACTACCACAAGCGACAATCGAGTGTGCTCGATGTGTTCTTTGACTGTTGGCGAAGGACAAACTGCGTTTACTTGCGGTTTGTGTCGTTCTCTTTGCCATTCTGGATGCGTTCATTTGCCTGACAGCCTTTGCAAGGACCATTGCAGTCTGGATGCCACCCAGGCTAAGCATTTGCCGTTTCTTTGCCCAAGTTGTGTTCTCCTGGTTCCGGATCTGCATACGATCGTGAATGACAATATGTCCGCCATACGACGCGTTGAGGAATCTCTCGCTGCGCTTCAAACTTTGTGTACCGGACTTTCACCCGGAGGTTCTTTGTCTCCTGAAATGGTGAAGCTACCAGAGAAACTCTCCAGCCTTTCTGAGGAGTTTCACAATCATTCTCGTTCGATTACCAACTCGTTGACTTCCCTGCAAGGTGACCTTAACTCTGTCAGAGTCCTTTGCGAGAATACTTCTCGTTCGTTGCAACTACATTATCAGTCTTGTAAAACCTCGACTGCTGTATCTGACCTGGATGAGTTTCGCCGTGGGATAAAGTCCCTGAGAAATGATCTACACTCGGTGGGTGCTAAAAGTGAATCAAACTCGCATGGCCTACAAGAATTGTCAGCAAACTTCGAGGCTTCTCTTCGTTCGACTCCATCAACTGGCGCAGAGGGTCTACTTCCTCGGGTTGATGGGGGTTCCGTCGTCAATGGATCCCATACCACTGATCGTTTTGATGTTGAGCGGCGCAAGCGTAACATTTTGATCTATGGCGTAGCCGATAATGGTTCACTTGATGATGACGAGAACTTCTGCAAGACTCTTCTACGCGACAGCGGTTATACTGTCTCAGACATCAAGCAGGTTCACTTTTCTCGTTTGGGGCGTTTTTCAAAGGATTCTCAAAAGCCGCGTCCATTGGCTTTTCGTTTTCTGACGGTTCATGACCGTCGATACTTTTTCTCGCGCCTACATGCCTTACGCAAGGATCGTTATTACGGTTTCAATTATTCTTATTCGCTGGATAGGCCGCCGCACGAACAACGAAGATTTTTTGAACTGCGCCAGGAGCTTAAACGTCGCCGTGCTGGGGGCGAAACTAATCTTGTAATACATCAAGGATCCATCGTTCATTCGCCCCGTGCTACTTTACCTTCGTCCGCTACTGCAACAACTACTGTTACAACAACGTCTATGTCACCATGCGCTACAAAACTAACTGCTATACCGTTGGGGAGTTTGCCACCATTTGCGTCTGCGCCAAAAAACTAATTCCGCTCTCAGCTGTTTCGAAAGGGTCTCACCTAAACTATCTCGCTGCACCTTTCGTACCCTCATCTGATTTACTCTTGAGATGTGTGTCAACTTTCAGTTCCTTTTCGCCACAACTTATTCGACAACATCAAGTACCTTCCCTTTCGCATTACTCATCACTATCGTCACTTCCTCTCCAACGCCAATCATGTGCTAATACTCGATCATCCTTCACGGGCTTGTTAACAAACGCACGCAGTATCGCCAATAATTATAAATTTACTGAACTTGTAAACCTAATTTCTCGTCATAACGCCGTTATTGTCGCGTTAACTGAAACTTGGTGGACATCCGAGCACTTAAATAGTGAATTCCACATACCCTCATTTACGCTTTACCGTGCCGACCGTTGCGTGTTTCAAGGGGCGGCGGTGTTGTCTTATACCTATTGGACTCTTTCAAGTCTCGGGAATTGGATCCGATTGTCCCTCAGGCTGGAGATTATGAGGGTGTTGACTCATTGGCTGTTTTACTTGTACTGGAGTCGACTACATTGGTCGTTTCGGTTGTCTATCGCTCACCGAATCCGATATACAGCAATCATGTCTTCACTACCAACTACATCAAGGCCCTCACGGACTTCTGTGATGTTAACCATCATTTGCTTCTCCTTCTTGGGGACTTCAACTACCCTGGACTAGACTGGACATCGGTTATTCCCTACCCGGGGGCCACCCAGCATGCCAAGTCATTTTTAGAGTGCATTATCGACAGCAGTTTAACCCAAATCGTGCTGGATGCAACGCGTTTCGGCGGAGCTTCTATGAAGGACTCTGTCCTGGACCTTATCTTCTGCTCGGATCCCATTCTATCCTTCAATCCGACGATCCTTGCTCCTGTGGGTACAAGTGATCATTGCGTTGTGCTCTTTGAAACCAGCCTTAGTGAAAAGTCCGATACTTTTCGCCCTACACGCTACTTCTACCAGGGTGATTATGATTTCTTCTCTGACTACCTTTGGAACACTGACTGGGATAATGTCTTCTCCGCTGACAACATCGATGACTTGTGGACTGCTTTCCATTCGGTATTACAGGCTGGGATAAACGCTTTTATCCCATTCCGCAAGGAATTGCCAAAGCCATTACCAGCTGCTCGGACTGTTCGTTCCCGTCAACTTAAGCAGGCAGCTTGGAAGAAACTTTCTAAACTAAAGCGTCACCATGCCAGTGAGCGCGTTGTAAATGCCCAGGACGATTTATATAAGACATTTCGAAACTCCAACACTAATCATCTTCGCAAACTAAGACGGAAGCAAGAAAACATATTGGCTTCCCGTATCAAGGATAATCCAAAAAGTTTCTACAATTACATCAATCGATTTAGAAAATGCCGTCACAAAATTACGCAGATAACTCGTTCTGATGGCTCTCAAAACACTTCTATTCGGGACGCGGCTGATGCTTTAAATGAGTTCTTCGTATCGGTGGTTTCGGATTCTGGTCACCGTTCTAGTCCCTCGTTTGTCGACCGCACTTTGCTTCCTTCTACTGCTACCCGTACTCTTGCCCATTTTGATTGTCTACCTGAAGCTATTATAGTCGAACTCCATCAATTACCTGCGAATAAGTCTCCTGGTTCAGACGGTATTCACCCTCTTCTACTACGACGTCTCGCACTTGCATTACTGGCACCAGTTCATCAGCTACTCAATTATTCTTTCTCTACGTGCACTCTCCCGGACCAGTGGAAAGAAGGCAACATCACGCCTTTACATAAGAATGGATCGCGTATAGATCCCTCGAACTACAGACCGATTAGTGTGCTGAATCACATTCCTAAAATTGCCGAACGACTTGTCCACATTCAGTTGCGTGCTCATCTCGAAGCCATCAACTTCTTCAGCCCGGCTCAACATGGGTTCCTTCCTCGGAAGTCATGCATCACCAATTTGCTCGTTGCCACCACTACGTGGGCGAAATGGCTGGACGATGGTTCGGGTGTTGACATTATATATTTGGACTTTTCAAAGGCTTTCGACACTGTCTCTCACTCTGGTTTGCTGCATACATTGGAATTAGCGGGCGTCACTGGCGACGCTTTGGAGTGGTTGCGGTCATACCTATGCGGTCGTACTTAGAGAGTGGTTCTCCACGGTGAAATGTCTTCAGTTGGTGCTGTGATGCGTGGGGTACCACAAGGTTCCATTCTTGGGCCTCTATTGTTCAACGTCTATATTAACTCGCTTCCATCTGTCGTGCGACATGCTCTTGTCATTTTATTCGCGGACGACACTAAGTTATCTTATCGCATTCGTAGTATGGCTGATTGTCGTCTCCTACAAGACGATCTGGACGCTGTTGCGAATTGGGCACTTGACCATGATATGCGGTTCAATGCCAATAAGTGTGCGGTTCTTCATCTTGGTCGTCATAACCCGAACAACGTATACCTCATTGATGGTACCCCAATTCGTTCGCTCGCGACGGAAGAGGATCTCGGGGTTCTTGTTGACACTAAGTTGAAATTTTCAAGCCAATCCAACAAAGTCTGCAAGCGTCTCAAATCCATTACTGGATTGGTTCGACGTAATATTCACCATCGATCGGAGAAACTTATTCGTGGGCTGTATAACTCTCTAGTTCTACCGATAATTGACTATGCATCGCCGATATGGACACCATCTCTCTTGGGTGATGCCAAGATCCTGCAAAAGGCCCAAAATGCTTTTTCGAAGCTTCCGCAACGCCTATCAAGACTTCCTGCACCCGATCGTCTAGCTGCATTGCGGATTCAATCAGTGTCTGTACGACATCGAGTTAACAACATCTGCCTTTTGCACGACTTTTTTCACGGCCGCCTCGATTTGGAAACTAGCGACTTTTTCACAAAATCCACCACCATCACCCGTGGTCACGCCCTTAAATTAGTCAAGCCTCTTGTAAAGTCTAATTTTCGCCTAAATCATGTCACTTTCACTGCCATTCATGACTGGAATAATCTTCCATCTAATTTAGTTCAACTTCAAAATCGTCATACTTTTCGTCAAAAACTTTCTATCTTTTATAGTTTAACTTCCTAAATTTTTGTTGTTTTTTTTAGTTGTTGTTCTCCCACTCCCCCCTTTTTTGCATACTTGAATACATGTTTTTAACTTATAATGTTTTTTCTATTTGCATAGAAGCCTCGCATTAAAGGCTTAGCGAATGTGTATAATACTTACCTAAATAAATAAATAAATAAATATCTGTATATAGAATAATCCTTGGTTTAGTGATTTCACAAAGAAAGCTGAGGCCTGCACTGTGTTGGGTAAATCAAGTAGTATCCGCAATGGGCTTAGTGATCCAAAGAGTAAATATTGAGACCAGAGGTGAAGTAAACTTTGGGTTTTGATTTTCGTGTCTGAAATGAAGGGACATTAACGGTTCAGAGTGAGCCGAAAGTTAATTACAGGTTTAGATTTTATAATAGATGAAAGCATCATGGTTGCAATTAGGTTAGTAAAAGGTCTAATCGTTATCGGGTTATAACTTCGAAGTTTTCATTGTTGTGATGGTGAGCATTGACTTTCAATGCGTCTTACCACAAGTAAGTATTGGTGATTTTTAACGTTAACACTCATGTTTGCAAACTAAGAATATCGTTGAGGTGAAACGAGACAGTAGTATTTATACTGCAAACTAGTTGTGAATGTAGCTATGAGAATATAGGGTAAACTGCTAAAGCGTAGACAATTCCGCCTTTACAAACACATAAAGGCAGGAGTTCATAATAACCCCCCTTCGGGGGGGAAGTATGAAACTGGCCATAGAGCTAATTGTAAAAATCGCGAACAACAAGATTCTGTCGTTGCGCATAGAATGGATTAGCCTGTTTATGGACATACAACCTTACAGTATATCGTAGTGGTATCTATGCTCCTTGGTTTTCGTTCCAAAACTTGCGTTGGCTGGGATCTCCGTCGAAAAGAAAAATGGCGATATGGTGGACGTAGAAACACGTTGCAATTCTTATATTAAAGATACTGGGAATAAATTTGTCCAAACCGTTTTAATTTAACCACGGAATTCTCACTCACACATATCAAAACAAAACATCATTGACGATCGTTTAAATAATTTGTAGAAAACTAGAAACCCCGACTAAAAGCCAACTTCTTAGCTAAGGCTTAATTTACACCGTTCCGACAGAAGCAGACGTGAGCCATTTTCGCTCCCAAAATCACAAGATAAAAGTAGCGCTAAACCGGTAGTGTGGAAGTTAATGCGCGTGGGCGCTAAAAAAATGGGGTAACTATTTCTTTGGGAGTTAAGCGGTGTATGTATCCGCTGAGCTTTACGGCGAAACTTTGTTGTTACGGGCTTTTTAACCAGTTTCGTACTTCGGGCTATTATGAACTCCTGATAAAGGTTATATCTCTCGAAAAATTATATACTTCATTTCCTGTTCTTTTCCCCATTGACTGATTTCCGTGTGTCCAAGATTTATATTTATTGGATGTAAAATGTCGTCTGCTTTACTGTATATTCGATATGCTTGGAATACAGCTTCAATAATTCATAAATTTTAACTTCAAATAGAGAAATAATTTTATGTCAAGGTAAATAACTTTGTAGTAGTAGACCTCTTGACTCGGAGAGGTAATACTTTGGTTTTCCCAACTTGTTACCTCTCCGTGTGACGTAGTCCAGGAGAGGTTCTGTAACGGTCGTGTCTGTCTGTGTGTCTGTCAGTGTGTCTGTCTGTCAGTGTGTCTGTCTGTCTGTTGTTACACCCACGTGACCGCGTTCGCAGTTTGCGTCTCGGAGCAAACGTGTTCCCAATTTCCGGACCGCATTGACAGTTCACAGAAATTTGGAAAATTGTATTTCTCTCCGTTGGCTACTCTATACTTGAGTTCTCACACCACCATGTTTGGTCTTCGTCCATCCCATATGAACACCAGTCTGGTACTTTTCTGGCTTCCACCACCACCATCTTCTATTCTTTGTCAATGCCACATTGACATTTACACTGGCTTCTAACACCACCATGCACTGGTCTTCCGTCTATTCCACATAGACACCAATCTGTATCATTGGCTTCTAACACCACCATCCATTGGCCTTCCGTCTATTCCACATAGACACCAATCTGTATCATTGGCTTCTAACACCACCATCCATTGGCCTTCCGTCTATTCCACATAGACACCAATCTGTATCATTGGCTTCTAACACCACCATCCACTGGTCTTCCGTCTATTCCACATAGACACCAATCTGTATCATTGGCTTCTACTCCATTATCATCGTTTGGTTTTAGGATATACGCGGCTATCAGCTAGGGTTACGAGGAACGTCTAGCCTCCCTAAGGTGGGATCGCCACCAAAGGTTTTCGCAATTGCGCTTTTTCCTTACTATTATAATGGAAACGAATCGTATATATACCCCAAAATTTGAAGAAAGCGGGCAAGAGGGATACCCTTCACTTTAAACGTCAATATTAGCAAAGTTTGAGATGATAATAGGTATAACGTTATTTTAAACGATTTAACTATTATTAATGTTAATTATTGAAGATTAAAATAATTAAAAATAATTATATTTATTTAAATATTAAAGATAAACCTCTCGTGCAAAGAGAGAGATTATCATAGCCTCCTATATCTGCCAAGGCCCGTGCATGCGATATATTTCATTCATTGCCTCCTATATCTATCAAGGCCCGTGCATTGCGATATATTTTTCAAAACAACAACCAAAATGGGCAGCTCCTCTCAGAAACATAATAATTTCTTTTCTCTGTATATGAAATGAAAATATGGATGATATTGCGCTCCTTCTTTAATGGTATCAATCCTTGCCTGTCTATTAATATTTTACGTAGTAGTAATACGTTTTTAGTGAAGTCTAGAGAGGATAAACATAAGCGAGATTGTTTCGGAAAACAAATACTGCTTCCACTAATGGGTTTATACTCCTTGTTACTCTTGTTGTCTGTGTGTCCGTCCATTGTTACACTAGTGCGTCGCGTTAGCAGTTAGCCTTGTGTTGATGTGTTAAGAAATCATACAGAACCTTAATATTCCCTTTTTCCATAATATAAAGTGAATATGTGGAAGTATTTTTCGTAATTATGATGCATTTAGTACTTTTGTAGCTTTAAAGCTCTGTTTCATTTTGATATTCTAAAGATTTTTTTTAATATTGTTATTAGAAATGGCTGTTTATATATTGCTTAAGCTATACTACATCTGTATATAGAATAATCCTTGGTTTAGTGATTTCATGAAGAAAACCAAGACCTGGACTCCGGTGCGTATAACAAGTACTAACCGCATAGGCTTAGTGAAACAAAGAGTAAATAATTGAGGCCTGAGGTGAAGTAAACTCTTGGCTTTGATTTTCGAGTCTGAAATGAACAGACATCAACGGTTCAGAGTGAGCCGAAAGTTAAATACACTCTTAAATAAGATTAGTAAAAGGGCTAATGGTAAACGGGTAGTAACTACAGACTTATTATTCTCTTTATGGTGCGCATTGACTATTAGTGCGTCTAGCTACAATTTAGCTTTGGTGTTATGTAACGTTAACATTCATGTTGTCAAACTAAGAATATTGTTGAGGTGAGACGAGACGATAGTGTTTACACTGCAAACCAGTTGTGAATGTAGCTTTCAGAATATAGGGTAAACAGCTGAAGCCTAGACTTCATTTCCTGTTCTTTTCCCCATTGACTGATTTCCATGTGTCCAAGATTTATCCTTATTGGATGTGAAATGTCGTCTGCTTTACTGTACATTCGCTATGTTTCGAATACTGCTTCAATATTTCGTAAATTTTTACTTCAAAGAAGTGAAATAATTCCATATCTAGGTAAATACGTTTGTAGTAGTAGACCTCTTGACACGGAGAGGTAATATTTTGGTTTTCCCAACTTGTTTACAGTTTATGCTTGCAATAACTTTTAAGTATAGGCAGATCATAAAGTAACATTTGAAATTATATTTTATTAATCTTCCATATTAGTTTACTGGTTCATTTCATTTGCACGAATGACACTGTAAATCGTTTTTAAACGATAATTTTCGATTTAAATAACGAGGCCAGGGAGTATATTTGACAAGATGAACAAGTTTAAAGGGATATTTAAGGCGAAAGTACTTATTGACTTGCCTTAACTATTGAAAGCAATCTCCTAGTCTAGTTATATTTTAACACTGTCATCTTAAATTGGCTTTATTTAGAACAATAATCGAATCCAATTTAATCTTGGAAACTGCATACTTAAACATGATATTTTGATAATTCTTCTAAAATGTCTCGTTGATAAATAGCTAGAAAATGTTTCACCATCACGTGAACAATTCTTTTACGTCATGGGTTTTTAAATTTTATGCCTTTTTTGTGACTGCCGTAACTATTAAGTGTAGACAGATCGTGAAGTATTATTTGAAATATTATATGATTCTTACAATATATTTTACGAGATTAAATTCGAATTTTTTTTTTCTCGAAGATTATGCCAATACGACGACGTGGCGAAAGTTATAATGTCTGGAAGTTTATGTCTGCTTTTGGTCTGAACTGAGCGTGCCTAATACTGCGGCTGGCCATCCAAAGTTAAATAACCCAAGTATATTTGGCGCTGCGCCTTAAGATGTTTGCTAGTCTACTGTAATTAATGGCATATCATATTGAAATTATAAACACCCTGGGAGCCGCATTTCTCTATTCCCTGGCAACTCTGGGTGTAATGTACGGGACCAATGAGGTTGTTTCAATTACCCCGCCATTTTTAGTGGCCCTCGTTCCAACCCATCGCCGAGCGCTTCCGCGAATGACGGAAAATAATTCGGGACAAGATTTTTACCACGTGACAGTTTATTAAATTGGAAGATACATGAATTTACGAAAAGTGTTGTGTGTTACAGTTGATAAAAATAGGCCAAAAGGAAAACGAAGTCAAACTCTTCTGAAATTGATGGAATAGTGTATCGAAATCATAAACACCATGGTGCTTTAGGTGGCGCAAACCTTGTGCCATTTGTCACTTCCATTGTTACTCAGGGTGTAATGTACCGGACCAATGATGCCGCTTGAATCTCCCCGCCATTTGCAGTGACCTAATTGCCAAATCGACTCCTGGCAAAGCCACAAATGACGTCATCATTAAGGCAATGTTCGGCAAAGCATATATCATGCATCATATCGCTTTTTGACCTTTTATTGTCAAACGTTATTTCCCAAATGAAAATTGAAAGCGTATTTTTTACCACGTGACAGTTTATTATATAAGACGATACATGTGTTTAAGAAGAGTGCGAGTTAACCACAATTCAATCAAATGAAAAAACAGTATAATTATTATAAGGAAGTTCACACAGTGCAAAGGGGTTGTAGTATTATTTATACTATCATTTAGTGTTTTTCCCTCTAAATTTACCCATACGCCTTGCGATCCCTACAATTACAAATTCCTTCATTTCTATTGTAACCTATGCGTTCCTGAAAATTATCTGACGGATAATAACAATATTCGTGAACGCCACGTTTGTTGCCGGTGCAATTGAACCCAGTGCACTCATATACGTCATGGCATATACAAAGACAGCCGTGCTTCAATGGAAGTTTTTTTATTTTTTCGAATTCCTCATCAGTCATTCTATTCCCCCTAAATGGCTGGTGCACGATGCATTCCAACTTTGTCACCCCCGGGCATTTCAGTGTCTGATTACACTGTTTGTACCTCTCCTCGGAACATTCTGCGTAAGAGAAAATCATAAATTAAACATGTTGGGTAAGCCAAAATACTAAATCTCCGAGTCGAAATTACTGTCGCCAAAGACCTACCCTTTCTTAACGTAACAAGACGACCCAAGGGCTCGTAATAGTAGCCTCATCGTACGAGTGAATAACCCCTCTATACCTTACCCTAATTAGTACAATGCTTAAATGATTTACCGTGTATAAAATCAGAGTGAATAGCCCCTCGATGCCCTACCCTAAACAGTGATTAAATTATTACCCGTATAAATTTACTTATGCTGTAATTGTAATATTTTAGTGATTATCATCTCGATGAGTTACCCTTAGCAATGCTAAAATGTTCAAACGCATAACGCTCATTTAACTTTACAACGTAAACTTATGCCAACGCATACTTATCGCGTCTTATTAATTTTTTTTTTTTAGTTTTTGAGTTTAGAACATAGACTTATGCCCATATATAATGACCAGCTCTACTAGTAAAATTAATACCAATCTACGACCATTGTAAAAACAGACAGACACATGGACTGAAAAGTCCAGAACAATAACTCTCCGTGACGTAGATCATCCGGAGAGTTAATTGAGCCTGCTTGTGCAATAATTGTAAATACTTAGTTTGACTTATAAAAATGCTAGCCAAAATGAATTATTATCTAACGAATTCCAGTTAGATTACTTACTGAACGGATTACCATCGCAGTAGCTAAGTTTGACCAGCATCAGAATGGCAAAGACCCACTTGAACAGCATTTCTATCTGATTGAATAGTTATAATTATAAGTCTGCAAACTAATTAAATAATCAGAGACACTTGAAGCTTTTAAGAATAACTCTCGAGACATAAAAGATAACTACAAAGTTTTTGGCTATGCTATTTTAAAATAAGAATTCCGCTTCAAGCCGACGAGTCTTATGGTTGTACTTACCAGTCTAGAGAAGCGATGACGATGAACAGTTTCGGCGAGAGTTTGTCGTTGGTTAGTGGACGAGGAACTTCTACAGTTGGCAATGGCTCCGCTGTCATGCGTTTTTATGTGGTTCGTTTTGAAATAAAAGAGGGGAGGCAATAACCATTACTAGACAATGACAAGTACGGTTTAAAGGAACAGTGACCTAGTTAAATATTCCAAAACTGACTTAAAATTTCATCTTAATTTATTAAATTCGACTGATGGGTAGTAATATCTTAATTTTTAAGACTGCATCCATCTTGAATAAAGGAAAAAATTCAAGAAACAGTTATCTGAAACAAAAGGCATTCATGGTATGATGAAACAGCCCTGACTGATAGATTGATACCATTTCACGATACCTAAAACATAATTTAAATAATATTTTTTTATCTCGTATCGTTTACGAAATAATATTTTTTGAAATTGTACGAAACATTATGCCAAATTGACGTATTGTCTATTGGAAATGACTGAAGTATTAAGCGCCAACTAATTTAATCTTGTTTAACTTCATTGATAGTAATTTCTAACATCTCTAGTTGATGAATTACTAGAGATTGTTTCACCATCTCTTTAACGAGCCTTGTAAGTCATGGGTTTTTACAGTTTATGCTTGCAATAACTTTTAAGTATAGGAAGATCATAAAATTATATTTCAAATTATATTTTTTTATTCTTCCATTTTAGTTTAAATAACGTGACCAGGGAGTATATTAATTTGGGAAGATGACAAGACAGTGCAGTTAAGTTTAAAGGGATATTGGATTAAGTACTTCTTGACTTGCGATCTCAAGGTCTAGTTATATTTTAACACTGTCAATCTGTCATCTTAAATTGGCTTTATTTAGAACAATATTTGAATCAAATTTAATCTTGGAAACTGCATACTTAAACATTATGATATTTTGATAATATCTTCTAAAATGTCTTGTTGATGAATAGCTAGGAAATTTTTCACCATCACTTGAAGTCTTGTACGTCATGGGTTTTTAAATTTTAGACCTTTGATTGTGACTGCCGTAACTATTAAGTGTAGACAGATCATGAAGCATTATTTGAAATATTATATTAATATTATTCTTACGAAATTAAATTGGAATTTTTTTTCTCGAAGATTATGGCAATACGACCACGTGGCGAAAGTTATGTCTGGAAGTTTATGTCTGCTTTTGGTTTGTACTGAGCGTGCCTAATACTGCGGCTGGCCATCCAAAGTTAAATAACCCAAGTATATTTGGCGCTGCGCCTTAAGATGTTTGCTACTCTGCTGAAATTAGTGGAAGATCATATTGAAATTATAAACACCCTGGGAGCCGCTTTTCTCTATTCCCTGGCAACTCTGGTTGTAATGTACGGGACCAATGAGGGTGTTTCAATTACCCCGCCATTTTTAGTGAATGGATGACGTCATGATTAAGGCGCTGTTTTGCAACGTATTATACCACGCATCGCTTGTCAATTTGATTAGCGTTATTTACAGAAAATAATTCAGAACATAATTTTACCACGTGACAGTTCATTATATTGGAAGATACATGAATTTACAAAAAGTGCGAGTTAATCACATTTCAATCAAGTCAAAAACAATATAATTATTATTAAGAATGTGCATAATGTCCATTAGTATATAATTCTGCTCACGCAGTGCAAAGGACTTGTAGTATTACCCTACTATCATTTAGTTGTTTCCCCCCTATAAAATGATTAGGGGAAATCGTATTTGTTTTAGTGCATTAAATTGCAATGCATGAATGCTCCACTTTATTTATTTCCTTTAATATTCTACCTTTAGAAGCTCCGTGATTCGGACGTGGCGCGTGAAAGACGCATTGCAACTTCGTGTCCTTCGGGCATTGCATCGTCTCATTACAGAGTTTCATCCTGTCCTCTGGACATGCTGCGTTAGAGTAAATCATAATTGAAACAAGTTGAGAAATCCAAAATATCCCCTCTCCGAGTCTAGACCTAATCTTTCTTTATCCGTTCCCGAGAATGAATCAAGTTATATGTTAAAATTTGTTGTAGCCACACCTTTATAAATAATTGTTTAGATTCTAGTTCGATATACTTACTATGAGTTCTAGCAATACGGCGGGATATGAAGCTTTACCACCCTCAGAATGAGAAAGACCCACCTGAACAGCATTTTCTATGTGATGTAAAAGATTGAATAATTGTAAGTCTACAAACTAAAGTAAATATTCAAAACACCAAAAATTAATTATAGAACTACGTTGGCTATTAAAAGATGGACATTCACTTCAATCCCCATTTGTTTTTTCCCAACATAATCGGACAACCGATTACATCCCCATTGTTCAACGATATCTCGAAAAGAAAAGTTAGCGAAACACCACACGTTTGTATCCCTGATTTTCTTAAAAGCGATCGTCTTGTTAAGTTCTAGAGACAATTCAGTAATAACTCTCGAGACATCGAAGTTCAAAAGATATTTACAAAGTTTTTGTCTATGATTTTCTAAAATATGAATTCCGCTTCAAGCCGAGTCTTATGGTTGTACTTACCAGCCAAGTGAAGCGATGACAATGAACAGTTTCGGCGAACGTTTGTCGTTGGTTAGTTGACGAGGAACTTGTACAGTTGGCAAGGCAATGGCTCCTTCATAAGACCAGTCAAGCGTTTTTATCAGATTTTTTAATTAAACATGGGAAGGGGAAAGGCATCATTAGACAATGCCAAGTATGGTTTAAAGGAACAGTGACGATGGATAATGTTTCAAAACTGACCTAAAATTTCTCCTTTATTAAACTCAACTGATGGGTAGGAATAACTTCATTTTTAAGACTGCAATCATCTTGAATAAACGGAAAAGATCGAAAACCTCAGTTTTTCAAACCTTAGGTTGTTGCTACGGGATGATGAAGCAGCATTGAATATTCACTAGAAACTCTTTCACGATCCCTTTAACGACTCTGGTACGTAACGAGTTTTTAATTTGTTTATACCCAAAACGTAGATCGCAAAAACATGTGTCAAGTGAACATCAAAACATAATAGATCTGCTCGTATTGTTTACGAGATGAATTTTTTTTAAATAATACGAAATTTATGCAAATGTCTGGAATATTAAACGCTTTCAGTACGTGAACCAAACTCCCCTTAGACTGTAGTTGTCCAGACAATAAGGGGATTCAACGTTGTTGTATTATTCGTATATTTCTTCGAAGCGCCCAAGTGAGATTTGTTCTTGATTTTTGGGACACTCTTGTATAACTTCCCTTGACCAATCAGACTCCAGAAGTCACTAAACTCGGTAAGCTTTTCTCTTTAAAAATCATATTTAATTATAAATTTTAATCTAAATTAGATTTACATTCGGTGATTGAAGTGTTCAAAATAAATTAAGTCAAAATTGGTCCAGATTACAAAAGAAATAACCCGAATTATTATGGCTAGCATCTTCCCCTCGCTCTGTAGTGCGTTACAGTAGATCAAAAATAGGCCAAAAGAAAAGCGCAGTCAAACTCTCATCTGAAATTGATGGAATCGTGTATCATAAACAGCCTGGTGCTTTAGGTGGCGCTAACATTGCGCCATTTGTCTCTTCCATGGTTACTCCGGTTTAATGTAAGGGACCAATGAGGTTGTTTCAATCTTCCCGCCATTTGTGTGAACCACGTACCAACCCGACGTCTATAGCACAACCAATATGACGTCAACATTAAGGCAATGTTTTGCATGTATTTACCTCATTTCGGTCTTTTTTCGTGCCAACTTGAAAAGCGTTATTTACAAAAACAAGATTGAAAGCTCGATTTTTACCACGTGATATTTTATTATATAGGAAGATACATGAATATACAAAATACTTCAGTTCACACAGTGCAAGGGAGTTGTAGTATTATTCTACTATCATTTAGTGTTTTACCCTCTAAATTTACCAACGCGGCTTGTAATCTTTACATCTGCATTGCCCATAACCTGAAGGGGTCACTCGACGGATAACGAACGCAATAGGGGTAAATGTGACCTTTTTGTTGGCAATGGTACCCCCCGCATTCATCGCGTGCCCAGCACAAACAAATGCAGGTGGGCTTCCAATTATTCATGTGATCCTTGATGCATTCCGCCTTCGTTATCCCCGGACATTTCATCGTCTGATTACAGTGTTTCTTCTCGTAAAGTATTGTGTTTGGAAAACGCCTAGTTAAAATTTTGTTTCGTTTGATGACGTAGTAAGGAGAAATTTTCTCTCTAGATGTCGCTCACGAGACGCCTGTTAGTGTCTCAGCGCCGCGTTAAGCCTATTTTATTGAGATTCGCGCGGCACTAGTAGACTCGGGAGTCTCGGGCGCTCGCGCTTGGCTTTTCCACGAGATGCCGTGAGTGACGTATCAAGGAGAAAAACCCGCCAAAAATCTTCTCCGAAAATTTGCTTTTGCTCCCCCAAATTTCTAGTTTTCGAGGTGTTTTTTCTGTGTTTTCCCTCATATTCAAATATTTATCAACCATATTTTTGGAATCAGAAGAGTTTAAACTCTCAAAAAAGTAAGGTTTTCTTTAGATTTGAGATAATTTTAAAAACACGTCGCTATTCCTTTAAGTAACTATTTTGCTAACAAGTAGGGCTCGGTATTGACCACGTCATTTTATCTTTATTTTTACCTCTCCGAGTGACGATGACGTCACGGAGAGGTTTTACACTGGACGTGTCTGTGTGTCTGTCTGTCAGACCCCAAGTGACCGCGTTCGCAGTTTACAAATCGGAGCAAACGTGTTCGCCATTTCCGAACTGCTTTCACAGTCACGGAAATGGCTCCTCTACTTGAGCTCTCACACCACCATCTTCTGGTCTTTGTCCATCCCACACGGACACCAGTCTGTACATACTGGCTTCTAATCACCACCATCTACTGGTCTTCCGTCTATTCCACATAGACACCAATCTGTCTCATTGGCTTCTACTCCATTATCATCGTTTGGGTTTAGGATATACGCGGCGATCAGCTAGGGTTACGAGAAACGTCTAGCCTCCCTAAGGTGGGATCGCCACCAAAGGTTTTCGCAATTGCGCTTTTTCCTTACTATTATAATGGAAACGAATCGTATATAAACCCCAAAATTTGAAGAAAGCGGGCAAGAGGGGTACCATTCACTTTAAACGTCAATATTAGCAAAGTTTGAGATGATAATAGGTATAACTTTATTTTGAGATGATAATAGGTATAACTTTATTTTAAACGATTTAACTATTATTAATGTTAATTATTGAAGATTAAAATAATTAAAAATAATTATATTTATTTAAATATTAAAGATAATCTTGTTTCTCAACTCAAAATTAATACGGAAAGAGTTAAAAAGCAGTCTATGTTTTTGTCTGTGTGTGTCCGTCCATTGTTACACTAGTGCGTCGCGTTAGCAGTTAGCCTTGTTTTGATGTGTTAAGAAATCATACAGAACCTTAATATTCCCTTTTCCATAATATAAAGTGAATATGTGGAAGTATTTTTCGTAATTATGTTGCATTTATTACTTTTGTAGCTTTAAAGCTCTGTTTCATTTTGATATTCCAAAGATTTTTTTAATATTGCTATTTGAAATGGCTGTTTATATATTACTTAAGCTATACTACATCTGTATATAGAATAATCCCTGGTTTAGTGATTTCATGAAGAAAACTAAGACCTAGACTCCAGCGGGTATATTAAGTATCATCCGCAATAGGCTTAGTGAAACAAAGAGTAAATAATTGAGGCCTGAGGTGAAGTAAACTTGTGGCTTTGATTTTCGTGTCTGAAATGAAGAGACATCAACGGTTAAGAGTGAGCCGGAAGTTAAATACACTATTAAATAATCAGGTTAAGATTTTATAATAGAAGAAAAGATCATGGTTGCAATTAGAATAGTAAAAGGGCTAATGGTAAACGGGTAGTAGCTACAGACTTTTTTCTCTTTATGGTGCGCATTGACTATTAGTGCGTCTAGCTACAATTTAGCTTTGGTGTTATTTAACATTAACATTCATGTTGGCAAACTAAGAATATTGTTGAGGTGAGACGAGACGATAGTGTTTACACTGCAAACCAGTTGTGAATGTAGCTATCAGAATATACGGTAAACAGCTGAAGCGTAGACTTCATTTCCTGATCTTTTCCCCATTGACTGATTTCCATGTGCCCAAGATTTATCCTTATTGGATGTAAAATGTCGTCTGCTTTACTATTGTTCGCTATGCTTGGAATACTGCTTCAATATTTCGTAAATTTTTACTTCAAAAAAGAGAAATAATTCCATATCTAGATAAATAAGTTTGTAGTAGTAGACCTCTTGACTCGGAGAGGTAATATTTTGGTTTTCCCAACTTGTTGTAGATAAATCCAAGGAAAAACATAACACTGAAGATAAAAGAGGTCCAGACCATCACATAAAAATTCTTACTAGAGAAAAAATCTTAAAATGTGATCATGGTGAATTTTTGAGCACAAATGAGAGTAATTTGATCAAACATGAACGCAATCACAGTAGTGAAAAATCTTTTAAATGTGATCAGTGTCAACATGTCAGCACTCGGAAGTGTCGCCTGATCGAGCATAAACGCATTCATAGTGGTGAAAAACCTTTCCAATGTGATCAGTGTGATTTTAGGTGCGCTGTCAGGAGTCGTTTTATCAGACATCAACGCGTTCACAGTGTAGAAAAACCATTCCAATGTGATCAGTGTGACTTCACTACCAAGTGGAAGTCCGTATTGATCACACATCAACGACATCACAGTGGAGAAAAACCTATCCAATGTGATCAGTGTGACTATTCCAGCGTACAGAAGCCTAGTTTGACCAAACATCAACGCGTACACAATAGAGAAAACCCTTTCCAATGTGATCAGTGTGATTTTAGGTGCGCTGTCAGGAGTAGTTTTATCAGACATCAACGCGTTCACAGTGATGAAAAACGCTTCAAATGTAATCGGTGTGAATATTCCAGTAATCACAAGAATGGTTTAATCATACATCAACGCATTCACAATGGTGAAAAACCCTTCAAATGTAATCTGTGCGACTATTCCAGCGTACAGAAGCCTAGTTTGACCATACATCAACAACGCGTACACCATGGTGGAAAACCCTTCAAATGTCATCAGTAAGACTTTAGGTGCACTGGCAAGAGTACTTTCATTAGGCATCAATGGAAGATCTATATATGTTGAAACGTCTTCAATATTATGTTTTTGGGTCTTCGGGAGCCTTTTGAATATATTAGAGCCCCTTAAGAGACCTTGTATTTGACATATCAAAAAGATATCTAGAAACAGAGTGCCGTGAGAAGTCTTGTGTTAGACATATCACTAGATATCTAGAAAAACAACGCCCTAAGAGAAGCCAAAAAAGTAGGTTATTAAGCAAAGAGCATTTCTCAGAAGTCTTAGAAGTAGAGCGCCCCATCTCAGAGGTCCGACATTTCCAAAAATGTACGGCATTTCGCGATTTTGCCAATGATTACGATAAAGATTTCGCGATTTTGCCAATGATTACGATAAAGATTTCGTGATTTTTGCCAAAGATTTCGTGATTTCACGATTTCACAAAGATTAAAGCAGGAATGAAGCTGAGACCACCTAATATGGCTACCAGAACAGCGGTAAGACTTGGGAGGGTGTCACGTACTACTATCCCATTGCTACTATAACCAGGCGGCACCTAAGGTTTATGCCGTCCCACCGTCTCCCCCCAGTTCGAATAGGGCGAACGGGAGCGTGGGAAATAAGGCGGTGGCACAGGGCAAATGACCAGTTTAAAAATTGCCTGGACCAGTTTAAAAATTAAATCGGAGGGGGTTCAGTTAAATTCAATTGGTATGCCTTAGTTGCAATTAAGGTGATTGGGATCGTTCAAAAGAGGAGTTCAATTAGAATCTATGTTCTTAATTTGAAGGATATTGACCGTTTAGGGATTTTTCCCCGCAAAAACCCGTATTTTAATTAATAATTTCGATTATTTTTGATTAGAGTAAGTCATTTGTAATTGATGAGGTATATTTAATTGATAAAATATGGATTGATTTAATTGAGAAAATATGGATTGATTTAATTGAGAAAATATGGATTGATTTATTGAGAAAATATGGATTGATTTAATTGAGAAATATCTACTTTTACATAGCTTATCCGTAAAATTATTAGTTTGCTCTGAAAATGGTTATAGGTATTTTTGTGGTTAAGTCTTGAAGAATCTCTGATATTTTACCGACATCCTACTGCTAGAACATAGACTCTAGGTACAGGGTTGGAAATAAGGTGAATTTTGTTAGTGGTCCTCGGGACCAGCGACCCCTCATGTTGGAATTATTAAACTGGTCCTTGGTTCTAGAAGTTCTCCTATTTAGTTTGGCACTGTGACTTGTAGTGAATTCCTTTGTTGTTCCTCCTTTAAAGGCATTAATGTAAGTTTATTGATTATTAAAATTAGTATCCATATTCAAAAGTGGAAACGTTTACTCACGAAGACACGAAAGTGAGGAATTATAAACGATAAACGTCATATTAGCCCTTATTGTTTAGAATTTATATTAAACTGAGGGGAAACCCCATAATATTTTGAAGCAAAATGTCACTATTTTACCCCTAAACCTTTAAATTTCACTACTCTTAGTGTATTTTAATGATTATTTAGATTAATTTAAACGTATAGTAGTAAAAATTACGTTCTACGAACGTTTATTGGAGTTTTCGTCTATTTAAATTTTACCTCTTAATTTTGTACCGGAACTCACTATTTTACCGAAACGACAAAGCCAAAAGTAATTTTGAATGTAAAGCAGACGACGCATTGTAAGATTTCTACTATTTGGAATTTGAGGTAATTCAGTAAAAGTTGGGCAAAAGCACATTTAGTTTAAAATAGTGTTTCCCGGAATAGTGTTCATAGCTTCATATCATCCCTAACTGGTAAGTAAGAATGTGTATTAGTGACACTTAAGTCTTTGTTTGGGCAAATTAGCCTTATTCCTGATCAGCGCCACTAGGCTAGTGGCGACTTTGAGAACTACTGTAATCGACGAGCCAACCAGATGTCGCTAAAAATCTGGTGACGTCATTGACGGGCACTCTCGGGAAACTGACCAAAAATTTGCCCGGTTTGAAGCTCGTTGAAGTTAATTTCAGCATTATTATTTGAATTAAATAATAAAATAGGACTAAATCGGGCTCCAAACTTCTTTATCGACGATATTCAACACTCACCTAAAGGTAAGAACTTATTTTATGGCGTTTTTGGAGCTTTTAATGTAGTGCAACTCGCTAAGCCTTGGCTCTTGTTTTCAGATTTTATAATTTTAACTAAGTTGGGACCATACCATAGTACCAGACCAAAAACTTCATTACTCTTCCTGGTTTTATAATAATCGTATTAAACAATAATAATTAGGTTTTATGGTTAATAACGTTAATTAAATTATTACTATTTTAAATGGAAAATAATGTCAGTGTACCCACTGTTGCTTTTGTTGTTAGAAGTTAACTTTCTTAACTTAATAAAGAAAAACGATTTATAACACTTGACCTTTCGAAATATATTATTTAAAAGAGTTAAGTTTGGTAGATGGAGTTATTTTAAAGCTCTGGAACTGGAACCAGGTTTTGGCTCAAACATTTCCTTGGCAAAATAAGGCAGAAGACATATATAATATTTGGTTCATAGTTTCGGAAACATCACTGTATTGATGAAGTCATTGTTTTTCATTTCAAGTAAAATTTCCATGTCATCTGGTGGTACATAAACGGCAAGGAAGCACACTGGAAGATTACACACCAATAGTTGGCCTTGAATTTGGTGATAGACATCGGATTTTTTGTGCAGTTCCAGTTCATTATTATTTTTATCAACATAAAGATAAAAATCTCCCGAAGCTGCCTTTTCTCTTATGCTTTGTTTGTTTTTAAATATGGCATATGGACATTTGATCTCTACTATGTAAAGTTCATCTTCTATCATTACTAAACGATCAGGGCTGGCACCAAGGAAGCAGAACCTGGGATTTATAATTAACCCAACTGATGTGTGTTGCTGCGTTGTGATTTTTTTCTGAAACAAAGCAAAAGCTGCCGATTCATGCTTCAGTCCATGATCCATTGATTTTGCAGTTACGAATGATCTTTTTTGAATGAATGTTTTTACTGGGTCTGTGCTATCTCTCATTTTTGTAAATGTACCAAACGTTGAGGCTGTTAATCTGTGGCTTCTTTGTTTGTGCCAATAACTGGACTTACTCTGCAAACGGGTTTTGATTTCAATATGTTTTGAACCTGCCAAATCCACCTCCACACTTTTTAAAACATTCATTTCATTTGTTGTTAGATTTAAAAAACTATCGTTTCGTTCCCTTTCTTTAGTTTCTGCAACCTTTTCCCAGAGCTTGTCAATTAAATCGGTGTTTTGTTTTATGCGCAGTGAAACTGGTGTGCAATTGTTAGATTTTATGGTACCAATCACGGGAAGATCCAAGTTCATTTTTTCAAATAGTTTGACAAAATTGGACAATTTTTCTTTGGTGATTATCTGCGAACCAGCAGGCACCACGCTGAACGTTCTAACAGACGTACCCAAGAGTGATTTTGTAGGTTTGGCTGGGTCATGTTTAACGAATTCTAAGTCGCTAAATAAAAGGGGCTCATCTGTTTGCGGTTTCTTTACATGCCACATTTGTAGCCTGGTGGTGCAAGAACCTCGTAGGGGTAACTTTTCCTCACCAGCCCTAACACAGTTCCATAATTGGTACAATAATGCGACTGAATGTTTACAGTCTCCGTTCGTTCCCGCTGGGCAGGTACACGTTATCCATTTTAGCTTATTTGGCTCATTAGCAACATTGAAACAAACAAATATTTGGTATGATGTTGGTCTCCTATCTGCCTCACAAATAGCTCTAACAAAAACCAGGTTCCCTAAATGAAATATGTTGATTATTTGATAGACAATAATTTCGCAACCAAAAATTTCAGTTTGGTTTTTACCTTGAATATTGGATTCGATACCCAAAATCTTTTCCTCTCTATAAAGCATAAAACCTTGGTTTCGTTCACGCTTTGTCATCGCATGGTTTTCAGCTATATTATCCGGCAAATCTGACAGTCCAACATCATTGCCCCAACCTTCTTTCGGAGTTACGCGTCCTTGAAGTCTAAGTAGGCCTTCACAGCAAATTTTATTTATTATTAAATACTTCTGGGTGTACAATTTCAACGTGGTTACAATCTTACCTTCTTTAGACATATTTGGATTGAGCGTCATTACTTCAATACAAGCTTGACAAAGCCATTCATCCTCTAGGAAGCTTAGCGCGTCTTCTTCTTGGATGGTACCATTCCATACAAGAACCGCATTGTATCATACTGTCTGTTGTTCCTTTTGGCTGTTTACATAAGCAAAAGAGCCTTCTTGATGATTCTTCAGAAAAACTCGACGGACCAGGTTTTTTTTGGGTCTCACTGATTCCTCCGTTTTTCTTTTCGACATTTTTCACTTGAAAACCACTTTTCAGAGTTGTCAAAATATTAGTAACTGGACTCTTTCATCAAGAACGTCAGAGAAAACGAACGAGTCTGATTTCTATGAAGTTTTAAACTTTGTTTTTAGTTTCGAAATACCGCGCCCTCTATTACACGAGTTCGGCATATATTTTTCAAAATTTTACGGCGGCGCTTTCGGTACGGAGTCTCTACTAGGGACTAAGGTAGCTAAAAATATATTGCCTCATACAAATGATGCTACTTCAAGAGACACCCAGTCGAGAACGTAGGGGGTCGAAAGCCCCCCTCCTTACCGCGAAATACCTTCCACACATGGATAACTTGGGAGCCCTGGACCTACCTCGCCAGGTGCACTCCTGGCTGGCCCAGCTCGCATGCTGACGCCTCGCAACGCGGGCTTTGTTACATCGCTTTAACCAGTTTCCTTTGCCCCAGTGTCCCCTCTGTCTGGACTTGGACACTTTCTGCCCAGTCAGGGCGGCCCCACGCTCTGACTTCCTGGGAAACCTTCGGCACCTCAACCTCCAACGGATGGTCGGCTATGGCCTACGAGCCTCCCACTTTGTGAATTTAAAAACTAGTCCAACTATAATTAATGAAGTGGTTTTCGACCTCTAAACCTCTCTTTTTTCCAGGGGTGCTTGGTACCCCCGCCTAAGACCCCCGTACTATTCCCAAATTAAATATATTCCATAAAAAAGACACCCAGTAGACAGTTTGTAAAATTTTAAACATAGATATTTCAAATAAAATTAGAAGCAAAGATATCAATTAAAAAGCCATTTATTTTTCATAAGTACACCCCATCAGTCTAGCTTCGTTACTAAAGTTCCGGTAAAGTTTGATAAATAACAACAAACTATATAGATTTTCTCTAGCATTGGTGACAAGGTCAAGGGAATACGTCCCTTTAAAATCTTGAATTCCTTGACTCTCCCAATAGCCCTTTCAACGTGAATTCGTGCCACGGCAACACTACGGCTCTCAGAAAGTTGAGATGAAGTAAACTGATCCTGTTGTTTCAGAAACTCGGGAATGATTAGTGTAACATTTTTAGAAGCTAGTTCTTTAGCCACATCAAAACCGCGGTCTGCCATTACAGCGTCGCCTTCATCCAGCATGTCTAAAATACCACAATGCATAAATAGCTTCTTGTCAGAAGTTCTTCCTGCGTAGAGATTGGAACAGAAAGTTATGTGACCAGAGGGGGCCATTCCAATGAGCGCCTTCGCTGTATTAGCATGTTTATAAGCGCTAAATGATTCTCTTTGTGCTTCAGATGCTGAAGGCTTTTCTAGTTCGAATTCTGTACAATCGACGATAAGTCTCAATCCAGGATATTTTTCTGTCATTTTCTTAGTTGCCAGCTCATTTGTTCTTTCCAGCGATGGCCATACGGGTAAATGAGGAGCACACTCGAAAAGGAACAAAATCCACGTATTTACGATTTTAGAAACATAACCTTGCGATAGATTATACAAATAGGCTAAATATTGCTCTGGGGTTCCTTGTCTCAGGCGGTTAAGTGTCATGAATAATTCCTCCATTGGATTTAGTTTCCTTGGTGGTCCAGGTTTCACAACTTGAAGGAACTCTTTATCTGAAGTTTCAGTCATTTGGGATGATTCTTGTCCCACATAATTAAGTTTAGTACATTCGGGTAGCAGGAGCTGATAGAACGCCCAAAAAACTTCGTACGAAGGAAATCCAGTGAAATATTTGATAGCTTTATCGTCATTTACGAACTTCGTTAATGTAAACTTTTCTTTACTCCGAAGTGTAAGTAGTTCAATTTCTTTTCTTATAAGTTCAACTTTACGTGGTGTATTTTGAGTATTTGAGGATTTCAATGATATCCCACTGCTTGCTTGAGAGTGAGACGATGATGACGAGGGTAAATCAGATTGGCTCTGTTCCTCTACAAAAGCTACTAATGGATCTTCGGGATTCAGGTCTGCTGGATGAATAGGTACTACGTTAAGCTCCTCTGGATTAACATGCAATGCTCCCATTTCTTCCATTAGTTCGATTCTCTCTTTTGGGCTCATTTGAGAAAAAGCACCTTTCGGAAGCGTTTGGCTGGTGTTAGATTCAATTATTTCATCAGTCATTTCATCAGTCACTTTCGTGTTTTGAAATATGGAAGGTATTGCAAATGGTTTAAGATGCTTGCGGCGTAATGCTCCAGTGGGTAAATAGTCGCTTTTTAAAAAGTGTTTGGAGCATAGAAGTGAGATTTTCAGATCAGGTGGCTTATTTCCTATTGCCGTTATTATGGCATAAAACCATTTTCGTTTCAGCTCCTTATCTTTCGGCAAAGTATGATAAGTAAGCGACGGGTTGTTTCGACAATTTTCTATAATGCAAGATCCTTTTCCCATGTCTAAAAATGTAAACAAATACGTTGTTGTAAAATTTTCATAATCAGAATACTTATATACTTTAATTTTATAATTAAAATCATTTACTGAAAGATTATTTTCAATTTTAACCAAAGCAGCACGCCAAGGCTTAGCGAGTTGCACTACATTAAAAGCTCCAAAAACGCCATAAAATAAGTTCTTACCTTTAGGTGAGTGTTGAATATCGTCGATAAAGAAGTTTGGAGCCCGATTTAGTCCTATTTTATTATTTAATTCAAATAATAATGCTGAAATTAACTTCAACGAGCTTCAAACCGGGCTAATTTTTGGTCAGTTTCCCGAGAGTGCCCGTCAATGACGTCACCAGATTTTTAGCGACATCTGGTTGGCTCGTCGATTACAGTAGTTCTCAAAGTCGCCACTAGCCTAGTGGCGCTGATCAGGAATAAGGCTAATTGAAATTAGGGTAAAATAGTATTTCCCAGAAAAGCCTTCAAACTTCATATAAGCCCTTACTAGTAAGTGACGCAAAATCTTTGTTTATGGCGATATTTTTAATATTAATAAAATGTTTCGGATGTCATCTCGGACATATTTCAGAATAGCTCCTGGTAGCAGGTCACTTTTGTTTGTACCATTTTATGAAAAATGGGATGAAAAAAATTATGGTGCAAAACGTTTTCGGCGCAAATGATTATTTAAAAAGTTACAAGAGTTTAAAACTTTGGCTTACGAGAATGCTTAGGGCTCCGTGTTGCCTGCTACTACTGTGCCAACTGTTGCACCTCGGACTTGGAGGCGGTAATATTTTAGTACTGGAGTGGTATTAAGATAAGAAAAGAATGCGTGTGGCACGTCTGCGGGGTGGGAAATAAGGATTTTTTAAACTGGACATTAGGCCAGCGATCCCCCTGACCTTGACGTGCCCTGGTCATTGTCATGGACCAGTTTATTTTTTCCAGGTCAAGGGAGGGGGGGGGGGGTCGCTGGACCAGTGTCCAGTTTTAAAAATATCCTTACTTCCCACCCTGCTGATGCCTATCCCAACATCTCATGGCCAACTTAGATAATCTTCTTTCGGCGGTACAAGGCCTGCCAGCTTCACCCGCGCCCCATGTTAAAAAACGACTAGCAAAAAATCGCCCCTAGTTCCGACTTTCGCCGTTGGGTGCGCTACCAACCCAGTTTTCCTCGTAATTCTATAGAGCTATATCAGTTGAAGGGGGGAAACTTAACAGTTGGACCTGCCAATAAACGGAGCTGGGTTTCACCCTCCCTCCGTGCGGGCCATGAAGAACTCTATGCTAAATATCCCGCACAATATGACGCCTAGGCGCGGACTAGCGAAACCCCGCCTCAAAATCTCTCCTTTACCCCCCGAATTGAAATAGCTCTATAAGAAAAAAATTCGGAAGTGGTCTCGTCTTTAAAGCATTTTTAATATATTTACCCATTTTTTTCGTGGTCAAATTTTAATTTATATTTTGTGACCTATTTCATAATTTTCAGTTCGTTACTTGGCGAATAATCAACATTCAAGGTAATGTTAATCCATCTATTAATTCATGTGACTTTGTATTTTCCACTTTTCTTTGTTCTTATCTTAATTGTTGTTAAATCGTTAGTTTCATTAGAACTTAATACGATGAAACGAATACTGAGGTTAAAAGGTCTGGTTTAATAATTACACAAAAACGAAGTTCATAAGGCTTGTGAATCACGAAAGTGGAGGATAAGAACAGTTGCATGAACATTTGTACACTCTAAGAAATGGAAGTGTTAAAAAGGTGTTAAAACGGTGTAAACATCGTAAAAACACCCAAAAGGGTGTTTTATTACCTTGAGTTTTTAGAGGCCAATTTAAAGTGTAAATTCGGTGTAAAATAACACTATTGAAACACCGTTCGAAATTAAACATGAAAAATTATAATACTGCGGGTTTCTTAAATAAGGTCTTTCATTTATTTTTCATAAATGTTTTAAAGTCAATACAAACAGTAAAAAATTATTGAAAAACGTACTTGTTAAACCTTTTTTTAAAGATGATATTCATGAAAGAAAACAATTTTATCCTTTAAATAAAGTACAGGAAAAATAGGTTTTAACCCTGAACAAATTGAAACAAAGCTGAAAATTTCAGATCTTATAGATTTTTGGGCGCTCTTTAACGTGGTGTGGTCTCCCACACTCTCCCATTGGAGGAATTTCCGCCATATTGGAAAATGGCGGACAAAATCGAGAGAACGTTTAATAACTCCGGTTCTACTTAACCGATGAACACGTAATTAGGCTTCAATTGTAGATCGCATTCAAACACATAATTCACCTCTTAAGATATTTTGTCCTACAACTAACCGGAAGTTCCCAATCTGACCCTGAAGATTAGCCTCATATAAAAAAATGGGGATTTATAGCATTTATGGTTTCTATTTTCAGAATAAGTTTCAAAAATTAAACATATAGTTTCTATTACTGACAAATTTTGTTTTTTTATCTGACAAGAGCTATAATGTATAGTACGGGAGAGGGTAAAACAGCCTTTTTACCATCATAAAACTTAATGTTTTAATATATACCATTGTTCGCCCACACTTGTCAATACGGCTAAAGTTGAGTTAAATCGTGTGAAACAAAGTTGACATAACCAAGTGTATACTTTAAATGAAGATTATGGAATTGAGCTTTTGAATTAGCTTCTCTTCCACCAACAAGTGCGGCAGCAAAGCAACATTCAAATAGAGTTTATCACCAAGTTCAAACGTGGCTTGGAAGCAGCCTAAATGCTAGAGAATGGGGTTGGGGACAGGTAGGATCGGAACTCAAACCAATCGTTACCACTCTACAACCTGCTCCAGCTGAGCTTCTGCATATGATCCCTCGTAAATGCAAGGAAGTCTGTGATTTGAAATGTGAATGCTGCAAAACTGGTCCAGTCTGTTCTTCAATTTGTAGACAATGCAAGGGAGTATCTTGTTCAAATGAACATAGAGATTTTGAGGCTCAACCTCAAGTAGAGGACTATGATTAAACTTAAGCTTAACCAATATTGATAAATATACTAATATACAAGTTCGTAAAGAAAAATAAACCTCTCCGATACGAGACGCAATTAATAATATCAGAAGTATATAATACTTCTCTTCGAGAGAAGTGTACCACAAAGCTGGGTAAGTGTAACATCACTCTTCCCAACATCGGAACATTTAGAGCAAGGTTACTAAAACGAATCACATACGCGATAAATAGTTCCCTCATCATTACTTTATTAGCATTTAATTATTTGGCAAGACGCACTTGTGCATTTTTGTCCCACGTCAAGACGAGGTTTGTGGGGTGATTGCTGGGGATTTAGTGCAAAACAATTATAGAATTCACCTTACGGTGCGATGCCCATTTGTAGTTTGATCAGTGGGAAAGCAAACTAAAAGGGTGAGCCTGGGAAGAATGACGTTACATAACTAAAGCATTAAGAGGACACAGAGTGTCATCCTTCTTCTATTATCCCCTTCTGATAATTTTAAGAAAATATAATTGATATTAATTACTTTAGTCGTCAGTAGTTTAACGTAATTCTACTGAAGTCGTTTTAAGAAACATAATTCCTAAAATAATTTTAAAAATAGCTATTGTTGACGTTTGAATTCTAGCGTATGCCTCTTTAACAATTTTTGGAAATTTAGGGTATATAAGGCGATTGATTCACAATAAATGATAAGAAATCCGCAATTGCATGAACCTTTGGTTGAAGCCCTGCAACTGGGAACTGGAGGTTTCTCGTAACCCTAGCCGATCGCCACGCACTTCTTGATCCTAACGTTGGGAGTAGAAGCAAAACGTTTGCTCCGAATTGCCAACTGCGGACGCGGTGACCGACACACAGACAGACTGACACCCCCCGCACACACGTCCAGTATAATACCTTTCCGTGACGTCATCGTCACTTAAAGATGTAAAAATATAGTGGGAATAATATATTTTAGGTTTAAAACCGTCTTTGCCTTTATTTCGCTTGAAACCGTTTCGAAATACTCAAATATTAAATTTGCCTTACCTTTCCGGCTAGATTGTGAACTTCCGGTTAGTTGTAGGACAACATATCTTAAGATGAATTTATGTGTTTGAAAGTAATCTACAATTGAAGCCTAATAACTTGTTAATCGTGTTAGTAGAACCAGAGTTATTAAACTTTTTCTCGATTTTGGAAATGTATTCTGAATATAGAAACCCTAAAATGCTTTAAATTCCCATTTTTATATGAGGCTAATCTTCAGAGTCAGATTGTGAACTTCCGGTTAGTTCTAGGACAAAATATCTTAAGAGGTGAATTATGTGTTTGAAGGTGATCTACAATTGAAGCCTAATTACGTGTTAATCGGTTAAGTAGAACCGGTGTTATAAAACTTTTTCTCGATTTTGTCCGCCATTTTCCAATATGGCGGAAATTCCTCCAATGGGAGAGTGTGGGAGACCACACCACGTTAAAGAGCGCCCAAAAATCTATAAAATCTGAAATTTTCAGCTTTGTTTCAATTTGTTCAGGGTTCCCTCTATTTTTGGGCTAAAATGACTGTACTACTTCATAAAACTATGCTAAACGTGTTAGGCGACACTCTTACAGGTGTTAAGCGATACTCTTAAAAAACGAGACTAGGTTAGATACTGGCCTCACAGTAGGGCCAGCTTGAGAATCCAAAGTGGGGCACTTGCTTTTGTGACATGCTTAATCATTATTTTGAGAAAAATTAGAGTACTAAATGGATTTGTTTTTGTAAAATCTGTAGTGCAAATTAGATTAAACGCGTTTCTGGTGCTCGAAAAACTCTTAGTGAAAAGAGATTATTAAATTTAACAAGAACGTCTATATCTACTGCTTGAATATTATAGCCTCCAAAACTAATTTAATACCCTCTGCATTTGTACGAATTGAAAACTTTCTGCCTTTTTCAGAAGTTCATAAACCCGTAAAAATAAAAATGACTTTATGTGCAACAACCCTCGCTTAAAGAGGTATAGTTCTGCATGTGAGAACTTTCCTCCCTATAGGTGATGAAGTTCTCTCAAGATGGAACCCTGCTATGAATATAGCATTGATTGCTAATAATACTGCGGAATGGCGGATAATCAAAATTTAATTAAACAGGAAAACCATACTCGATATTTGAGTTATGCCTCATGAGTGGTCGAAATGTAGCTACTATAGTGTTTTTACGTCATTGGTTTTGCTCTTAAGTCTATGGGAAAAGTACTAGAATTTCTACTACTATCCTACCCAAAAATCTCCCACTCTTAAAGGTGTTACGCGAAACTCTTAAAGGTGTGAAGCGACACTCTTAAAGGTGTGAAGCGACACTCTGAAAGGTGCTATGCCGCACCCTTTAAGGAGTTGCACAACACTAATATGAGAGTAAAAGTTCACTTTCAGTGCGATATAAGAGTTAAAAAGGTGTTAAACTGCACCTCTGTTGCACAATTTTATACTTATCTTTGCCACCAATTGCTCAAATAAGTGTTATTAAACCCTTTCAGGGGTGTAAATGTACACCTGTAACGGTGTCAAATTTGGACCCATATAAAGTACTTATAAAGGTGTTAAATCACACTCCAATTTCTTAGAGTGTAGGGAGCTGTAATATGATCCACTTCTGGAAGAAGCTATCGGCGGGCGGGTAAAAATTAATTGAAATACGTCACAGGCACCACCTGACAACAACATACAAAGACTCCACATAGAGTGGGACTGGACACCTAGTCCTTGTTTTTCACGAGATTGCAGCGCAAATTCCATGAAGTGCTAGTTTTCGAAATAAAACGAATTAAGCTTCTTTGAACCACGCCTCTCCTCTGACGTATTTCAAATAATTTTTACCCACCCACCGATGCTTTCTTTACAGTCCCTTTAACCTGGTCTCGTTAATTGCAACTCGGTCATTCTAATTGAAATTAATTAAAAACATGTTTTTTAAGGTACAAAAAAGTTTTCATTGTTTAGTTTATATACAGAATCATCAGAATGCAAGCTTAACCCAATAAACGTATGATAAAATATACGTGACAATATGAACAAACAGTAATATTCAGCCATTAAACCTCTATACGTGATACACCTACTAAGTACTGAAAAAGCAAGAGCATGAATTCAACGGTAAAGCTTAAAGCTAGATTCCCACTTGACCGAAAAAAACCGGCGGAAACCACACAGCCGACGGTAGAAATTTTAACTTACGCCGGTGTCCGGCGGTAGACCGTTCAAACTACGACTGAATTTTTAGTTTGGCGGTAGATATTTTTGGGTCACGTGACAGATTTGAGTTTTTTCCTCAATATCTCTTTCACACTCTGAATTGGTATCTTTGTCCCCTTGTCGCTTAGATCGTACAAGAAGGGATATTTTCTAACCTTCACAGTAAAGTCTTCCTTATTGACATCTAATCTGTTTGCTTTCATTATTTTCATTTTTGTTTCTTGGTTGCATGTTTCCGATAACGATAAGCCTTGGTTAACCACAAAAAAATGGCGGCTATCAATCTATCTCGCGTATGCGTGCGCTCTTAAAATTTATGACGTAGTCAGTGGGGTAATTTCATTGGCTGAGACACCGGCGTAACGCCGAACACGACCGAAAAAATAGAACACAACTTACGCCCGGCCGAACGGAAATTCCGTCGGGCCCGGCGTAAAGATTTTTCGGTCGAAGCCCTTTCTGCCGGGTTTCCGTCGTGTTTTCCGTCGAGTGGGAATCTAGCTTTAGGAAATAGCTGAGAGCGGCAGGCCCGAGACTTAAGCCATGCTTTCACAAATACCTAAGAAAGTCCATCGATGATTGGCCGAAATTAACAAAAAAATCGAGCCTGCCCCTCTTGAATTCAATATAGAAGGTCACCTTTTCAATTTTGAAAATTCAATCTCCAATTTTCTACATCGATGTAATCAATATTCAATAAAGCTCAATAATTATCTGCGAGATTTTGTTAAATTATGTTAGTTTGCTTTTAATTTTAAACTAAAATCTGATTCAATTATTCCAGTTATCATGAAGGCTCAGTGTAAGTTAAAGCCAAATTAACAGAATTAAACTCAATTAAGGACGTTCATTCAAGTCATCAAAGTATTTTGTTTCAGTCCTGAACACTGATATTATCGAAAGTACCAAAATAGCTGTTCGCGACGGTAAACGTAAACTTAATAACAACCGAGAGTAAAATATCAAACTGAGTATTTATTTAAAAACAGCGTCAAACGAATTAACTATACATTATTACATCATAACAATAACTGCCTATTCGTAATACATTTCGGTTTCATTATACAGTATAGTTGGTTTAAAAAAATTGTTGGTCGGTAAAAAAATGGGTTTGTTCAATTTATGTCTACACTTAAATCGGCTTAAAAAACCTTGTTTAAAAATTAGTAGTTTTTTCTAGTTAAGCTCCCAAACAATAGCTCTCCCACAATAGACCGATAAAAAAAATTCGCCTGCAACTTGTTTTTCCCTCAGTAGTACTGGATTTTGGAATTAAAGTCAGTTCGGTTCGGTTCATATTATTCTGGATTCTACTTGAAATCCTTCATTGCTCTTAGTTGTCGTCTGCTTAGAGTTCTTGTTGTTATCAACAACGCAGTTAAGGCTTAGTACTTTTTCTATTGCTATTTTAGTTGTTAATTATTTTTTTCAAAATAGAAGCTTAGCCTCGGACGCGCTGGCCTCCAGCTCTACTCGACTAACGAGTATAATATAATATTACGAGAAAAGTGGTGACCTGTCTGCTTTATTCAGAAAAATACATAAAACCTTATTTCCCTGCATGATCGGAAAACGTTATTTTTGACGGCCATCTAGTCATTGCATTATTAGTATAAAACGCTCTACTAAGTTGACCACATATTCCGACCAATCATGATAGACCACACTTTTGAGCCTCTCGAGGCGGTGTGTATTGCAGTAAAAACAACTAGTAGGCGAATATTTTTATCGGCCTATTAAGCACCAAGTGTGAAAAATAAGAAGAAACAATTTAAGAATAGAAATTTTTATTATTGAGAAATTATAAGAGCATATTAAGCTATAAACACCTAGACGAAATTATTTCTTCTTGAATATTTAAAAATTTGAAATTTTGTGACTTCCTTGGCTTAATCAGTTAAGGAGGGAGGAAAAAGTGGGCGTGGCACCCTCCTCCACCCAGTACAAATTTTCCCTTAAGACACATAATACTTGTGATTCCATGCGTCAATGTTAATTTTATTTGATTAAACCTTTGATCACCAGCTTTTGCAGGACCTGTCTGCGCACTTATTTCATCCCAATACCAAATTTAATGTTGAAATCATAATCTTCAGTCCAATGTGATTAAACAATAGTAACTGTTCAAAGTATTTTCCTGTGGATGCAGGATGGACCTTTCTTAAATAAACAGAAACCAAAACTTTAAAAAAGCAAAGAAAAACCGGGAAAAACCATGCACAACTTTGAAGTATTAAAAAAACATTCTGTGAATATATATACTTTAAACTATTACCATGCCCTTGTGTAACTTTCTCTACTTTACAGATGGCCATTATAATCATTTTACCCGATAGATGATGCTTCTAACTTATAATACTCTACTGGTCCCCAACAACCATTTTTTGCCCAAGTCCGTTTACCGGGATACCCGGAACAGTTTGGACGCACCCCTACCCCCGGATACCCGACAAACAATATATGTTTTCTCGAACCCGATTCGAAATCCAATAATCACTACCCGCACACCTCTATAAAGTAAATATTTGATATTTTGAGAATAACTTAGATCATTTGTATCATTTCCTAAATCCTTTTAGTCATATAGTTTCTTCATTATTAATGTGTCTTTGTTTGTCATTGACTTTATGATAACAATTAAAATAAAGGTTTTGTTTTTATTCTGTACAATATTTTAATTCACTTAGCTATATCTAACGTTTTATAACGTAAAAACCAAAATGTTTGCATTTAAATTAATCTTGGTATTTAAAGAAATATGAAATAGCAATTAGCTACATTACGAGTTTACATAGCGCTTTAGTCCCCCTTGTTTTATTAGTGTGTAATATACGCTTCCGCAAGAACCACTGATAATAATGATAGTTGGAATAAATGAGTAATAAAAACTCAAGGTTAACCATTTTAAAATACCAAGAACATCGCGTTTGTTGCTTATAATATTAAATAGTTAAAAATTTAGGGGAAGGATTCAGTATTTTTAATTTAGAAAATTAAAAACAAGATCCAAAAATTCTCAAGGGAAGTTGTAAACTTCGGCTTCTTATGTATAAGAACTGATCACCATGATATACAGTAACATTTATCAAGTAAAATATGAAAACTGTTATTGCTTTGTAGAGATAGCTGCTGAAATAAAACTGACTTTTGAGTCAAACCAAGAAGTGATGTATAGTTTATTAGGGAGAAGGTATAAATTCGCCACATTTCCAGCTTTATCTCCAGTCCAAAGTAGCCTGTCCGGAGTTTCCGAGTTAATCCCCGCCGCCTCTAAAGTACAACCAGCATCTCATTGGTTCTTGAAAACTCACGTCAACACGACGCGAATGACGAAAATTACGTATTTTCCGACTGAGGAGAGGCGAAATAGCCCGTGGCCTCCTTTTACGTTCCCCCTTGTATTTTGAAAGTGGGACAGGGACTATCGCGCGCGAATACTTAGGCATCTTATACCTTCTCCCTAATAAACTAGATATCACTTCTTGGTCAAACTAAAGAGGTTTTATGGCTATGAGCAATGTGACTTGGGTTTGTTATGAAAATATTCCGTAAACCCCTTTTTACCTCTCCGAGTGTTAAAACTCCATTTGAACATTATATTTAAGCCTACTCTATTAATTATTTTAATTTTAACTCTGTAAAGTTTTGTTTAAATTTGAGAATTTTGTATAATATTCATTGCGCGCATATTTAGCTATTTGTCAATTTTACCATCATAGTGTATTTTTCCCCTTTATCATTCCTTTTTTGTTGTTGTTGTTATTGTAAATTTGTGGAAAAATAAGATGTTTTGAAAGGTTAGAAAAGAAAAAAAGAAAGCGGCCCACGCCCTCTAGCTCAAAAAAATATCATGACGGTCAAGAAAATTCCCCAAAACTAGAAAAACAGATAGTACGTCATTGATAGGCATAATAGTAAACAGAAAATGTAAAAAGTAGTGCTTAAAATTATGAACTGTTTCTTCTTTTATGACATCTGATTACGATATCTTTCCCGCAAAATCGTCAACAGTTCATTGAATGTCGTATTTACTTTCAGTTATTAAATCTGATCCGATATGGTGATAATTTTCATCCGACCTAGCGCTATCTGAACAATTTCTAATCTTATATCTGTTCAGATATCTTTATAATTTTACAGATATCCGCGTTTAACTTTATACACTGATTATATATACAACCATTCCAGTACACATGAAAACCTTCAATTATCTAGTCAAGACAGAAATACAGAGATTCATGTAATTTTAGAAGCGGGAATAGAGAACAGGGTACTTTTTGCGTGCGTCAAAGTCCACGACACCCTTCCTTGAGATGGAGGGGGGGGGGGTATGAAAGAAGAGGCTGGTCATTGTGGCGGAGGTAAAAAGCAGCGATGTATTTTTGGCCGTCACCGTCAGCAACGTCATCAAAATGTAGTTTAAGTGAGCCTGTTAGATAATTTAAAATTTTCGTTACGAATTGAAGGGATTGGATCTATGAGTCGCACTGATGTAAATACTAACCGTTCTTCATTCCTGCTAATAAAATTACACGGATCCCTGGTCAAGACTAGTCACTGTGTTTTGATAAATCATAGCCCCCCCTCTGGCGCGATAAGTTCTTTCTATCTTTATTCAATAGGTGGAACAAATTACAATGGCAACCATTGTTGTGATTTTGAATAAATTGGTGCCACACAAATAATTGCCCGCTTCTAAGGACAAGTATTACCTCGTACCTAGGGATGTGAAATTAACATATATTTTAAAAACGGTAATTTACTCCGTAAATTACTGATTCAAATTTTGCGAAATCAAAATTACAGTTCATCACCAAATTTGTTAATTTCAATTTTACGTGCTTACAGTAAATTAAATTTCAACAACGTTGAATTGTGAGAACTAGTGCTTTAAACCGAACACAGTTATCTGATTTGTGATCCGAACAGATCAAATATGTTTGCTTGATTTCAGCTATCAGATAAACAGTTGAGGACCGTTTTCTGTTCAGATCAGATGCATTTTTCATATACACATTCGGATCAAATCATATCTGAGATAAAAACCAGATTGTAGACATTTGAAACAGATATCTGTGGCATCGGTAGTAGTTTCGGATTAATACCTTTTAAGAATTTATACGTTTCAAATGTATTTATAACGCATATACTTAAAAAAATCCAGGCAAATTGGATGTTTGTTGTAGGTAGGATGCCGAGGGAAGCCGTTCAGTTTATTTTCCCAAACAATTGACTTGGTAGAGATGTGAGTCAGTAATTTAACGTCCGTAAACTACCGGTGGTAATTTACCAAATTTTCGTAATTTTATAATGGTAAGAATTATTAAACATTTTTGAAATTTTTGTGTCCTGGGAGTGAAACCAAGTGTACTATCCTTCCTGAGACTAAAACAATGTCCTCTCTTACTTCGGAGTCCCGTTTTCCACTGTACCCCTTTCGTTCATGCGGCTGTTCTAGCTTAAAATAGTGATTCATTGTTAGTCACTGAAGTGGTGTTTACTTGAAAGCCGGACCAAGTAGTCACACGCACAAGCTAGTGCTCTTTTATTTGGGTCAAGGGCTCATTACGCGTTAAAAGTTCATTTTATATTTAAATGATCAACTATTACTGTATTTACTTAAAAAGGGAGTTGCCAGGCGCCAGCCAGAACTACAAATCGTTAGTTAAAGATCGGATTAGAAAGACCACGGCTGCCGCAAAATCATGTAAAAAACTTTATATAGTTCTCACAATTCAACGTTGTTGAAATTTAATTTACTGTAAGCACGTAAAATTGAAATTAACAAATTTGGTGATGAACTGTAATTTTGATTTCACAAAATTTGAATCAGTAATTTACGGAGTAAATTACCGTTTTTAAAATATATGTTAATTTCACATCCCTAGGTACGAGGTAATACTTGTCCTTAGAAGCGGGCAATTATTTGTGTGGCACCAATTTATTCAAAATCACAACAATGGTTGCCATTGTAATTTGTTCCACCTATTGAATAAAGATAGAAAGAACTTATCGCGCCAGAGGGGGGCTATGATTTATCAAAACACAGTGACTAGTCTTGACCAGGGATCCGTGTAATTTTATTAGCAGGAATGAAGAACGGTTAGTATTTACTTCAGTGCGACTCATAGATCCAATCCCTTCAATTCGTAACGAAAATTTTAAATTATCTAACAGGCTCACTTAAACTACATTTTGATGACGTTGCTGACGGTGACGGCCAAAAATACATCGCTGCTTTTTACCTCCGCCACAATGACCAGCCTCTTCTTTCATACCCCCCCCCATCTCAAGGAAGGGTGTCGTGGACTTTGACGCACGCAAAAAGTACCCTGTTCTCTATTCCCGCTTCTAAAATTACATGAATCTCTGTATTTCTGTCTTGACTAGATAATTGAAGGTTTTCATGTGTACTGGAATGGTTGTATATATAATCAGTGTATAAAGTTAAACGCGGATATCTGTAAAATTATAAAGATATCTGAACAGATATAAGATTAGAAATCGTTCAGATAGCGCTAGGTCGGATGAAAATTATCACCATATCGGATCAGATTTAATAACTGAAAGTAAATACGACATTCAATGAACTGTTGACGATTTTGCGGGAAAGATATCGTAATCAGATGTCATAAAAGAAGAAACAGTTCATAATTTTAAGCACTAGTGAGAACTATATAAAGTTTTTTACATGATTTTGCGGCAGCCGTGGTCTTTCTAATCCGATCTTTAACTAACGATTTGTAGTTCTGGCTGGCGCCTGGCAACTCCATTTTTAAGTAAATACAGTAATAGTTGATCATTTAAATATAAAATGAACTTTTAACGCGTAATGAGCCCTTGACCCAAATAAAAGAGCACTAGCATGTGCGTGTGACTACTTGGTCCGGCTTTCAAGTGAACACCACTTCAGTGACTAACAATGAATCACTATTTTAAGCTAGAACAGCCGCATGAACGAAAGGGGTACAGTGGAAAACGGGACTCCGAAGTAAGAGAGGACATTGTTTTAGTCTCAGGAAGGATAGTACACTTGGTTTCACTCCCAGGACACAAAAATTTCAAAAGTGTTTAATAATTCTTACCATTATAAAATTACGAAAATTTGGTAAATTACCACCGGTAGTTTACGGACGTTAAATTACTGACTCACATCTCTACCAAGTCAATTGTTTGGGAAAATAAACTGAACTGCTTCCCTCGGCATCCTACCTACAACAAACATCCAATTTGCCTGGATTTTTTTAAGTATATGCGTTATAAATACATTTGAAACGTATAAATTCTTAAAAGGTATTAATCCGAAACTACGACCGATGCCACAGATATCTGTTTCAAATGTCTACAATCTGGTTTTTATCTCAGATATGATTTGATCCGAATGTGTATATGAAAAATGCATCTGATCTGAACAGAAAACGGTCCTCAACTGTTTATCTGATAGCTGAAATCAAGCAAACATATTTGATCTGTTCGGATCACAAATCAGATAACTGTGTTCGGTTTAAAGCACTAGTAAAAAGCATGTGTTACCCCAAAAAGGACAAACAAGCATGTAGAAATAATAAATTGGAAAGAGAAAGTTTTACAAAGAAAACAACCAGTTGAGCACTAGATGCCAAACAGTAAAGGTGACAGAGGTCCCATTAGAAAGTTAAGCCCCTATAGAAACTTGGGTAAATAAGTTAGAGAAATTGAGTCCCTGTTGCAACCAGGGTATTAGCAAATTAAAAGGAATTTAGTAAAGAGTAAATAAAAGATGATTTTGTGTTTGTTGAAATAAGTCGTATTCATTTACACTAACTTTAACTACGTAACCCCACGTATCGGGTCAAGTGTTTTTTAAGGAACACAAAGAGATAGGAGTGTTTCAGTCCGTTCCTATCCCAGAGCCGTTTCGGATCAAAAATCAACACCGAGTGACGATGACGTGTCTGTGTGTCGGAGCAAACGTGTTGGCAATTTTCGGTCCGCGTTCGCAGTTCACGGAAATTCGGAAAATTGTACGTTATATATATCACTTAAGAGCCACTAGCTATTATACCTTCATCTGGTAGCTAGCCGCAGTTATTTCACCCAAAAGTTACTGCCTATCCCACTGAGATTCGAACCCGAAATTATTGGTTTCTACCAACATCACCACGCACACTAATCTTTACTTATTAGCTTCCTTCCAACAACACCACCACGCACCTATTTTTTCACCTAAACCACATAGACACCAATCTGCACTTATATCTTCTACTCCATTATCATCGTTAGAGATAAGATGCGAGTGGCTGGCTATCGGTTAAGGTTACAAGAAACTTCTACCCTCATAATGGCAGGGCTTCCGTCAGAGGTGCACGCAATTGCGCGGTTCTTATTCATACCGGTGATTCGAATCCTATTTCCGATTTTAGAAGGTGAAACGTCACGAGTACGCTTCATTTCAAACGACAATATTAGTCAAGTCTCTCAAAAATGTTCAATTGTTCTTTTTTGAAACGAACTTAGGTGAATAATTAGCGAAGAAATTGTACAAAAGAAGTGTACTACAAAGCGGGGCAATTGTAACATGATTCTTCTCAATATCATTTCCAACATTTGGAGCAATAAACCGAGTCACATTGGCGATAAATAGTTCCCTCATCATTACTCTATTAGCGCTTAACTATTTGCCAAGGCGCTTGTGGATTTTGTCCGGGCGTCCAGACGAGGTTTGTGGATTGGTTGCTGAGGATTAAGTACCAAACAGTTATAGAATTCACCCCATGGTGCGATAAACGGCTGAGCTTGAAGTTTTCGCCGTTAACAGCTTTAACAATAGTCCAATTTGTTGCAATAAAAGTACTAATTGAGCGAAATAAATATTTTAAAAGCGAGGGGAGGATTTTAAAATAGAGAATATCACGAGTAATAACGGAAATTTGCCCAATAACTCGGTATAACGGGAAGGTTTTGGTGAAATACAAATATGTTTCTTAGAAACAGATTGTTAAAATGCAAATTCAGACTTAATGTCGTTTTATATTGCCAATTCGAACATAATGTCGCTTTGTATCGCGAAATTCGATATCGTATCTGGCGTGTTTTAGTTTAAATAAACAGAACGCTGCGAGTAATGACCAAAATCTCCATAATAATTCGATTTTATAACGAGGAAGTTTCGAGATATTATGATACATTTCCTTCGCGCTATAAAACAAATGAAGTCTGGCCCGCTAAAATTCGAGTTAAAAAAGGTGTCTATTATTCAGTGTTTTGTTGCTAAAATTGAACGAATATAGAGTGGGTAATCCATATTAATAGAGGTATTTAAAATCCGGATACGTTCTCTTTTAAAGTCATAGTTGACAGCGTGTTCACTTGAAAGAGGATCCAAAATGAATCCGTGAAATCTTCGGGTCTTAGTTTTAAGAAAAGACACTTGACACGAGAAAACACCAACGACGTAGAAAGGAAAAGGAGAAACACTGAAGAAAAGTAACAGGTACCGCTAGATAATTGCATAAAGTTTGTCAAAAAAATTACGCTTGTAGGACTGACCTGTTAATAATGACAACAAACGTATTAAGAAAATCCCGTCTGGGATTTTCTATTTATACTCAATCCGAAATCATAATGTTAAACTCTATGGAGCTTAACATTACGAGGTGGATAAATTTTTGCGAGTTAGACCCAAGGTTTCGCGACCAAGGGGGTACACTTTTTAGACAACCTAACAGTACAGCACTAGCAAAGGTTGGAAAGATATAGTATCTCATTTCGCGTAGTGTAAAGTTAAGTTGACCTTTTTGTATATAGGTTTAAATTCTTTTTAAACCACGCGCTAGCAACATGCGCCAGCACGTGCGACATTTCATTACAGTTTCAATTCAAATCTCGCGCTTAATTTCACCATTTTGAATCTCTAATTAAGTTCACGTGATTTTTTAAAACCTTTTGAGCCTATTTTTGTCTTTCTAAGCCTAAGGTTAAATGATCACATGCAATAGAGTAGTGGCACTCCATGTTAACTACCCATAGAGCTTAATACAGTCAAAGGCAAGTAGGTGCCATTACTCTATAGATGGAGAATTTTTATAATATTCTTCTAAATATCAGCTTAAAGGGAGGGTGAAGTAGAAAATCAAGTAAGCTTTTTGGTATCTTCCCTTTCAACCGAATTCCCAATGGACCGAAATCCCATTCGACCGAATATCCCGCAATGATTTTAGATTTCCAGCCCAATAGCTATATTCCCGATGGACCGAAATCCCAATCGTCCGAATATGCTCCTAAAAAATACATCAATATAACTTGAAACACTGTAGCCGTCAGCGATTCGGTGGTGTAGTGAATACGGTGTTGGACTGTGAAGCGATAGGTTGTTGGTTCGAATCTCCGAAAGGTATGTTAATAATATTAAAAGTAAATGTTTCGTGATACTAATTAAAACGATCACTTTCATTCCTTTCAAGGCAAGAGATATATAGAATTAATAAACAAATTGTGCTTGAAATGAAGTGCCGTCTTAATGGTAGTTCCATCAATGTCATTAAGTTTCAAATTAAAATTTTAATATTTTAGTTTCGGGTAGGTTAGGTTAGGTTCGGTTCGGTTCGGTTCGGTTAGGTTAGGTTATATTCGGTTAGGTTAGGTTAGGTTTGGTTTGCTTTGGTTCCAATAATTCGTTGCCACCTTTTCCAAAATATTCTATTTTTAAATAGCTACCACCTTTTCCAAAATATTCTCCTTTTAATTAGCTACCACCTTTTCCAAAATATTCTCCTTTTAATTAGCTAACACCTTTTCCAAAATATTCTCCTATTAATTAGCTGCCACCTTTTCCAAAAGATTTTAATATTAATTAGCTGCCACCTTTTCCAAAATATTCTCCATTAATAAGCTGCAACCTTTTCCAAAATATTCTCCTATTAATTAGCTGCCACCTTTTCCAAAATATTCTCCTTTTAATTAGCTACCACTTTTTCCAAAATATTCTCCTTTTAATTAGCTACCACCTTTTCCAAAATATTCTCCTTTTAATTAGCTACCACCTTTTCCAAAATATTCTCCTTTTAATTAGCTACCACCTTTTCCAAAAGATTTTCCTATTAATTAGCTGCCACCTTTTCCAAAATATTCTCCTATTAATTAGCTGCAACCTTTTCCAAAACATTCTCCTACTAATTAGCTGCCACCTTTTCCAAAATATTCTCCTATTAACTAGCTGCAACCTTTTCCAAAACATTCTCCTATTAATTAGCTGCCACCTTTTCCAAAATATTCTCCTTTAATTAGCTACCACCTTTTCCAAAGTATTCTCCTTTTAATTAGCTACCACTTTTTCCAAAATATTCTCCTTTTAATTAGCTACCACCTTTTCCAAAATATTCTCCTTTTAATTAGCTACCACCCTTTCCAAAATATTCTCCTATTAATTAGCTGCCACCTTTTCCAAAAGATTTTCCTATTAATTAGCTGCCACCTTATCCAAAATATTCTCCTATTAATTAGCTGCAACCTTTACCAAAACATTCTCCTACTAATTAGCTGCCACCTTTTCCAAAATATTCTCCAATTAATTATCTGACATCTTTTCCAAAATATTTCTATTATTGCTAATAAATAGTTCGTGGTAAGAGGCGGGCTTTTAATACTCATATAAATAATCATTTTACCTCCAAACAAGGTTAGGTTAGGTTAGGTTAGGGTAGGTGAGGTTCGCCGTAATTAAAACGTAGTTAAAATAAGTGCAGTAATACATTTTCAACTCACATTTATTTTAACAAAAATAAGTTGTGAAATTAAAAATATATTTATTGCAAAACCACACAGTATGTCTTCTTCCAGTTCAATGGAATTTCGGTCCAATGGGACTATAACAAAATCGCACCTTTTGGCTACGTTCGGTCGAATGGGACACCACAAGAAAACCGTTCTTTCGAATAGGAATTCGGTTCAATGGAACCAAAGCATTTTTTTATTGATTCTTATACTAATTATAAGGCCAGTCTGCATAGTGAAACATTCAGGAAATACTTCAAAATGATTTTAAAATTCAAATTAGGTTCGAATTTTAAGGTTAATTTTAAACAAGGACTTCCGACCAATCGCGTAACGCCCTGCCTTTTTATTAACAAAATTCTCGTGGCACGCTACATGTCTCGTGCCACGATTATCACGTCGCGCGCGAATTTTATCAAATCTCGTGATAAATTTCATGTGAACCGGAACGTGCCACGAGAACTTTGTTAATAAAAAGGCAGGGCGTTAAGCGATTGGTCGGAAATCCTCGTTTAAAATTATCCATGAAATCTGAACCTAATTTGAATTTTAAAATCACTCGGAGATATTTCCTGGATGTTTCACTATGCAGAATGGTCTTATAATTAGTAGAAGAATCGATAAAAAATCACTTGATTTTCCTCTTCACCCTCCCTTTAAAAACTTTAACCAACGTGGTTTCAACGAATATTTAGCATAACTTTTTCTTTATGCAGTGTATTGTACTTTCCGACCATTCCAAATGTAAGTCAAGATTTAGTGAAATACTATATAATTATTGTTAAAAAAAGGTCGACTGAGCTTGACAATTCCAGCACCAATTTTTCCTAAATAACTAGTGCTTTAAACCGAACACAGTTATCTGATTTGTGATCCGAACAGATCAAATATGTTTGCTTGATTTCAGCTATCAGATAAACAGTTGAGGACCGTTTTCTGTTCAGATCAGATGCATTTTTCATATACACATTCGGATCAAATCATATCTGAGATAAAAACCAGATTGTAGACATTTGAAACAGATATCTGTGGCATCGGTAGTAGTTTCGGATTAATACCTTTTAAGAATTTATACGTTTCAAATGTATTTATAACGCATATACTTAAAAAAATCCAGGCAAATTGGATGTTTGTTGTAGGTAGGATGCCGAGGGAAGCAGTTCAGTTTATTTTCCCAAACAATTGACTTGGTACTAGTAGAGATGTGAGTCAGTAATTTAACGTCCGTAAACTACCGGTGGTAATTTACCAAATTTTCGTAATTTTATAATGGTAAGAATTATTAAACATTTTTGAAATTTTTGTGTCCTGGGAGTGAAACCAAGTGTACTATCCTTCCTGAGACTAAAACAATGTCCTCTCTTACTTCGGAGTCCCGTTTTCCACTGTACCCCTTTCGTTCATGCGGCTGTTCTAGCTTAAAATAGTGATTCATTGTTAGTCACTGAAGTGGTGTTTACTTGTAAGCCGGACCAAGTAGTCACACGCTCATGCTAGTGCTCTTTTATTTGGGTCAAGGGCTCATTACGCGTTAAAAGTTCATTTTATATTTAAATGATCAACTATTACTGTATTTACTTAAAAATGGAGTTGCCAGGCGCCAGCCAGAACTACAAATCGTTAGTTAAAGATCGGATTAGAAAGACCACGGCTGCCGCAAAATCATGTAAAAAACTTTATATAGTTCTCACAATTCAACGTTGTTGAAATTTAATTTACTGTAAGCACGTAAAATTGAAATTAACAAATTTGGTGATGAACTGTAATTTTGATTTCGCAAAATTTGAATCAGTAATTTACGGAGTAAATTACCGTTTTTAAAATATATGTTAATTTCACATCCCTAGGTACGAGGTAATACTTGTCCTTAGAAGCGGGCAATTATTTGTGTGGCACCAATTTATTCAAAATCACAACAATGGTTGCCATTGTAATTTGTTCCACCTATTGAATAAAGATAGAAAGAACTTATCGCGCCAGAGGGGGGGGCTATGATTTATCAAAACACAGTGACTAGTCTTGACCAGGGATCCGTGTAATTTTATTAGCAGGAATGAAGAACGGTTAGTATTTACTTCAGTGCGACTCATAGATCCAATCCCTTCAATTCGTAACGAAAATTTTAAATTATCTAACAGGCTCACTTAAACTACATTTTGATGACGTTGCTGACGGTGACGGCCAAAAATACATCGCTGCTTTTTACCTCCGCCACAATGACCAGCCTCTTCTTTCATACCCCCCCCCATCTCAAGGAAGGGTGTCGTGGACTTTGACGCACGCAAAAAGTACCCTGTTCTCTATTCCCGCTTCTAAAATTACATGAATCTCTGTATTTCTGTCTTGACTAGATAATTGAAGGTTTTCATGTGTACTGGAATGGTTGTATATATAATCAGTGTATAAAGTTAAACGCGGATATCTGTAAAATTATAAAGATATCTGAACAGATATAAGATTAGAAATCGTTCAGATAGCGCTAGGTCGGATGAAAATTATCACCATATCGGATCAGATTTAATAACTGAAAGTAAATACGACATTCAATGAACTGTTGACGATTTTGCGGGAAAGATATCGTAATCAGATGTCATAAAAGAAGAAACAGTTCATAATTTTAAGCACTATAAATAACGTTTCTGCCCAAAAAGGGACAGATATTATACAAAAACGAGTTTTGCTTCGCAGTATTTAAAAATTGCATTTATACACAATCCTTGGTGATACTTTTTCAAACCCACAAAGGGCCAGAAATTAGAAATTATTATATGTATTGCAATTTGAAATTAAGTTTAATCTATAGAAGAAATTTGGTTTTAATTGCGCAGTTCAAACATTTGTTATGATTAGAAATTTTACAACAAAAACGGGTATAAATGCGGCGTTTTGGAACAAAGAGCTAAAATCAAGGACGTTTACGACTCGAATTCAAATTGAAGTTTAAAACTCATACAGGGTGTAACAACACACATAGAAAACATTTATTCTGAATGTATGATAAATGTCAGAAATTCGACACTGCATCATAATGACGGGTCTCATTTTAGGAGTAGTAAAGCGAAATTTTTAATCGAAATAAATGTTCTTCTTACCTGTTCCACCCTGAAAAATTAAAATGCTAAAATCTCATTTTGGATTTGTTCACCTTAATTATTTGACATGGATAAGTTTTTACGAGAGCAATTTCGTACGTGAAAATCTAAGCTCACTTTTTCTCGAAACGCCGCATTTATACCCGTTTTGTTGTAAAACGTCTAATCATGACACCGCTGGCAGCCTCCATTTTCTGTTTACATTGCTGGAGGTTTTTTCCTCTAGTCGGAATACGTCATTCGCGTCTGTATGACCTATCCCCACGGGATCCAATAGGAAAGAGCAGAGCAATGACGGACATGAAAGGGGTGGGGCTTACTTGTCCACTAACACCGGCGTAAGAGTAGAAGCGTAAAATCTCGCTACTTAGGCATTCTTATAGTAAATTAATTCTTGGTAGTATAAAAAGGTTTCAAATCTTAGATATGGATAAGAACAGCGCAATTGCGTGAACCTTTGGTGGAAGCCCCACCATTAGGAGGCTATACGTTTATAGTAACCCAAGCCGATCGCCGCGTATGTCTTGAACTTAACGATGATGGTGGAGAAATAGAAGCCCGTTTGTACATACCGGTGTCTATGTGGGATGGACAAAAGACCTGAAGATGATGGTGTTTAGAAGCCAGTACGTACAGACTGGTGTCTATGTGGGATGAACAAAAGACTAGACGGTAGTGGTGTATAGAAGCCAGTAAGTACAGACTGGTGTCCATGTGGGATAGACAAAAGAGCGGTTGATGGTGGTGTTTTGAAGCCAGTAAGTACAGACTGGTGTACATGTGGGTTGGACAAAAAAGCGGATGATGGTGGTGTTTAGAAGCCAGTAAATACAGACTGGTGTCCTTGAGGGATGGAAAAAAGACCGGATGATGGTGCTGTATAGAAGCCAATCACTACAGTCTGGTGTTCATGTGGGATGGACAAATGACCATAGGATTGTGGTGTTAAACAGACAATGGAGTAATAGCCATTGTAATTGGAACACAATTTTCCAAATTTTCCGTCCGAAAATTATACAGTATAGACCCGTTACCCGATGTACATACGTATGGGGTGACTGCGCGCTACAACCAGGGTTAAAAAAAAACCGGGTTTTTTAAAAAAGCCCACCCCACCGCGTTTTATTGGGTTTTTCTTGCTTTTATTGGGTTTTTCTTGGTTTTATTGGGTATTTAGTTTTTTTTTGTGTTTTTCACTTTAGGAGATGCGTTCATGGTAGAAATTCTCATTGAAAAGTAACAGCTTAATAAAAATGTCTAAAAATGTTTAATTAAAAATAATAAATATTATTAAATAGTACTTTTGAAGTAGAAACAACAAATATCTTTAAAATGAAATTATTCTAGTATCCAAATTCATCAAAATTGAAGATCTTAGTGATGGGTTTTATTAAGCGGGTTTTTTATGGTGGGTAAAACCAGGAGTTCATAATAACCTTCGGGGGGGGGAAGTATGAAACTGGCCATAGAGCTAGTGGTAAAAATCGCGAACAACAAGATTCTGTCGTTGCGCATAGAAAGGATTAGCCTGTTTATGGACTTCCAACTTACAGTATATCGTAGTGGTATCTATGCTCCTTGGTTTTCGTTCCAAAACTTCCGTTGGCTGGGATCTCCGTCGACAAGAAAAATGGCGATATGGTGGACGTAGAAACACGTTGCAATTCTTATATTAAAAATACTGCGAATAAATTTGTCCAAACCATTCTAATTTAACCACGGAATTCTCACTCTCACATATCGCAACAAAACATTAATGACGATCGTTTACATGTTTTGTAGAAAACTAGAAACCCCGACTAAAAGCCAACTTCTTAGCCAAGGCTTAATTTACACCGTTCCGACAGAAGCAGACGTGAGCCATTTTCGCTCCCAAAATCACAAGGTAAAAATAGTGTTAAACCGGAAGTGTGTTAGTTAATGCGCGTGGGCGCTAAAAAATGGGGTAACTATTTCTTTGGGTGTTAAGCGGTGTATGAATCCGCTGAGCTTTACGGCGAAACTTTGTTGTTATGGGCTTTTTAACCAGTTTCGTACTTCGGGTTATTATGACCTCCTGGTAAAACCCAGCAAAACCCGCTGGATTTTTGGGCTGGGTTTTTTAATTCGAACCCTGGTTACAACTAAAGAAATTCTCTATAAAAACATTTGCACATAACTTAATTTACACTACGAGAAATGTGCCTTTGCTAGTGCTGTAAAGTTAGGTTGGGAAAATAAGTGTATCCCCTTGGTCGCGAAACCTTGGGTCTACCGTCTAACTCTCAAAAAAGTATTAACCTCGTAATGCTAATCTCCATAGAGATAGGAACGGGACCTTCTAATACTCATAAGTAACCTATCATAACAAATGCTTCGATTGCTCGAAAATATAACAAGTTTCATTACGGATAGATTTAACTTCAGAAGTAGGAATGGAGAACAGAGTAGTCTGGGCGCGCGTCAAAGTATGAAAGAAGAGGCGGGTCATAGCGACTGAAGTAAAAATGAATTACGTATTTTTCGCCGTTCCCGTCAGCAACGTCATCAAAACGTAGTTTAAGTGAGCCAATAGGATAATTTAAACTTTTCGCTAGGTGTTGGAGGGAGGGCTCCATACTGGACTATGAGTCGGACTGAAGTAAATACTAACTGTTTTCCATTCCTACTTCTAAAATTAAATCTATCCCTGATTAAATTAAACCCATGAATTTAAAATATGACAGATTAATAGGGTATAAAAATCATGCAAAAGAATTACACTCGTGCTTTAATTATGTTTCAACTAGTCTCAGTCTGATACTGAAGAACTACGATAAATCTCTCATCAACACTTTCCAACTTTTAAAGATTTTGGATTGTCCAGCGAAGCATTAGTGGGCCCAAAAATGGCTTTGAACGAAATTGAATTTGTTGGAAATGATCGGTATTTTAAATACAGGTAGAACTTGAATTTTCAAATAATAAATGTTATCGTTGATTTGAAATTTAATTTATAATTAAAGGCACGCCCAAGAAACAATTATTAACTGTTCGATACCTTGGGCTGATAAGGTGAGTTTATTAAAATTCGGTGACGTTGTTGAAGCGAGTCTTGAATGTCTCGGAATTAAAACTGCTTTCTTGATGACAATTTAACTTTTATTTCTTTTCAGGATAAGACGGATTTTAAGGAACAGATGAAGTTCATGGCAGAATATTTAAAACGATTCTTCAACATGAAGTAAATTTGACACTTTCATATCGATTCGACTAATAATTGGACCGAATGAGACAGAATTCACTTAATGCTCTAACCACGGGCCATTAAACCAGGGAAAGATTTATTTTAGACTAGCTGTTACCCGCGGTCGCTCGCGTGTAATAAAAACTTTCATCAAAATGAAAGAATGGGTAGATTTTACTGATAACTAATATTTTTGTAGCACCCTAGGAGCCAAGGCACTCGGCGTTGCCCTCGGGACATTTTTTGTTACTTTTCATGCGGACATTATTCCATAAAGAAGGGTTTTTAAGTTTTTGGCCACCATTTAAAAAGATGACATCAAATCGAACCCATAAGACCGTTCACCCCGTCTATAGGTTAAGGGAAACCAGTGTACTAAATATTTGTGAAATCGGTTGAAACGCGCGGACTTTGTTGCATAGAGAATATTTTTTACATATCTGTGCGCCATTTGGAAAAATATTTCTTAGTACGCGCCTACTACTTATGAGTAACCTTCTTGCAAATAGTCAGGCTTCTAGGGCAAGCGGCTTGGGCTGGGCGTTGATTATCAGTCAGTCTGCAGGACTTAAATTTATAGAAGTAGGAATGGAGAACAGAGTAATGTGGAATCGCGTCAAAGTCCCGGACCCCTTCCCCGGGAAAGTGGGAGGGGGGTATGAAAGAAGAGGCGGGCCAAAAACTAAAATTTGTGTTTAGTTTTTCTTGTGTTCTTGAGTGTCATGACGTATCGTCGATTTAAAAAAATCTGCATCAGGAATGTATGGAGGGGCTGGAATGGCTAAGGGGGCTCTCGTTGTACCCTTGATGGTGGAAACATAAGGCGAGTCCTTTTTTTTAGAAGTGTAGCTCCTCCCCTTACGTCTGTTTAGCTGTCTACCGAAGGCGAAAAATGTCATGACTCGTTAAAAAAGGCATGGCAGAAGTGACCTTTTATATTTTTACCTCTCCGAGTGACGTATGTCACGGAGAGGTTCTAATTTCGACGTGTCTGTCTGTCTGTGTGTGTGTCTGTCTGTTGTTATTGACTTACACCCCAGGGGACCGCGTTCGCAGTTTTCAAATCGGAGCAAACGTTTTCCCAAATTCCGGACCGCATTTACAGTTCCCGGAAATTTGGAAAATTGTATTCCACTTACCATAGCTATTATCCATTACCTGTCTAACACCACCATCCTCTGGCCATTTGTCCATCTCATATGGACACCAGTCTTTACCCACTGGCTTCTATAGTCCACCATCATTTTGGCTCATTTTCCATGCCACATGGACACCAGTCTGTACACACTGGCTTCTACACACCACCATTTTCTGGTCTTTGTCCATCCCACTTGGACACCAGTCTGTACACACTGGCTTCTACACACCACCATCTTCTGGTCTTTGTCCATCCCACATGGAACACCAGTCTGTAAACACTGGCTTCTACACACCACCATCTTCTAGTCTTTGTCCATCCCACATGGACACCAGTCTGCACACCTGGCTTCTACTCCATCAGCATCCTTAAGGTTAAGACATACGCGGCGATCGGCCAGGGTTACGAGAAACGTCCGGCCTCCCTAAGGTGGGGCTTCCACCAAAGGTTCACGCAATTGCGCTGTTCTTATCCATAGCTGCGATTTGAAACCCTTATATACTACCTATTTTAGTAAGGCGAAGCAACCGGCGTATGCTTCATTTCAAAAGCCAATATTAGTCAAGTCTCTCAAGAATGTTTAATTGTTCTTTTTTAAAACGATGTAACGTTCAATAAGGCGAATAACTAACGAAGAAAATATTAAATATTAATTATATTTATCTTAATATTTAAGATAATCTTGTTTCTCAATTCAAAATTAATACGGAAAGAGTTAAAAAGCAGTCTATGTTATTGTCTGTGTGTGTCCGCCCGTTATTACACTAGTGCCGCAGTGCGCTGCGTTAGAAGTTCGTTTTGTTTTGATGTGTAAAGAAATCCTACAGAACCATAATATTCCCTTTATCCTTAATATAAAGTGAATATGATGAAATATTTTTCATAATTATGATGCATTTAGTGCTATTGTAGCTTTAAAGCTCTGTTTCATTTTGATATTCCAAAGATTTTTTTTAATATTATTATTTGAAATGGCTGTTTATATATTACTTAAGCTATACTACATCTGTATATAGAATAATCCTTGGTTTAGTAATTTCATGAAGAAAGCTAAGATCTAGACTCCGGCGGGTATATCTAGTATTTTTTGCAATAAGCTTAAGGAAATATAGAGTAAATAATTCAGGCCTGAGGTGAAGTAAACTTTGGGTTTTTATTTTCGTGTCTGAAATGAAGAGACATCAACGGTTCAGAGTGAGCCGAAAGTTAAATACACTCTTAAATAATCAGGTTAAGATTTTATAATAGAAGAAAAGATCATGGTGGCAATTAGATTAGTAGGGCTAAGCTACAGAGTTTTATTCTCTTTAAGGTGCGCATTGACTATCAGTGCGTCTAGCTACAATTTAGCTTTGGTATTATTTAACGTTAACACTTATGTTGGCAAACTAAGAATATTGTTGAGGTGAGACGAGACGATAGTGTTTACACTGCTAATCAGTTGTGAATGTAGCTATCAGAATATACGGTAAACAGCTGAAGCGTAGACTTCATTTCCTGTTCTTTTTGCCATTAACTGATTTCCATGTGTCCAAGATTTATCCTTATTGGATGTAAAATGTCGTCTGCTTTACTGTATATTCGCTATGCTTGGAATACTGCTTCAATATTTCGTAAATTTTTACTTCAAAAAATAGAAATAAGAGGGTGAAGAATTACAGCAAACAAGTTTTTTTGGCAGCCAATGAATGAATGAAAATAATTTAAGTGGTAAATACGATTTTTACGTCAGGCTATGACGTCACTAGCGTAAATTAAGCCACGCCAGTTGTTTCGAAGATCATTTCACGCCGATTAGGATTTGACCTTAGCCATTCCAACCCCTCCATACATTCCTGTCTGCATTCAGCCTCAATAATGTAGTAATTCACAATTATAAAGCTTGAATAAATCATTAATTTTAACTTCTGCAATTGCTAATCTATAAAGAGCAATAATTACATATCTAGATATATAGGTTTGTAGGTATTTAGTGATACTCTCGACTAGGATGGGTAATGTTTTGAGTTCAAATTGAATGTCGTTATTGATTTTAGAGAATATAAAATATTCAAGAAAAAAAGTAATTAACTCGTGAAATATGGCAAAAACAAAAATCGATAATTACTAGGCCTAGCCTTTCAATCATTCATTGTTTTTTGAAAATTAAGTTAATTTTGAATCGAGTAATTGAATTTTGTTTGTAATTGGGATTTCCAAAAAAAGTCAAAACCAACTACTCGCGCACCCCCGCAAATTATTTTATACCGAAAGTTCATGATAACGTTTTCCCTAATTCTATACGCAGCCTTAAAGAGATGTCAGAAACGAATCTCAGCTTACAGAATGCTATAAAACAACGTTTACATTCTATTGTAATTCAATTTTTTGTCGACAACTTTTAGGCTGAATTACAAAGAGAACTATATTGATTTCCATCGCTTTAATGAAATAAAATATATGCCAAATTTTTCCAAGGTATGCGATTTTTTAATTACATGGAAACAATGACTAAAATCTGGAGTACAAATTATTTAACGCTTATACGCCGGTTTTAGACATCTCATGTTATCAAATTGGAACAACCAAGTTCATTTTTCCTCAGTCGATTGGACCATTTCACTCCGTCTCCGCCAGTCGGAATAAACGAGCTGATTATCGTGTCCAGCCCTCAAGTGATCACGTCCAATTCCTGGTCCTTCTTAAATATGGAAATCGAAGTAAATGTTGCTCAATAAATATCTACTTAATACCCAATTCATTGAGTTTTATTCTTGGTTAATTCAGGTTGTGATTTTATTAGTGTTGACCTTGGTCCTTTTGTCATTTTTACTTGTCATTCACTCCATCGTAACCAACAAGTACAAGTCAGTGCCCACCAAGAAAGTTGCCAATAAAATGGCCCGAGAAACTCTAGAAAATGTCTGGGAAAACGCGTCGCTCTTATGCGCCGAACGTAAGCATTTACGTCATCCCCAATACTTAAAAGTAATTCAATTTCGTATAGAAGCGACAATTAACTTCCATAATTAAGAAATATGGCCGGTGCTTTAATCAGTCATAAGCGAAAAAGAGATTTATGTTTTTTAGCGATTCCCGTCGTTTTGTCGCACATTACTTGTCGTCTGCTCGCTTCGTCGTGGCTTATCGGAGTGACTTTCATTCTGTTCTTCTTGGGTTGTTACATGCGTACGGACTTTTCGACGGAAAGCTACAACTGCATCGACACTCTCTCGGACTTGATCAAATCGGGAATTGAGCCGGACTTTTTAACCGTCGACGATTACAAATATATTAAAGATTTGGTAAATATTCTTCTTCGTGTTTAGTCCTCTCCTTTTCTGACGTCATTGGTTTGTATCAGGCGGCTCAGGACCCAGTTGTTAATAAATGGCTAGACGATTTCGTTAAGAAGTTAAGTTCGCAACCACCCAAAGATGATATTAATAAATCAAAACGAGATAGATATATTGATTTGTTCATTCCAATTTTTTCTGGAGAAAAAGCTCTGATCGTAAACAAAGACTATTTGATTCTTTATTTTGAAGAATTAGTGCATGTCGAAAAGATGAAACAGTTCTTCGTAGAAAACGGAGGATTTTACTTTTCGCAACATGCTCTTAAACTCGACTACAAACATTTCATTTTCAACACCTCATGGAACATACTCACACCACAATTGAACGCCCAACTGGTGTCAGTAAATTTTTTTATCTAAAATGCTAATTAGCCTTAACACTTTTCTTTTTACAGAGTAGAACCGATGCTCGAAAAGCAAGTTTTCGAGTATCAGGAACAAAGTTTACATCGCTTCCTTGAACCGTTGACTTGGAAGAGACCATTAATGCAAAGTACTGAAGCCTTGGACCTGAGCAGCGTCGGTGCTCCTTTCTACTTGCTTCTCATGTTGTTGTCAGCGGCAGTAGCCGTTGTCTTTACCGAAATATTCTTCTACTAACTCCCTAAAACGCTGACTATTGGATTGGAACGTGAAATGGAATTCCCTAAACAAGAAACATATTTATTTTTCTTCGAACTGTACTTAACAAAAGAAATCACTGAGTGTGACGTCAATTTGGAACCACATTTTAACATATAGGTGATATTCATGATAATTAAACAATTAAGATATGAATTTGATTAACTATCACTAAAAAGTCATATTAATATTTTGATGAAATTAGCAGTCGCAAAACACGGATATTCAGGTAGATTTTAAAATGTCTAGGAATATGCATAGATAAAACAGTGGTGATAAATCATTGACTATATGAAGAACGATGAGCACAAACAAAATTTGACAATCTAGAAAGACAAACACATGTAGATTAGTGTATTTTACAGTCCATGGCTATCAGAAACAAGTGCGAAGAGCGTTTCAATATTTCTAAGGTCACCGTCTCAACCCTGTAATCGTAGCTTTTCAATTTCGTTCTTAATATTGTCTACGTTATATTCAATGTGATGATGAACAGCTTATTCTGTTGTAACAATCTCGTCATTATTTCTAGCCACGATGAGGCTCTTAGTTTGACCATGAACGAAATAGTGAACAATCCAGGACTTAACAGCCGTACCTTTGCACGTACAAACCGAGACATCCACTAGTTGTAACAAAAAGGGGGTGGAAAGATAGGCGGAGGGGATGGAAGTTTGAGAGAGAAAAATAAATTGGGGACAAATTAAGCTGTAATTTCCGTTTTTGCTAACGCCATCTGCGGGTGAACAAATAAAGTATAATATTTGAAATTTTGAAATCTAATGGCGTAAATGTTATCTCCTGTTCAATTTTCTTCAAATTATTGAAATTTGGTCGTTATTTAAGTAAAATGGTTAAGAATAAGCACTGTGTGTTTCCAAACTGAATCAGTGATAATCGGTATTTACAGCTTACCTCATTTCTCCCTATTTACATAAACCACATTCTATATTTCGTGTATGCCACTCTCTCACGTGACCTTTAATTCTGTCCCTAAAATGACGTAGTTCCGCTGGCGCGAATTTGTCTCAACAGGGGGAACTACTAGTCGCTTGTTACACATAGTGGACGGGTTTTTTCATTAAAGGCATGTCCTGGATTGTTCACTATTTCGTTCATGGTTTGACCCGAGCCGTAGTAGTAATAGTAGTAGTTGTGGCCGGAGTTTTCGCTTTCGTTATCGTTATTTTTTAGCTTAAAAGGAACTCTACATAGGGGTAACTGGGCTTGGTTAGAGATTTAATTTTAAATAAAAAATTTTCACATCGCAGCCGGGAGTGCAGTAGAAACACATTCTACCACTGAGCCATAGAGACTTGATAGAAACTCCGAGTTTTTATCGTTTAGTTTTATCTCTAAAATGTCGGGGTGATATGGGGTGAGGTACCTCTGAATCTGTGGGGTCGGATACTTTTGAATTTTTATATGTGGGGTCGGATACTTCTGAATTTCTATGTTTGGGGTTTTTCTATTTATTTTCTTTTTATTTATTTTAATTAAATAGATAACGATGTGACCATCTTTTTTTGTGTATATCCGTTGCGATCGTCATAAATCTTCCAATAATAATTCAATAATCCTGGTGAATCCCACTTTTTAGATGTTAATCGTGTTTAATCGTTGATTCAGGCGTGTGATTAATGACTATTATCAGAAGTTGATGCTATTATTTAAGATATTGCGGTTATAAAAAGGATAAAAAGAGTAACATTTATTAATCGTTCTTTACATGATTCCCGTGTAAACCCGAATGCCGTTTTTTCCCGTTTCCTACCGCGCTCCTCATATGTTTCGTTCTCGGTCGGTAGCTATCGCCATCTATGTTATGTTTGACTGGAACGTTTTGGCGGTTAATTCAAATGTGGGTTTATTTTAGCGTTGTAGTGTGCCCCTTCTCTCTTATTGCCTTCTGCTATAACTAAACTTTCTCTTTCAAAAGGTTCTGGGCATAAGTCCATGTTAGAAATTTATAAGATGCGATAAGTGTGCATCGGCATAAGTCTATGTTGTAAACTCATCGAGGGGATTATCACTAAAACTATCTGTTCTTCGATTCACCAGAATAGTAGAATTACAGCATAAGTAAATTTATACGGTTATAATTTTATCACTGTTTGAAGTAGGGCATCGAGCGGCTATTAACTCTGATTTTATGCACGGTAAATCATTTAAGCATTGTAAAAGAAAGCGCTATTCATTCATTAGGGTAAGGTATAGAGGGGGGCTATTCACTGGTACGATGTGGCTACTACTACGAGCCCTTGGGTCGTCTTGTTAAAAATATATATTGATACATTTTTGTTTTGGCTAGAGGTCGGGTTGTCCACAGCATTTTCTATTTTTTATTGCCTAGGCTAGGTGTTGCTACCTTTCCTTCTGTGTTGCGTTTGATCCAACGATCATGAGTTAGGAGAATTTACGTAGATCATAAGTAACATAATAACAATGAATATAACATTTCAAATATACCCAATGCTAAATGATACCCTTTGGGAAGGTTTCTCCCAACGGGATTTACATGGAAACAGAATACGAAAGTTCCAGGAAACTCTAAACCGTATTCTCCTTGGCGCCTTAAAAATGGTCGCTTCTACGACAGTGTTTGACAAAAAACATTGCTTTGGTGGAAATGATGTTGCACTCAGAAACAGACCCTTCTCCTTTAATGACATACTGTTTGTTGCGAAATGTCACTTATGGTTAATTTTCGGTTATTTCTGGCACATTCATGTAGGCAAAAAATTGTACTATAGATAAAATTGTTACAACTGTAGTTTAGGTAAAATTTTCCCGGCTCATGAATTTTGTACTAACAATATTTTCAATTAGATTAAGTGTAAAACCTGTTATCAAACGTAAATTCAAAATATTGCCCCATTTTTAAACATAAAATTTATTGTATAACTATTTTGACACTGCCCCTTTATGGAACAAGAAAAAAATATTTTGTGTACAATAACTATTTTGACACTACATAAATATTTACAGTGTAATATAACTATTTTGGCACTACCCCTTTTTGAACATAAATATTTATAGTGTAATAGAACTATTTTGGCACTAACCCTTTATTGAACATAAATATTTACAGTGTAATATAACTATTTTGACACTAACCCTTTAATGAACATAGTGTAATATAACAAAATTGTAAATCCACTTTTAAATATGTACACAAAGCGTCCTTGAAAAGCAAACATTTAACTAGAATTACTCTAATATTTCTAGTAAAATTAATAGTACCTTACCTTAAAATTCTAGTTAAAAATAGGCCTCGCATTTTCTTAAGTATAAAATTCGAGAAAAATATATTGTTCATATAAACACCTAATTAAACTTTGACCCATTAATTATTACGAAAAGAAAAATATATACTGTTGAAACAGATGCTTCTATCAAGTTCTTAAGAATTAAGAGGGAGACGCAGGCCCGAGACTGGCGCCATGCTTTCACAGATACCCAAGAAAGTCCATCGATGATTGGCCGAAAATAACAAAAAAATCGAGCGTGCCCCTCTCGAATTCGATATGAATTAATGTAACCTTTTCAATTTTGAAAACACAATCTCCAATTTTCTCCATCGATGTAATCAATATTCAATAAAGCTTAATACCTATCTGCGAGTTCTTGTTAAATTATGTTAGTTTGCTTTTAAGTTTAAACTAAAATCTGATTCAATTATTCCAGTTATCATGAAGGCTCAGAGTAAGTTAAAGCCAAATTAACACGCCACAATTAACAGAATTAAACTCAATTTAGGACGTTGTTTCAAGTCATCAAAGTATTCTAAGGGAGCGGTAGCCTGATGACGGCTTTAATGTATAGGAAGGTTTTTGGATTGGTTTTAACTTTTTTCGTATTAAGTTTATTGTTTCGAAATTTTTCTACTGAACTAAAATCCGGGCCCTTAATATGTGGTAAAAATTTCAAGATGATCCACCTAATAGTTTATTTTATAAAGCATAAAGTTGCTAAGGGTGGTTTTCATTTCCATAAAATTAATCACAGATTTTGGCGAAAAACTAGAGATCTCCATAAAAATAACATGGGAAATTTTCCAAACTTACCCATTTTGTAACTACCCTTACAAAAATAACTATACGTTTGATAGATTTGAAAACGGTCTTAAATGAAAGCCCCATTTTTAAAGTGGGCGCCAATTTTTGTTTCAATAAGAAAAACAAAGTTTAAGTATTGTTTTTAATAGTTTTAAGTACCCCCTCCGAATTACGTGGTTTACCTTTAAACTGTGGAACTTAAGACTTTTTTGCTTGGGTTAAGTAATAAAGAAAGTCATTCTAGGACTTACGTCGTTTTACTGCGGATAATCAAATTGGTAGTGCAATTAGCTAGCTTAATTGTCATTATTGCGCGTCCAACTAATTTAGTTGCGAAGTACAGATTAAACTTAATTAAACAAAATAAGCAATTAAAGATAATTAAACAAAATAAGCAATTAAAGATAATTAAACAAAATAAGCAATTAAAGATAATTAAACAAAATAAGCAATTAAAGATAATTAAACAAAATAAGCAATTAAAGATAATTAAACAAAATAAGCAATTAAAGATAATTAAACAAAATAAGCAATTAAAGATAATTAAACAAAATAAGCAATTAAAGATAATTAAACAAAATAAGCAATTAAAGATAATTAAACAAAATAAGCAATTAAAGATAATTAAACAAAATAAGCAATTAAAGATAATTAAACAAAATAAGCAATTAAAGATAATTAAACAAAATAAGCAATTAAAGATAATTACCAATTATAGTAAATTAAATTTTTACACGAGTCTAAACTATAACATCTGTTTGTGTACAAGTCTACGGAATTTGTTTAAGCGCAGACCTACAGAATATTTTTGTGCAAAGGAGTATAAAATCTCTTTGTGCAGAGGCCTATGCAATCATTTCGTGCACAGGCCTATGAAATATTGTTTTACACAGGCCTCTGGAATATTGTTTTACTCAGGCCTATGGAATATTGTTTTACACAGGCCTATGGAATATTGTTTTACACAGGCCTCTGGAATATTGTTTTACACAGGCCTATGGAATATTGTTTTACACAGGCCTCTGTAATATTGTTTTACACAGGCCTATGGAACATTGGTTTACACAGGCCTCTGGAATATTATTTTACACAGGCCTATGGAATATTGTTTTTTACAGGTCTACGGAATGTTTTTGTGCAAATCTGCATGGAATCCTTTTGAGTATAGGAGTATGGAATCTTCTGTGCACAGGTCTATGGAATTTTTTGTTCTTGGGTCTATGGTATATTTATGTGCACAAGTTTGAAGAATCTTTATTTGCACAAGTTTGAAGAATCTTTATGTGCACACAAGTCTGAAGAATATTTATGTGCACACAAGTCTGAAGAATCTTTATGTGCACACAAGTCTGAAGAATCTTTATGTGCACACAAGTCTGAAGAATCTTTATGTGCACACAAGTCTGAAGAATATTTTGTGCACACAAGTCTGAAGAATATTTATGTGCACACAAGTCTGAAGAATATTTATGTGCACACAAGTCTGAAGAATATTTATGTGCACACAAGTCTGAAGAATTATTTTGTGCACAGAAGTCTGAAGAATCATTTTGTGCACACAAGGCTGAAGAATCTTTATGTGCACACAAGTCTGAAGAATCATTATGTGCACACACAAGTCTGAATAATCTTTATGTGTCCAAGTGAAAAATCTTTATTTGCACAGGTCTACGACTTCTGTTTGTGCACAGGTCTACGACTTCTGTTTGTTCACAGGTCTACGACCTCTTTTTGTGCTCAGGTCTATGGAATCTGATTTGCTCATTTCTATGACATCTCTTTTTGCGCAAGTCAATAACATTTGTTTCTACACAAGTCTAAAACATCTGTTTGTACACAAGACTAAAACATCTGTTTGTGCACAAGTCTATTCCATCTGTTTGTGCACAAGTCTATTCCATCTGTTTGTGCACAAGTCTAAAGCATCTGTTTGTGCACAAGTCTAAATCATCTGTTTGTGAACAAATCTATAACACCTGTTTGTGATCAATTCTATAACACCTGCTTGTGAACAAGTCTATAACACCTGTGTGTGAACAAGTCTATAACATCTCTTTGTGCACAAGTCTATAACATCTGTTTATTCACAAGTCTATGACATCTGTTTGTGCACACGCTAGTGACTTCTGTCTGAGCAAAGGTCTACGGAATATTTTTGAGCACGGGTCTACGTATTATTTTGTGCAAATGGGTATGGAATCTTTTTGAGCATAATGGTTTGAAATCTGTTTGAGCATAGGGGCATTGAAAATGTTTGTGCATAACTCTATGGAATCTGATGTGCACATGTCTATAACATCTCTTTTTGCGACATTTCTTTGTGCACAAGCCTGTGATTTCTATTTGTGCACAAGTGTACGAAATATTTTTATGCATTGGTGTACGGAATATTTTTATGCACAATTTTACGGAATATTTTTGTGCACAGGTGTACGAACCTTTTTTGTTCACAGGTGTACGGAATATTTTTGTGCATAGTTGTATGGAATATTATGGTGAAAATGGATTTCGAATATTTTTGTGAAAATGGATACCGAATATTTTTGTGCACAGGTGTATGTGATATTTTTGTGCACAGGTGAACGTGATATTTTTGTGCAAATGGGTAAGGAACATTTTTTGAGCATAGGGATATGGAATGTTTTTGTGCAGAGGTCCATGGATTATATTTGTGTACAGGTATATGGAATGTTTTTGTGCAGAAGTCCGTGGAATATTTTTTGTGTACAGGTATATGACTCATGTTTGTGCACAAATCTATAGAATGTTTTGTACACCGGTCTAGGACATATGATTGTGCACAAGTCTATGGCATCAGTTTGTGCAAAAGTCTAAGGGATGTGCTTTTGCACAAATATTTGACATCTATTTTTGCACAAATTTTGCACAAGTCTATGGTATCTGTGTGTACAGGTCTACAAAATATGTTTGTGCACAAGTCTGAAGAATCTTTATGTGCACAAGTCTACGGAATCTCTTGTGCAAATGTCGATAACATCTCTTTTTGACGAAGTCTATGAAATCAGTTTTTTACACAAGCATATGACATCTGTTTGTGCACAAGTCTATAACATCGGATTGTGCAAAACCGTGTGACTTCTGTTTGTGTACAAGTCTGTGGAATCTATTTGTGCACGAGTCTACGTAATATATTTGTGAGCAAATCTATGGAATCTATTTATGCGCTAGTGCTAGTCTACGGCATCTGTTTGTGCACGGGTCTACGGAAAATGTTTGTGCAAATGGGTGTGGAATATTTTTGAGCATATAGGGGTAAGAAATGTTTCTGAACAGGTCCAAGGCATGTTTTTTGCACAGGTCCGTGGAATATTTTTGTACACAGGTCTATGTCACATGTTTATACAAAAGCCAATAGAATATTTTGTGCATAGGTCAATGGAATCTTTTTGTGCACAGCACAGTTTTATGAAATATTTTGTACGCAGGTCTAGGGAATATTTCTGTGCAAATGGTTATGGAATAGTTTTGTGCTATGGGTATGAAATCATTATGTACACAGGTCTATGGAATCTTTAGCGCGCAGGTCTAAGGAATCTTTATGTGCACAAGCATATATCATGTTTTGTGCACAGTTCCATGAAATATTTTGTGCACATCTCCATGAAATCTTTTGTGCAGAGGTCTATGGAAACTTCATGTGCAAAAGTCTATAGAATGTTTTTTGTGCACATGTCTATGACTTCTGCTTGTGCACAAAACTATGGAATCTGGTTTGAACATGTCCATGACATCTGTTGTGCACAAGCCTGTGACTTCCACTTGTGTACAAGTCTACGCAATTTGTTTGTGCACATGGCTACGGAACCTGTGCACAGATCTCCGGAATCTGTTTGTACACAGGCCTACGGCATCTGTTTGTGCACAGGCCTACGGCATATTTTTGAGCACAGGTCTAGGGAATCTTTTGTGCACAGTTTTATGGAATCTCTTTGGGCACAGGTCTATGGAATCGTTTTGTGCAAATGGGTATGAAATTGTTTTGTGCAAATGGGTATGGAATCTTTATGGAAACAGGTCTATGACTTCTGTTTGTAAACAAGTCTAAGACTTCTGTTTGTGCACTAGTCCGTGGAATCTGATGTGCACATATCCTTGACATCTCTTATTGCGCAAGTCTATGATGTATTTTTTGTGCAAGACTATGACATCTGTTTCTGCACAACCCTGTGACTTCCGTTTGTGTCCAAGTATCCGGAATCTGTTTGTGCACATGTCTACGGTATCTGTTTGTGCACATGTGTACGGTATCTGTTTGTGCACAGGTCTACGGAATATTTTTTGCACAGGTCTACGGAATATTTTTGTGCACAAGCCTACTGAATCGGTTTGTGCAGAGGTCTAAGGAATCTGTCTTTGCAAAGGCCACTGCATCTGTTTTTGCACATGTCTAAAGAACATTTTTTTGCAAATGGATATGCAGTATTTTTGTGCAATGGTGTAAGAGATATTCTTGAGCATTTTTTTGAGCATAGGGGTATGGAATGTTTTTGTGCAGAGGTCCATGGAATCGTTTTGTGTACAGGTATATAACATCTCTTTTTGCACAAGTTTATGACATCTGTTTGTGCGTAAGTCTATGACATCATTTTGTGCGCAAGTCTATGACATCAGTTTGTACTCAATTCTAAGTGATCTGTTTGTGCACAATTCTAAGGGATCTGTTTGTGCACAAGTCTACGGGATATGTTTGTACACAATGATATGACAGGTGTTTTCACAAGTCTAGGTTATCTACGAAATATGTTTGTGCACTCAGGGTGACCACAAATAACCTTGTAATAGTTATAGGAAAATAGGAAATTTACAATTGATTTACAGGAAATTATAGGAGACTAGCTGTTACCCGCGGCATCGCTTAAGTGTAGTAAGAACTTCCATCAAGTATGGGTACATTTTACTGATTCGACTAATATTTTTGTAGCATCCTAGGAGCGAAGGCACTCGGCGTCGCCCATCAGCTCGTCGGGACATTTTTTATTACTTTACACGCAGACATTCTATAAAGATAGGTTTTTAAATATCTGGCCGCCATTTAAAATGATGGCAACAAATCGATCCCGAAAGACCAAAACCCGTCTATAGGTTAAAGGAATCCAGTGTACTAAATATTTGTGAAATCGGACTTTCTTACAAAGAGAAGATTTGTTACATTTCTGGGCGCCATTTATGAAGATGGCGGCGGATTGGAAAAATCTTTCTTAGTACGCGCCTACTACTTACGAGTAACGTTGCTCCAAATTTTCAGCCTTCTGGGGCCAGCGGTTTGGGCTGGACGATGATTATCAATCAGTCTGTCAGTCAGTCAGGACTTCGATTTATATAGATATAGATGTATAATTAAAAAAACAGGAAAAGACAAGAGAACTACTCTTGAAAAAATAGCAAAATATAGGTTGCAAATGCCAAGAAGTTATATCAGTATCTCAGAGAGAAGATATAAGATGCCTTTGTATTCGCGCGCCACAGTGGCGTAGGAACGGGGGGGTACAAGGGTACATTGTACCCCCCTAAAATTTTACTAGGGCGCCTAAATAGATCAGAAAGAGCGCGAAATTTATAATCAAAGAGCGCCAAAATGATACTGAAGTAAAAAGAGGCGAATAGACCATTTCGGTATTAGGCGCCGCGCCGTTTTCCGTCGTAGAAGCCAAGCCCGTCTTCGGTAAGGCATAAAAAGGTAGAGAGCTTATTCAGCTTATCAAAGACAGCTTCGCAAATTTGGGGCGCTGAAGACCGTTCCTGCCTGCGCAGAGATGAATATCGAAATGATCTATTGTGAAAAAAAAAGCGGACACGGAGAAACCTTTCTTTAAAGGCAATGGCAGCGAGAAAGTATGCAGGACGAAACCTAGTCTTTTGCATCTTAATCGTCTGCTTCTTGTAGTGCCTGCCACTTACGCTTCAGCACCCAGAGATCCTATAATTCCAATAAAATCCTATATTTTAGAAAATATCCTACAATTTCACAAATCGTCCTTTAAAGTCCTATATTTTTGGGATTTCCAAGTAATTATTTATAATCCCATTTGCATGACGTTTTAAACGTAGAATTAACGAGATCTCATTTGGTCGCTCGCTCAGGAGATTTTTCCCTTCAATGTTTCCATAGTTGAATTTAAATCATTTTTAAAGTATATCAATTACTTTGCATTCTGAGCTGCGTTCCAATTGAACTTTGCCTAACACCTTTCATCTAAAATGTCTAAGTTCACGGATTAAGCTCAATTTGAGCACAGAATTTTAAATTATCTTTAATTATAAAAATAATTTTGAAAATTAGTTTTCTGGAAATTATCTTTTCCTACCTGACCCTTTAAATAGCTTGATTTGTCAATTTTCAGTCACTTTTAAGTCTCTTTTTGCTTATTGTTTTTTTTTATCATCAGTCACTTTTAAAAGTAAATCTGAATGTGTGTCTTCTGTGTGAGCCCTTCAATATTTGATTAGATCAAGATGTGATATAACACACTTAAAGGAATCTTACATTCTCACTAAATAAAATCATCCGCACTATGGGTCTTATCATTTAAGAGTCCTATATAATCCTTTATTTTTATGAATCCGGTCCTATAAAATCCGACTTTTGAGAAGGGAATCCTATTTTTCGTATTAAAAAATTCTCTAAAAGAGTTGGTGCCCTGACATACGGGCAAAAAAATTACTCAATAAGAATAAATCATTTAGTGATTATCTAAACATATCCAGAGAGGATTGATAAAAATTTCTTGTGCCGAACATTATCGACAACCAACAACTATCGGCCACCAGTTTCTGGAAAATCATAATAATTCACCATTTCACATTTCACTGTAACTAAAGTACCTTAATTGTTAAATGTATTTTTCGACATTTTTCTTTTCTTGGGGGGGGGCGTCCAAATCCACATATAGACTGTACCCCCCTAAATTCGAAACGTTCCTACGCGCCTGGCGCGCCATAGTCCCAGTCCCCCTTTCAAAATGCAAGGGGGACGTAAAAGGAGGCGCCGGGCTATTTCGCTCACGTCAGTCGGAAATTTTCCTCACTCGCGTCGTCGCGCTGACGTGAGTTTTCAAGAACCCCCTTTTCAACCTTGTCTTGCTGTGAGCTATCAGGGTTCATACAAACCTTGAAAAATCAGGGAAATAAATAGTTGACGAAAACCTCAGGGAAAACTCAGGGAAATTTAGAATTTTTAGTAAAATTCAGGTAAATTAGGGAACTTTGCGTCAAACAGAGGCCGAGTAATTAAGCAAAATGTTCATGATATGAACATACCCTCCATAGGATTAACATTCCACTAGTCTTTGGAGGCTCATAACTCTGGTTCTACTAGAGATACAGGGATGTCCTTCTAGTATGTTATAGTCTTATTTGCCTAACAATAACATCCAACGATACTAAAAACTTGGGATTTTGTCAAACAGGGGTCGAATAATTAAGCAAAATGTTCGTGAACATTCCCTCCATAGGATTATCATAACACTATACTTTGGAGGCTCATAACTCTGATTATATTAGAGATACGGGGAATCGGGGATGCCCTTTGATTATGTAATTGTCCTATTTACAGTTCCTCCTTCGTTAACATTTGCTCCATAGGATAATCCATATACGGGAAAAATCTGGGAAACTCAGGGAAGTATATGGGGAAAAACCTGGAAATCTCAGGGAAATTTGTTTTCCAAAGTTGTATGAACCCTGCCTATTGTGTCGGTTTTCTATTTAGCCGGGTCGGAAATAAGATAACTTTGAGACACTTATAGGGGTCACTGCCTCACTGGACCAATGTCCTATAAATTGATTGGGTGTGCAAAAATGTTCTGGTTGCTGGACCAGCTTGTTCCTTCCTACGTCCACGCACGCGTTCGTGGTCGAAAGTAATTTATAAAATCGTTTTTCAAATTCAGAGCTAGAAAATAAACCACGTTGCCTCAAGATATTATAGAGCACTCGAATAAACAAACTCCTCAAATATAGGCCCGAACTTCTTCTGTTTGAGGTCGTTGCCACATTGTCAATAGTAGAAAAAGAAAACTCTGTTATTACAGAAAGTGAGGAGAGCAGAAATGTAGACGGATTGTGTATTGGACTAGTATTCTACAACGCAAGCATAAACACCCACAGCGGGTGAAAGAGCGTTGAAAGAGGATAATTTGGTTACTTTATGTCACGTGGGCTACTGTGTCTATAACGCGGATGGTATAGCGGTAGCGGGCTTTTATATTAGTAGGCGGCAGATCGCACACTGCAAGGTTTCTTGCAAATGCCTAAGTTCTTGGAACTCACTACTATAGGCGAATATTTACTTTTTCTATAATATCACCAGCGGCGGAGTTTGTGTAAATCGTTTCTTTAAATATCTACTTTTTACTCCACGTGGTTATGTAATAACCAATGAAGTTATGCGCTGATACCCAGTTCTGTAGTTATTTAGTTAGTTATTTATTATAATGCACGTAAAAAGGCAGCGCTAGCGATTCCATGGATAATGAAATCGTAAAGGGGACGGGTAAAAGTGACAGCTTTGATAGATCATGAATCGTGGCACGAGGACGGTTTTGAAGTTGAATATAAAGCTCGGGTTAAAAAATACTGTGAAACGAATCTTGTAGTCTCGTGTGTGTATATATTGTCCCTGACCCACCATTTTTCCGACTTCATGTCCAGTTTTCATATAAATATACATGTATAGAAAAAACTTTACCAACTCACGGTTTTCTATACATAGTGTATCTGAAATGGACGTAGGAGCAGAAGTATTTGGGTTCCTGGGGCCAATATAAGGCGAAACTGTGGTATGACATTTTGTCGTACGCCAACCCATTTGGAAGTTAATTGAACCTCACACTTGCTAGTTTGCATAAATCACAGCATGTTGACTTCGTCTAAAACAGTAGGAATTAAGTTCAAGATAGGATGATTATTGCAAATTAGTGGTTGCCAGCTAAAACAAAAAGCCTTATAGCCATAGAGTCAATTTTTAAGGGGTAGAAAATTGTACAGTTGGTGACTCATAACGAACATCATTGTAAAACAACATGTTACGATTAGTTTTTGAAACAACTGACCGATACTAACGGGAAACTGACAGCGATAAGTATCGGAAACTAATAAGGAACGCCGACATTTTGCTTCATTCTTCAAACAAGAAAGGTTGCAAAAGCGTTCATTTTGGATTGTGTACAAGACTAAATATCCGGCGACGTCTTGTTTCCATTAAATTAGCAAATTTATTTTTGACATGCTTGAAAACACTTTGAACCTTTAAAAGAAGAACCTTTTTACCGTTTTTATTGTCAATTTTCATAGAATAATTCCAAGGAGTAAAAATGTACATTTCCTTATGGGTACATTACATTGCATCTCGCATTGCACGTAGGTCTCCGATCGTTCTCAACGCTGGAAGATTGCTACCAGTTAGTAAATGTCATTAGTCTAATGTTTTAGGGTCGTCTGCACATCACTATAAAACGTTCGCATGCTACGATACTTCAATCATTTCTCTCACAGTTTCTTGTTCAACCATCCGTACTTAATTTGTTAAGGGTGAAGTTTCGGGTGAGGCCCCAAGAAAACCGCCTATACTCTCTAGAGAGGAAGGAATGTTGCCTTTTTTGGTCACTTTGAACCATAACAAATTTAATTTCATTTTCAACATTTAGGTTTCTTCATTATTTGTTGATTTTTATAAGGATTAAATTTTACCAATTATGCATTTTACTGCTCAGTTTTAACAGGCGTTGCCCAACATCCCATCCCAAACATTCGCCCACTAACATTCATTCAAGATAAGTTGCAACATTAACCTAATCTTTAAACTAAATGCAACCATTCGATTGTTTGAAGAATGAAGCAAAATGTCGGTGTTCCTTATTAGTTTGCGCTACTTATCACTGTCAGTTTACCGTTAGTATCGGTCAGTTGTTTCAACACACTAAATCGTAACATGTTTTACATTGATGATCTTTATGAGTCACCAACTCTACAACTTTCCACTCCTTAAAAAGTTACAATAACCTCTATGGCTATGAGGCTTTTTTGTTTTAGCTGGCAACCACTAATTTGCAATAATCATCCTATCTTGAAGTTAATTCCTACTGTTTTAGACGAAGTCAACATGCTGTGATTTATGCAAACTAGCAAGTGTGAGGTTCAAGTAACTTCCAAATGGGTTGGCGTACGACAAAATGTCATACCACAGTTTCGCCTTATATTGACCCCAGGAACCCAAATACTTTCGCTCCTACGTCCATTTCAGATACACCCTGTATAGTGTTGCAATTCTTTCACATATAACCGTGGCTACTCATACAGCTGTTGAAAAACCAGCTTCAAGAGTGAACAAGTTGGGAAAACCAAAATATTACCTCTCCGTGTCGAGAAGATTATATAACCTTAAGTATCCAATGAAAACGTCGACCTTTTTGCCCTCATCCTTTCCCGCGCTTTGCGCTTCCGCATTTCATCCTTACTCTCAACATTATCTTCCTCCATTTTACATACAAAAATCAAATACTCACAAAAAGAAGTGGCAAAAACCTACTGGCTCTTTACAACCACCTAATTTGACTTAATATCCAATTTCCAACAACAATAATATACCGGTAGTTTAATTGACAACCTACTAGCATCGAAATTCTCAATAAGAATGGCTCCCGCGGATAAAAAAGGGCAATTTTCAACTAGGTGGGCGTTATCTCATTAGATTTGAAAAATATCATTTCTCTTTTTTACCAATGCCTAACCGTTTGGATTTTTTTAAAGCAATCTTAGCACCAAAAAATATTTTTTGATACAAAATAAATGTTTTATATTCTTATTAAGAATAGAACAAGAGGATAAAAAAGGTCTGTCCTCTCGTAATTTTTTAAGCTTTTATCATGATTACTCTATACAACAGTAACAAGGAGTATAAACCCATTAGTGGAAGCAGTATTTTTTTTCCGAATCAATCTCGCTTATGTTTATCCTCTCTAGACTTCGCTAAAAACGTATTACTCCTACGTAAAATATTAATAAACAGGCAAGGATTCATACCATTAAAGGAGCGCAATATTATCCCTATTTTCATTTCATATACAGAGAAAAGAAAGTATTATGTTTCTGAGAGGAGCTTTCCATTTTTGTTGTTGTTTTGAAAAATATATCGCAATGCACGGGCCTTGATATATATAGGAGGCAATGAATGAAATATATCACAATGCACGTGCCTTGATAGATATAGGAGGCAATGAATGAAATATATCACAATGCACGGGCCTTGATAGATATAGGAGGCAATGAAGGAAATATATCGCATGCACGGGCCTTGGTAGATATAGGAGGCAATGATAATCTCTCTTTGCACGAGAGGTTTATCTTTAATATTTAAATAAATATAACTATTTTTAATTATTTTAATCTTCAATAATTAACATTAATAATAGTTAAATCGTTTAAAATAAAGTTATACCTATTATCTTCTCAAACTTTGCTAATATTGACGTTTAAAGTGAAGGGTACCCCTCTTCCCGCTTTCTTCAAATTTTGGGGTATATATACGATTCGTTTCCATTATAATAGTAAGGAAAAAGCGCAATTGCGAAAACCTTCGGTGGTCGATCCCACCTTAGGGAGGCTAGACGTTTCTCGTAACCCTAGCTGATCGCCGCGTATATCCTAAAACCAAACGATGATAATGGAGTAGAAGCCAATGATACAGATTGTTGTCTATGTGGAATAGACGGAAGACCAGTGGATGGTGGTGTTAGAAGTCAGTGTAAGTGCAGACGGGTGTCAATGTGGGATTGACAAAGAACAGAAGATGGTGGTGATTAGAAGCCAGTATGTACAGACTGGTGTCCACGTGGAATGGACGAAGACCAGAAGATGGTGGTGATTAGAAGCCAGTAAGAACAGACTAGTGTCCGTGTGGGATGGACAAAGACCAGAAGATGGTGGTGTGAGAACTCGAGTAGAGGAGCCATTTCCGTGACTGTGAAAGCAGTTCGGAAATGGCGAACACGTTTGCTCCGATACGCAAACTGCGAACGCGGTCACGTGGGTGTAACAACGGACAGACAGACACGGCCGTTACAGAACCTCTCCTGGACTACGTCACACGGAGAGGTAAAAAGTGAAGCGCCTCAAAATATTGTAAATATCAGTCGCGACAACTTTGGTAATTGATAGGTAGGCTAACGACATTGCGTTTTTACTATTTTCTACGATTTACGGAAAGAGCAAAAATGCATGTTAGAAAAGCATGGCATCTTATAGTGTCGTGGATACTGTATCCATTGATTATTGAATTATGCTGGCATTTCTCAAGTTTATGCTGCACTCTTCGTAACTTTATCGTGTATGCTAGACACTGTACAGCTTTAGATTATTGTTGGGTGCTCCTTTGCACATTGGAAAGCTCACTGAATATTGCAAAATAATTAATTATCTTGTTTAGATTGAGCTGATGAAGCTGAAGGACAAGAGAATGAAAATGATGAGCGAAATCTTGAACGGAATCCGCGTCTTGAAATTGTACGCCTGGGAGAGGTCATTCCAGAGAATCGTTCTTGAAACAAGGAAGAAAGAAACTGCACTAATGAAGAAACAAGGCCTATTCCAAGGAACAAACAAATTTATAACTTCTCTCATACCGGTTTTGGTACGAACGTAAAACATTAACAAGATGGATATTATTATCGACGATGATGGGGACACATGGAAGTGTAGAGATTTCAGCTACTTAATACTTTCTTCTCCAATTTTCTCCCTTGGTTGAAATCTCAACGCTTTCGGCAATAATGCAATAACGCCACATTTCTGCAAACGAAATAAGAACACGGGTTGAAGTTGCTTTTACCAGAAGTGAGATGAGACTAGAAGTACTGAGCTAACCAAATTCTTCACTCGGCGAAAGTGAATATTCTTGATAACACACCAACGGTTGGCCCTCTTGTGGCGGTTTCAGAATTTCCCCTCCACAAACGTGAGAGGCTCGCGGTGGTGGACGGCCGAACTAGATTCAAGCACCCACGTCCGGGTTTCGCCGCTTTAGGTTGAGGGGAAGGGGGTAAGAAATGTTTTTGGATGTCGACCAATTTTTTTCTCTCTAGCGTAGGCACGATTGAAGCGGCCTAAAATCCTCAAATTTGTTCACTAATGCCAGGATGTATTACCAATGCTAGAGCCCTTCACTTCTAGTCTCATCTCACTTCTGGTTTTACTGTTGGTGATCCTCACCTTCAAACTATTCATCTCCGGGGCTTACAACACTTTACCTCCATATTGATTTGAGCTTCTTACAGATATTTTTCTATGTATTCAGATTACTACACCGTGTTTCGCAATGTTCGTATTAATTGACGACGATAACGTTCTCACCTCAAGGAAAGCTTTCGTGTCCTTTCAGTTGGTACGATTATTAGGGACGTCAATGGTTTCCTTTCCGGATTTAATAAATACCTTAGTTTTGGTAAGAACGGTGTCCGGGGGAGTCAATAGATAAATCTACTATTTGCTTCTTCTACGAAAAATGTTAACTGGTTTATGATAATCAAAGATTTGAAAGTTTTTGGTTTTATGACAATTGAAACAATTTTTAATATTATCAAAAGTATATGATATAAACAGAAGTAAATAGATTATAAACAAGAAGTTAATATCTCCCCGGCATGGGCGCGTTATGAAAGTTGAGATTCCCGCTCCTATTCCGCGGCAGCGCACAAATGGCGTAGCACCTAGCGAACCACTTGACATGTACCTAACGTATCTAGTGTCGCGCCGCTCAGACAAAGTAGTGCTTGTTTTTGAAGGTTTAATCGACGCGCATGCGTTCTAAAGGTAATTTCAATCAGCTGTCTGCTTTGAGACTGTGACAGTATAGCCTAGGGCTAGTACAAAATCTGTGAAGACTACATGTGATTGCCTATGATTGCGATAAAATAATAATATGAAAAATGGATAAGGAATATGATTATGACGAATTCGTGAAACAAAAAGATGAACGTAAAACAATACTACAATGTTGGGAGAGCCAAGGACGTTTGAAAACTTTTGTTTGCAACATGATGGAAGAGTATGCGGTATTATTCGTAGGTTTCAGATAAAAATTGCACTGGGTCGATACCGAAGGCGAAACTAAAATCGCTTTTTACGCGGCATTATGAAACTAATTACAGTTTTAGACTTTAGTATTTTAATATAGTTTACCATAATTCAGCAATTACCCGCACTACTACGGCGCCATTTTCCATCACGTAAGCGCGGCTACCAATGATATTGCCCTAAATTTACTCCCATGATGCTCAGTAATTTGTACTGCTTTCCAATATCTCTTGTCGCTTCTATGACGTCATGCGAACATCCTATTGGTTACAAGCAAGCCACGTGATACTCGATACTCATTTTACATAGCATGCAGGCGGGAAGGTATGATTGACTTAAAGCTATTAACTTTTTGATTCCTATTTACTTTTGATATAAAGAAAAGTTTCTGTTTTCCACCTTTGTATGTGGTTGCCACCTTATTATCGATAGCAGTAGTAAGATGAGTTTCATAAGTTTGTCGCTGGTTACTGAGAGCTTGTCATGAAGTGACGTAGGTGCAACGTCATAGATTCTCCTAAATCGTCGCCTGGTGAGGCGCTGTCCGGGAAGATGAACCGCAAAACCAAGTGAAGTCAATTCTCGCGTCATTTTCCAACTATAGCTCTCATTAAGTCGCTAGCATTACGAAGTATATCATATTTATGGAACGCATCTTATAAAGTTATGCTCTCACCCAATCGGCGACAGTTTTAACTACGTCGTTTGAAGAAAAAACATTTTTAGACTTAGTTTGCCTATAATTAACTGCTGGCCGTACTGTTCTTGTTCATTTTACCAGGCGTACTCTACGCGAAATTTATTCTTTCAAGCAGAAGTTTATGACTTCTTATCCTGGGAAGTATTGGACTCTAACCATATCCGGAACCATCTCTGTTAGCCAACTTCTTATTAGGTCCGATCACCGCGCCACCTACGGCATTTCCCTCATTTTGAGTTGGCAGGCTGATTTGCGCGCCAGCAGCGGGCAAGAAACGAAACTTTAAGGTGTGTCCTGTGGTTTGAGGTAACGAATCAGAAACGGTGACAAGAACAGCTGTTTTAAAGGACTGCTAGAAATTCCGGTCAAACTAGTGTGGGGTCCTAGGCCCACGGATTGCAATGGATTTTGAATGAGTTCTAGCCAGATAGCTTTTCAACGATTGGCGCTGAAGAAGTTTTGAACACGCCCCACAGTTTGAGTGCCACAGCCTCTCGGCGTGGGATTTTTTTCAGTAGATTAGATAGTTTTCCTAGTGGGGAGGAAACTTTCGACCCTCTTTTACGATTGCCATAGGCAATTTTGACTAGCAGGGATGGATACTATATAATGCCTTAGTGTCCAATACTTCCTAGGATAAGAAGTCATCAACTTCTGTTTCAAGGGAAGGAAACACAATGTATAACTTCTATTAAAAAAACCCAACTCTAAAAAGACTAAAATAATGAAAAGCCCAGACTATTATATTTAAAACATCTTGAATATTAGAAGATTATTTTCCCTAGGTATTTTTCCACAATTCAGGGAACAGTATTACCACTTTCGTCATCAGTACGCCAAAAAGGGGTTGGCTTAAATGGGGTAGGAAGGAACTTGGGGACACGGGTACGACCTGGAAACCTTTCCTACATGCTCGAGCTTTTTGGTTTCAATATATATACTTTTGATTTTTATTGTGCCATTGTTTAAGTAATTGTAGTTTGCGTCATTAAAAAACGGCAACTAAATTCATGTTTTAAACCTTTTAGTACAAAGCATTTTCCCAATAAAGAATCATACACATGACTGTAACGTTTACCGAGTTATTCCTTACAGACACACGTCTCGGTAAGAAGAATTTAAAACTTTCTGAGTCTTGGAGAAACCAAGCCTTACGTAAATCAGATGGCTTGCGACGGCCAATATGGTATGTCAATTAATTAGGGACTCGAGAAAACGACATAGGTCGCTTGTAAACTCGATCTTACACAACCAGATATATTTAACTTCAAAAAGAGACAATTGATGGAACTTCTTCAGAACTTAACCCACCAATCCGTAGACTGGGAATAAACAAAAAATATCCTTCTATACATAACAAGGTTGTTTCCCAAAGTAGGTTTATACCGCGGGTGAAAAGGAATTCTGGCTTAAAGCACAATAATCAATTTTAGAATGAAGTCTTGCCAAGGCTAAAGTGTCTCCTTTAATAATGTTATTTTTAAAATAAGTCCATCGAGGTGTCGTTCTATATATTGTTTTCAGATATTTTTAACATCAATTTTTTTCTATGAAAATTTTAGCAATTGAAATTGAGAAGGGAACGTTTTATTGGAAGTTTGAAGAGCCGGAAGCGGCGTCTCTTCAGGACATCAGTTTGAAAGTGTCCCGTGGATCTTTGGTGGCCGTGGTGCGGACCAGGAAAGATACAACAACGTCATTCGCGCATGCGCCTTACAACCGGACCTCGACGACGAAACGGAGATCGGAGAAAGGGTATGTATTATCATAAGCAGATAATCTTTATTAAGTGCCCATCATTAAGTCCTTAGTGGAACTTGTCCTGCTCCCTTCCTTTAGTTTGGGGTGTCTCTATTCAGCGTGGGGTTTTTCATAGGGCTGTGCGAATAGTACTTTTTAAGGTATTCGTCGAATACCAAATAGCAGTGTTTTTGGGAGCCATCTCTCGGCTCGGAATAGGAAAATGACCAAATAATTTGACCAAATAGTGTGAAGTTCAAAAATTCGACGAAATTTTAATTTCTATAAAACTATTCTACCAAATTTCAAATTTATAAATAATGGGACACGGAAAGGTACTTTTGAACAGCTGAAAACTTATTTTTCAAGGAGTCAAAGGTTTTATTTTAATCAAAATTAGGTTAGTTGTCAATATATCCCTACTCGTTTTGCAATGTATGACCTCTTCCATGATACTATATTTTTAATAGGTATACTGTAGTGACATATTATTAGGAAGTTCAATATAGTTAGCTCCGCAGCGAGAACCATTACCCTTTAAAACCTTTAATGGTTTATGTAAAGAAAGTTTAATATTATGGTGGTGGGCAATCTTGTTTTCGGAATATTTGACACTTTAAAGTTATTGACAACCCCTTGCTTTTATACCTGCGAAAAAACCCCCAAATACCTAAAAGTGGGATAGGTCCAATTACTTTCCATAATAATAGAATTTTGTACGAAAATATTTTGGTAGAAGAGTAAAAGCGTTAGCGTTGTAAAGAGGCAGAGCGTTTCAGAGCGTATAAGAGTTCGGAAGGATAAAATTTGTAACCTTTAAGAAATAAAACAGTTTTTTGATATTTTCACTTTTAACTCGGTTCATTATTTAAATACTCTAATGCATCTCTCCAGAGTAGCGTAGCGTAAAATAATAAGAAAAATTACATGGTGCCGAAAACGCGGGATATTAGATTAAGAATTAAATAATTAGCGAAAAATCGGATTAATTAGTGAAAATGGATCGAAACTTGATTAAGCGAGCGACATACCGAACTCTCATCAACAATGTCTTAGTAGCGATAGAACAGACACTCAACGAAGAACAAGTGGATATTAACTATTTAGAAGAACAATTAAAACAATTGAAACCCAAAGTAGAGAACCTCAATCAGATTGATTTGGCTATCGAAGAGGATACACCAATTGAACAATTAGAAAAGGAACTTTATGAAGTAGAAAAGTTTCGAACCAGCGTCATCACGTGGAAAACAAAAGCGGAGAAAGTGATAGAGGAAGATAAACAATCACAGAATACAGCAGCGGCCTCTATACCTTCAGCGTCGGGAAGAGGAAATGTGGGAAGTGCGGTGTCGGTAAAACTGCCCACATTGGAATTGAAAAAATTTTATGGAGAAAATACGCAATGGTTAAAATTTTGGAATCACTTTCGTACGATGGTACATGAAAATCCGAACGTTCCTGAAAAGGTAGCGAAATTCAATTATCTTCTAATGAGTTTAAAGGGAGAGGCGGAAGCGATCGTAGACGGGCTCCCAATTACCGAAGCAAATTACGATTTAACTATTAAAACTCTTAAAGAAAAGTACGACAAAAAAGAACTGTTAGTGGACACTCACACGGAAAACCTTCGTAACATTAGACCAGTTTCTAATGCTTCTGACATAACGGGATTAAGAAAACTATACGATAAATGTCAAGTCGAACTTCGTAGTTTGGAAACATTAGGGGAAAATCCAGAGAACTTTGCTAATTTTTTCTGCCCTATGCTTCTGAGACGCATCCCTAGAGAAATAGCGTTGGCATATAATAAGACACCCCAAGCGGGAAAAACATGGAAGGTAGCGGAATTGATGACGTTTATAAAAGAAGATTTAGAAAGCAGGGAGCGTACGTATAGGATCTTAAATCAAAGCGAATTTGAAAGAGCAGAATCGGATAAAATTAGAAATCAGAAGCCTATCAGTTATAAGAAGCTTTCAACGACCGCCACACTAACCACATCAGTTGAATCGCAATTAAAAGGCTGTGTTTTTTGCGAAAAGGATCATAAGCCCGAAGATTGTAAAACTTTTGCTTTGGTAGAGAAAAAAGAGATTCTCGAAAAGAAACGAAAATGTTTTAGATGCCTCAAGGGTGACCATATTTCAAAATATTGTAGAGGCAGGGTAGAATGTAAAACCTGTAGTCGACGTCACCACTCAGCTATGTGTGAAAACAGCGAGCGAAAGGAGAGAGAAAAGAGCGAAGCTGACCAGAGGGACATCGTAGAGGCAAGCGAAGTTAACGTTTCGGTAGTTAACCCCCATCACAAAGCGGGAGGAAAAATTCTCCTACAAACAGCCAAAGTAATGGTTAAGGGTAGCGAAGATATGGCAGTCACCCGATGTTTGGTTGATGGAGGGAGTCAGAGAACTTTTATAAAAACAGCGATTTCAAGAAAACTAGGACTCGTAACTAAAGGAGAAGAAGACTTGAAATTACAAGTTTTTGGAAATAAGGATCGGTTTCGACATTTCTTTGCTTCTTGAAAACTAAAACTCTCAACACACATTTTTCCTCGTGATAATGCTAATGCGCATTTGCAGATACCTGTAGCACAATACAGACAATTTTTTAAAGCCTTTGGTATAAAATGGTGTGCGATCAACGAAGTAACAGTCACCAGTGGTGTAGTCTTTAACTTTGCGTCCATGTACTGGCTGTCTCTGTGGTGTGCGAACTCCAAGGAAGATTTTAAAGCAAACCCAGACTTAAAGGCAACCCGTATAGCGGTCTTACTCGTTCTTGGTCTAAGCCAAGTATCCCCCGTTGGAAGGATACTCAATCGTTTCGCCCAAGATATCGACGTCCTCGACCAGAAATTACCTTCAGTGTTATTTCTAACCAATTGGGGATTGATCTTATTAATTATTTACCCGTTAGGAATTGCAATTTATTTGCCATTATTCATAATTCCCTGCATTGTTATGGTCGTTGGATACCTTTTACTTCAGGTAGGAACTCAATTTTAGACTCCCGTCATTCAGTTAATTGTCATAGTTAAACACTGAATTCTTAGAAAGTGGGGGATAGCCTGTTTTGATCCTTAATAATCGGGAGTTGATTGCAATTCAGAGCTTGGAGCTCTTCAAATGAGACTATTGAAAAATAGAGCCTAATTGAAAATAGGCAAGATTATTATCGACATTTCCAACAAACATTTTTTTATGATTTTTTACAAAGTTTTACTAAGCGACGGGAAAGAGGGCCTTGGTGTCACGACTATACTATTTGAAACTTCTCCACCCACCACTTTCCCTGCGAAATAAATGTAACCCTACAAATCTGTGAACTATTGAACAGCATAATTTTTTGGCACTAATACAATTTATTGCAAAAAGTGTAGAAAGAATGCACGTTCTGCTCGAGCCCATTCCTGGGGGCATTTACTTCAAAAAATGAGGATTTTTCAACATTTTTGCAGCGTTTCATGATGGCGAGCAATCGTCAATTCAAGCGGATAACAAGCTTGAGAAATTCCTTTTTGTTTTCTCACGTGGGAGGATCAGTATGTGGCAGCAGTGTCATCAGGGCATGTGGCAGCAGTGTCATCAGGGCATGTGGCAGCAGTGTCATCAGGGCATGTGGCAGCAGTGTCATCAGGGCATGTGGCACCGTAGAGAACTTTGAAGGACACTTCCTGAAACTGAGCGACGAATGCACTGCTTCTAACTACATGATGAACATGGCGCAAAGGTAATTTTGTAATTGCTTTATTAAGGTCTAATTTCTATCGCGTCTTTTCGTTTTGCAGCTTCAGTTTTTCAACATCTAAACTACGTTTTTACCTTTGGGTTGAAAAGCTCTGTGGATGCAAAGCAAAGCTAGAATTCCAAGTCGCTACTCATTTTTCAATACCATTAAACCCAATGTATTTGCAGATGGCTGACAGTACGCTACAATATCTTGGGCAATTGCTTGATGTTTTGCACCACAATTTTCATAATTTGGAGCAAAGGAACTCTGTCAGCTGATTTTGTAGGAATGATTTTGGCTAATACCGATCGGGTAAGCGCTACCATTTAAACGAAGCGAGTAAATCAAAATCTTTTCCACAAGCTAAAATCTCTGCTGGCTTTTCGATTAACTCTTGATACTAGCGTGATATTGCAACGTAGTAAAAGCTCAGGTTAAAGATATACAAATAGGACCCATAGTTACTGAATTAGCAAAGGTTATATTTTTGTTTGGTTTATAATTAGGTTAATTATAAACAACTAATTAAATGATTATTAACGAGAGAAGAGTAACAACAACTTCATAGCTCGGGTGCCATATTTGATCTGCTTTATTGATCTCCTCCTACGTTAGGCCTAATGCACTAGCGTCACCTAGCGAGGAGGATATGAACTATCATAAGGATATGAACTATCATACATTTACATAACATGCCCCATTTTTTTTCAAATTAAACAAGAGTAATAAAAGGGACGGATTTATAAGAAAACAGTTATTCATTAAATATTAGTAAGTTATAAAAGTCTTTAAGGTACATAGTCTTGGAATCGTTCCGGCTTGCGTGGTACCCGACCACTTCGTGTTGATCCCGCGGGACGCTGTGCGGGGTCTTGTAGAGGACGCAACGGCGGTGGCGGTGGTGGCGGTGGAGGTGGTGTAAGAGGTACGGTGTGGAAATCCTCGACCGTACGCTGGTGTTTATATGAAGACTCTCGATCCGTTGTTAGATCGGGCCTCAGGTAGAAACGGTTGCGAGTGTATATTCTACCATCCGCTGCCTTAACGCCATAGTAGAGAGCTGCAAAATGAAAATATTGACCTCCAACTCCTTCCAACTCCAGGGCAATATAAAATTATGACTCCAATTCCTCCCATTGCCATTATCAAAAGTTTCAACTCCGCAGAACTCCGCCAAGCGAGATGTAAAACTCCTTCCAACTCCTTCCATGAAAATTAAAATTTCTTAAACTCCTCCCAACTCCTTCCATGAAAATTAAAATTTTTTAAACTCCTTCCAACTCCTTCCATGAAAATGAATATCTCTTAAACGCCTCCCAACTCCTTCCATGAAAATTACAATTTCTTAAACTCCTCCCAACTCCTTCCATGAAAATAAAAAAATTCCAAAAATACTGCCAACATCTCTCTCAATAAAATATAATATCAAAACTCTAAAAACATTTATAGTTTAACACCCCTTTTTATTCCTACCAAATTATTTGGCTATTTTTGCTTAACAAATTGTCAACATTTATTCATCTCAAATGACAAACTTTTACAATTTGAAATACTTTAAACGAGCTTATATTCCAGAGCGTTCAAGATTTGAGTTTAAAAAAATGATACTGTCGACATTTTTGGGTTTGAGGTTGACTCGTCGCTTGGCAATAACTTGACCTGACTTACTAAAAACTCTTTCACTGGACGCGCTAGAAGCTGGCACGGCTAAAACTTTTCTAGCAACTCTGGCTAAATTCGGGTAGTTTTGCTGATTATCGTTCCACCATTGCTGAAGGTTAAAATTTTTAATTTTCCTATCACCAACCGTTTCCATGAGATATGACGTAAGCTCATCATCATCCTTTTCAATCACGCTAACATCTTGTTCATCGAGGTCAAAAATTCCGTCCTTGAATGATTTTTCAAGTCGTTGGCGTTTAGGTTGAAGTTCTTCAATATCTTCATTAACATGTTCTGTTACGTTGCCTCTCATTCTTAACTCTCCTTGTTTGTCCTTAAGAGCTTGAATTTGTTCTCGAAGCCAATTAATTACTCTCTCCTTTACTTCAGGAGTTAATATGCTCATTGATTTTGTTAGAGGATTTAGTGCCAGCGCTACATTATGTAAAACATGTATTTCAATGCTCTGAATTTCGTTGGTTAGCATTACTTTGCACTTTTTAATGGTTTCGGAATCTTCATCAACAGGTTTACAGTGTCTCAGAAGCTTTTCTTTGCATGGCAATACGAGATGAACTGTAGGTTCTTTTTCAGCGGAAAGCATGGATATAGCATCTCGAAATGGCGAAAGAAGTTTTATAAGATCTTCAATCAATGGCATTGATTCATCTAATGCGAATAAATAACGACTGGCTTCTTGTCTCTCAATCAGAATTTGAGTTACTTCGGTTTTCGATTTAAAAATTGATTCAAACATCAGTAATTTGGAACTCCAACGAGTAACTATGTCTTGTTTGAGAGTGTACTTTAACTTGTTTTGAAGTCCGGCCCTCTTGAAGTGCGCTACGAGATTTTTGCACATCGCTATGCAATCAGCTACTTCTTTGACGACAGGAGACTTGCCCTGAAGAGGTTTCTCAAACACGTGGCTTAGCTTAACGTTTATCTGGTGAGACGCGCACCAAACTCGATTTGGAAATGCACACCGCATGTTTTGCGCTCCATCTGTAACATAAGTAACGTCTAAATCTGCAATTCCGAATTCTTCAAGAATTGTTTTCATTTTCTTGGCTATTTCAGTGCCTTCTTTCTTCTCGTCCATTGGTCTGGAGGCCAATGTTGCAGAAAACAACTGGAATTCTGAATCCATATAATGTGCTGTAGCTGACATGTATGTCTGCTTAGTCTCATCAGAAACCCAATGATCAGACGTTACAGCTAAATACTGGCCTGACGACAGTAAACATTTTAGTTTCTGCTTTGTAATAGACACTACTGAGTCAAGTCTACGACTGACGGTTGAAGGATCTGGTATAATCGAATGAACTGGCACATCGCCGTATTTAGAGCCAATTCGTACAAAAGCTTGAGCAAGCTGAACGAAACCATCACCAGTAATGGATTTAAAAGGTCGAATATCTAAAGCGCAAAATTTCACTACCGTATCAGTTAGCTTCTTTTTCTCTTTTTGTGGTATGGCATAGACTGGCTTTATAGTTGTTTGCGTTAATCCGTCCTTAGACTTCAAAGAGTTGGAGTCTGCGCTTAAAAATACGTTAGTCCTAGGGACGATGTTTTTATCGGTGCATTTGTGATAACGCAAGCTGTTAGTTCCATTTTGACGCTTATAGGTGAGAACAGTTTTACACTTATTACAAATTGCCAAGTCATGTGGTGTTCCATCAACCTTTATTTTGGAGAAAGATTTCCAGATTTCACTCTTTGAGTGGACAACTTCCAAAGAGATTCTAGAACTTTCGTTGCAAACAAGCATTTGGACACTTTCTTTAGATTCAGTCTTAATACTTGACTTTGCAAGTACATCTTCGCAAACATTTTGAGAATAAGAACTTATGTTACTTGAAGCAGTAGTGGACTCCTCTTTTCTTGAATCTTCGTATATTTTACTGTTATTCTTGCTAGTCGTGGTCGATTGCGTTGCCGGTGCAAAAACATTTTTTTTAAATATGGTAAAAGTCTCTGAACTCTGACTCGCGCACATGATTCTACCAAGGCTCCAAGAAAATTGACAATGGGCCATCTCATGATCTCATCCCCAGATGGCGTTACTAATCATCAATTTAAAGACGCGAACATTTAAAGCAGTAGCAAGTAGCATTGGGTGAGTCTGAGAGAGACTCACTGAGGGGGTTGGGCACGTGTCGCGTGCGGTTAAAGAAGAATTCCGTACCGTATGAAGCTTTTGAAGATAAACAACGCTAGGAGTCCGCTTTTAAATTGGAACCCTACCATTTACCCGACTTAAGTTTTCCAACTCCATGGATTTCAATGTTTTAAAATAATTTTCCACTGCCTCCCAACTCCGCAATTATAATTATCATTATATCCATTTCCACCCTAACTCCGCAATCGAAAACTTCCACTGCCACCCAACTCCAGTTTTATCTCAAAAAAACATTTCCAACTCCCGGAGTTCCCATCGCTTAAACGCGGAACCCAGCGGGTTTCGGAGTTCTTCCACGGAGTTGCAGCTCTCTACGCCATAGGAACGAGGGTTGCCGCCAGTATTGACTATGACGCCGCGTTGCCATTTTTCGTTCAATTTGTGGCGAAACCAAACGCGCTCGTTGGCCTTTAGCTCTACGAGTTGTTTTGTATGGGCGTTGTTATACTTCTTCTGGCGGGTTTGACGTGTGACCAGTGCATTCGCCGCGTCTGAGACGTCATATGAAGGCAAGAGCCTGTCGGAATGACTAGGTAAGAAGGAACGAAGGCGCCGACCCATCAAAAGTTCCGCTGGGGATTTTAACCCTGATGTGGGTGTGATGCGATAATCCAGTAGGACGGAATGCAGATCTTTTCCATCTTCTAAGGCCTTGAGCAGGCTATGTTTGAGGGTTTGAACCGACCTCTCAACTTGACCGTTCGATCGCGGATACAAGGGTGACGACATGTTGTGATAGATGTTCCATTCCTTATGAAAGTCGGCCATAGCAGATGAAGTGAAAGGCGGACCTTGATCACTTACTACTTCTTCAGGGATTCCATGTCTAGCATAGATAGTTTTCATGGCCATGATTGTTGCTTTGGCTGTTTCCCCGTGCGTGAGTTGTACTTCAACGTACTTAGAGAAATAGTCCACCATTAGAAGATACTTCTGACCCTGAAGTTCGAAAAAATAGCAGGCTACCTTCTGCCATGGGCGGGTAGGTAGGTCCCTATCGAGCAAAGGTTCATGTGCGTTAGCCCTTTGCGATTCTTGACAAATTATGCAACGCTCGACATATTTGTCGATTTGGGCGTTCATTTCAGGCCAATAAAAGTATTCTCGCGCCTTTGTTTTCATTGCGGTGATTCCTCTGTGAGCAGTGTGAAGTTTGCTCAGTACTTCAAGCTGGGCTGCCTTGAGTATGACGAGTCTGTGGCCCCTGCAGATCAATCCATCAGCCGTTTCATGCAGTTCTTCACGACAGTGCCAAAATGATTGAGCATCTGCGTCTGAGAGTTTTTTGCTAGCCGGCCAACCATTGCGGATGTGATGCGTCACCGCTTGGAGGTGCGGATCGTTTTCCGTCTGGTGGTGTAACTTGTGCCAATAGCCATTTGATGCTTCAGCTTTGACACAAACCTGGATTGGTTGTACCTCCACATCAAGCTCTTTAAAGGTAAGATCAGTGCGAGGTGCCCTGGATAAGGCATCTGCAATTAGAAGTTCTTTTCCGGGAACAAACTCCAGGTGGAAGTCATATCTGGTCAAGCGCAGTAGCATGCGTTGCAAGCGAGGAGTGATTTTTTGGTATGGTTTGGCGCTGAGGCCTAACAAAGGCTTATGATCGGTCTGGACAGTGACGCGACGGCCGTAGGTGTAGTTATGGAAATGTTCTAGGCCAAAGATAACGGCAAGTAGCTCTTTCTCTATTTGAGCGTATTTTTGTTGAGGGACCGTCCATAAACTACGTCACACTCTTATGGGGGGGAGGGGGTTTCTAAATATGTGACGGTCCGTGACAAGGGGGAGGGAGGGGTTCTTCTATGCGTGACGTCCCATTTAGCATTGATTTTGTTACGAAGTCAGTAAGAGGCCGATTGGCTCTCTTATGTTATAGAAGAGGGAAAGACAACATTCCATAGTCCACCGTTACAATAATTTACCAAAATTGTTATTCCATCATCGCTTAGATAGTAGAAAATTTAAGCAATTTTCTACTATTTACACCTTGTATAGCGTATTTAAAATAAACAGCGTAAACTCTCTTATGTCTCTGTTTATTCGCCCCTATTATTTTTGAGGATGAATCAAATCCCCCTGCCGATTGAAATGGTTTCGATTCTTTGGGAAATTTTCGAAATCTCAAGCTCGATTAATCTGTTTTCGGTGACTGTGTCGAAACCGAAAAAGTGTGCCCCTTTAACTAAGCTTTATGGAACATTTTTGAAGCTTATAAAAAGCACATCCAGACATTAAAATTCTAAAGGTCAATCAGAGGGAAAAAGCTTAAAACGGAAGAGAACTTTGAATTTTCAGCCGAGCAAAATATTTCTGCGAGAGCGGCATATCACTTAAGAAATTAATCAAATTAAATTTGTAAATTAAGACAAATCATAGTGCATAGGGGGGGTTAAAGAAATGTGACGTGGTTTTTAGGGGAGGGGTCTGAGAAAAGCGTGACGAAGCGTGATCTGGGGGGACGGGGGGGGGGGTCAGAAAATGCTTTTTTTCGCGTGACGTAGTTTATGGACGGTCCCTGAGTATCTGTGAGCGAAGCTGAGCCATAGGCTACTGGGCCGTTTTCTTGAAGTAAGACAGCACCGAGGCCATTCTTACAAGCATCTACCGAGACGGTGACTGGTTTTGCATTGTCGAAGAATTTCAGACAAGGGCTTTGTATTAAAGTCTCCTTGATCTTGTCGAAATCTCGTTGTGTATTGGCATCCCAGAGCCACGCCATGTCATTTCGTACCTATGGCGGTATCATCGAAATAGGGGTTGATGCGAGAGTCATTTTCGAAAAGTTCGTCCATTGCGCGTTGGAATTCCTCAGGCGCGTTATTTAAACCAAAAGGCAATACGAGATACCGAAATCTTCCCCAGGGTGTGGTAAACGTCGTGAGATAGGACGAAGGCTCATCGAGAGGAAGTTGCCAAAAGCCATCTTTGGCATCAAGGACGGTAAAGTACTTTGATCCTTGCAATTGGCGAATATTCTGTCCGCTGTAGGGATCGGATAGTGTGGACGTAGTATTGCTTGATTGAGTGGTCTTGGATCAAGGCAAATCCTTAGTTTCTTTGGGGTATCTGATATAGCCATGTTACTGACCCATTCTGTGGGTTCTGTGACTTTAGTGATAATACCAAGATCCTCCATGCGCTTAAGCTCGGTTTGTACTCGAGGATGTAACGCTAATGGTATTTGGAACGGCGCCGATACATGTGGTACGGCCCCTTCCTTTAATTGGATCTTAACCTCCCTCTTGAGTCTGCCTAAGCCCTCAAATACATCCGGAAAGTCAGCGATGACATCTTCTGGTGTTTCAGGGGTAGATGGCGCTTCCACAGTATGTACTGTACGGGACGGTTTAGATTTTGGGTCAACGAGATTATCAGGAGGCGGTTTCAGTCGATAGGTGCGTGAGACCAATCCTAACTGAGTACACGCTGGCAGTCCAAGAATTGCGCTAGTGTGTAAGCTAGTGACGTAAAATTCAAAGGCCTTTTGTTGCCCCGTGATATCGGACGCGCAGGTCATGGTACAAACGCCGGTAATGGGAATTTGCTCCCCATTGTAGTTTAAAACTGCTGTTTTAGCTGACGTAAGTGTTGGTGGGTTAGTCCATGTAGCAAGTTCGTCCTGGGGGATGACATTTACATGTGCCCCTGTATCCAGTTTGACTGTGACAACTTCGTCGTTGACATATATAGTTTCAGACCACTCTACTTCCTCATCTTCGTTTGTGAGGTTACCGACAGTGGGTTGTACCGTTAGAGCTCCTAAATAAATAGGTGGTTCCTCAGTGGTGGATTCCAAAACATTCTATTTGTGCTCTTTGAACGGTGGTGTCCTCCTATATTCTTTGGTTTAGGATTTTCGACACGCCTTGTATTACATTGTGATGCCCAGTGATTTTTAAAGTTACACTTGGTGCACACAGTTCCAAAAGCTGGACACCGATCGCGAGGGTGTTGTCTTCCACAAGAGCGACAGTCGGCCTTCACATTTGGCTGGTGGGAGCTGCCCTGTGAGTGACTTTGACCTTGTTGTGGACGAGACGTTTGAGTTCTGGTACCTTTATGGGAGATAGCATGAACTTCTTTACGGCTTTCGTTCATGGCCTCTGACTGGGCCTTAGATTGTTCCGCTGCTTTGCATTCGGATACAACTTCTTGTAAGGTTTTAGCACGGCGGCTCGTCTCTCGTAGCAAACGCTCCTGGAGAGGCTTGTCCTGTAGGCCTTGGATGATCTTATCTCTCAACATGCGATCCGTTTTATTCTCATAATTACAGTCTTTAACAGCCTGTGTCAATCTTGAAAAAAGTCTTGAAAGCGCTCACCTTGACGCTGTGTAATTTCCAGAAAGAGGAACGCGGCATAAATTTCGTTTTGGTAATCTCCTTATTGACTATCGAATTCATCAAGGATTTGTTTAAGTGAAACTGCTGTCGCTGGCGCCAGTGTTTGTAAGGAGAACATTCTGTATTGTTTCTTCAATTCCTCACCACAAATATGGCGAAAGAGCGCAGTTTTCGTACCTTCCGATTCATTGTCATATTTCAGCGCCGCTATGTAATCTTCGAAATCCTGTCTCCAATGGCGCCAAGCCTCGGGCGGGTTCGCCCCGGCCTCAAAAGGCTGCATCGTAGGGAGATTCGCGGCCATGCTGGGGACTCGTACCTCCGGGCAAGAAACGCAAAAAAGGGAACAAAGATACTGACAGACGAGAAACAATTATGCGTGGAGAGTCGTGCGGCCTTCTGACACCATGTTAAATTTTTGTTTGGTTTATAATTAGGTTAATTATAAACAACTAATTAAATGATTATTAACGAGAGAAGAGTAACAACAACTTCATAGCTCGGGTGCCATATTTGATCTGCTTTATTGATCTCCTCCTACGTTAGGCCTAATGCACTAGCGTCACCTAGCGAGGAGGATATGAACTATCATAAGGATATGAACTATCATACATTTACATAACAGGTATATTGAGATGGAGTTGAATACAGGGGATAGAATAAGAGGTTAATATAGCGAAGCGCGAAGAAAAAGTTTAGCGATGATGTAATTTTAGGTTAGGTACACCTATAATGCCGCTATTCTTGTTTGTTTTTTTCATAAAGAATAGAACCTAAACTGGAAACCATTCTTCAACATTATTGCAGAATACGTTTAATAGCAGTTTCATAACGTGCCCTTGACAAACCCTTTTTAGAGTTTGATACTTGTTAACGATGCTTTTAAACATGAATCTCAAAGAATCAATTTAGGTCTTTAAGCAATTGTAATGCCGATTGCTCGATAAATATATATGCTACTCCTTTGTTAGTGAGAAAGCTCTGGAAAATGTAGGACTTGAAAAAGAACCTGGTCACGGCCCAATTCATTGAGATTTGAGAAAGTTTTCCTTCATACGAGATTTAAATTCGTGAACTTTAGTCGAAGACCGCTTCTACAAAAGTATAGCAACACGTAGGGTTTTATTGGGTCGATTTTATTAAATTTTCGGTGATCGAACGCAGTCCGGAGTGATCGAATCTTTTTTCATCAATTACAGATAAAAAGACTAAAATCCCGTGACTTCAAACATCTTAATTATTAGACGCAAAAAGTAATGAAAACACTAGAAACTGTGGGTATAGTAAATAGGCCAAGTTATCTTAATTGTATCCATATCCCGTGACTCGACGACTGAAAGGGGATAGGATATTGGGGAAACGGGTAAGACCAAAAATATACAATATTTTCATACAAAGATGTATATATACAGTATATCATGAAAATGTTATGTATTTTTGGTATGACCTTCAAAACCTTTTGTTTAATATACTTTTGATGATATACCATTTCCCTTAAATTCAAGTCGTTATCGTGGCTTATATTATTTATCTAATTGGCTAATTAAAATTACCCCTAAATTTTGAAAATAAATTGTGCAGGCTCTTCTGTCATATGGAAATATTATATATTAAGTACTGATTTAATATTTTGATCTCGCAGCTTCTACATGCGATCAAATTGTTTATCGCTAACGTTACTTGTTTGGAATCAAATGTCGTAATTGGGACCGTCCATAAACTACGTCACGCGAAAAAAAGCATTTTCTGACCCCCCCGTCCCCCCAGATCACGCTTCGTCACGCTTTTCTCAGACCCCTCCCCTAAAAACCACGTCACATTTCTTTAACCCCCCCCCTATGCACTATGATTTGTCTTAATTTACAAATTTAATTTGATTAATTTCTTAAGTGATATGCCGCTCTCGCAGAAATATTTTGCTCGGCTGAAAATTCAAAGTTCTCTTCCGTTTTAAGCTTTTTCCCTCTGATTGACCTTTAGAATTTTAATGTCTGGATGTGCTTTTTATAAGCTTCAAAAATGTTCCATAAAGCTTAGTTAAAGGGGCACACTTTTTCGGTTTCGACACAGTCACCGAAAACAGATTAATCGAGCTTGAGATTTCGAAAATTTCCCAAAGAATCGAAACCATTTCAATCGGCAGGGGGATTTGATTCATCCTCAAAAATAATAGGGGCGAATAAACAGAGACATAAGAGAGTTTACGCTGTTTATTTTAAATACGCTATACAAGGTGTAAATAGTAGAAAATTGCTTAAATTTTCTACTATCTAAGCGATGATGGAATAACAATTTTGGTAAATTATTGTAACGGTGGACTATGGAATGTTGTCTTTCCCTCTTCTATAACATAAGAGAGCCAATCGGCCTCTTACTGACTTCGTAACAAAATCAATGCTAAATGTGACGTCACGCATAGAAGAACCCCTCCCTCCCCCTTGTCACGGACCGTCACATATTTAGAAACCCCCTCCCCCCCATAAGAGTGTGACGTAGTTTATGGACGGTCCCTATCCATAGAAAGAGTTGACGAATACTGCCGTTTGAAGTCCGAAGCCCAGTGGGAGAAACCAGAATCTCCACCACCAGCTGACTGGCCTCAACGAGGACAAATCATATTCCAGGACTACAGCACCAGATACCGGGAAGGGTTAGATTTGGTATTGAAAGACATCGATGTCAGGATCGAAGCTGGAGAGAAGGTGGGCGTAGTGGGTCGGACAGGCGCGAGAAAGTCGTCTCTGACGCTGGCACTCTTCCGTCTCATCGAGGGGGTGCGCGGTCAGATCGTCATAGACGGTGTGAAAGTGGAGGGATTGGGATTGTCCAATTTGAGATCGCGGCTCACCATCATCCCTCAAGAGCCCGTCCTCTTCTCGGGAAGGCTCAGACTCAACCTAGATCCCTTCGATCAACTAGACGATCAGCGACTGTGGGCAGCCCTGGAACACTCGCACCTGAAATCCTTTGTGGCGTCACTAGAGCAAGGCCTAGATCACCCCGTGGCCGAAGGAGGACATAATCTGAGCGTCAGTCAGCGTCAGTTGGTCTGCTTGGCTCGCGCCTTGTTGAGGAACACCAAGATTCTGATCTTGGACGAAGCGACGGCCTCTGTCGACATGGACACCGACGATCTCATTCAAGAGACCGTCAAGAAGGAATTTGCCAACTCTACGATCATCACTATCGCGCACAGAATAAACACCATCATGGACTACGGAGAGTTAGATTAACTACGTATTAGATAGGCTTAAAATTGTTGACTAATTTATCGTCATTTAACTTTTCATAGGGTTATGTTCTCGATCAGGGTCGAATTACGGAATTCGACTCTCCACATGCCCTCTTAAAGAATGAGCAATCAATGTTCTACGATTTAGCCAAAGATGCCAATATACTCTAGATCACCTTTATTTCAACCATTATAATCAATGATTTATAAATTACTTGTCTAACCAATAACGTTATCAATCCAAAAAATTGCGAAACAAAGCTCATTCAAGTCACAAACGGATGTGTTGCAGCAATGGCAAATAGAAGTAACAGAATTTGAGTCGCTAGAGAGAATAAAAGCCTGGATGGTCAATGTTTTCAAGATCATCTTCATTTTAACCATTAAAATTATAGCTTTCATAGTTACGGACGTTTCGTCACAACAGAACAAAAAAGCTGACGAATCGCATAAGGACCAGTTTTCCTACTAACACTTCCGCGAAAACGTTCATGTCACTGCCATCTCAAATACTAGGCCATGCAATACGAAAAAAAGGGGGTGGCAGTTAGTATTTCACAAATGGCGCTAGATGTCGCTTTCCTGGGGTTTTAAACTGGCGGCAAATTCAAAACTAGGGGAAATTTTTGAAAGATTGCGAGACAACGGTTAAAGTAAAGCTATTGAGGATAATATAGCAGCTGACTAAAATAAAAAGACACAAAAAATTCAAACGACAATATAAAAAGGCATGTATCACAGTGTGGGTAAAATGTATTTACATCTTTAGAGTTTTTCATGGGAGAAGTTTGTTCTTGAACTTTTTGTACGATTCTTTGCGATCTGTTAAATCTTTTGCGTAGTTGTCTAACAATGGTCTTATAAACTTTGTTAACAGTAGTTTCATTAATTCCAAATATGAATCACAGTCATATTTTAAAGCCTTCGCAAAATATGATTGAATGAAATATACAAGTATCATCAATGAAGTGCATTTCTTCCTTCACAAAATCTGCAACATCAATTAAAATGTTCGTCTCTATCGATCTAGCAAACGTATTAAACTCAAAAGTTTTTGCGTTGGTTCTAGGTTGAGAGACACGATCCAAACACATTGATCTATTCATTGTAGTTGGGCTTCAGATTTAACTGAATTTGACGAAAAATACAATCATACATACCTAAGTATCATTTTAGCGACGAATTGCACCCATAGTCCGCCGCAGCGTGGGAAATAAGGCGGTGGCACTGGGCAAATGACCAGTTTAAAAATTGCCTGGGCCAGTTTAAAAATTAAATCGGAGGGGGTCAATGGTCCTCCGGACCACTAAGATAATTCAAGGGTAACTAGAGTCCAAACATTAACTCTAATAGTTTAATTATCCACTTCTCTAGTTTAGCAGACGGCGTGCCCTTGTGAAATGAACCAGGTTATTTAGTCCAGTTTAAAAAAACCCTTATTTCCCACCCTGGTCCGCCATAAGCGAAAGAAGTGACGTCATGCGAGACTGCGCAGTACGAATTTACTTTCGTCATCACGAAAATTCTCCCCAGAAAAGAGCCATCTAACGGTTACTAAGCGCAAATTCAAAATGTCAAATAAAAAATACTTCTGTTGCACATTTCCAGGCCTAGTATTAGAGAAGGCAGTGTTCATGTAGAGCCAAAATGTGATACTCTTACAGTTAATTATTTTAAATCCATGAATTTACAAATCTTACCGTAAAATTATTTCGTATCGAATTATAATTAAGTTATATCAGAAGTCCATTAAATTAGCCTAGGAAGTAACCAAAAGCGGGGTTTTGGACTCCCCTCTCTTGTGTAGCAATACTGAAGAAGGACGACACATTCGCCACCTCGCGCTAATTTTTCTCAGATCTCCGGTTCAGGTGCGACTCGTACGCCAAAATTTGCCCTATTGAGAGAGAAAAAACTATTGGCTGAAAATGAACACTGTATCTTTAAAGGGACCGGAAAACGCCCCCTTCCACTGTAAAACCGAGCCCTCTTTAGCATAGAATCAGGAGAAGGGATGGGGGGGGTGAATTTTGGAACAGTCTAGGTCATTCAGTTTTTTATGACTCTTCATAAATCTATTGAAAAAAAAACTATTTAACGACCGTGGCCGTTCCTTTTTTATTTTTTATGAAGCAAACAATCTACCCTTTAGAGAGCCAGCGTTCATGGGCTGAAGAAGTCACGCCCCGCTCACGTCAAGAAAGACTTCCTAGAGAGGAGCTCGAGATTTCTAACAGTGTTAGGAAAGGGGGAAAAATTTAGCCCCCTATCCATAGAGTAAGAAGGAGTTCTTACCGCAGCAGAGACGTACGCTATACCAGCTATTGTAATTGTTTACTTCCTTGGCTAGTTTAATGGACTTCTGGTCTGATTAGGGATCCATGTAATTTTAGAAGGAGGAATAGAGAACGGTTAGTCTTTACTTCAGTCAGACTCATAGCCCAGTATAGAGCCCCTCCCTTCAACACGTAACGAATATTTTAAATTATCTTAATGGTTCACATTTCTGACGGGGACACTGAAAATTACGTAGTTCGTTTTTACCTTTGTGGCTATGACCTGCCTCTTCTTTCATGCTCCCGTCCCGAGGTAGGGGTTCATGGACTTTGACGCGCGCCCAATGCATCCTGTTCTCTATTCCTGCTTCTAAAATTACTTGAATCCCTGGTCTGATCGTGAAAGCTTCCATTCTTTGTTGCATGTTCTTTTTGAGCTGCAAGACCTGATAATATATCTTTAGTATGGAGAAACGTTAAAAATAATGCTGGATAACTAAGAATATTGTTGAGGTGTAACGAGAGGGTAGTGTTTACAGGCCGATCGATTTGTCATTAGAGCTCTTTTAAACTCTTGGATAATTCATTTTTCAAAATGTAGTCGTTCATCAATTAAAGGGATAGTTGCATATTCAAGTAATTAAGTGAGTATATAGCCGTAGTCTTGACTCTGAGATGTAAAGTTTACTATATTGAGTTTACGACTTGAAAATATTGGATATATCTCGAAACCAGAATGGTTTTCCCCGTGCATTCTGATGCTTTTTGTATAATAAATATGTTTACTCTGGAATTATAAACAGAATCGTTTACCGACGGGGTCTGGGCGTTTACAAAAATTCTAACACTCGAGTGCCAGTTTTCTGTCGGTATTCTCAGCCGAGTGAATAATAAGCTTTAAGTGAAATAGTTGAAAATTTTCTCGGTTAAGACAACGAGTACTGTTGCGGACAGTAGCGTGAATAGAATGTAGAAAGGAACGCTGACGCTATTCAGGTTCAAGGCGTTCTTGCTTTTCAACGGTCTTTTCCAAGTGACGCGTTCCATGGCGTAATGGAATTGAAAGTGCTGATATTTGAAAATTTGCATTTCGAATAGCGGTGCCACGCTGCGATAGAACGTTCGTCAAGACTGTTAATCATTTTAAGATAAAATTCATACGGACCTCAGTTGAACGTTTTGTTGGACTTGCAGACTTTGTCTCATCCAAGAGGTGTTGAAAATGAGGTGCATGAAGTCGATATTAACGCTGTCTCGCGAAATGTGAAGACCTCCTTTCTTCTGCAAGAACTTTTCTAATTTGAACGTGTTCATCACATCAGGCAGAAGGGTCTCCTGCAAGATCATGGCTTTCTTTCCAGGAAGTACAGAAATAAAGGCATCAATCGTAAACAAATCCGAGTACCCGCCGAAAAACATTTTCTTCCGATCGAGTGCGTTTAGCCATTCCTTAACAACTGGATCGTGTTTTGACTATAGATAGTACGCAAGAGTTACGTCAAAAGAATAGAGTACATTACTGAAAGAAGGCTAGCTATTTACCAAATTTTCCAGATAAGCGATATCTGTGGTACCTGCGAACATGATTGGTGGAATTTCCGATTTGATCAAGTCCGAGAGGGAGTCGATACGATTGTAACTTTCCGTAGTGAAATCAGTGCGCATGAAACAACCCAAGAAAAACAAAATGAAAGTCACTCCAATCAACCACGACGAGGTTAGCAGACGATACGTAATGTGGGGCAAAACGAAGGGAATTGCTACGGAATATAAGTAATTCTGATGAAAGTGCTAACCTCCATTCGTAATAAGGGTAGCACAATCCCCATACGAAATGAATCCCTCATGGGAAACTGGCTCGCGCTAAGGTGAATTATTTTCAAATATTACTTGGCACTTTATTGCTTACGCTCGGCACACAAGAGGGACGAGTTCTCCCACACATTTTCCAGGGTTTTTCGGACCACTTTCTTGACAGCCTTCATGGTGCAAAACGATTTGTATTTGTTGGTTACGATGGAGTGAATGACGAGCATAACCGACAAAAGGACCAAGGTTAACACCATTAAAATCCCCACCTAGTTGAAGCAAGAATATAGTTTACTGAGTCGAGCGTAGCTTGTTAATAAGCATTGTTTACTTCTTTGTCCATATTCAAGAAGGACCAGGAAGAGGACGTGACTGCCACTTGGGGTTGGGACACGATAATTGTTTTGAGCGTTCCACAGGGTGGAGATGGAGTGAAATGGTCCAGTTGCCCTTCGAACAATGAGCTTATCGATTTATACATGATAATATGCGCTTTCTAAAGAGTTCATTATTTATGAATTGTACTTTTGAGCTTGTTAAATTTTCAAATCACTTACACGAAAGAAATAAGGTTTAAAGTAAAAGTGAGCTAAGAAATTTTCGTGTGAAATTTTATAATCTATAAAATTCACCCTAAAAGTCAAAGGGGAAAATAATTTTGTTCAATAAGATTTTGTCATGGTTTTTAAGTCCTTAAAGCTATAGCTAATCGTTTCTGAGGCATTGTTCACATTCGAAAGAGCAGCCGCGCATAACCTCTGTAAACGATAAATCGAGTCATATAGTGAGTGAGTGACTTTTACAAAGATATCTGTATTAGATTCATAGAGTGAGTGAGTGACTTTTACAAAGATATCTGTATTATCAAAATGACAGTTAATTATTAATTCATTTTTTGTAACATTTATTCGTTTCTGTTCCGAGTTTTCTAGTTATTTCACATCCTTTTGGATGAACGAGCCAGCGAGGATTTACTACATCAAGGCAATTCTTTCTCGCTCGTTCCAATTTATATTTGAATCGAATTCCAAAAAGGAAATATACTTTATATTGAAGATTCTTTCAAAATATTCCGCCATGAACATGAACTGTTCTCTGTTCTTTTTGTGTAGCCAATCATCCTGACAAGAAATGAAAGTGTAATTGCCACCGTAAAAACCCAATTAATTTCCCTTCAACAACGCCATCGATTGTTGATAAACTCACCACTATCGTCATAACGTTAGCGGTAGTTCCATTGGCGTACCTACAAAAAAGTATTAGTTTTAGCGGAGCCTACGTTAACGTAGGCTCTGGTTTTAGAACAGACATTAACATTTACGATTTGAAAATGCAAATTCCACCTGTATTTAAAATATCTGTCATTTCCATTCATGTCCATTTTGGGATACGTTTAAATCCTACTTAGTACAATTCGAAACCTTCAAAGGCTATAAAGAGTTGCTGATAGATTTTACATAGTTCACGGGCCTGCAGTAGAGGGTTATTTTAAGCAGCGTAGGAAATAAGGCGGTGGCACAGGGCAAATGACCAGTTTAAAAATTGCCTGATCCAGTTAAAATTAAATCGCAGGGGGGGGGTCAGAGAAAAATCAAGGGTAACCAGAGCACAGACAACTAAAATATTTTAATTACCCACTACTTTAGAATAGCACACAACGTGCCCTGGTCAATGGTCAAGGACCAATTTATTTATTCCAGTCCAGGGGATCGCTGCTCATTTCCCACCCTGATTTTAAAGCGAGTCTAAAACATGCACCGTCTTGTTTTTCCCTTTCAAGGACAAATTGAAGTTGAATTCCAACTTTTTTTTTGCGTCCCACCGGACATAAGGTGTTCCACAGTTAACACGCCTCTTTCTCTCAAATTTCGCGTCCTCAACGCACCATCCTTGATTTGGCCTTGAATGGTACTAAAAGAAAGAATTCCGGTAGACCCTACTGCGAATGACACGCCGATAACTCTTACGCAATTTCCCTCTCGCTTCGAATTCTTCTTAAAACATCTAATATCCCTGGTTTAGGTACAAACATTAAGTTCTTACGCGTACTCAAAGAATTATATTTAGAACTAAAAATTTTAACAAACCAAAAACACAAACTCACAGATCATACTTGTCAAATCGTTTTAGTCGTTTACACTCAGAGATGTGAAATTACCGTAATTTTTGAAAACGGTAATTTTCCGGGTAAATTACCAATTAAAATTTTTTGAAAATAAAATCTACCGTTCAGTCGGTAATTTATATTTTAACGTTTTTATGGTCCATTAAATAAATAAAAAAGTTGAAGCTTTATATATAGCTTTACTTCTAGCTTTACACCTTTTGCGGCTTTTGCTACTAAGACGCCAGCAGTGGCTTTTCTGATCTGATCTCTAACTAGGATTTTTGAAAGACAAGATGTCTAGCATACCTTTGGCCTCTGAGCACCAAAATATCAAAAATGTTCGTTATTTTACCAAGGAAAATTACCATTGTAAATAACGGTAAGATATGTCTGTATTTTACGTGGTATCTGGTACCCAATATCGTCCCCGCCCCTGTGTAATGTTTGCTCGTATGTAATTTCCGAAATGGTTTATTGCAGTTCCATGATTACTTTTTTATCGAGGACGTGAAGCCAGAGAATCTGATCATTATTTTTGTGGTGGTCGCCCGTTTTCCGCACAGTTTCTTTTCCACACCTTAACACCTATAGCGCCTTTCCGCAAGTAGTTAAACCCTGTACTTTAAGAGAAAAGTAAACAACCACGCCCCCAAAATAAACAAGTGTCGTGTTAGCGAGCCCACCTCCCCGGGGTAGATATTTTTCCCGACTATAAATGACGGATTTTGGTGAAAAGCCTCATTTCATCGATAAAACAGGACAAGATGAAAGGTTCACCAGATGCTCCAATTTATTTTTGTTTTGAGCATGTATTAATATCCGTGGGTATTATAGTAATTATGCTTTTAAACACACCGTCAAAGTATACTATCGCTGTGTTTTTGGTATTGTTAATGCCGATTACTATCCCTATATCATTCGTAATAGCCTTGCTAACAAACGATATATATTTTCTACTCGTATTTTTTTCGCCATTATTATTTATTTGTCACATCATCTACGAGATATTAAAGAAAGTAATTTTGTTACCGTATTGGTTAGCCGAATCGTTATTTTGTTTAAGTCACGAGTATTATAAATATGTCACCCGTATGAATTTTTACTCTGTACCGAAATCAAATAAGTAATTTTGTAAAAATAAAACATTTTTTTTATTGATAATTTATACATGGTTTCAAGAATTTTCTTTTAAACCGAGATATCCTCCCACGCGCTCTCTCGGAGAGAAAGCGAAAGTCATCTAAACCAGTTTAGCCGCCGCGGAGGTGTAGGGCGGGCGGGCTATATAACAGTGAGAGAGGGAGAAAAAAAGTTGTACAACTAGTTTATAATATAGTTCTCAATATCATTTCTTGCTATAACGCGCTGGAGAATAGAATTCGAAAGCCACGGTGAGTGTTATTTCTGTAAACCAAACTTATTAATTAATTTAACGTTCGTCTAAGCGTTTTTTGGAACACAATTGATTAGATTAATACAATTAAGAAGTTTGGTTTACCATATACGTAGAGTTTCACTATCTCCAAACAGGAATTTCAACGCGCCACGGAACTTTTATGGCGAAAGCTCTGTAAAAGAGACGAGATTTAAGTTCAAGTAGTTTATAATATAATTCTCAATAACATTACTCTACCGCGCTGGAGAATGAATTCAAAAGCCACAGTGAGTGTTTTTGCATTCTGTACGTAAACCCACAGTCCTGGATATTTATTTTTCTCCGAACATTTTACTCAAATGTACTGATTAAAATAACGCATTCAAGACTGTGGGCTTATCGATCCGGCACCAAGAAGTCACTGTAGTTTACTCCAAACTTTGATATGAATGTGGATTACCTGTAAACCCATATTAATTCTTTTCCGACCATTTTACTCAAATGTAGTGATTAAAATATTATATAGTGGGGCTTACCAAGAAAACAGCACCAAGAAAGACTGCCAAAACATTTTTACTCGCGCTGATTATTACCGCAGAAAATCATTGCGTTGATCCTGGGGAAACTCTCAGTGAGGAATGAGTGACTTTCTTTGGGGTATTTATACTAAAATTTACTTTTATTTACCTTTTTTAATCCGATTCTGGAGGTATGCGAGGTTAAAGTTTAGCATTTGCCCTTGTTATTATGTTAACTATTTTTTTATTTGAAACAGGGTGTTGATTTAAATAACGCCTAACCAGATAAATTTCTTCTCAAATGGGTGTAGCGTTGCTCAATTTACATTCATCTGTATATTATCTTAAAAAATCTTAGCATTTCTTGCTTAATAAAATCTTAGCATTTCTTGCTTAATAATTTTAAAATGATTTTCTATTACTCAATTTTAGACACGAAAATTTATCATGGTATAGAATTACGCCTTAATTTTTTTCTTGAAATTTTTTTGGTCTTCTTTGACATGGTATTTCATCATGGCATAAATTTATGCAAGAATTTTCTCCTTGACATATATTCCGCAATTTATCTTGACATGGTATTTCAAGTAATTATGACGGTAATTCCCTCTATTGCCTAATCTGTCTTCTTAAATTTATGATAACCATTTTATGAAATCAAATTTCATAATACCGAAAATGGGGTATGAAAAAAAAAAAATGGTGTATAAAAGCTGGTATGGATAACACCCAAAATCCATTCCTACATGAATCTTCACTTCGAGTGGATCAAGTCTTTACCGCGTTTGGATCAAGAAAGGAAGAAAACCAAATGGATTCTAGCAAGGGAAAACGCTCTGGCAAGTCTGAATATTTATCTTTAGATAATGAAAAGTATGAATCTTCCGATGATGACTGTTTTGAAGTTAGTTGCGTGGATGACGAAGGTGGTTTAGAAAGCGTATATACTCGAAGCTCTAACCAATGCGCTTCGATTGTTAAAATACCGCAGAAAAAGGGTGAATATTACCTAGATATTAAAGCTACTAAATATAAAGATTTAAAACGGTGTGCCAAGCAGGATGTTTGGACAGCGCCTTCAAAGCGCGTACAGTACATAGGCGATTTGAGCGAAAATGATTTAAAAGGTATTCTAATTTTAATGAAAAAGCTCGGAGAAAAGATAAAAGAAAATCCCCATAAGAAAATCTTAAATATCGTCAAAGCTAAAAAGGCAAAATCGCACCACTAAATACTTTTTGCTTACCAGATAATTTTTTCGTATTATTAATATTATAGGTAAATGGTGACGGTTTTTAATATTTAACCTTACGTTGTTTTCTTTCGAGCGCATTTAATATTTCGCATTACCCAGAATGGTTTCGATAAACGAAGCCATTCGAGACTATAAACATTTTTACAAGATAGAGAAACTTTCAGTTAAAACTTCAAGAAAATACAAGTGTAACCAGGTTAATTTTCGCGTTGATATCGAAAACACGGACGAAATTAGATTAACGCATATGTACGAAGATTTGCAAAACATTCTCGATTGTGTTTTAAAGGAAATCAAAAATGAATACCCAACGTACGATAGAGTTCGCTTATGCATTCAATCCGAGGAGCTCGAATCTCCTATAAATCTAAAATTAATGGCGTTAAATTCGCTTACTAGCGAACGCGTTTTGGCTGCAATTGAGCACGTAGCACAATCGAGAAGGGGTTTTATTTTAGATAGTTCTTTAAGATTTGATGTTGTTTTCCTCGACTGCGATTTTGAGATATCCGGGCTTTCCAACCGAAAAAGTGTTAGAAATAGAACTATAGTAGAAATGGAAAAATTTGTTAAAGCTGACAAAAATTTTATCACTCTCCAAAATAGCGACGATCTTTGTTTTGCTAGGACGTTAGTGATTGGGAAAGTTTTGGCGGATTTGAGATGTTGTAAATCGAAAGAGAGATCGGATCTTTATACCTATTTCGTTAAAATGAAAAGCTCCACGAGTTCATTACAGAAGGTGGAAGCTCTTAAACTGATTACATACGCTCGTGTACTACCCGGTCCAGTAAATTTAGCGGGTATTCAAAGGTTTCAAAATTATTTGCAAGGAGAATATCAAATTATTGTATACAACGCGGAAGATAACTTTCAAAAGTACTACGTCGGCCCATGGAGTAGAAAACAAATTTTTATTTTGCTTTTACGAAACCACGCTGTAGCGATAAAGAGTATTTCGAGAATGTTTGGCGGCGAAAGTTATTGTTCAAAATGCCTTGTTGTTTTTTATAAGTCTAGCGAAAAAAGGGCCCACCATTGTTCGCAGGGTGAATTAAATTGTAAAAGATGTTCATCACTTAACGTCTTCCATGAGATTAAAGAAATTCAGGTTATCAGGTGTAAATCTTGCAATCGTTATTTTAAAGGTAGTGAGTGTTTATCGTTTCATATTTCGAATGGTACTTGCGATCGACTAAAACGTTGTCAGCAATGCGGTCAAGAAATTGAAACTCTGAGCAATAGCATTCACGAATGCGAAAAAAAATGTAAGCAATGCTTGATTGTGCATGAAAAGAACCAGTGTTACGTTATGCCTTTAAAAGAAAAATATCCTCCCGTGAAATATGGATTTTTCGATTGCGAAAGCTACGTTTCCGACTCTAAAGAACATGTAGCCATCCTACTTGTCAGTGCTATGGAGATGGACGATGAAACATACGAATTTAAGACTTTCAAAGGGCAAGATTGTTGTAAACAGTACTTGGACTACTTGTTTCAAACAGAGGAATCGTTTGTTCAGCATGATACCAAAAGAATGAAGAAAATTAAACCGCGATTTGAGAACTACGTCATTTTTTCTCATAACGGTTCCCGTTTCGACTCGTATTGGATTTTAAACACTTTAGTTAATCACTACTTTATTAAACCTCAAGTAATTTTCAACGGCAGCCGCGCTTTAGCTGTTTTTATCAAAAACCAAAATATCAAGTTTTTGGACTCGATGAATTTCGTCGCCGGCTCTCTTAGATCTTTGAATAAAACCTTTGAACTGGGGGAATGTAAGAAACAGTTTTTCCCGTATATTTTCTTGACTCACGACACGATGAATTATAAGGGAAAATTGCCTGACAAATCTTATTTTCAACCTGAAAAAATGAAGACTAAGGATTACAAAGAATTCGAAATTTGGTACGAAGAAAAGCGTAAGACCGAGTACGATATGAACAAGGAGCTGGAGGAATACTGTCAAATGGATGTTTCCGTTTTAAAGGAAGCGATGGTTAAATTTAAAAATCTTTTTCTAAAAGCTACCAATTTCGACCCTTTCAATATGAACGCTATATCCATTTCGGGTGCTTGTCTACGTTTTTTCCTTCACACATACTTGAAAGAATACGCTTTAGCTATCGTGCCGCAAAATGGGTACCTATACCAACATCAAAATCAAAGTCGCGAAGCTATGAAATGGATCTCCCTCGAGGCTAAACAAAGGAATGTAAATTTCCAAACTACTTTTTCTATCCAGGGTGAAAAATACTTTGGAAAGTTCCCAGTCGATGCTTATTGTCCCGATCCTGAAATTATTCTCCAATATCATAATGATTTTTTTCACGGATGCGTTAGACACACAAAGCAGTCTAGCTTCAATTCATTTCTTGGAAAAACCAACAAAGCGTTATACGAAAGAACTCTAGACATTGAAGAATACATCAAAAACGCCGCTCCGAATGCTGAATTTAAAACCATGTGGAGTTGCGATTTTGAAGAATATCTTCGAAACCATCAGGAAGATAAATCTTATTGCGATACCGTATCATTTCCTTCTTCTATAGGATCGAGAGAAATGATTGTCGGGGGTAGGGTAGAAAACTTCAAATTGTTGCATATCTGTCAACCGGGTGAAAAGATACTGTATCGAGACGTCTGCAGTCTTTATAGTTTCGTCATGAAATTTAAAGACTTCCCAAAAGGGCACCCTACTATATTTACGCGAAATTGTAGTTTAGAAAAAGATAAATATTTTGGCGTGTTAAAATGCAAGGTTTTAGCCCCCAAAAAACTATACATTCCGATTCTTGCATTTAAATCTAATTCAAAATTATTGTTTAGTCTATGTCGCACCTGCGCGGAAAAAGCTTATCAAGCCCTTGTCAGCATTCGAGAGAGCAGCGTATATTCGAAGGTGTGTTCAATACTCCCGAAATTTATTTGGCAATGGAATTCAATTACGAGCTGATTTCTATATCCGAAGTTTGGCATTACCCTGAGCGATTCAGATACGTGAAAAACCAAAGTTCTGGATTGTTTGGGGATTACATTGACAAGTTTTTGAAATTTAAAATTTGTAATAGCGGTTGGCCTGACAATGTAGAGACTGAAAGTCAGAAAAAGGATTATTTACAATCCATTTACGAAAAAGAAGGCATCTCGATATCAATCGAAGAAGTGACTAACAATCCAGCTTTAAGGAATATTTGCAAGCTAACGTTAAACTCGCTTTTCGGTAAAATGTGTCAAAATCTGGACAGAGGAAAGACTGTTATTATAGATAAATACGAAGAACTAGTGGCTATATTAACCGATGAGACTAAAGATCTGGAAGATATTCGACCTCTGAACGATTCATTGGCTTTGCTAACTTACAAACATAAGAAACCTTTCGTTCCTTCTTTACGAAGTGGCAGTCCTGTTATTGGAGGTTTTATCACAACCTACGCTCGAATAGAGCTATTTAACGTTATTCACAAGCTTGGGAAACCTTTGCTTTATATCGATACTGATGGTGCCATATTTTTAGAAGGAGGGAAAGATGATTGGATCCCTCCCGAAGGAAGTAGTTTGGGAGAGTGGAAATCAGAAATAGGCGCTTCGCATATAACAGAATTTGTTAGTACAGGACCGAAATCGTACGCTTATAAAACATCAGACAATCAATGCGTGGTGAAGTCGAAAGGTATCACGCTTTCTCGCGAAAATGAAAAAATTATAAATTTTGAATCTATGGTAGACTCCTTACAAAATCCAGAAAAACGGTATACGGTAGATATCCCGTTTAACGTTGTTCGACGCAAGCGGGACTTAACTTTACTCTTAGGAAACTTAAAAAAACAATTTGGAGTCACCTTCTCTAAAAGGATTCTTCTAGATGACTTTACTACATTACCCTTTGGGTATTGCCAAGAAGAAGAAGCAAGTTATTGCCAAGAAGAAGAAGCAAGTTATTGCCAAGAAGAAGAAGCGAGTTACCTTTCATCACATTGTTAAAGTTCATTGGCTACCCGATAGCGAAGATCGAAGGAACGAGTGGCTGTACACCGCCGCGCGATTTAAAGATAGAGTATTTCTTTTGAACAACCTTTTGAAACCAATTTTTGAACGAAAATTAAAAGAATCATAGTCGACAATGTCCTGTCGGTTGAAATTCGTAGCATCCTTTCAAATGATTGTTTCCGGCGCGTCTATGTGCGGAAAGACGAATTTTGTTTTGGAGTTATTGAAAAATCGTCAAAAAATGATAGACCCACCCCCTCACAGGATCGTATATTGCTACTCTCTGTTTCAAGAAAAGTTTCACGAAATACGCAAAGAAATACCAGAAATTGAATTCCTGGAAGGATTGCCGCCTGATGATACGGATTTCTTTAACCCCAAAGTTAATAACCTGCTAGTGTTGGACGATTTAGCCCCTGTTGCTAATGCTAGTTCGTTCATTTCTTACCTTTTTACGGTTGGTTGTCATCATTTAAATTTAAGTTTAATTTTAATTACTCATAATCTATTCTCGATGGGGAAGGAATCTAGAGTTATAAGTTTGAATACTTCTTATTTTGTAATATTTAAAAATTTAAGGTCTCGGAGTCAGATTTCCCACTTGGAAAGACAGATATTTCCGGGTAAAAAAATAATGTCAAAAGCGTATGAAATGGCTACATCTGACAAACCGTATAGTTACATAATTTGCGATTTGCGCCAAACTTGCGACGACTCTTTGAGATTAAGAACAAATGCACTTCCCAATGAAGGAAACATGATATTTTTTGTGGAATAATAAATATTTTTTTAAAACAAAGTACCAGGTGGAGATTCAATTCATTGTAGTGAAAGATGCCATCCAAGTCATTTCGGAAACATTATCCTTACCTTAAACTACTGAGAGATATTAATCCTCAACAAAGGAAAACTTTAATATCGTTATCTAGCAAAGATCAGTTAAAATCTATTTGCACTATATGTTACAACTTGAAAAGAAACGCCATCGCTCTTCCGCAAAGCAAAAAAAGAAATTTGAGGCGGTACGAAAAAGTTATAAAATCGCTATCTAATAAACGCCGTAGCCCAAATCAGGTTCGACAGTTGTTGTACAAGCAGACTGGAGGATTTTTTCTACCTAGCCTGATTGGTGCTATAATTCCAACTCTTTTGTCAGCTATAACCGGTGGAGAATGAAGAAAATGATTCTAGTTCCGGCGTCCTCAATTATGACCGATGTTGAAAAACAGGTTTCTTCGTTGGATAATGAAATTACCACCATTCTCAACCAACCTGGGAATCCCGATGATAAAGCCAGACAATATCTGAAATCTCTTCAACAATACCTTACAATGAAAAACTTGGTTGAACCTCCCGAAGTTAGAATAGCTCCTCAGCCAACGCCTGTATCGTCAACATCCATGCCTTCATCAAGCTATCTAAAATCTCACCAATATACCGGACAATCGTACGAACCACCGGTTCCAGTAATTGTCAAAACGAAACCTCGAAAAAAAATTGTGTTAGTTAAAAAGACCATTGGAAGTAATTATCAAGTTCGACGTTCTCAAAAGATGAAGAAAAAGAAAATTAAGCTTTCAAATCCATCTCTAGAAGCAGCAAAATCGTCTCCTGTTCTAAAAGAGATAAAAACACCAAGGACTGTCAAGAGATCCCCGTATGAGTTAAGGCGAGAGAAAGGAAAAAAACCCAACCAATGGCTAGAATTTTGATTTTATTCATTACAATATCGAAACTCGTGATTTAACAAATGTGTACACAAATTTAACAATGATATGCTATCGTTATAATAAAGGTTTTTCTTATAAAGCAATTGGATTATTTCTTTCATACTGTAACCCTCGCATTTGGCGAAGCAGTACATTAAAGTATGCAAACCGCAAAAATCGCTATCGATAGGCTGAATTACACAATCGTTGTAGATCCATTCTGAAGCGTAGGGGGTCAAATCAAATCCGTAATGGGTAGGATTCCTTCCAAAGGAACAAAAGAATTCCGCTCTTTCTCGGTTGATAAAGAAAGCAACCCAGTGTCCATCGGCGATATAAGAAGGTGAAGTATTAACGACGAAAAGATAAACATTTTTCTCTAGAGGGGGTGATGGTAGCTTGTCCGAAGGAAAAACACCGATAAAAAATGGTGAAGTTCGAGGATCGCAGTGCAAGACTTCGGAGAGTTGTTGCGTATTCATGGCCTCACTTGTAATAATTGCGGTTCGTAAAAAGCGCCTCTGATTGATACACCTTGACCATCTTTAACGTTGTACGCTGGAGGACTCCGATGCAGGACTTTATCTATGATGAAATTCTCTTTGGTCCAGTTGGCAGTTCCTCCCTTTTCGAATCTAGTTTTCGAAGTTGCTAATTTAACTATCATGCCTGGTTTGAGAGCGGGTTTCTTTCCCTTCTTCTTATCTCCGTATAATCTAAACCAAACTAAATGCTCGTTATTGATATTAACATCTTTTGGTTTAAAACCAGTTGTCGAATGGACGCTCGAATTGTAACTTTTAACCAAGTTTGGCAAAACTTTAACATAATCATACTTCCCGCTTCTGGTAAAGTATTTGTATATCTTTGACGACAGTGTAGCATTGAATCTCTCTACTAAGGACGCTTTTGTATCATTTACTAAAGCGAATGAACTGACGTTGTGTTTCTTTAAAAAATTGTCAAACCTTTTATTTACAAATTCTCCGCCTTGATCGAAAGTGAGTTTGGAAGGTTTGCGAGATTTAAAAATACTAGAGAAAGCTTTAACAATACTTTCCGGTTTTTTATCTCGAAGAGGGATAGCCCAAGCGAAGCGCGATAACACGTCGATGATAGTTAATACGTAGCGTTTTTTATTATTATACCGCTTAAACCGGTTGAAATCCATAAGATCGCACATCCATTGTTCATCTTTAGAAGTTACATAGACTTGATTTCTGGGGAATTTGAGTTTTCTAGGTCTGTGAGTTATGTAGGTATCCTGAGCTAACAACCAATTTCTAGTCTCCTTTTTCGAAATTCCTTTAACACTATTTTGTAATTTCTTTATACTTCCTAACCCAGCCGGGTGAGAGAGATTGTAATAAACTTTCGCCAACTCATCGAGTCTCGACATTGGTGTGGAAAATGAGTAAATAACTTTCAATCAGGTGAAATTTATATTTCTTTATTCAGAACATTTTATCCGTACACAATCATATTTTTCAAATTGGTTAAATTATTAATAATATCGCTATAAAGGATGTACACGTCTTCTAATTTCGTTCCATCCATTTCTTCGTAAAATTCGACCAAAACCTCGTCGTAATTCATCCGCGGAAGCGCTTGTTCGATATTCTGTTCCACCGCTTGACACCAGTTGATATTATCGGCTCCGCAGGAAATATCGTGAGCTAACTTGTGATGACAACAACTGTTTTCGCATTTGATGGTAATTGAATAAAGTATATTCGTCAATTTTTCCAAAACGATCCTTTTCATAACATCCTTAGCGTCGAGTAAAACTTTGACTTCGCGATCGATGGTACTTTTCAAAGACTTTAAACTTTTCCACGATTCTTGATTCAGGGAGAATCCGCGAGCGGAAGAGTACATAATGTGATAGTTATGATTCGCGCCGCGAACGTATTGTCTAAGGTCCAACTGCTTTTCTTTTCCAACGGTGAGACACTCTAGCAGAATATTATCTTTACTCATCCAAGTGTGAAACCTTTCAGATTCCCCATCGAAGTGAGAATCAATTTCGGGTTGCACCTTCCAAAGATCGTTCCAAATAGAATGATGAAACGAAACTTCCGAGTCGTTGTCTCGTCTTCGAATGGTAACGTAAGGATCGACGATATTTCTTACTACGATCTCCAGATCGCTGGAAAGATTGTGACTGACGAACATCTTGAAGATTAATGAAGAGTTGGTCGAGATATTTTTCCATTTATAGTCGCTATTTTCTTAATTAGATGCTGACATCTGTGTTTTAATCAAGTGGATAAATAACGCTTCTGTCTCTGGTCACGTAGAGCTCTTTGTTAAATACAGCATAAATTACGCAAGTGGTGTTGGTGTTGAGTGGTTTAGCAAACTTCATACTAAGACGAAGATTTCCCTGCTTAGGAGGGTTGATAAAATCACCTTGACAATCGCCGGCAGCTGTTAAATCGTACGCGAATATGGTATAACCGTTACCATAGTCTTCGTAAGAAATATAATTGCCTTTGTTTTTACCTAGTATATCTAACACGTCGAACAGTGAGGCGTATTCTCTGGTATATTGTCTTTTGTCAAAGTTGGGTTCGAAAGGAATGTCTGGAAAATTTGTCAAGCCAATAGCGACCGACATATGTCTCAAATCATTATGAGTGAGATGGTAAGGATTGGTATCTAACGTACCGTTGAAAGCGTTCGTGGGTACGAAGAAAACTATCATAAGATCGGGCATTCTCCCAATGAAAACATTTTCCCTAGTGCAATCGACTTCGCCTTTAGATATTGGGAAATGTTTAATAACCGTTTGCTTAATCGTATATCGAGCTGGGTATTGCTCTAAAACTTTAGCGTGAGCCAAAAGAATTTCAGGGCGTACCTTAACCAATTTAGCTATGAGAACAGCTTCATCAATAACAACATGGTACGTCTTATTGGGTACTTTGGAAATAATAGGGAAATGTTTAGGAGATCGGAAAAGTCGAATCATAAGGTCAACTCCAGGAAGCATGTACTTATTCGTACGAAATAAATCTGCCGGTAAATGCCCAATCATTTCAATTTGATTTGATAATTTTGTTCTAGCGGCTCTTTTCAACATTCCATTTTCATTTGTTTTGTTTTGTTGAGTAAACATTTCGTCCGGGGAAGTTGGCGAGTCTTTGTAATAACATTGTAAACCGAGTTGAGATTTTTTAGCATCTTCGGAACAGCTTAAAACTGTTTCAATAAGCGGTCCGTATTGAGCGCAGTTGCTCGATGCTTGAGTCGGTGTATTTTGAGCCAAAACATCGATTTGACTGAATAGGGAGAATAAAAACAGATTGACTGGTCCAACGTTAACCTCGTTAGGTTCGAGTACCGTTCCGTCTTCGTGAAGAATTCTAGCTTTGACTTTAAGCTTTGTCTCGGCAAGATCCATATACTCTTCTTCGTTCGATTTAACGTAAAAGGTTATCGGTCCAGAGTCTGTAATCGCGCTAATCGGTTGATAGGTTACTTCGGTAGACGATATGACATTGCTGTTTTCCGTTGGAATTTCAAAAATGTCTAGCTCGTTACGCATCCCCTCTCTCACCTCCATGGTTTTTGATTATGGTAGAAAATCTCTCTTAGTGCGATTCTTCTTAACGCGTTTACTTTTCTTTTTAGCTCCGCCTTGTGAATTTCTTTTCCTTTTTCGACGAGCACCAGAACCGAACTGCGAACTAGCTACGTGATCACCAGCTTTATGTAAAAGATTACCTCCAGCTAGTTTTAGATTCTTTTTAAAAGCCTTTTTCGGGTCTTCTCCAGACTGGATATCGGTATACATTCTGGTACCAATACCTAAAGCCTCGCGTCCGACGGCCTTAGCCACGGGTTTTACAATTGGTGTAATGAATTTAATTAGCTTGCGAAATAAATTTCCAAGACCCCTCCCGCGTTGGAAAACAGGTCCTGAAAATACTGGAAAGCTTCCACTACCTGATTGCTGCAGGTAATACTGTAGATAACTATCCCTTTGAACCATCTTTTACGAAATGTAGCTTGAGGATAGTCTTACCTAGTTTAAATGGTACGTGTAAATTTGCGTCGGTTTTTATTTCTACCTCGATAATTTCTAGTTCGTTAAGCCTTAGCGGGTAGTAATCAATATTAGTAAACGTTTGAATGAACGTTTTCTTGTCAGCGTTATCCGGTCTAGCAACGATTCGTAAAAGAGGAGCAGCGACGTCACCCACAAATTGGTATTGAATAATATTCGTATACACGAACAGGGCTTCGATACCTCTGTTTAAATCCGCAATGTGTTCTCCGGTAGTATGATCTTTCAGCTGAACCCCGAGTTGACTCTTCGCGAAGCCTAACATTAAACCAAGACCCGGAAAACCAGTGGGAAAAGCCAGGCTATACCCTTTGTCGCACCAAATAGTAACGGTTTGGTCTTCATTAACGAAAAATCTAAATTTTTCTCTATAAGCATCGGGAATTGTTTTTTTCATAGCTCTTAAAATATCTTCAATATCATGATAAACACCCGCGGGTATGATATGCGTCAATTGATTAATCTTTGGCTTGATGGCTTGATCATTTGGCAAATCGTCGTCGCTGGAATCCATCATAGGCTGATCGTTAAGTAATTCATCCTTAAACGTATCACCCTCTTTAGCGGGTTGATCATTAGAGGGATGATCATCAGGTAGATCACCTTTTGCATCGTTAAGAGCTACATCTTTTTCTCTAAGACCTCTATTTCTAATTGGTATTACGTTAATATCAATCGCTTTGAGCTCGTCATCGACAGTTTTGGGTGCATTAATCGGATTGTCATCTTCATCGTCTACGCTTCCCGTTCTTTGTAGATTTACGGCTTTGAAATCCTTTTTTCTGGACCTTATTTCGATATAATTATCCTTGTAAGAAATGGATAAAGTTTTGGCGTGACGCGATAAGGGGAAACGGGAAACGTACCGACCCGAGACGAAATTTTTCTCTCGAAACTCTAGCACTAGAGAGAGAGGTCCTTCCGGGATTCTTACTTGCACATCCGGGTGTATATTCATCAAAAGAAACCTTTCTTCCGATTTTCGACCAACGACATTCGGATGGCGATCCACCTTCATTTGCAATAAATCTCTATATTTGGGTTTTATTTGATCGCGCAGGATATCAATTAAAGTTTTATGTAAAGAATATTTAACCGTATGACCTTTTTTCGTTCTTTTGCACTCATAATCACCTGGTGGTATTTCTAACTTGTAAGTAAACCAATTAGCATCATCGTCGATAGAGGGTGCCATGGTTAAAAATCTATCATAACCCTGAGTAACATTATCCCAAACTGGTGGTAAAACCACTTCAGCCAAACCAACCTTCCAGTTTGATAAGAGTTTAATAGGTTGCGGCAACTTCACCTTAAAAGATGATTGGTTGTTCTCGGGGAAATCGTCCATAGACGCATTACTGGGCAAAGTGACGTAAAACGAGTCTTCCATAATTAAGAGATTTGAAGAATACTGAGTCAGAATGGTGAAAGAGTGAAGGTTTTATAGTTGGGGTAGTAGTATTTAACCATTTCACCCCCAGCGGCGCGCTGCGGCGCGGTTTCTCCCCCATGTTGAATAATGTTAACAGTAAATTTGAACTTATATGCGTATTTTTCTTAAATGAATCTAAAATATTACATTTGTGTATTATTTATCACATAGTTAAGAAGAAGAAATTGAAGTAATTATATTTAGACGTAAAGATATTGTGGTACAAATACCTACGACATTTTTTGATCACTGATTGGCTAATAAAATTAACTCGACTCGTATCTTACAAGCTACATAATTCAGGAAGTAAATATATCTCGAACGTCGCTTAAATAAACATGAAGGAGCAAAGGTTATTATAGATAGTCGACTAAGATCCTCTCGGTGTTGTTGTTTTACATATAAAGTGCATACTTTATAGTCAGGAAAAATATCTACCCCGGGGAGGTGGGCTCGCTAACACGACACTTGTTTATTTTGGGGGCGTGGTTGTTTACTTTTCTCTTAAAGTACAGGGTTTAACTACTTCCGCACAGTTTGCAAATAAAACATTTTCATTTTCTTGTTGATCATAAAATTGTCGATGCTATTTAACGATAGATTTATTTTTAACACAGTTTTTACAAACGGAATTAAAATATGCATCTTTTATTTTTTTAACAAAAACCAGGGATAGATGCAAAAACACAATTGTACTAATGCTTACGTCCATCAATATACTTTTCTATATAGGTAGTGATATTGCAATGATCAAATCACAAGTTCAAAAGCAAGCCTCTATTGTAGCATAGCCTTACCTAACCTAACCCTAACCGAAGCAAACCCTACCAAAACCAAACCGAACCCTAAATCTTTGCGGAAATGTGCTGGGTAAAAACTGTTGAACTAAAATTTTGGTGTAGAAACTGTGCGCAAGTGGGCCATAAAAATTGTACGGAATGGGCTCTGATTCTCGAAAATTGTCTGAAAATGGGCATCCTCGATTTTTGTGACCCAACATTATAAGAGTTGCACGTGCAAATGTTTAACATTGGAAATTAAAACAGGTTTCTTAGTGAAACACTTTTTTTTTCTAAGAGTGAATTCTAGCATAGTTAGCCTCCATTGTTTCCATTCAAAAATTTTACGTTTGGTCGATTTTTCATTCTCGCAATATTGTAGTTATAATAATATATTATAATTGTATATTTTATTGTTATTATCGTAATATTGTAGTTATAACGATATATTATATATTTTATTGTTATTCTCGTAGTACTAATATAGTTAGTGGGAAAAAATAAGTTGCAAAATAGTTCGTTGGCTTTTACCTCTCCGAGCCAGTGGAAATTTGTTGAAAAAGCAAAGAGAAATAATACCATCAAATTTTACATTCACTCACTTTTGACTCGACCGAAATTAGAGCTCGGCACTATCTATCGATTATCCACGTCATTTTATCTTTATCCATACTAGAAAATTATCCACAGAACTTACGTCTTACATCGTATTATATCCACAACTTTGTTTATAAATAATCGGTTATCCACCAATTTGTGGATAATGGATAGAAAATGCCGAGCCCTAACCGAAATACGTTCGTGGATTTCGAAATTTTAACGTGTTTATCCGTTAGAATAGCAGCTGAAATCCGATTCGTTCGGGAAAAGGTATAAAAATAACCTGTGGTTGACATAAAAATATATCGTTTTCTCGTTTATATACTCGAGTGAGAAAGTCATTAACTAAATAACATTTACGAAAGCTTTAGGTAATATAATATTAATTTTCTCATTTAAATTGATATTATGTTCCATAAATATTAGAAGCACGGCGATAGAAAATGTAAAAGGGTCATAAAATTCAAAGAGTTGTTTACGAAATTTATATTTGTGGAAGTCTACTCACAAATGAAAATTGTCATTAAGGACCGCTTTATTTATAAGCTTCGCAGTCCTAAAATAAAAGTGCTTTTAGACCTATACACAATCCCTAACTCTCTTTCACACCCAAAAAGAGCGAGAAATTAGAAATTGAAACAGATATTGCAATTTGACACTAAGCTTAATCGATATGACCAAATAAGTGCAATCTCAGATTAATCTGAGGTGCAATCGATATAACCAAATAAGTGCTATCGATATGAGAAATTAAGTTTAATCGATATGAGAAATTATGTTTAAACGATATGAGAAATTCAGTTTAATCGATATGAGAAATTAAATTTAATCGATATAAGAAAATACGTTTAACCGATATGAGAAATTAAGGCAAAAGAGAGAAGGCAAAAAAAACCGGTGTTCACCCAACAAACAATAACAAAAATAATATTAAACAGTTAAAAAATGCTTTGTCACAAAAGTAATGAGCGACAAAAAAATAGGAATATTTGAAAGCCGCTAAATTATAATCGATGTGCAAAAAATCATACCTTCTTTCCTTAAATGTTATTCGCGTCTTCCAAGAAATTTAAGAGAAAACTGTAGGGAAAAAAAAACAACCCACATTAGAACTCATATTTCACAAAACCTGAGCTCTGGGTTTTTACGAGCCAAAGAATCTAGTAGCTACCTTTTACAGCGCATTTGCCCAATATTATATTTATAATTCTATATTACCAAAGGCGGCACTTTGACACGGCGACTACGTCGCTGACAATGCCTCGTACAATGCCGCAGGAAACAGAGCATGTCAAATTAACACCAACACACGATTTGGCTAAAAAGACAGTAAAAATAAAATATGAAAGTAACATGGAAATGATAAAGGAAAATTTACTTGGTGGAATATATTTTCACAAAAATCCATAAATTTAGAAAACCCTTTTTCGTGTGTAGGTTCACGTAACAAGATATAAACATGGTAGATAAGTAATAAGCCAAGCACGCATTTGCAACCTTAAAGCTCTTAATTAAGGTTCTTTATGTACAGCGTCGATACTCTTGCCAGATATGGCCGTGATGTGTGAGAATCGAGAATAGCAGTGTTCAAACCTTAAGATCACGACACTGCAGCTCAATTCTCTCATTTAACGGTCTCCGATTTTAATGAGTCTTGCTTTAAAATACAGTTATTAAATCGACTATAGTTGGTACAGACTTGTAAATAAATTAAAAATGGTTTTTAGAAGTGCATTCGCAAACGATAGAACCACAAGCAATTTTACTGGGTTAATTTGGAGAATATTTCTTATTAGCAATATGTTGTTTTTTTCGTAATTAACAATAAACCTACATTATACTGAAGTTCTTTCTAAAACAAAACATAAAATAGTCACTTAGCCCGCAGAGTGATTGACTGAGGACGTCATAACGGTGATGTGTTCTTTTGGCTCGTGACTGGCGTTTGCTCCAGACAAAATGTCCCGTCAGAAGCCGTAACTTAGCAACAGGGAGACGTCAAATTAATGTCTTTTTTTAAGATGTCGCCAAGATTAATTAAACTCAAATTTGAAAAAAAACAAGATGGCCCAAGGGCTGGGCCTTAATAGTAGCCACATCGTTATCCATTTAATTAGCACAAAAATAAAAAGAAAAAAAATTCAAAGACCCTAAAAATAATCACAAGTGTCCGACCCCACAGATAGAGAGGTACCCTGACTCCATCCCGACACTTTAGATATAAACTAAAGGATGAAAACTCGAATGTTTCAACGAGTCTCTATGGTTCAGTAGTAGCGTGTATTACTGCTGCGCCAGTGACCCAGGTTAAATTCCCGGGTGCGAAGTAAAAAAATTTTAGTTAAAATAAAATCTCTAAATGAACTCAGCTACCACTATTGGAGGGTTTGAGGTACAATCAAGAATTAATTTACTATAAGAATGCCTAAGTCACTAGATTTTACGCCGGTGTTAGTGGACAAATAAGCCCCACCCCTTTCAGGTCCGTCATTGCTCTGCGCTTTCCTATTGGATCCCGTGGGGATAGGTCATACAGACACGATTGACGTATTCCGACTAGATAAAGAAACCTCGAGAAAAGTAAACAGAAAATTGACGCTGCCAGCGGTGCTGAAACGGTACGCGAATGGTTTTTAATTTTTTTTAATAACAAGTTAGTTAAAGGTTTTGAACCTAACTTAATAAATTTTGAATACGTGTCTCTACGTGAAAATCCCTCGTTCTATAATTGTTTATAAATCGAATCAAGTGTGCTATACTTATGATTTCGTGAGTTCCAAAAACCAAACCAATACTTAACGAAAAGGTAAAAGAGATAGCTGGTGGAAAATATAGAGTAAGATAAAATATTAAGTCCCGCCTTGGTTTCCAGCCTCCCCCCACCCATGAGGGGGGATTGTCGACTATCACGCGCGCACCGGACGCCTTTTAAGGCCCTCTTATAGTAAATTCCTTCTTGGTATAATCGAGTTCCTTTGAAGCTAAAATCTGACGATAACGAAAGCGACAACCCCGGCCACTACCACTACAACAACAACAAAAACAACGACGACGACGACTACTACTACTACTACTACTACTACAGCTACTACGGCTCGGGTCAAACGGAATTCAACTCTCCACATGCCTTCTTGAAGAATGAGCAATCAATACTTAACGAAAAGGTAAAAAAGATAGCTGGTGGAAAATATAGATAAAATACTAAGTCCCGCCTTGGTTTCCAGCCTCCCCAGAGTCTGCAAGTTCTCTCCCCGCTTTTTACCTCTCCGAGTGACGTATGTCACGGAGAGGTTCTAATTTCGACGTATCTGTCTGTGTGTGTGTCTGTGTGTCTGTCTGTTATTATTGACTTATACCCCAGGGGACCGCGTTCGCAGTTTTCAAATCGGAGCAAACGTTTTCCCAAATTCCGGACCGCATTTACAGTTCCCGGAAATATGGAAAATTGTATTCCACTTAAAATGGCTAATATCCATTGCCTATCTAACACCACTATCCTCAGGCCATTTGTCCATCTTACTGACGTCTATAATCCACCTTCATCTGCTCTTTGTCCATCCCACATGGACACCAGTCTGTACACAGGCTTCTACACACGACCATTTTCTGGTCTTTGTCCATCCCACTTGGATACCAGTCTGTACACACTGGCTTCTACACACCACCATCTTCTGGTCTTTGTTCATCACACATGGAACTCTAGTCTGTAAACACTGGCTTCTATTCCCCACCATCTTCTAGTCTTTGTCCATCCCACATGGACACCAGCCTGTACAAACTGGTTTCTACACACCACCATCTTCTGGTCATTGTTTTTGTCCATTCCACATGGACACCAGTCTTCCATCATCATCCTTAAGGTTAAGACATACGCGGCGATCGGCCAGGGTTACGAGAAACGTCCGGCCTCCCTAAGGTAGGGCTTCCACCAAAGGTTCACGCAATTGCGCTGTTCTTATCCATAGCTGCGATTCGAAACCCTTATATACTACCTATTTTAGTTAGGCGAAGCAACCGGCGTATGCTTCATTTCAAACGCCAATATTAGTCAAGTCTCTCAAGAATGTTTAATTGTTCTTTTTTAAAACGATGTAACGTTCAATAAGGCGAATAACTAGCGAAGAAAATATTAAATATTAATTATATTTATTTTAATATTTAAGATAATCTTGTTTCTCAATTCAAAATTAATACGGAAAGAGTTAAAAAGCAGTCTATGTTATTGTCTGTGTGTGTCCGTCCGTTATTACACTAGTGCCGCAGTGCGCTGCGTTTTTTTTTTTTTTTTTTTTTTTTTTTTTATTGAATATCAGTTTAATAATAATATATATTTATCCCTGAGTGCCACATAAGCAATACTGCTTGAGCGTGGCTGGGGGTTTACAATGATTGTCAGAAAAGTGGTTACATAGAGTGGTTTCATTAGTTATATATACATTTGTCACTACACGTTGTTGACTTGTTATATTAGTTAATTAAGTTAGTTTCATAAATTATATTAATTACAATAAATTCAATAATTGATATATATTACTACATATTTAGTTATCTATATAATTGTTAATTTCATTAAATCCTTTAGCTATTAGCCAGGAGTTTATCTTATTTTTAAATAAATTGATAGTTTTACATTCCTTAGTTACTTTGTCGAGTTTATTATACAGTTTCGGACCTAAATAGGTTGAATGTTTTTGGCCGATAGTTTTTAATACTGTGGTACTCCCTAAGTTTCTATTTGCTATAAATCGCGTATTATATGTTATATTCTGTGGGAGTAAGGTGTTTTTCACTTTAAAAGTATTAATTAATATGGTTTTTGCATATAATTGCCGTACGGAGAAGACTTTAAATTCATTATACAGTACCAATCTAGATTCTAAACGAGGTTTTTTTAAACAGATTCTGATTAAGTGCCTTTGTATCTTTTCCAATGGATCAATATATTTATAAAACGTTCCTCCCCAACCTATGATACCATATACAATTAGCGACTGTATCAGGGAAAGATAGACAATTTTTAACCACCTTAATGTCAGAAAATTTCGTAGCTCGTAGAATTTTGGTAAACAAAGACGCAGTTTCTGGACTATATTATTTATGTGATGTTTCCATTGTAGATGTTGATCAATTGTAACTCCTAAAAACTTAATTTTTTCCATTCTTTTTAATTTTTTACAAGTACGCCCGCAATTGGTACAGTGATAATTATCGTGTATAAATAACTCAAAATTATTTATATCTAGTGCTCTAGACGAAAAACATAAATAGTTGGTTTTCTGTATATTTAACGTTAGAAGACTGTCATTTAGTTCGATATATATCTTATTTAGACCGTTCTGCGCCTTTGCAAAAGTTTCATCCCACGAGCTACCCTCAAATATTAAGGTTGTATCATCAGCAAAAACAGTGACTTTTCCATTTGTATCAAGATTACAAATATCATTAATATAAATTAAAAATAATAATGGTCCCAAGACCGTTCCTTGGGGTACTCCAAACAATACTAGTTCAGGGTCACTCAATGTGTTGTTTACTTTCGTTAAAGTTTTACGATCTTTAAGGTAGCTCCTAAACCAATTAAGGGGAATACCCCTGACACCCGCATTTTCTAATTTAGTTATTAATATCTTGTGTGAGACTGTATCAAATGCTTTCTTTAGGTCTAGAAATATTGCAATTGCTTTTTTACCTTTATCTATAGAATTATATAATAGTTCAGTTACTCTTAGAATCGCATCATTTGTACTGTAGCCAGGTCGAAAACCAAATTGATTAGGAGAGAAATAATTTTCTTTTTCCAGAAATTTAACCATTTGTTTTTTAACAATTTTTTCGATTATTTTAGAAATATTACTTAGTAATGATATTGGTCTGTAGTTTTCAACATTGGTTTTTTCTCCTGTTTTATAGATAGGTATAATTATAGCATGTTTTATAGCATCAGGGAAAACACCGTTGTTCAGTGATAAATTTATAATGTGGGTTAGAGGCTCAGAAATGTAGTTTTTTAGGGACTTTATTGTCTTAATGCTAATCTGGTCATGGCCGCATGAAGATAGATTTTTAAGGGATTCAATACCGTTTAAAACATCTCCTGTTGTTACTGGGCTAAAAAAAATACTACGTGTTATAGAGCTAGACCTAATACTTGACGTTGTCTTATTTTGTTTTATATTTTTAGCTAGTTCAGATCCGACGTTTGCAAAATAGGTATTAAATACATTTGCTACTCTTTTAGAGTTCATTTTAACTTCCAAAATTTCGCCTTTGTGTTTGATAGCATCAATTGGGTTATGTACTTTAGTTTTCCGTGTAACCTCGTTTATAGTTTTCCAAACTGATTTCGCTTCATTGCTCGCTTGTATTTTTGTTTTGAAGTAATTATATTTCAGTGTCCTGGTTAACGAGTTTAACTTATTCCTATAAGTTTTAACCAAGTCTTTCAGCTTAGCATTAAAGGGTTCATTTCTAAGCCTCTTTGCAAGCTGGTCTCGTTTCCTAATTGATACTATCAAAGCAGAAGTTATCCAAGGTTTAATTTTTATATTTTTATGGTTATTATTAACAATAGTGGATTTTGTTGCCGAAATTATAAAATTAGAAGTTCGTTTTGTTTTGATGTGTAAAGAAATCCTACAGAACCATAATATTCCCTTTATCCTTAATATAAAGTGAATATGATGAAATATTTTTCGTAATTATGATGCATTTAGTGCTTTTGTAGCTTTAAAGCTCTGTTTCATTTTGATATTCCAAAGATTTTTTTTAATATTATTATTTGAAATGGCTGTTTATATATTACTTAAGCTATACTACATCTGTATATAGAATAATCCTTGGTATAGTAATTTCATGAAGATAGCTAAGATCTAGACTCCGGCGGGTATATCTAGCATTACTTGCAATAAGTTTAGTGAAATATAGAGTAAATAATTGAGGCCTGAGGTGAAGTAAACTTTGGGTTTTGATTTTCGTGTCTGAAATGAAGAGACATCAACGGTTTGGAGTGAGCCGAAAGTTAAATACACTTTTTAATAATTAGGCTTAGATTATATAATCATGGTGGAAATCTGGGCCGCGTTCAACAGAGCCCAGCGCTGTGAGCAGTGTCCTACATAACGGGATTTTGTTTTTGAATTTTGACGTCACGGTGCTTAGCGCTGAGCTAGCGCGGTCTTCAAAGGAAATAGTCGGCTCTTTGGATAACGTGACGTAAAACGCATAGTTCTCAGCTTGGCGAAAAAACCATGGAGGAATTAATACAAATAGCTTTATGGGACTATAACTATTTAATTGGCGTGAAACCAGTTGATCACGCAAGAATTTTAAGAGATATGTTAGTTTCTAATTTTAATTATAAAAGTTAAATAATACCAAAGCTAAATTGTAGCTAGACGCACTGATAGTCAATGCGCACCATAAAGAGAATAAAAACTCTGTAGCTTAGCCCTACTAATCTAATTGCCACCATGATCTTTTCTTCTATTATAAAATCTTAACCTGATTATTTAAGAGTGCATTTAACTAGGGATGTCAAAAACCGCCCGGTTTAACCGAAAACCGGTTTTTTCAATCCCGGAGCACCGGTTTTTACCGGTTTTTTAATTCTTCGGTTTTAACCGGTTTTTTAAAATGAAAACCGAAAACCGAATCGGTTTTTTTTTTAATTCACAGAATTAAAAGTTTTCCATTTTCGTCACTTAATGTTACTTAGCTTCGGTTGGCTGCTAACAATCTACCACCATGGAGCAATATCAAAGGAGACATAGATGCGTTTAATGCAATTTTAAAGGAACTTTCGTTCTCACTCCAAGAAAATTACTCCATCTATCGAGTAATTTTTCATTGGCCTATTCTAGAATGCCAATGGAAAACGGCATTACTTAACACCTATTGGTACTAACAGGAATACGTACTATAGTCTGTCAAACGAAAGAAGAGCCATGAGAAATTTGTCCAAATTGGTGTCGCCACCATCGACCCCATAGTACTTTATCAACTTGTTTTGTTTTGTCAATAGTCGTCTGTAATATAGTCTGCTATAAACAGATAGGCTTAATCGCAATAGAACCAATAAATTTTGCTATATATATTTAATATGTTTATGTTTCATGGTTTTTTACGATCATGAGTATTAAAGAATAAAAAACAAAATTAACGACAAGACACCAGTTTTACCTTCGTTGAACTAGCATTGCAATATATTTTAATGACATAAGTTAAAGTACTTGTCCATAAGTCTAAGTAGTTCAGCATCAAAGCGTCTTCAGTCCACGTCCTCATCAGAGTCTTCGCTGTCTTCTTGCATATTAATATTGTTAGGGTTGAAACTCGATTACACTGAGAGGTTTATTTAATTTAGAATAACATAGTTTATTATCCTCGATGTTACATTGCTAGCGGTCAGACGTAAATGAACTCCGGTCCTTCCTCGGACTCGTAAACTACTACGCACGTTTCATCTCCAACGCTGCGACACTGCTGGCTCCGTTATATGCATTATTGAAAGAATCGACTCCATCGGAATGGTCACAAGTACAGCAAAAAACTTTCGACAAGGCAAAAAACGCTCTACAATCCTCGGATCTCCTTGTACTGTTCGACCCCAGGAAAGAAGTTCTCCTTGCATGCGACGCATCCCCAGTCGGACTAGGCGCCGTGATATCGCACATGGTGGACGGCGTCGAAAGGCCGATAGCCTTCGCCTCACGCACTCTAACAGCTGCCGAAAACAATTACGCGGAAATCGAACGGGAAGCCCTGTCGATAATCTTCGGAGTCACTCGTTTCAGAGATTATTTACTCGGAAAACAATTCACCCTAGTTACGGACCACAAGCCGTTAATCGCTATTTTTTCCGAAAGCAGACTTATTCCAGCAACTGCGGCAGCTCGCCTTCAACGTTGGGCCTTAATCCTCGCAGCGTACGACTACAAGATCGTACACAAAAAGGGCATTCATCACAGCAACGCAGACGCCCTTAGCCGTTTACCCCTCAAAACACCCGAGACGGAACCGCCGTTTCCCACGGAATTAGTCTTTCTGCTCCGCGGAGGGCCGGATGGCCCTATCGACGTCCACGAAGTCGGAAAAGCCACACAAGAAGACCCCATTCTATCGCTCGCGATCAAGTACACGAGACAGGGTTGGCCAAACAACAATGCCCAACTCCATCCAGACATCCGGATGTATCACAGGCGCGCCATGGAACTTTCAACCGCAGACAACATCTTACTGATCGGAAACAAGGTCGTCGTGCCGGAATCGTTGCGACCAAAAGTAATGAACGAGCTTCACAGTACCCATCAAGGTTTGATATCCATGAAAGAAGTGGCCAGATCAAAGATATGGTGGCCCGGCATCGACCAGGATCTTCTAAACCTATCCCGATCATGCCAGACATGCAGGAAACATGCACCCCTGCCACCCCAACAATACTCACCATGGCCACAAGAATCCGTCCCTTGGCAAAGGGTGCACATAGATTTCGCCGGTCCAATCGAGGGTCAATACCTGCTCATCACGGTTGACGCCTACTCCAAATGGATGGAAATCGATATCACGAAGTCAACATCATCATCCACGGTTATACGATGCCTTCGTCAACACATGACACGTTTCGGTATAATGCGAAAACTGATAAGAGCTGATAAAAAATACATTGCTAAAATGACGTAACTCTATGACAGAACTCTACAAATATTAAGAGGTTCAATTGTGGTTTCGAAGATGGAATCTTTTTCCCAATACTCATGCATTATATTCTCGACTTGAACTTTATGAAATAATAAAGCGCCACAAGTCCAGAACCCTGAAGTACGAAATGGACGAGGTTGCTAAAAGTAGAGGTCACACGGTAGTGAGGATTCCACCGTACCATTGCCAGTTTAACCCGATTGAACTAATATGGGCACAAGTGAAGAACGACGTTGCGAAGCAGAATTGTGGTTTCAAACTCTCGACGGTCAAAGATGCAACATTAAGGGCCATTGAACGTGTGACACCAGAGAATTGGCGTAAGCCAATAGAGCACGTCGAGAATATAATGCATGAGTATTGGGAAAAAGATCCCATCATCGAAACCACAATTGAACCTCTTATAATTAATATGCAAGAAGACAGCGAAGACTCTGATGAAGACGTGGACTGAAGACGCTTTGATGCTGAACTACTTAGAATTATGGACAAGTACTTTAACTTATGTCATTAAAATATATTGCAATGCTAGTTCAACAAAGATAAAACTGGTGTCTTGTCGTTAATTTTGTTTTTTATTCTTTAATACTCATGATCGTAAAAAACCATGAAACATAAACATATTAAATATATATAGCAAAATTTATTGGTTCTATTGCGATTAAGCCTATCTGTTTATAGCAGACTATATTCCAGACGACTATTGACAAAACAAAACAAGTTGATAAAGTACTATGGGGTCGATGGTGGCGACACCAATTTGGACAAATTTCTCAGGGCTCTTCTTTCGTTTGACAGACTATAACTAATCGGTACTAATAGAATAATTTCGGTTGAGAGGGGAGTGAACTGTGTATCCCCTACGTTAGGGGCAACTTTGTACTAGAGAATACTATTTGCCCCCGGAAGGGAAGGGGAGAGGGGATATCACTAAGGTAAGAGATAGAGGGTTATGACGTTGCCGTATATGGGAAAGATATTACTCTATATTTGGTCTTTGAGTTTACGTTGGAGTATCGCATTTTTCAACATTTATCATAAACGACCGGTTAAAAACCGGTTATTTTGTCGTTTTTTGAATCGGTTAAACCGGCCATTTAAATATACCGGTTAACCGAAAACCGGTTTTTTTCTGGGAAGTTGACATCCCTAAGCGATAGCTCTCTTAGATAAGACTTCATACCGACTTTAATGTATAAGGATGGTTTTTTGATTGGTTATAACTTTTTTGTATCGTATTAACTGCTTTGAAAAAATTCCACAGAACTACAATTCGGGCCCTCAATATGTGGTTAAAATTTCAAGAAGATCCACCCATTAAGCGACCTTTATACGCTCAATGTTTTGCACAAATAAAGTGTGGGACATTAATAAAATTCATCATCTTATAAAATATTCCCAAGACTTTTCTTTAATTGTGCAAATAAAATCTATCATGATATTGAAAGCTCAATATGTAGAAAAAAATTTTTTTTAATTTTATTGGGCAAATATATTGATCATATTGCACACTATTTATTCAATTATATTGAATATATTTTATCACAATAAAAAAGTTGATGTTGAGTCCATGGCATGGACCGTGTACAATTTTATTGACCAAACATAACATATAGATCGTTAAATACACCATGAACGAAATAGTGAACAATCCAGGACTTAACAGCCGTACCTTTGCACGTACAAACCGAGACATCCACTAGTTGTAACAAAAAGGGGGTGGAAAGATAGGCGGAGGGGATGGAAGTTTGAGAGAGAAAAATAAATTGGGGACAAATTAAGCTGTAATTTCCGTTTTTGCTAACGCCATCTGCGGGTGAACAAATAAAGTATAATATTTGAAATTTTGAAATCTAATGGCGTAAATGTTATCTCCTGTTCAATTTTCTTCAAATTATTGAAATTTGGTCGTTATTTAAGTAAAATGGTTAAGAATAAGCACTGTGTGTTTCCAAACTGAATCAGTGATAATCGGTATTTACAGCTTACCTCATTTCTCCCTATTTACATAAACCACATTCTATATTTCGTGTATGCCACTCTCTCACGTGACCTTTAATTCTGTCCCTAAAATGACGTAGTTCCGCTGGCGCGAATTTGTCTCAACAGGGGGAACTACTAGTCGCTTGTTACACATAGTGGACGGGTTTTTTCATTAAAGGCATGTCCTGGATTGTTCACTATTTCGTTCATGAATACACAGACTTTAGTTTTATTCCAATGCGAAATATTGTTCGTATTTTGAATAAAATTTTGAGCAATAAAAACTCACTCAAAATATATGTTCAGTTTTTTTACGCAAATATTGTCCAAAATTTACCGCAAATGATTTTCCATTTCCTAAAACATATTGTAGCATTATATTTGAACTTTGCACAAATATTAGTCAGGATAACGTTCTATTTATATTTTGTAACTTAAACAACGGGCCCCACGTTTTTTGCGAAAATTATTGAGCGTGCAGGGTGCCCTTTAGTTTATTGTATAAAAAATAAAGTTGCTAAGGGTGGTTTTCATTTCCATAAAATTAATCAGCCCTTTTGGTGAAAAAAATAAATTTTCCCATAGAAATAACATGGAGTTTTTTTCAAATTTAGCCATTTTGTTGCCACCCTTTTGAAATGAAATATTCGTTTGTTACGTTTGGGAACGGTTTTATATCAAAATTTAAACCTTTTTCTAGGACCATTTTTAAGGTTTTTGAGAAAAATTAATTTTAAGTATGTTTAATTTTAAATTTTAAAAACTACCCCAATCTGCGATATTTTAGCATGGATACGCTGTTTTATTGGTAAATATCAGCGCGACCAATATTGGCCTTTTTTTACGTATAGTTGCGTCATAATAATCCGATTGTTTTTTCTTAATGGCTTTTGTTGAAATGGCCTATCGATAGTGAGATAAGACTGCTTTAATATTGCCCCCGTGACAAATTACCCCGTTTGTGGCCGCCATTTTTTTAAGGGGAAAAAAATTTGAGAGTGGGTCCTTTTTCGTTGCCATTTTCATATTTTTTGAGGATTTGCTCATGGATGGATTTTAAATATAATATAAGGTAGGTTTCAAGCTTTAATATAAGCCTAATTTCATAATTTTCCACCTTTTTATTGTCCCACAATCTATTTGTAAACTTGGCACTTTTTTTAAGGCGGTGAAATTGCGCTAAGCCTTGGCTTTCCGTTAATTTTTGCCGTTTAAAAAAATGTTTAACTCTCGTTGCCCGTTACTTCGCCTTCTCGTATCGTCGTACTTAAGTTTAGACTTTGAAAGTAGTGCTTTGTTTTCTTAAATATTACTTAATTGTATAAAATTTCAATATTATAATTGCGTAAAACGAATTCAATGTTGTTTGTTGATGGGACGCGCCTTGCATTTGAATTTCGTTCCCTCCCTTTAACGGGCCGGAGAATTTTTCTTTACCGCCGTCTTTCGGTCGCTTCAGCCCTGAAAACAGCTGTAGTGAGAAATTTTATTTACTATAATAATAAATGTATGCGCTCAGTGTGTTGTTGTGTTTGAATTTTAATGCTTCTAATCGTTGTGCGCGTCGAGGTTTACGAATCCAACGTGTGTTGCGAAATGAAAATCAAGGGTGGATACTATCCTATATGATCTAGGCTTTAAAAGGAATTTGACAGCGCCAGGTAAGCAAAATGGTATTAGGCCAAGGTTGCCAAAAGTGACTGAGCTATAGCTATGATATAAGAAATTGACCCTCGGATATCCTGTGACTAGGAGATGCTTACAAAGTTACTAACCCTCGATTTTGGAGGTAGATACTGTCTAGTGACACTTAAAGTAACGATTTAATCTGATAAACAGACTACCATCATAAGCCCATATCGTAAATTAAACGATGTTGATATCAAAGCTTAATTGAAATACCAATACCAATTTTTTTAACTCAATGAATCTTAAATATCAACATCAAAAACTATCTTCTGAAAGAGATATCTACTTATATTCCATTCAAATTTCTCGCAACATTTCAAATTAACGAATAGAAATGTGCAAATGAAGTTCAAACTGATTAATTGGGCAAATTGCTATATTGGTCACCATTACCGATCACAGATAGATTTGCGCCCTTCAGTAGTGTTTATTATGCTTGTGAAATGGTAAGCGAAATCTGTGATTAAAGTTTAAAATAGACATGAGCAAAACCGGCTTTATTCATATCAACTCGATTACCGAATATCTAAATTTGACTAAAATTAACAAAATAATCTATTCATGGTTAAAAATCTTGTTTGAAGCAGCAAGCCAGCTAATCCTTATTTACTTTCTTTTGAAAAAAAATAATAGGTTGATACCTCTTTCAGTAGATTATTCATTGATATTTCAGTTTCATTGAGTTTAAAAAAAATTAGTTCCACCATTGGTTAATTTTCAATATTGACCAATCGATAATCACAAATTTTAATAACTAAATTACAAAAACCGGTTCAAAACCATATTAGTTTTGAAACGATTAAATTCTAATATTAAACATATATACTAGTTAATTCCTCGTAGGTAATTAATTTATTGCCTTAGTGAAATTAATTACACAAAGTAAATAATAAATTAACTTCTAAAATTTAAATGTAAAGTGTGTGCATTATTTCCCAATTAATTAAAGATATCCACCTATTTTCATTCAAATTAATTACTAATTTGTGGATAATGGATAGAAAATGTCGAGCTCTAATTGCGATATAGCTAAAATCAATCCCACGGGCTATTTATAATACAATATAACCTTTGCCCTATGTTTACTGTTTTGAATTTTATTTGTAAAATTTATAACATAAAATAGTATTACAATTTTTTTGATTAAATAGTTATTAATAAATTTCAATAAAATAAATACTGGTTAAATACATAACACTACTTTTTATTAAGTTTCTGAAATTATCAGAGCTAAATATCAAAGACACATATTTAATTGCTCTCATTTCGACACAACTGCAACCGTATAGATTCATTCATTTAATAACATTACTCATTTCTAATTATTTAAATTCAAAGGGCTGTATTAACTTTTAAAGGTGAAAACCCAGCTGACTGAGAAGCAGGCTAGGAAATAAGACAGGTTTACAGGTCAAAAACCAGTTTATTAATAGCTTGGACCACTTTTTTTATTCAAAACGTGAGGGTCACTGGTCCCAATGACTAGTTTATTAATTCCTACTTTTATTAAAAATTGATATGGGGACCTCTTTAATTATTTTCATTTTAACATAAATTTCGACTCCATGAGTCCAGTTGTGTATACAACCCTAAGCCGAGAGAAATTTTTTTTAGAAGCGAACGACCACAAGTCCTGGAACCAGTAGAAAAATAAATAGGGGAAGGGTCACTGGTCCCGGGACCAGTTTCATATTTGAGACATCAGGGGTCACTGGTCCGGAGGACTAGTTCAGAAATAAACCTTATTTCCAAGCCTGCTGAGAAGTAAACAAATACCAGGCTGCCAGGCTGTCTCTAACACATCAGAGTTGGCCATTCTCGCTTATGAGAAATGAATCCTTGTCATATGCATCTCTGGACTTTAGGAGCTCCAGGACTCCCAACTGAAGCAGGGTGGGAAATAGGGATTTTTTTAAAACTAGACATTGGGCCAGCGACCCCCCCCCCTGCCCTGGAATAAATGAACTGGTCCATGACCATTGACCAGGGCGCGGCGTCTGCTAAACTAAAGAAGTCGGTAATTAAAATAGTTGAGATAATGTCTGGACCCTGGTTACCCTAGAATTTCCTTAGTGGTCCTGTGGACCACTGCTCCCCCTCCGATTTAATTTTTAAACTGGTCATTTTCCCTGTGCCACCGCCTTATTTGCAACGCTGAACTGAAGATTTCTTTTGACCGGACCATAGCCTACTCAATCACGCGCAACACGTCGCAAGCTGCTTGCTATAGCGCGAGTCAGGGTGGGAAATAAGGATTTTTTAAACTGAACATTAGGCCAGGGGTACGTTCAGTAACCCTCTTTGATAGTAGCGCTTACTAAGCGATGTGAGATTTTTCCTACTGTACGCTTTTTCGCGTTTCCGGTTTTGACGTCATGATGCTCAGCGCTTGCCCATCAAAAAAGCCATCTAATCGATATGGTTTGTTTGATGTCGTAACGTAGCGTTTGACTGATGAACACTTGACAGACGAAAAGTTGGCGCGGGATTTAAAAATTAAATTCCAATAATGTTATTCCTACAGTAATTGTATTAGTTTTCATTACAAAACTACTTCTACCATTCAAATAGACATAATTTTCTTAAACAATTTCATTATTTGTAAGCTCGTTTACACTTAAAAAGAGCCATTTGCGCTTCGTAACGTTTTGAGGGCCAGTAAGACGTTTCCCCAACTCCATTTTCTAAACCAGCGCTAACTTCAAAGTGTTACTTTTCCGTTCAACAGCCTTTTACGTCACTGTGACGTCTCGAGCCCATCAACCACACATCAAGAAAACAGCGATTTCCTTGAGATTTTCGTTACTGAACGTACCCCTACTCCCAGAGACCCTCCTGACTTGGATTAAATAAACTGGTCCGTGACCATTGGCCAGAGAACGTCGTCTGCTAAGCTAAAGAAGTGCATAATTAAAATATTAGAATTTTAATGTGTGGACTCTGGTTACCCTTGAATTTTTTAGTAGTCTCGTGGACCACTGACCCCCCTCCGATTTAATTTTTGAACTGGACCAGACAATTTTTAAACTCGTCATTTGCCCTGTGTTACCGCTTTATTTCCCACGCTGGCGCGAGTTGCTTTGCGTTGTCGAGTGCGTGATGGAGCGGGCTATGCCTGGAGTCCCAACCCCCGTTACTTACTACCAAAATACCCACTAGCATAGCCCACTCGATCACGCTCTCTTTTCGCCGGCTACATATTTTGAAGAGGGCACTTTTTAGGCGTATTAACAATCTTGGATCACCTTTGTGGACTTTTAGGGTAGCCCTTATAAATTGAGTCGGCATTGCCCTGACTATATTGTGTTTAAGGTTTATAAGCTTAATATCAAACAGACGTTAGTTAATGCTACAAAAAAGTTTGAAATTGATAATCTCGGATCGTCTTTGAGAAGTTTTAAGGATATCCGAATTTCATATTGGGCTTATGAAAAGTTTGAGCTAAAGGTTAAACAGGCATAAATCAGCGTTTTAAAAAATTGTGTAAAACTGTAAATTTGGTCCTATTTGTGGAATTTTTAGGGGAGCGCCTCGCGTTTCAATAAAGGGTTGTAAAAAATTGTATAGATAGTTTTCACACATGGAGGATTCATACCATTTACACCAGGAGGCCGGGCTATCTGGAGGACAAAAACCCGTCTGCTTTTGTCCTCCAGATAGCCCGGCTTCCTGGTGTAAATGGTATGAATCCTCCATGTGTGAAAACTATCTATTATGTTAATTACAATAAGAATACAAACATTCAATGAGTTACGTTTTTATTTTTTGGAGTATCATTATAAATAAATGACTGATTGAGCTAAAGTTACGGTCCCCTTTTTATATGTTTCTGATTAGTGTAGATTTTGAAAATGTAAAACAGTTTCTTAAAAATCTTAATTAAAATGAAGACTGAAGGAGCAGATATTAATTAAAAATGTCTTGATTAGAATCAAGTCCTAAAAAGTATCGATAAGACTGAGGTTATCACTTGTCTGAAGGATCAGATATTAATTTTTCTTTTTAATTGAAACTTAAAGGCATGCTTAAGAAAAAACAACGTTCCATTACCGTTTTCCGTTGAAATAACTTATTTTACAGGTAATCAATTTCAAAAATTTACTTATCTCGGGTTTTCGGGCACAATTCCATTCCCCCAAAACATTTTATCATTACATTAATTACTTTTGAGAGATAACGTGTCAAAATAAGCTTTAAAACAATAAAAAACTGAATGAGCGGTCTGTTTAGCCATGACCAAAACCTTCAAATCAGTGTTGCTAATGTTAGAAAGTGGATGTTCCCTCTTCCATTTTAAAAATTTGCCGCATTTCCCACACCCCCTTTTTTACAGTCATATTTATCTGGACTATTTTATCATACTAAGTTTAATATAGAATATCACTCCGCATGGCTTTGACACTATGTACAAATGCTATAAAGCTTTAAAATTCTCAAAATATGCTTTCTTTTTTTTCAGTGCCAAACTTAAAATCACCGAATTTATTTCAAAATGTCGCTTGAAATTATTAAACCGGATAAAATTTTCGAAAATGCACCAATTTTAACTGTGCAGTTAAAATTAGTGCATTTTGCACTATTAACCCTTGAAAAGGAAAATTCCGACATTTGATTGATTTCGGAAAAATATTACTTTTTCCCCACAGAGCCTAAAACCAAACCTAAATCTCCCACGATGTGGGAAATTACCCACATATTGGCAACACTGCTTTAAAAACTTACAACAAGCACACTTTCGAGACATGTTCTGAACAAATTAGTGCTTAACCCGCTAATAGTACGACCACGGAGAATTGATGTAAACTGTAGTTGAAATATATTCATGTGCGACCTGCGGCACTGAATGGTCTCTAACCATTGTTTGAAACTAGAGAGAGAAACAGTGAGCAGCATTAATCATGTCCTGAGCTATGAGAATGAACAGTATGACTGTTGACTGAAGTACACTAGACATTACATCATTTTGCATAACCACGAGTAAAAATCTAACTGTCCCTACTTAATTTTCCGCCATTGTTTTAAAACGTATCCACTGCGAAGCATGCCGGGCACAAATGAGGGAACCTTTTAAAACTCAATGTCATACACGTACTCTCTCAAAAGTAATTAATGTAATGATAAAATGTTTTGGGGGAATGGAATTGTGCCCGAAAACCCGAGATAAGTAAATTTTTGAAATTGATTACCTGTAAAATAAGTTATTTCAACGGAAAACGGTAATGGAACGTTGTTTTTTCTTAAGCATGCCTTTAAGTTTCAATTAAAAAGAAAAATTAATATCTGATCCTTCAGACAAGTGATAACCTCAGTCTTATCGATACTTTTTAGGACTTGATTCTAATCAAGACATTTTTGATTAATATTAGTACCGAGTAGTTAGTACCAATAATGCCGTTTTCCATTGGCATTCTAGAATAGGCCAATGAAAAATTACTCGATAGATGGAGTAATTTTATTGGAGTGAGAACGAAAGTTCCTTTAAAATTGCATTATACGCATCTATGTCTCCTTTGATATTGCTCCATGGTGGTAGATTGTTAGCAGCCAACCGAAGCCAAGTAACATTAAGTGACAAAAAGGGTAAACTTTTAATTTTGTGAATTAAAAAAAAACCGATTCGGTTTTCGGTTTTTATTTGAAAAAACCGATTAAAACCGAAGAATTAAAAAACCGGATAAAACCGGTGCTCCGGAATTGAAAAAACCGGTTTTCGGTTAAACCGGGCGGTTTTTGACATCCCTAGTTAAATACACTCTTAAATAATCAGGTTAAGATTTTATAATAGAAGAAAAGATCATGGTGGCAATTAGATTAGTAGGGCTAAGCTACAGAGTTTTTATTCTCTTTATGGTGCGCATTGACTATCAGTGCGTCTAGCTACAATTTAGCTTTGGTATTATTTAACGTTAACACTCATGTTGGCAAACTAAGAATATTGTTGAGGTGAGACGAGACGATAGTGTTTACACTGCTAACCAGTTGTGAATGTAGCTATCAGTATATAGGGTAAACAGCTGAAGCGTAGACTTCATTTCCTGTTCTTTTTGCCATTAACTGATTTCCATGTGTCAAGATTTATCCTTATTGGATGTAAAATGTCGTCTGCTTTACTGTATATTCGCTATGCTTGGAATACTGCTTCAATATTTCGTAAATTTTTACTTCAAAAAAGAGAAATAATTCCATATCTAGGTAAATAACTTTGTAGTAGTAGACCTCTTGACTCGGAGAGGTAATATTTTGGTTTTCCCAACTTGTTTATCTTTACTTTAACCGCTAATGTTCTTCAATCTAGCAACACTTCAACAGTTCACGGCCAACTTAGATACTCGACAAGCTCGCCAATGAGGCCAGCCAAGTTTGATCGCCCTCTATGTTAACGAGCGTATGAAAAAAAACCTGAAAAAAAATCGAAGCCGGGACAAAAAGAGACGAGCTAAAATTTTTTTATAATGTTGCTAAAATTTTTTTATAATGTTAATCCTATGGGGCATGGTCCCGAAAGTGGATTCTATCAGCAATTAGGAGTAGTTTTTGAAATGTTTCCGATTTTTGTCAACTCTGGGTATTTTATGAGGCGTGAAGTAAGTTTTCAGCTTCATTTTGAACCTAATTTCATAATTTTACATAAAGTATTTCGCTATCAATAAATTATTGTTGCTAAGCCTTGGCCATGTTTTTGTTTAAGCAAGCCGGGACAACTCGGGACGAGCTAAAATAAGTTTCTAATGCTATTCCAATGGAAAATGGTTTCGAAACTGGATTCTACCTTTAATTAGGAGTCGTTTTCAAAATGTTTCCGATTTTTATTAACTCTGGGTATTTTATGAGGCGTGAAGTAGGTTTTGAGCTTCATTTTGAACCTAATTTCATAATTTTAAATTGCATTGTTTCACTCCCACTAATTTTTTAATCCTGGCTCTTGGTACTTTTTTGTTTTATTTAAAAATATTACACCACGGTATTGTTTGTTTTCTAAAATAACATTTAATATTATATATGTGCGTAATTTTAATTAGTGTATTGCATTGCAATAAACACGGTTTAAACTGTGAATGTTTGTCATATCATTTGTAGTTACAACTTTAAAACTTTACGACTAACTGGTTTATATTGGAGGTGTTTAACCTTTCAAACTTTTGGGAAATGTTGTGTAGTAAATTGTCCAGAAGAGGGGGAACCAGGCGTTTCACAATAGTCCCACAGTTTAATACAGGGCTCTTTTCAAGCTTGGGAATTAATAAAGACTCTAGTTTTTTCAGGATCCTTGATCTTGGCAAGTACGGTATTGTAGCTTCCACAAAATTTTGGATCACCTCGAGTGTCGCTACTAAAGCCTTACTGGGGTACCGAAGATTCCCTCTATTAGCAATGTCAATGAGCCCAAATAGAGGTGAATCAGATGCTGGCACACTTATATTTACATAGCAACATGGCTCAAAACTATCATCCTTTTCACAGAAGCGAAGAATTACCCCTCCAATGTAGGCCAAACTAGCTTGCTTGATGGAAGGGGACTGAGTTTCAGGGAATTGGGCAAGTTCATCAAGTGTAGCCATGATGGTGTCAGGTATGACTTTTGAGACGTCATACTCTTCTAAGGGGAAAATATCTTCATCATGGAAGGTTTTTTCTTCTTCAGGCAATCCCAAGATAGGTGTGAGGCTATCTTGTCGGACGTTGGCACCAACAAACTTGTTCAATTTTTTGGAACCGCAACGTAGAATGTTTTCAATGGCAAAAACTGCTGCCCTGGCATCTATTAGATCGTTTCCCCCAGAAGATTGTCGCATATTGCAAAAAAACATTTCAACACAATCGCTTGTAAGTTTGCTTGTTAGAATGAAGTGAAAACCATTAGACAAAAGATATTTTACACATGCTGTTGTAGATTGCGACGTTAGAATGAGACATTCAAGGGTTTCCTTGGTTAAAATATTGGGTTGGTTATCTTTTAGATCCTTTATGTAGTCAATGAATGTGTTTTCCAGCCAGTCTAGTCGTTCATCACTTATTGAAAAGAATGGCATTTTGTCTATATTTTGACTTTGTAGATAATGGACCGATTTCTAATGTTATGCATATCAAACCACTTCATCATTACTCGTAAGTAATCAATTGTTGGCTGACAATTTTTAAATTTAAATGCTTGTGGGTGCGAAAATCTATTATCTTTTAAATATTGTAATGCTGTTATAACTTCAGTTGAAAAGATGTCTAAGGCTCTACCAACATTCATTTTTTCCAGATTTGTTGGATACACGTGCTTTCTTGTTAATTTTTTGACCGGTTTGATGCTCATATCTTTTTGAAGCTCGTATAAGGTCTTAATGTATGACCCGGATATGTCAGTTGGATGGTTCTCTCGTTCAGTTGCCTCCAGTAATTGTGTTCGGTCATTTTTAATTGCATGACTTGGATCAAAACTTAGAAATAATTTTCGACTGTTATCTTTAGGATGAGTGACCTCCGCCTTAAGCACTCTTGCACCATCACCAAACCTTCTAAATAAAGCGACATTTGTTTTGGCATTGTCAGCAACGAGTCTAATGACAATAAAACCGCAATTTTCGACTTCACGAATAACTGTGATGGTTAGATCATAGAGGTCTCTTTCTGTAAGCTGCTTAGAGAAGAAAAATGCTGCTGGTAATGAAATGGATGTTGAGATGCCATTGATGAGGAAACAGAGAAGTTGATTAGCAACAACTGGATCACGCTTGGAATTTTGAAGTTCTTCCGCGGCTTCAGAATTGTGCCTTGCAAATTTCTCTTCGATGAACTGTGTTGTGTCCTTTAAGCCAAATAAACGGTCTAGTTTTCGATCATATATAAGTTGACTGTTCAGTGACATTTCATCAATAGCGATTGATACAACTTTTTCATGATCACTTAATTTTTTGGCTTCGAGTGTTAGCCTCCTTTTAATGAGGTCAGTGACGCCACTTTCTCCATCCATCTTCCCCACGTGAGATTTTAAAGTTGAATTGCATGGTAGCTTAATTAAAGTCCTTGCAAATCTGTAACCCTTTGGTGAACAATATCTCCAAAGCACGCATTGCCTAATATTGTCATAATCCCACCTAGGGCATTTCTTGGGGAAGTTCCGAATTAAATCTAATAAAAACAGCGCCTGGCTAGACTCATTTTCATCAGCTTCTTGTTGAATAATTTTTACTGAAATGTGAAATTCGTCTTTTTCATAGTCTTGCAATAAAACTTTCAATTTATCAATTTCTTCCCGTTGAATCTTTCTTTCTTCATTCTGTTGGTCAATTTTCTTTTTAAGTCTCCATATAGTTGAGTTGAGTTTATTTATCGTTCTCTTCAAATTTGAGTCAGATTCCCCCATCTCAATTTCTTCCACAGTTTCTGTAAAGAACTTTGCTGCTCTTCGTGCATTTGCCCATTGGAAATTTCTTCGGAAGAATCGGGACGTGACTTTTTTACAAGGGTAGATAAGGATGGTGAAATGTGTCTGTTGCACCTTTTCGTTGTGGCTTGTGGTTGCATATATGAAGGATAACCGGGAAATATTGATGGAATTACATTTTGCCGCAGCTTTCGAATTTTTAGACCTGAAAGTTTCATGTTTACAATTTTGCATTATGAATCTTGTTTCAGGAATCTTTCATTGCAAAACAGTTTTGTGTATATTAAACTTACCTTGGTGAAAGTCTGATGCTTTGAAATGTATGCTACAAACAATGGATGAAGATGCTGACCGTAATTTTGGTTCATAATCTTTCCTTGCAATGACTTTAAGCCATTTATTGCACAAAATAGGGTCGTTAGGAAACTGATGGAAAGATATATTTTCACTAGGTTTTCTTGATGAAGACTTACAAAATGGTACACAGCAAACTTTAACCATTTTAAAACTATTTATCTTATTAAATTAAACATAAGACGACGTTTTGAAAGGAAATTAAACGGCAAAAAAATTATTTTTCAAATTTTATGGAGTTTTGGCATTGACAGATGTACAGTTTGAAATCTCGCAATATTTACAAATTCAAATTTCGCGGGAAATGAAGCCAAGGCTTCACGATTACTCCGCCTCGAAATAGAAGTTCAAGTTTAAAAATTAGTGGGAGTGAAACAATGCAATTTAAAATTATGAAATTAGGTTCAAAATGAAGCTCAAAACCTACCTCACGCCTCATAAAATACCCAGAGTTAATAAAAATCGGAAACATTTTGAAAACGACTCCTAATTAAAGGTAGAATCAAGTTTCGAAACCATTTTCCATAGGAATAGCCATAGCCGACTTGTATTAATTAATTATTATTAATACAAGTCGGCTATGGAATAGCATTAGAAACTTATTTTAGCTCGTCCCGAGTTGTCCCGGCTTGCTTAAACAAAAACATGGCCAAGGCTTAGCAACAATAATTTATTGAAAGCGAAATACTTTATGTAAAATTATGAAATTAGGTTCAAAATGAAGCTGAAAACTTACTTCACGCCTCATAAAATACCCAGAGTGGACAAAAATCGGAAACATTTCAAAAACTACTCCTAATTGCTGATAGAATCCACTTTCGGGACCATGCCCCATAGGATTAACATTATAAAAAAATTTTAGCTCGTCTCTTTTTGTCCCGGCTTCGATTTTTTTTCAGGTTTTTTTTCATACGCTCGTTAACATAGAGGGCGATCAAACTTGGCTGGCCTCATTGGCGAGCTTGTCGAGTATCTAAGTTGGCCGTGGTCTGCTCGTTGCCCCTTCCGCGTTTTTTCGTTAAGCCTAAGCCAGCGAAGTGGATCTAGACCCTTTATAGTTTTACTATATCTATGGCCTTGACTGGTAAGAATCTATATTGATCTGAGGGGAAAACGCTGAATCTTTATTTATGGCCATTTTTTTTTGTTCCGTTTGAGGGTGACGAGCTAGGGCTTGACAAGCCTTACAGCTCCATAGGGAGGAAATGGGGGACTAGGAAGAGGAGGGTGCAAAAAGTAATTTTTTGAGGCCTAATTTAAATTTTGTTAGAGACGTTAGGGAGGCGAGATCTGAGGGTAGGGAATTCCATAGGGGAATGGACCGTCGAAAAAACGAGTGCTTCAGCGGGTTTTTACGCGAGGGAGGTAGGAAGAGCTTGAAAGAATGACCCCGGGTGGCATGGTTTGACGGGGCGCGCGAAAAATATTTTTGACCATTTGTGTGTAGTATACGAAACAGGCTGATAAGGTCAAGATAGGCCCGCCGATTGGACAATGAAACCCAGCCCAAAGAGGAAAGTCTAGATGATCGCGGGAGGTGACGTAGATTACACGGAATTTTTGACGCTCGACCTTGAACACTATTTAGCTGACGGATATCTTGGGCTTGATAAGGGTTCCGAAGTTGGCTACCAAATTCTACAATGGGGAGAATATAACTTGAAAATAGACGTGTCATGAGTGCGTTAGAAATTTTGGGGAAATTTGCTTTAATGGTCGCAAACAGACCGTTTTCGCGACTACAGGTTTTTGTAATATGGGAATGGAAGTTTAGATTGTGCGAGATGTGTACACCCAAATCGCGACATTCATTAACACGCCGTATGTTTTGACCACCTAGAAAGTAAGGGGACTGGAGAGCAGTGTCGACTTTAGATCGTTGGATTTGCAGTACCATTGATTTCTGGCCGTTAAAGGCCAGACCAAGGCGGCTCAGGTCAGATTGAAGGAGGTTTACATCATCATATGAACGTATGACGCGGTATAGCTTAAGGTCATCAGCAAAGAGGCATAAATGGAAGACTAGTTTATTGGGAAGGTCATTAATAAATATAAGAAATAGCAGGGGCCCAAGAACGCTCCCCTGTGGGACACCACTAGTTACGGAAAGGGGTTTGCTTAGACAGTTGCCAACCCGAACCGACTGGGTTCTGCGCGTTAGATAGGACTCAATCCAACGATATATGTTTTTGTGTATGCCTAAAGCGTGGAGTTTGGCTAGGAGTCGCGTATGAGGCACAGAATCAAAGGCCTTAGCTATGTCAAGGTAAATGATATCAACCCTATGACCTTCATCATAAGCATGAAACCAATCGTAAAGGGCACTTAAGAGATTAGACTCAACAGACCGGTTGTTAAGGAATCCATGTTGGAATATACTAAAGTGCGGGGTGACAAATTCTAAAAGAGGGGTGCGGAGGCATTTTTCAAATATTTTACAAGTAGTCGAAGTAAGGCTAATAGGCCTATAATTGGCGGCGTCACTTCGGCTACCCTTGCCTTTAAAAATAGGGGTAATATAAGCCGTACACCAATCTAAGGGGAGAGAACCTTCAGAGAGGGACATACTAAAAATAGTGTGAAGTGGATGGGCAAGGGCAGAGGCACAGTTTTTTAGAAGGCGATTTGGTATTTCGTCAGGACCTGAAGCACTTTTCGAATCAAGGTTTTTTAAAATACTATAGACCTCCGGGAGAGTTGGAAGGTAGTCAGGCATGGAAAAGGGTTTAGTTTCAGGGAGAGCTGTAAGGTCGGGGGGGAGATATTAAAGTTACAAACAAGAGTCTCATTTAGACAGTTAGCCATATCATAGTTCGAGTCAGTTTTCTGGCCGTTTCGAAGATGGATATTGAGCCGAGAGGGTACAGACCAAATTTGACTCCGTACAAATCGATAGAAAGCGCGCGGATTAGTGTGAACAGAGTTCAATTTACGTTGTTGAGATTTTTCAGTAGCTTTACAGATAAGAGTTTTCACATGGCGAGTCTGGGTTTTGTAATGTAATTTTAAGGTATCCCAGCGTAGTTGATCTCCCGAAGAGGCAGCGCGACGTAATTTCTTCCATAGGCGTTCCTTCTTACGGATTGCGCGTCTGGTGGCAAGAGAGATCCAGGGCTTGGAAGAGCGTTTGTCCGAGTGGGCACAGTTTTTGAGACATAATCGAAGAGTGATTTCTTGAAGATGTTCCATGCATCTTCAATTGGTAGTTGAGTAAGGGGGGCCCAGTCGTGGGCAGTTAGTTAATAAAAAGTTTAGCCGAGATGGTGGTGCATAGAAGCTGGTGTCAATGTGGAATTGACGAAGAACAGAAGATGGTGGTGCATAGAAGCTGGTGCAAGGTGAAATTGACGAAGATCAGAAGATGTTTGTGCTAGGAAGCTAGCAAGTACAGACTAGTGTCCATGTGGAGTGGACGAAGATCAGATGATGTTTGTGCTAGGAAGCTAGCAAGTACAGACTAGTGTCCATGTGGAGTGGACGAAAACCAAAGCTGAAGGTGTTGGAACTCAAGTAGAATAGCCAGAGGAGACAAACCCAAATTTCTGTCAATGCAGTCCGGAAATTGGGAACACGTTTGCTCCGATACGCAAACTGCGAACGCGGTCACGTGGGGCGTGACAGACAGACAGACAGACAAACAGACACGGCCGGTGTAATACCTCTCCGTGACATACGTCACTCGGAGAGGTAAAAAGGTGTTAAACTGCACCTCTGTTGCACAATTTTATACTTATCTTTGCCACCAATTGCTCAAATAAGTGTTATTAAACCCTTTCAGAGGTGTAAATGAACACCTGTAACAGTGTCAAATTTGGACCCATATAAACTACCTTTAAAGGTGTTAAAGCACACCCCATTTTCTTAGAGTGTAAGTGTGATTAAATCCCTTCAGGGGTGTAAATGTACACCTGTAACGGTGTCAAATTTGGACCCATATAAAGTACTTATAAAGGTGTTAAATCACACTCCAATTTCTTAGAGTGTACGCTTTTCGAAATTGGGGAAATTGTATTTCACTATGTAAACTATTTTACTCGAGTACCGATCCACTCTTTTAGTGGCCACTATTCCATCATCTGCCTAGTCTCTCGTCCATTGCACATAAACCGAATCTGTCGCTTTGTCGTCTTACTCCACCATCACGGGTACGAGATGTAACGAGTAACGTATAGCCTCCAAATGGCGGGACATCTACCAAATGTTCAAGCATTTGCGCTATCCATTATCAACTGGTCTCCGACTAATCCACTTAGAGAGCAATCCGTCAATGGATTGAAATGATTGCCTTGAACTCCATTATAATCGTTAGACCTTTGATTACGGGAACTGTCTAGCCTTCACATGGTGGGACTTCCTACACTCTAAGAAATTGGAGTGTGATTTAACACCTTTATAAGTACTTTATATGGGTCCAAATTTGACACCGTTACAGGTGTACATTTACACCCCTGAAAGGGTTTAATAACACTTATTTGAGCAATTGGTGGCAAAGATAAGTATAAAATTGTGCAACAGAGGTGCAGTTTAACACCTTTTTAACTCTTATATCGCACTGAAAGTGAACTTTTACTCTCATATTAGTGTTGTGCAACTCCTTAAAGGGTGCGGCATAGCACCTTTCAGAGTGTCGCTTCACACCTTTAAGAGTGTCGCTTCACACCTTTAAGAGTGTCGCTTCACACCTTTAAGAGTTTCGCGTAACACCTTTAAGAGTGGGAGATTTTTGGGTAGGATAGTAGTAGAAATTCTAGTACTTTTCCCATAGACTTAAGAGCAAAACCAATGACGTAAAAACACTATAGTAGCTACATTTCGACCACTCATGAGGCATAACTCAAATATCGAGTATGGTTTTCCTGTTTAATTAAATTTTGATTATCCGCCATTCCGCAGTATTATTAGCAATCAATGCTATATTCATAGCAGGGTTCCATCTTGAGAGAACTTCATCACCTATAGGGAGGAAAGTTCTCACATGCAGAACTATACCTCTTTAAGCGAGGGTTGTTGCACATAAAGTCATTTTTATTTTTACGGGTTTATGAACTTCTGAAAAAGGCAGAAAGTTTTCAATTCGTACAAATGCAGAGGGTATTAAATTAGTTTTGGAGGCTATAATATTCAAGCAGTAGATATAGACGTTCTTGTTAAATTTAATAATCTCTTTTCACTAAGAGTTTTTCGAGCACCAGAAACGCGTTTAATCTAATTTGCACTACAGATTTTACAAAAACAAATCCATTTAGTACTCTAATTTTTCTCAAAATAATGATTAAGCATGTCACAAAAGCAAGTGCCCCACTTTGGATTCTCAAGCTGGCCCTACTGTGAGGCCAGTATCTAACCTAGTCTCGTTTTTTAAGAGTATCGCTTAACACCTGTAAGAGTGTCGCCTAACACGTTTAGCATAGTTTTATGAAGTAGTACAGTCATTTTAGCCCAAAAATAGAGGGAACCCTGAACAAATTGAAACAAAGCTGAAAATTTCAGATTTTATAGATTTTTGGGCGCTCTTTAACGTGGTGTGGTCTCCCACACTCTCCCATTGGAGGAATTTCCGCCATATTGGAAAATGGCGGACAAAATCGAGAAAAAGTTTTATAACACCGGTTCTACTTAACCGATTAACACGTAATTAGGCTTCAATTGTAGATCACCTTCAAACACATAATTCACCTCTTAAGATATTTTGTCCTAGAACTAACCGGAAGTTCACAATCTGACTCTGAAGATTAGCCTCATATAAAAATGGGAATTTAAAGCATTTTAGGGTTTCTATATTCAGAATACATTTCCAAAATCGAGAAAAAGTTTAATAACTCTGGTTCTACTAACACGATTAACAAGTTATTAGGCTTCAATTGTAGATTACTTTCAAACACATAAATTCATCTTAAGATATGTTGTCCTACAACTAACCGGAAGTTCACAATCTAGCCGGAAAGGTAAGGCAAATTTAATATTTGAGTATTTCGAAACGGTTTCAAGCGAAATAAAGGCAAAGACGGTTTTAAACCTAAAATATATTATTCCCACTATATTTTTACATCTTTAAGTGACGATGACGTCACGGAAAGGTATTATACTGGACGTGTGTGCGGGGGGTGTCAGTCTGTCTGTGTGTCGGTCACCGCGTCCGCAGTTGGCAATTCGGAGCAAACGTTTTGCTTCTACTCCCAACGTTAGGATCAAGAAGTGCGTGGCGATCGGCTAGGGTTACGAGAAACCTCCAGTTCCCAGTTGCAGGGCTTCAACCAAAGGTTCATGCAATTGCGGATTTCTTATCATTTATTGTGAATCAATCGCCTTATATACCCTAAATTTCCAAAAATTGTTAAAGAGGCATACGCTAGAATTCAAACGTCAACAATAGCTATTTTTAAAATTATTTTAGGAATTATGTTTCTTAAAACGACTTCAGTAGAATTACGTTAAACTACTGACGACTAAAGTAATTAATATCAATTATATTTTCTTAAAATTATCAGAAGGGGATAATAGAAGAAGGATGACACTCTGTGTCCTCTTAATGCTTTAGTTATGTAACGTCATTCTTCCCAGGCTCACCCTTTTAGTTTGCTTTCCCACTGATCAAACTACAAATGGGCATCGCACCGTAAGGTGAATTCTATAATTGTTTTGCACTAAATCCCCAGCAATCACCCCACAAACCTCGTCTTGACGTGGGACAAAAATGCACAAGTGCGTCTTGCCAAATAATTAAATGCTAATAAAGTAATGATGAGGGAACTATTTATCGCGTATGTGATTCGTTTTAGTAACCTTGCTCTAAATGTTCCGATGTTGGGAAGAGTGATGTTACACTTACCCAGCTTTGTGGTACACTTCTCTCGAAGAGAAGTATTATATACTTCTGATATTATTAATTGCGTCTCGTATCGGAGAGGTTTATTTTGCTTTACGAACTTGTATATTAGTATATTTATCAATATTGGTTAAGCTTAAGTTTAATCATAGTCCTCTACTTGAGGTTGAGCCTCAAAATCTCTATGTTCATTTGAACAAGATACTCCCTTGCATTGTCTACAAATTGAAGAACAGACTGGACCAGTTTTGCAGCATTCACATTTCAAATCACAGACTTCCTTGCATTTACGAGGGATCATATGCAGAAGCTCAGCTGGAGCAGGTTGTAGAGTGGTAACGATTGGTTTGAGTTCCGATCCTACCTGTCCCCAACCCCATTCTCTAGCATTTAGGCTGCTTCCAAGCCACGTTTGAACTTGGTGATAAACTCTATTTGAATGTTGCTTTGCTGCCGCACTTGTTGGTGGAAGAGAAGCTAATTCAAAAGCTCAATTCCATAATCTTCATTTAAAGTATACACTCTGTTATGTCAACTTTGTTTCACACGATTTAACTCAACTTTAGCCGTATTGACAAGTGTGGGCGAACAATGGTATATATTAAAACATTAAGTTTTATGATGGTAAAAAGGCTGTTTTACCCTCTCCCGTACTATACATTATAGCTCTTGTCAGATAAAAAAACAAAATTTGTCAGTAATAGAAACTATATGTTTAATTTTTGAAACTTATTCTGAAAATAGAAACCATAAATGCTATAAATCCCCATTTTTTTATATGAGGCTAATCTTCAGGGTCAGATTGGGAACTTCCGGTTAGTTGTAGGACAAAATATCTTAAGAGGTGAATTATGTGTTTGAATGCGATCTACAATTGAAGCCTAATTACGTGTTCATCGGTTAAGTAGAACCGGAGTTATTAAACGTTCTCTCGATTTTGTCCGCCATTTTCCAATATGGCGGAAATTCCTCCAATGGGAGAGTGTGGGAGACCACACCACGTTAAAGAGCGCCCAAAAATCTATAAGATCTGAAATTTTCAGCTTTGTTTCAATTTGTTCAGGGTTAAAACCTATTTTTCCTGTACTAAAGGTACAACACCGCCAGATTACCAATTTCTTTGTTAATTTTATTTAAAGGATAAAATTGTTTTCTTTCATGAATATCATCTTTAAAAAAAGGTTTAACAAGTACGTTTTTCAATAATTTTTTACTGTTTGTATTGACTTTAAAACATTTATGAAAAATAAATGAAAGACCTTATTTAAGAAACCCGCAGTATTATAATTTTTCATGTTTAATTTCGAACGGTGTTTCAATAGTGTTATTTTACACCGAATTTACACTTTAAATTGGCCTCTAAAAACTCAAGGTAATAAAACACCCTTTTGGGTGTTTTTACGATGTTTACACCGTTTTAACACCTTTTTAACACTTCCATTTCTTAGAGTGTAGAAGTACAGGACGGTATAACATCGCTGTGCATCAGCATTGTCTCCCAGCACTGAAGTTTAAAGGGTATATGCGAAACGCAGCGGCGAATTTGTGAACTTAACCAGAGGAATAATTTTGGCGCGAAAGAAATTTTTAAAAAAGCGGGGCAAGCAAACGGAAGTAAGTGGTAGCCAATGAGGAAAGGTTCGAGAGAGAAGAGCGCGAAAGGAAACAAGTTGTTCCATAAATAGTGTTGGGTTGTGAATGTAATAGGCCTTTACATAAAATCCGTATGTTGCCGGGGGAAAAAGCAGAGACGAAGGCTATTCTTCCCTCCCGCGAAAAGAAAATGTTGCCGGGGGAAAAAGCAGAGATGAAGGGCGTTCGTACCCTCCCGCGAAATAATTTATAGAAAGGCCTATTGTAAAAGTCCACTTTATTTTTCCGATTTCAAAAAATAACTGACGGTCTATTGGTATTTCGAGCAATTTTTAAACGCTTGTGTTGAAAAGGAAATTAATATGAATTCAAATGTTCAAAATAGCCTTCATCAAGCTAGCACATTTTTAATATATACCTAATACAGCACTCAGTTCCCACCGATTTAAAGGTTTTTAGCGGGGATAGTTGGACCGTCTTATTACTAATAATAGGTTATGTGCGTCGACAGAAATTTGATTTCCTTTTTTAAGTCTGACAAATTTTTTCAATGCTTTAATGTTTTCCGTTTGTGACAGATGCTGGTCAATATTTTTCAGTTTAACAAAGCGTTTTAGTTGCTTTTCATATCACACAAATCGTGTTCAGATGTGTCTTTCTTTTTGGGCATGCGACGATTGTAATTAGTTACATTGATCCTAGGCGTTTTCCTAATTAGCAAAGAATCATAAGCCATTCTAAACAAAATTATAACGCGATAACAAGCTTCACACTAATCACGACACTGGCGGCGGTCTGACAGCCATTACCATCAACCGGAACTCCCGTAGGCTAACGTAACTCCAGATCCGGGTTAACGGGCAAACTAAACTTGTAAAACTGAGCTATAGATGGCGGGCTTGGATGTCTTGGAAGAAAACGTTGTTTACAAAAGCACAACCTACGTCCAGTACTTATAGGGAGCTGTAATATGATCCACTTATGGTTAAAGGAAACCAGTGTACTAAATATTTGCGAAATCGGTTGAAACGCGCGGACTTTGTTGCATAGGGAAGAATTTTTCACATTTCTGGGCGCCAATCAGTCGCGCCGCCAGCAGTAGGCACGAGTAGGCACGGGTAGGCACGTGCCTACGTTGGAAAATTTTGGCCTACTTGAGGGGCCTCCAAATTTTTAAAAACGTGCCTATAGAGGCCTTCGAATTAAATTTTATTTCTTACTTTAACAGCGTTTAATTACTTTATGTACTTTCATAGTTTATATTTCTATCTGTAAAACCAATGAGATGCTGGTTGTAATTTAGAGGCGGGGATTAACTCCGGACCTACGTTTGGACTGGAGATAAAGCCGGAAATGTTGAGATTTTATACCCTCTCCTTAATAAACTATATGTTACTTCTTGCATTGATCTATTGTTGTTTTATATCGATGGGATTAAGTCATAAAACTTATTGATTAGAAAGCAAATATTCCGCATTCGGATTAGAGTGGGATTATTAGAAAATCCGCCAGTTCGCTGGCATATCAGTTGAATGTGAATTCAGTCCAATCGTAATTCTGTTCACATGGAGGATACCGAAAAGATTGATTAAAGAATTTTGGCCATAAGAAAATTATATTTTCTTTTTCATGTCTAAAATTTTATCATTATTAAGAAAGAATCAATTAAGATAGATGCATACCAAGCTAAATTACCAAAAAAATATTTTTCACACTATAGTGAAGTAAGTTACAGATATTGCATTTTTCTCTAAAAGTTAAAGATTATATTGTAAAAACATTCAATAAAGCCTGACCTAGGCCTAAATTATTTCGCCTTAATTTGAAATAAATTTAATGTAAAAGCAACCAACCATTTTGTTTCTTCTTCATTGCTGAATTTAGTGTTTTGTTTATAAAGCCTTTCAAAGGTAAATATTCAAGCAGGAAACTCCATTAGCCGTATTGAACCGTAAACGTCTAACCTTTCTAATCTTGGTTTACTTTTATTTCAAAAAAATATTTTGCCAATTGTTTAGGCTTAACAAAGAAGTAATCAAGGAAATCCAATAACTCCTTTTAAGGTACGAGATTTCTCAAAGATATCCGCAATTTCGATTTAAACTCGCGAAACAGTTTCAGTTCTCGAGAGTGAACGTGATCACGGGGTTACGTGTCACGCAAGTTCCGCATTCTTAAAACACCTGACACCAAATTTTCAGTTATTTGCTAGTAAGTATAAGCAGAAGTGAGATGAGACTAGAAGTACTGAGCTAACCAAATTCTTCACTCGGCGAAAGTGAATATTCTTGATAGCACACCACCGGTTGGCCCTCTAGTGGCGGTTTCAGAATTTCCCCTCCAAAACGTGAGACGCTCGCGGTGGTAGACGGCCGAACTAGATTCAAGCACCCGCGTCCGTGTTTCGCCGCTTTAGGTTGAGGGGAAAGGGGTAAGAAATTTTTTTGGAACTCGACCAATTTTTTTCTCTCTAGCGTAGGCGCGATAGAAGCGGCGTAAAATCCTCAAATTTGTTCACTAATGCCAGGATCTACCAATGCTAGAGCCCTTCACTTCTAGTCTCATCACACTTCTGGTATAAGAGATACAGCAAGTTTCAGTAGTCTAGTGGGTAGAACTCGGAAAGGAAATTAAAGACAAGCTTGAAAACATGTTTTAGTTTTCTAGTTTGAGAGCGAGCGATTTTCGTTTTCCTCTGTTACTTGAGTAAAATCGTAAATCTATTAGCAGCTATTTACAACTTTTTGATAAGGAGACCCCAAAATGGCGCTGATCGATGTGAAATTTCTTGGCCTGCTGTTTTGGGTGTGTGTGTGTGTTTTTGGGTGAACCCCGGGTAGAAAAATCAGTGCAGATGGAAACCGACTAAGGCTATCCCCATACCACCTTGGAGCTAAATACTAACCGTTCTCCATTCCTACTTCTAAAATTAAATCTATCCCTGATTCTAGTAAACTTCTTAATTGGGTAGATAGCCCTTGTATGGACCGAAGAGGTTTATTCTGCTTTCCCAACTTGTTTATTGATGTTGCAGTCAACAAAGTTTGAGTGCTTAACGCCAACGATTTTCTAGTCTGTTACTCGAGAAAAATGGTAAATCTATGAGCGAAAATTTGCAGTCTTTGATAAGGAGACCCCAAATTTTGTCGTTCAATAAAACCTGACCTACATTATTTCGCCTTAATATTTAGTCTGTTCTAAGCCTTTGACAGCGCCTCACCAGGCGTCGCTTAACGAGAATCTATGACGTTTCACCTACGTCACGTCATGACAAGCTGTCAGAAACAGTGACAAACTTATGGAAACAAATCTTATGAACTCGTGATATTAAGTAAAATTAATGAAAAAGCTTCCAACCGTTATGTTTCTTCTTCGTGATTGAATTTCGTATTTTGTTAACTCAGTCTTTGAATGGTAAATATTCCCATGGAAACCCCTTTTTCTCTTTTTGGACCTTACACGTCCAACATTTCAAATCTTGGTTTATTTTATATTTCAAAAATTGTCACAAAAAAGTAATCATGGAAATCCAATAATTTCTTTTAAGCTCCAAGAGATTTAAAAGTTACTCACCGTTTCGATTTGAACCTTCGCGAGATTTTTAGTGAGCGATAGTTAACGTGATCAGGGAGTTACGTATCATTCGAATTCTGCATCTAAAAACACCGGATACCAACTTTTCAATTATTATCACCATCACTGGTAAGTTTAAAATACTCAAAAACAAGACTATCTTGGCTTCATTTTATCGAACAGATCTTGTAACGCTGTCTTGATTAACATTAGAGAGGTTTTATAGTTTCAAACCAAACACAACTAACTAGTCTCATTCTGTTACTGATGAACCATCAAAAAACTCTCATCATCTCTTTACAGCCGTTGAGGTTTTCGAATTGTTCTTGTTAGCATTATTTAAGTGGACGACAAAATGGCACTGAACGAAATTGAATTTGTGGGAAATGATCGATATTTCAAATACAGGTAGAACTTGAGATATCAAATCCAAAATGTTTTCGTTGATTTGAAAATAACTTTATTATTAAAGGTACATCCATGAGACAACTATTAATTGCTCGACACTTAAGTCTACTGAGGTGAGTTTCTCAAAATCGGTGGCGTTGTTGAAGCGAGTCTTGAGTCTCTCTTAATAAAGATTGCTTTCGTGATGACGATTTTATTTTCATTTGTTATCAGGACTTGGTGACTGATGCACATCTGAAGTTTATGGCAGAATATTTAAAACGATTCCTCAACATAAAGTAAATTTTACACTTTAAATTTGATTCGAATATTAATTATACTCAATTCCCTATTCCTCGCTGTCACCTTCGAGCAAATGGGTGTGAAAAATTGGAAAACTAGAAATATTTGAAGGTATAATCTTACCAAAGATGATAACAGATATTTTCAACGATTTATCAAAATGAATGACATTGATTTTCGAGAAAAATAGTGAAATTATAAAATATTCGGGAAACCCACCATATTAATTGTTATCAAGAAGTGATATCTAGTTTATTAGGGAGAAGATTAAGATGCCTAAGTACTCGTGCGACATAGTGCCAGTCCCCATTTCAAAATACATGGGGGGGACCTAAAAGGAGGCCGGGCTATTTCGCCTCTCCTCAGTCGGAAAATACGTAATTTTCGTCATTCGCGTCGCGCTGATGTGAGTTTTCAAGAACCAATGAGATGCTGGTTGTAATTTAGAGGCGTGGATTAACTCCGGACCTACGTTTGGAATGGAGATAAAGCTAGAAATGTGGCGAATTTATCACTTCTCCCCAATAAACTAGATATCACTTCTTGACTTTACTCTGTCTGCCCACAAAATGCTCCAAGGCATTAAATATATTCAAGTTGGGAAAACCAAAATATTACCTCTCCTACTTCAAAGTTATTTACCTAGATATGGAATTATTTCTCTTTTTTGAAGTAAAAATTTACGAAATATTGAAGCAGTATTCCAAGCATAGCTAATATACAGTAAAGCAGACGACCTTTTACATCCAATAAGGATAAATCTTGGACACATGGAAATCAGTCAATGGCAAAAAGAACAGGAAATGAAGTCTACGCTCCAGCTGTTTACTCTGTAGCTTAGCCCTACTAATCTAATTGCCACCATGATCTTTTCTTCAATTATAATATGTGAACCTGATTAATTAAGAGTGTATTTAACTTTCGGCTCACTCTGTACCGTTGATGTCTTTTCATTTCAGACACGAAAATCAAAACCCAAAGTGTACTTCACCTCAGGCCTCAATTATTTACTCTTTTTTTCACTAAGCCTATTGCGGGTAATACTAGATATACCCGCCGGAGTCTAGATCTTAACTTTCTTCATGAAATCACTAAACCAAGGATTATTCTATATACAGATGTAGTATAGCTTAAGTAATATATAAACAGCCATTTCAAATAAAAATATTAAAAAAAATCTTTGGAATATCAAAATGAAACAGAGGTTTAAAGCTACAAAAGTACTAAATGCATCATAATTACGAAAAATATTTCCACATATTCACTTTATATTATGGATAAAGGGAATATTATGGTTCTGTAGGATTTCTTTACACATCGAAACAAAACGAACTTCTAACGGACGGACACACACAGACCAAAACATAGACTGCTTTTTAGCTATTTCCGTATTAATTTTGAATTGAGAAACAAGATTATCATAAATATTAAAATAAATATAATTAATATTTAATATTTTCTTCTTTAGTTATTCGCCTTATTGAACGTTACATCGTTTTAAAACAGAACAATTAAACATTCTTGAGAGACTTGACTAATATTGGCGTTTGAAATGAAGCATACGCCGGTTGCTTCGCCTTACTCAAATAGGTAGTATATAAGGGTGTCGAACTACAGCTAAAAGCAAGAACAACCGCAATTGCGAAAACCTTTGGTGGCGATCCCACCTTAGGGAGGCTAGACGTTTCTCGTAACCCTAGCTGATCGCCGCGAATGTCTTAAACCCGACGATGGAGTAGAAGCCAGGTGTACAGACTGGTGTCCAAGTGGAATGGACGAAGACCAGAAGACGGTGGTGATTAGAAGCCAGTATGTACAGACTGGTGTCCATGTAGGATGGACGAAGACCAAAAGATGGTGGTGATTAGAAGCCAGTATGTACAGACTGGTGTCCATGTGGGATGGACGAAGACCAAAAGATGGTGGTGAATAGAAGCCAGTATGTACAGACTGGTGTCCATGTGGGATGGACGAAGACCAAAAGATGGTGGTGTGAGACCTCAAGTAGAGGTGCCATTTCCGTGACTGTGAAAGCAGTTCGGAAATGGCGAACACGTTTGCTCCGATTTGGAAACTGCGAACGCGGTCACGTGGGTGTAACAACAGACACACACGATCGTTACAGAACCTCTCCGTGACATACGTCACTCGGAGAGGTAACAAGTTGGGAAAACCAAAATATTACCTCTCCGTGTGTCGAGAAGATTATATAAACTTAAGTATCCAATGAAAACGTCGACCTTTTTGCCCCCATCCTTCCCCGCGCTTTGCGCTTCCGCATTTCATCCTTACTCTCAACATTATCTTCCTCCATTTTACATACAAAAATCAAATACTCACAAAAAGAAGCGGCAAAAACCTGCTGGCTCTTTACAACCACTTAATTTGACTTAATATCCAATTTCCAAACACAAATATTTACTGGTAGATAAATTGACAACCTACAAGCAAAGAAAAATTCTCAAGAATGGCTCCCGCAAATTTAAAAGGTCTATTTTCAACTAGTTGGGCGTATCTGATTAGATTTAAAATATATATTTTTGAAATTTTTGGTCTAACTATTATCTACACCTAGATGGTTTTCAGTCAAACAAACAAGGAGCATAAACACAATAGTGGAAGCTTCAGTCTTATTTAAAACATGTAAAACAATTATCATCTCTGCAAATAGCTTACACAATACACATGTCTTTTTTACCAATGCCTAACCGTTTTTCTAAAGCAATCTTAGCACCAAAAAATATATTTAATACAAAATAAATGTTTTATATTCTTATTAAGAACAAAACAAGAGGATAAAAAAGGTCTGTCCACTCGTAATTTTTTAAGCTTGTATCATGATTACTCTATACAACAGTAACAAGGAGTATAAACCCATTAGTGGAAGCAGTATTTTTTTTTTCGAAACAATCTCGCTTATGTTTATCCTCTCTAGACTTCGCTAAAAACGTATTACTCCTACGTAAAATATTAATAGACAGGCAAGGATTCATACCATTAAAGAAGGAGCGCAATATTATCCATATTTTCATTTCATATACAGAGAAAAGAAATTATTATGTTTCTGAGAGGAGCTTCCCATTTTGGTTGTTGTTTTGAAAAATATTTCGCAATGCACGGGCCTTGAAAGATATAGGAGGCAATGAATGAAATATATCACAATGCACGGGCCTTGAAAGATATAGGAGGCAATGAATGAAATATATCACAATGCACGGGCCTTGCTAGATATAGGAATCAATGAAGGAAATATATCGCTTTCACGGGCCTTGGTAGATATAGGAGGCAATGATTTAATCTCTCTCTTTGCACGAGAGGTTTATCTTTAATATTTAATTAAATATATTTATTTTTAATTATTTTAATCGCCAGTAAATAACTTTAAAAATAGTTAAATCGTTTAAAATAAAGTTGTTCCTATTATCTTTCGAAACTTTGCTAATATTGACGTTTAAAGTGAAGGGTACCCCTCTTGCCCGCTTTATTCAAATTTTGGGGTATATATACAATTCGTTTCCATTATAATAATAGATAAAAACGCATTCGCGTGAACCGATGGTGGAAGCCGTGCCATTGGGAGGCTAGACGTTTCTCGTAACCCTAGCCGATCGCCGCGTATATCTTGAAACCAATAATAGATATATAAAACGTCTTGGTTTGGACCAAGGCCGAAAAAACAAACGGTATGTGTGAGGTTTATCATTTGACTGAAGTTTCAGATATTGCAATTGTTCTAGTTATTACCTCTCCGAGTGACGTATGTCACGGAGAGGTTCTGTAACGATCGTGTGTGTCTGTCTGTCTGTCTGTCTGTCTGTCTGTGTGTCTGTTGTTACACCCACGTGACCGCGTTCGCAGTTTCCAAATCGGAGCAAACGTGTTCGCCATTTCCGAACTGCTTTCACAGTCACGGAAATGGCTACTCTACTCGAGTTCTCACACCACCATCTTCTGGTCTTTGTCCATCCCACAACGACACCAGTCTGTACTTACTGGCTTCTAATCACCACCATCTTCTGGTCTTCGTCCAATCCACTTGGACACCAGTCTGTACATACTGGCTTCTAATCACCACCATCTTCTGGTCTTCGTCCAATCCACTTGGACACCAGTCTGTACATACTGGCTTCTAATCAGCACCATCTTCTGGTCTTCGTCCAATCCACTTGGACACCAGTCTCTACATACTGGCTTCTAATCACCACCATCTTCTGGTCTTTGTCCATCCCACTTGGACACCAGTCAGTACATTCTGGCTTCTAAACACCACCATCTTCTGGTCTTTGTCCATCCCACTTGGACACCAGTCAGTACATTCTGGCTTCTAAACACCACCATCTACTGGTCTTCCGTCTATTCCACATAGACACCAATCTGTCTCATTGGCTTCTACTCCATTTTCATCGTTTGGTTTTAGGATATACGCGGCGATCAGCTAGGGTTACGAGAAACGTCTAGCCTCCCTAAGGTGGGATCGCCACCAAAGGTTTTCGCAATTGCGCTTTTTCCTTACTATTATAATGGAAACGAATCGTATATATACCCCAAAATTTGAAGAAAGCGGGCAAGAGGGGTACCCTTCACTTTAAACGTCAATATTAGCAAAGTTTGAGATGATAATAGGTATAACTTTATTTTAAACGATTTAACTATTATTAATGTTAATTATTGAAGATTAAAATAATTAAAAATAATTATATTTATTTAAATATTAAAGATAATCTTGTTTCTCAACTCAAAATTAATACGGAAAGAGTTAAAAAGCAGTCTTATGTTTTTGTCTGTGTGTGTCCGTCCATTGTTACACTAGTGCGTCGCGTTAGCAGTTAGCCTTGTGTTGATGTGTTAAGAAATCATACAGAACCTTAATATTCCCTTTTTACCTCTCCGAGTGACGTATGTCACGGAGAGGTTCTGCAACGATCGTGTGTGTCTGTCTGTGTGTCTGTGTGTCTGTCTGTGTGTCTGTGTGTGTGTCTGTTGTTACACCCACGTGACCGCGTTCGCAGTTTCCAAATCGGAGCAAACGTGTTCGCCATTTCCGAACTGCTTTCACAGTCACGGAAATGGCTACTCTACTTGAGTTCTCACACCAACATCTTCTGGTCTTTGTCCATCCCACACGGACACCAGTCTGTACTTACTGGCTTCTAATCACCACTATCTTAAGGCCTTCGTCCATCCCACATGGACACCAGTCTGTACATACTGGCTTCTAACCACCACCATCTTCTGGTCTTTGTTTTTGTCCATCCCACATGGACACCAGTCTGTACTTACTGGCTTCTAACACCACCATCTTCAGGTCATTGTCCATCCCACATGGACACCAGTCTGCACACCTGGCTTCTACACCACCATCTTCTGGTCTTTGTTTTTGTCCATCCCACATGGACACCAGTCTGCACACCTGGCTTCTACACCACCATCTTCTGGTCTTTGTTTTTGTCCATCACACATGGACACCAGTCTGCACACCTGGCTTCTACTCCATCGTCATCGTTGGGTTTAAGACATTCGCAGCGATCAGCTAGGGTTACGAGAAACGTCTAGCCTCCCTAGGGTGGGTTGTCCACGATAGGTTTTCGCAATTGCGGTTGTTCTTGCTTTTAACTGTAGTTCGACACCCTTATATACTACCTATTTGATTAAGGCGAAGCAACCGGCGTATGCTTCATTTCAAACGCCAATATTAGTCAAGTCTCTCAAGAATGTTTAATTGTTCTTTTTTAAAACGATGTAACGTTCAATAAGGCGAATAACTAACGAAGAAAATATTAAATATTAATTATATTTATTTTAATATTTAAGATAATCTTGTTTCTCAATTCAAAATTAATACGGAAAGAGTTAAAAAGCAGTCTATGTTTTTGTCTGTGTGTGTCCGTCCGTTGTTACAGTAGTGCGCTGCGCTAGAAGTTCGTTTTGTTTTGATGTGTAAATGAATCCTACAGAACCATAATATTCCCTTTATCCTTAATATAAAGTGAATATGTGGAAATATTTTTCGTAATTATGATGTATTTAGTACTTTTGTAGCTTTAAAGCTCTATTTCATTTTGATATTCCAAAGTTGTTTTTAATATTATTATTTAAAATGGATGTTTATATAATACTTAAGCTATACTACATGTGTTTATAGCATAATCCTTTCTAAAGTGAATACAAGCACAACGCTACTATGTTGGTCAAATGAAATTTTATTTGTCAATAGGCCTAGTGAACCAAATAGTAAACGCTTGGGTTTGGTTTTCGTTTCTGTAATGCAGAGGCATTAACGGTTCACAGTGAGCCGAAAGTTAAATACACTTTTAAATAATTAGGCTTAGATTATAAAATCATGGTGGAAATCTGGGCCGCGTTCAGCAGAGCCCAGCGCTATTAGCAGTGTCCTACATAACGGGATTTGGTTTTTGAATTTTGACGTCACGGTGCTAAGCGCTGAGCTAGCGCGGTCTTCAAAGAAAATAGTCGGCTCTTTGGATAACGTGACGTAAAACGCATAGTTCTAAGCTTGGCGAAAAAACCATGGAGGAATTAATACAAATAGCACTATGGGACTATAGCTATTTAATTGGCGTGAAACCAGTTAATCACGCGAGAATTTTAAAAGATATATTAGTTTCTAATTTTAATTATAAAAGTTGTTATCTATCTCTATAAATATGTTATCATACAATTTTTGTTAAGCCTTGGTACCTTGCACGCTTTATTGCGCTAGCGTCATTTATAAAACGCCGATGACCGGAGAAAAGCTATGACGACAGAGCTCACCGGTAAACATTTCCAAAATCCGCTGTCTTTTTTGGTGAGCTCTGCTGAACGCAGCCCAGACCAGTGAAAGGTCTGATCGTAATCGGATAATAGCTTCGTGTTTTCATGCTTTTTATGGTACGCATTTACTTTCAGTGTGTGTAGCCACAAATAAGCTTTGGTGTTATGTAACGTTAACAGTCATGTTGACAAACTACGAAAATCGTTGAGATGAAACGAAAGGATAGTGTTTACAATGCAACCCTGTTGTGAATATGGCTTTGAACATAGAGGCCATACAGTTGAGGAGTAGAAAATTGGGCCTTTACAAACACGTAAAGGTAATATCCCTCCAAAGTTTTATCTCTTCATTTCCCGTTTTTCCCCCATCGGATGATTTTAATGTGTACAAGTATATCATTATTGGATGTAAAATGTCGTCTGATTTACAGTATATTTGCTGTGCTTTGTATACTGCTTTAATATTTCATAGATTTTAACTTAAGAAACATTTCCATATCTGGGTAAATAAGTTTGTAAGTAGTCGTCTTGACTCGGAGAGGTAATATTTTGGTTTTCCCAACTTGTTCCATAATATAAAGTGAATATGTGGATGTATTTTTCGTAATTATGATGCATTTAGTACTTTTGTAGCTTTAAAACTCTGTTTCATTTTGATATTCCAAAGATTTCTTTTAATATTGTTATTTGAAATGGCTGTTTATATATTACTTAAGCTATACTACATCTGTATATAGAATAATCCTTGGTTTAGTGATTTCATGAAGAAAACTAAGACCTAGACTCCGGCGGGTATATTAAGTATTATCCGCAATAGGCTTAGTGAAACAAAGAGTAAATAATCGAGGCCTGAGGTGAAGTAAACTTTGGGCTTTGATTTTCGTGTCTGAAATGAAGAGACATCAACGGTTCAGAGTGAGCCGAAAGTTAAATACACTATTAAATAATCAGGTTAAGTTTTATAATAGAAGAAAAGATCATGGTGGCAATTAGAATAGTAATAGGGCTAATGGTAAACGGGTAGTAGCTACAGACGTTTTATTCTCTTTATGGTGCGCATTGACTATTAGTGCGTCTAGCTACAATTTAACTTTGGTGTTATTAAACGTTAACATTCATGTTGGCAAACTAAGAATATTATTGAGGCGAGACGAGACGATAGTGTTTACACTGCAAACCAGTTGTGAATGTAGCTTTCAGAATATACGGTAAACAGCTGAAGCGTAGACTTCATTTCCTGATCTTTTCCCTATTGACTTATTTCCATGTGTCCAAGATTTATCCTTATTGGATGTAAAATGTCGTCTGCTTTACTGTATTATTCGCTATGCTTGGAATACTGCTTCAATATTTCGTTTATTTTTACTTCAAAAAAGAGAAATAATTCCATAACTAGGTAAATAAGTTTGTAGTAGTAGACCTCTTGACTCGGAGAGGTAATATTTTGGTTTTCCCAACTTGTTTTTATCCATTTAATCCTAAATCAATATTAAATTCAATCAAATGATTTTACTGTTAATCGATCCATTCCCTCTAAATTAATTGAAAAAATTACATATCTACGCTTTTTCAAGAACAATTACATTTTCCGAAAACATTTTATCATGAAATTAATTATTTTGAAGGGAGTACGTGTTGAGAAATCAACATAGAATATTTGAAATATTCTATTGACTTTCTAAAAAGAGCAAGCGAACTTTGACATAATTCGAAAGGAAAATGAAAAAATTTAATCGAAATGCTACATTTCTATTGTCGCCTCTATGAAGAAAAGATTGCACTGCAATTTCCCTCTCCGTGCTTTAGAATTTCTTGGTCAAAACTCAGTCTTCATTTGAACACCGGTTACGTATTACGCGTAATCATTTTAGCACGCTTAAAGACCATTTCGGAAAACACACAGGGGCGAGGCCACCATTGGGGTATTCTCCCTCGCACCAAGGGTCACCGCCAGACGGTGCCAAAGTTCACTAGAGGCAGGAGGCTAGTCAACTCGCTCTGCCTATAGCGGTGCTTCTAGGCGAGAGAATGAAGACCCCAATGGCGTCATCACCCTTGTGATTTAGTTTCTCTGTATGTAATTTCTAAAATGGTCTACTCACTTACAAATGTACACAAATTACACTTAGTGATCGGTCCTTCAGGCGCTAGCGAGTAACAAGCCACAACCATAATCACTCATGTAAATGAATGTTTTATAGTTTTAGGTTATTAAGGTTGGCGGGCAAGTCCCAAGGCGGGCGTATTCGGTGTTGGGATTTTACGGTTTACCGTTCTAGCTACCTCTCTCGTCTAGCTCTTTTCATTGACGTCATACGTGGGCGCCAAAGAATACGCGATCTGTCTTATATGAGATATAAAGTTTGTATGTCCGGAAAAAGGAGAACGACGTTAATCGACGTTAATGGCCTTTATATACGTGTAAACACGAAGGTCTTTTTGCATTCAAAATTGCTATATTAAATAAATTATGTGCACCGTTATTTAGGATAATTATAATGTACACATAATACACATAATAGACCTACATTTAAAATGAGAAGACCAAGTATTTTGTATCAAATTTTATTTCAAGTAGTAACTTTTTTCATTTTCATTTTATCATCGTCAGCTTTGAAAGGTGATGGCAATAATTCATTCTTATAATAGTTCGTAGATTTGTAAAACCTTACATTAAATTAAAAGTTCATGACGTAAATAATATTTACCTTTCAGAAAGAATTAGCAACGCGCCGTTACCGCCTAAGATTTGAATTTATAACGGATAATCGGCCTCGCCCTCTCCCTAAACCATTGAAAGTTAGGTAGGGGTGAAGAAGAAAGGGGGTATACAATTTTCAAAGTAGAGAGACGTTTTCTCTCTGGACGCAGCCACCGCGGATTCTTGTTTCTAGCCCACGTAAGACGTCATAGTAAGGGAAAAAATTACTAGAGCCCCCCTACTACAAAAAGGAGAATCTCCCGCTTACCACCCCTGAAGGATGCTCCGACCTAATAATGCGAAGCGGTATACAGACCTTGGGTAAAGACATGTGGGTCAAACGTTTCCCTCCATCTCACTTTATGGTGCCTGCCCTGTACTCTATTATTATATTTTTTGAAAAATCCACTGGATTTTTCATCGTGGTTTAAACCGGTTTAATCCAGGTGGATAAAACCGGAATGGATACCAGCGTGCCAACCCTGTTTTTTACCGGAAATACCTAAGCGCCGGGAGAAGTGTTATTTTCTCTCACTGTAGGTCGCATATAGGTAACACTTTTTTGGCGGGAAGAAAACGCTGGATACATTAGGCCAGTGTGGCTGAGTAACTTATAGGGAGCTAGTATATGATTAACGGGTCTCGTACATAATCCCCCTGGACATAATCCCCCCGGACAAAATCCCCCTATTTTGGATTTGCCAAGACTTTTTCCCCCCGATTTTAGACGTGTTTGTACAAAATCCACCCAGAGAAAACGTCCAGGACAAAACCCCCCAAAAGGAAAACTGTTCAACAAAATCCTACCGAAAGGATCATTTTATTGAAAATCCCCCAGATAATAGGCATTTAGAAGTAAAGGTAAACGGAAGCCCAAATCCAAAGATTATCTTTAATAATAATGCAAAAGTATAATTCACAAGAGTGAAAGGTATTGCAAACAATGTTCCTAAACCAAATGAAGTAAACTACTGATTTTGTTTTAACTTATTTCCAAAATTCCAATATTTTGGAAAAGGCGGCATTTTATGGTTAGTCAGCAATATTTTGGAAAAGGCGGAAATTTATGGTTAGTCAGCGATATTTTGGAAAAGGCGGAAATTTATGGTTAGTCAAAAATATTTTGGAAAAGGCGGCAATTTATGGTTAGTCAGCGATATTCTGGAAAAGGCGGCAATTTATGGTTAGTCAGCAATACTTTGGAAAAGGGGGAAATTTATGGTTCGTCAGCGATATTTTGGAAAAGGCGGAAATTTGTGGTTAGTCAAAAATATTTTGGAAAAGGCGACAATTTATGGTTAGTCGGCAATATTTTGGAAAAGGCGGAAATTTATGGTTATCAGCAGTATTTTGGAAAAGGCGGAAATTTATGGTTAGTCAGCGATATTTTGGAAAAGGCAGAAATTTATGGTTAGTCAGCAATATTTTGGAAAAGGCGGAAATTTATGGTTATCAGCAGTATTTTGGAAAAGGCGGAAATTTATGGTTAGTCAGCGATATTTTGGAAAAGGAGGAAATTTATGGTTAGTCAGCGATATTTTGGAAAAGGCGGAAATTTATGGTTAGTCAGCGATATTTTGGAAAAGGCGGAAATTTATGGTTAGACAGCGATATTTTGGAAAAGGCGGAAATTTATGGTTAGTCAGCAATATTTTGGAAAAGGCGAAAATTTATGGTTAGTCGGCAATATTTTGGAAAAGGCGGAAATTTATGGTTATCAGCAGTATATTGGAAAAGGGGGAAATTTATGGTTAGTCAGCGATATTTTGGAAAAGGCTGAAATTTAGGGTTAGTCAGCGATATTTTGGAAAAGGCGGAAATTTATAATTAGTCAGCGATATTTTGGAAAAGACGGAAATTTATGGTTAGTCAGCGATATTTTGGAAAAGGCGGAAATTTATGGTTAGTCGGAAATTCATACTATTTTCTCCATCATTGGTTCCGCTTTTCCTCGTAGGGGGATTACTACTATTTTTACTACTATCCTACTAAAAAAATTTCCACTGTGGAAAACGACCTCTAAAATAGGAATGACCCCTCCAAGGTGGGGATTTCGTTCCGTAAGCGGGGGATTTTGTCTCCAATTTGGGAGGGATTTTGTCTCCAGTTTGGGGGGATTTTGTCTGCAAATGGGGGGGATTTTGTCTTATGCCCATTTGGACGGGGGGAAATTTTTGGGGGGATTATGTCCAGGGGGATTATGGGAGTCACCCATGATTAACTCATGCAGGCACTAATGAGGAGAGCTGATCAGGTTTAACATGTATTAATTCAGTCGGAATTTGTAACAATGCTCTCCCACTAATCAAACCTTTCAGCCTTGAGCCTCTTTGTCTCGCAAAGGTCCTGGCAACACCGTAAACTCTTATTTGTTAATAATATCGTCATTGTTCGCCATTCCTTAGCTTGTTTTTTAAAAATTGTTTCATGTTTCGAAACAGATCTTCATTCAAAGTTTAATTTTAGGGAAGAAATGTGTCTTCACAAACTGTCTTTACGCAACGCCTATATGAATTTGGTCGATTCTCAAAGGGGTATTCTTAAAGAGGTATTTGAGAAAATATTGTTCTGCCTTGTGAAGTTTAAAATTACAAAGTTTGTTTTAGGAAATGGATAAAGATGATTGTTTCTTAAGCAATGATGATAAAATGAAGAAACTGAGGAATAAGGTGGTAATTGACAAAACGAGAACACTTACAAAACATTATTTCCATAGAAAAAGCTTTACGAGGAAATCTAATGGGAAAAACTAAACTAGGGGCGCTTTCGCCATGCTCGAGTGAAAGCGCCCAGTTTTCCTGTAACCCTGTGAAGGCTTTATTAGATTCACAATAACATTGTCTACTGCCATTGAATGGCTGATGAACATTTTTTAAATGGCCTGCCAATGAAAAATTCCATTCTGATTGCCTAAATGGTGACCTTCAAAGCTGAATCCACCCTGGTTCCACGTCATTGGTTTTTTCTCTTTCATGCTTGTCCCTTTAAAAGGCATTCTGTGTGAAGGTCCCATGGAAATCAGCTTTTGTAATGGAATCTTATTTAAATTTTTCAGTTTGACGTTTTAATTTCGAACGTGAGAAAGGAGAGAATGGAAAATGAATTAACTATTAATGAACAACGAGAGAAAATTGACAGGCTCAATAAGGTCAGAGAAGAATTGAAAAACAAAGTCAAAGATCTCAAGGTATGCGACATTGTTCATTTGATGAAAACGGAAATCAGGGTTGGCACGCTGGTATCCATTCCGGTTTTATCCACCTGGATTAAACCGGTTTAAACCACGATGAAAAATCCAGTGGATTTTTCAAAAAATATAATAATAGAGTACAGGGCAGGCACCATAAAGTGAGATGGAGGGAAACGTTTGACCCACATGTCTTTACCTCTTTATTTCATCGAAATGGTCGATTCCCATACATTGTGGGTTAGTTTGACGCGCCCTCCTCCCACTGCCCCACCCGAAACTCGTGAGACTGAGTTGAATTTTTCGCCACGCTAAATTGTTGGGTCGGACTGCGCATTTAGAAAAATCTTTATCAGACCCCGCCCTTTTGAAGATCACAAAAAAGCCTACCCGGGTAGACGATATGATAACCCTACCCGACCCGACCAGCAAAACATTTTAAGTAATTTTCTCACCCAACCCGATATGGGTCGGGTTGGATTGAAAAATCCCGATTAAATCAGGGGCCCTACTCATCTCTAAGGGAAATGTCTATAGTTTTATCAACTTTCGTGTATAATAAAAATTATTCTCAATTAGACGGCTTAGCAGAAGTCAACTAGCGCACTAAATGTAAAAAAGAAGTGCTAAAATTAAGCGCTAGAGAGTAGTTTAAAAAAAAGCCAGATAAATCCAATAAAATCCGGTTTAAACCAGCAAAAAACCATATCAGTGGCTTTTTCAAGAAAAATCCGGATTTTTGCCAACCCTGACGAAAATATGAGATTAGATATTAGCAATATTCATTAATCATTGTTAATTCTTTAAAAAATTAGGAGAAAAAAGAAGTAATTCAAAAGGTTAAAAATGTATCAGTGAAAGTTGAACCAGTTGAATATGATTCAGAGCCAAAAGTTGAACTAGTTGATAATGATTCAGAACCAGATAGCCAAGCATTATCCCTACCAGTTGCGGAACAACAACCTCAACTTCAAAATGAAATGTATTTAAAGAAAAAAAATTGTATTTTATTGTTTTATTTTATCATAATTTTAATTATATAGCTCGGAAGGAGTCCCTACTGAGGACGACAACCACAACCAGCCTGGTGTGTAAATTTTTATTTACGTAGAAATATTGTAAGACTCCCGTCACTCCCCAAGTCACTTGCTGGGTGCACAATTCTTTGAACCACCCGCGGATAAGGGGAAGCCCTTAGATGAGCGGGTTCCATAATAGCGGTCCTCATATCAGCAGTTCCCTAAATAGCGGTTTCCCGAAATGGCAGTTTTCCCGATACAACAGCGGTTCTCGTAAACGCGGCGTACCATTACAGCGGTTCTCGTAAACGCGGCGTACCATTACAGCGGTTCTCTATAGAGCAGAAAAACAGGAATGCGAAAACGACTTTTGTTTGTTGTGGTGTACGCTGTGTTATATGAACTTAAATAGAACTAGGTCAGATATGGTTAGCTTCAAGTTGATTATTTAAACCCCCAATAGTGTTAGGTTTGGTTAGGTTAGGTTAGGTTAGGTTAGGTTGCTTTGGGTTTCTTTAGGTTAAAGTTGATTATTTCAATTAAATAATATTAGGTCAGGTTAGGTTTGGTTAGTTTTGGTTAGGTTAGGTTAGGTTAGGTTTGGTTTGGTTTGGTTAGGTTTGGTTAGAGTTGATTATTTCAATTAAATAGTATTAGGTCAGGTCAGGTCAGGTTAGGTTTGGTTGGGTTCGGTTGGGTTTTTTAGGTTTTGTTTTGATTGGTTAGACTTAGGTTAGTAATATTATGGAAATGGTGTAACAATGTTACGCCTTTTCCAAAATATTGTTGTTTATCTTCATTTACTTCCGAAATAAAATAAGCTTTCTTGAAATATTTTCTATCCTGGTATTAGAATTGTAAACTGATACAGCCTGAAGAATAGTGCAATATTTAAGTATACTTTAAAAACACGATCCGTAAGTAGGTCACATTACTGATTAAATGATCAGAGAAAAAGGTAGTTTTCGAAAACAACGAATATAACTGTATTGTTAAGAAATACTCGAAACTGAAGACAAACACTGCTATTTCCCAAAATAGCGGCCGCTATTTCTAAAACAGCAGTTTTGAACAACGCTGCTGTTTTTGGGAATCGCGGCTGCTATTTCGAGAACTGCTCTACCGGGAACTGCTCATACAAGGTACACCCCGGATAAGCTAGAACTAAAGCCCCGACGAGTTTTACGCCAACTTCTAAAAGCCTTATTAGTCAGTGGTGATGGTATGAAGTTGGGCAAACACATTGTGAAACCCTTAAAGAATGTGCATTATACGTAATTATTATGTAATGAAATGCTTTGCACAATTTGATGGCTTAACATACAAGAATGAAATTCATTCGACCCTGTTGGCGAAAGTAGCAAATGTGATTTTATTTCTGAATTCTACTGCTGATGCCAATCACAAAGATCAAGACGTCGGCCCAAATAGAAAATAGTTCAAATTTTCCAACAGTCTTTGGAGGATTGACAGAGCATGCTGGGAAATAACTTATGATAATCTGATTGAGCTAATATGGCACAGAGAAAGGCAAAAGCAATGAAGCTTGAACTTCTCAATTATTACAGTTCCTGACTATTTATGATCAGATAAGAATTTTAATATTGTGAGCGCGAAACAAATGTAGGCTATACTTAATGCTCGTTTTCATAGGCTCGAGTTGCGTGAAAATTTCAAGCGAAAGCGGAAAAGTTCGAAAAAATAACGTTACCGCGCGTATTCAAGCTCGCGAAGCGTGAGCGTTTTCGAATTTTCTAGCTTCTATGAACGAGCGAAATTACGTATGTTCGATTAAGTTATTTTGCCACTAGAATACTTATTTCTGTGAAATATTTGAGTTAAATGTTGGGAAGTGTAAATTCAGCTTTAGCCCAAAAACTCGCCCCCTAGGTCCAAACATAAGTGTGCTTGCAGAATTCCGAATTTTTAATGTTAATTTGTAAATTACGCATGAATATTACCAGGAGTTCATAATAACCCCCCTTCGGGGGGGAAGTACGAAACTTGCCATAGAGCTAATGGTAAAAATCGCGAACAACAAGATTTTGTCGTTGCGCATATAAAGGACTAGCCTGTTGATGGACATACAACTTTACAGTAGATTGTAGTAGTATCCATACTCCTTGGTTTTCGTTCCAAAACTTGGCTGGGAGCCTGGGATCTCCGTCGTTAAGAAAAATGGCGAGTATGTGGACGTAGAAACTCGATGGAATTCTTATATTAAAGATACTGGAAATCAATTTGTCCATACCGTTTTAATTTAACTACGGAATTCTCACACGTATCACAAGAAAACATTAATGACTATCGTTTAAATGTTTTGTAGAAAACTAGAAACCATCGCAAAGCCAACTTCTTAGCCAAGGCTTAATGTACACCGCGGCTGACCGCGCCGACAGACGCGACTCGCGAGCCATTTTCGCTCCCAAAATCACAAGATAAAAATAGTGCTAACCCGGAATATGGGAAGTTAATGCGCGTGGGCGCTAAACATTGGGGTAACTATTTCTTTGGGAGTTAAGCGGTGTATAAATCCGCTGAGCTTTACGGCGAAACTTTGTTGTTACGGGCTTTTTAACTAGTTTCGTACTTCACCCCGAAGGGGGGTTATTATGAACTCCTGATATTACTAAGAAAAAATAGATGCGATTCTGAGAATCTTTCACTCCTAGTCCCCACTGTGTGTGAAAAGTGGGCGGATACTTTAGAACTTGATACGAGCTCCGTCAAATCTCATAGAATCATCGCGCTTTCCAGATGTTACATGATTTTTTCTTTATGAAATGTATTTTTTGATTTGTGTAGGTAAATCCAAGGAAAAACATAATATTGAAGATAAAAGAGTTGTTGAACTTCGCTTCAAAATTCATAATAGAGAACAAATCTTCAAATGTGATCAGTGTGAATTTTCCAGCACACAGAAAAGTAATTTGATCGTACATAAACTCATTCACAGTGCGGCAAAACCCTTCAAATGTGATCAGTGTGATTATGCCAGCAAGCTGAAGAGTAATTTGATCGGACATGAACTTGTTCATAGCGGTGAAAAACCCTTCAAGTGTGAGCATCAACGTCTTTGCCATGGTGTAGATCCCTTCAGATGTGATCAGTGTGGATATGAAACCACACAGAGGGGTCGTTTGACCCGTCATCAGCGCATTCACAGTGGTAAAAAACCATTCAAATGCGATCAGTGTGACTTTGCAAGTACTCGGAAGTATGATTTGAAAATACATCAACGCATTCACAGGGGGGAAAGACCCTTCAAATGTGATCAGTGTGACTTTGACAGTTCTCGGAAGCATGATTTGTTCAGACATCAACGCACTCACAGTGAAGAAACACCTTTCAAACGTGAGAATTGTGAATATGCAAGCACACAGTGGAGTAATTTGAAAAAACATCAACGCATTCACATTGGTGAAAACCCTTCCAAATTGGATGAGAGTGAATACGCTATCGCGTGGAAGAGCTTATTGATCAAACGTCCACGCATTCACAGTGGTGAAAAACCCTTCAAATGTGATCGGTGTGGCTATGCATGCACACAGAGGGCTCATTTGATGAGTCATCAACGCATTCACAGAAGTGAAAAACCATTCAAATGTGATCAGTGACTCTGTTAGCGCGTCGATGTGCTTATTGATCACACATCAACGAATTCATGGTGTTGAAAAACTTCGTATGTGATCATTGTGATTTTAGGTGAGCTGAGACAGTAGTTTTATCAGACCCGTCAACGCGGTCACAGTTGAGAAAAACCCTTCTAATGTGATCAGTGTGACTTTACCAGCAAACTCTTCGCACGTGATCGCAATAGATATTCAAAACCACTGACCATAACTAAATATTCAAAAGAATTCTAAATGAAAACTATTAAGAAACCGTAGTTTAATTGTTTGAGTTTCATTTTTAGAAAGAAAGTTAGTTGTACAAGCCTTTAATATTGTAACGAGTATTAAAATTAATAAAAATCTGTTTAAATGATATCAATTTTCAGTTGGTAATTCAATTGAAGTGCCTAGCCTTTGTTAAATGTCGTATTTCAAGTAGGCTTTCGGGGTGAAGGGGAATTTAAGCGAACTGGGGATTTGGACAATTTATCTCAATGTGGCTAAAGGAATTATCTAGCCTTGTCATACTGAGATAAATATGGCCTATATTCATTTCATTTGGCAATATCATATCTCTTTCCTTTGAGTTATTAACAAATGAAGTTTTTGAGCGGTGCAGGACTGTATTATATGAATAGACCATTCCATTGTTTACTTGAAGAGAAACCAATGGACAGCGTACTTCCCTCAAGACAAGAAGCAAAGCAATGTCCCGCCTACCCGTCTCGGCCCCTGTTTGACGCAAATTTTCCTGATTTCCCTCAATTTTACTAAAAATTCTAAATTTCTCTGAATTTTCCCTGAGGTTTTTGTTAACTATTTATTTCCCTGATTTTTCCAGGTTTGTATGAACCCTGAGTTCAATTTGGTCGTGACTAACTCTAGAGATAACTCAGATAAGTATTGTATTTTCTAAATGCCACTCCAATAATAAAAAATATTACTACCTCCAAGTCGAAGCTGGGAAACAACCAGGCTGGGAAATAAGGATATTTTTTAAACTAGTCCTTTGGACCAGTGACCCCCTAGTGACTGAAATAATTTACTGGTCTCCGGACTGGTCCCAGCCTTTGCTCTCCAATAGATTTGCAATTAATAAACTGGTCCCGGGGACCAGTAACCCCCACTTCTTGAATTAAAAAACTAGTCCAAGCAATTAATAAACTAGTTTTGGACCAGAGGAAGTGTGCTATTTCCCAGCCTGGAAACAACATGCCTGTCTCAGGCTGTCTGCTAGTCATTCTGATTATGGCGCGAAAAGCGGTCAACAAACGTAGTAGACGGAAGCAGGCTGGGAAATAAGGATATTTTTTAAACTAGTTCTTTGGACCAGTGACCCCCTAGTGTCTGAAATTATTTACTGGTCTCCGGACTGGTCCCAGCCTTTGCTCTCCAATTGGGGTGGCGTAGCGGTTAGCGCTTTCGCCTCGCAGCAAGAGGATCCCGGGTTCGATCCCGGACTGTGGCACCGGGTGAAAATCTGGGAACAAATCCTTCTGCGTAGAGTTTGCAAGTTCTCTCCCCGCTTGTTGAAGGAGTTTTCCTCCGCGGTCTAACCCGGTTTCTCCTTTCCATCAAAACTTGCAGAGGTTAACGGTAATAGTTAGTATAGGGCGCTGTAGGTTAGCTGTGGCATAGGGGCTAGCCACCACCCCTCTATGCATTGTAAAGGGACCCACCTGTAAACAAGCCACAGGCTTAGAGTGGAAATCCCTTCTTAGACAAAGCTTAGATTATTATTATTATTATTATTATTATAGATTTGCAATTAATAAACTGTTCCCGAGGACCAGTAACCCCCACTTCTTGAATTAAAAAACTAGTCCAAGCAATTAATAAACTGGTTTTGGACCAGAGGAAGTGTGCTAATTCCCAGCCTGGACGGAAGCCCTTAAATGTGTATTACTAAAATTATAAACCCTTAGTACTGGAAATACTATTAAGAAAAGAAGAAACTCTTTCTCCAACAAGTACAAAAGGCATTAGTTACTAGCAGAAGTCCATTAAATTAGCCTAGGAAGTGAACAATTACAATGGCTGGTATAGCGTACGTCTCTGCTGGGATAAAAAGTCCTTCTAGCTCCATGGATAGGGGGTTAAATTTTTCCCCCTTTCCTAACACAGTTAGAAATCTCGAGCTCCTCTCTAGGAAGTATTTCTTGACGTGAGCGGGGCGTGACTTCATCAGCCCATGAACGCTGGATCTCTAAAGGGTAGATTGTTTGCTTTATAAAAAATTAAAAAAAAGGAACGGCCACGGTTGTTAAAGGGAGGGTGAAGTAGAAAATCAAGTGGTTTTTTATCGATTCTTCTACTAATTATAAAAAGGCAGGGGGTTACGCGATTGGTCGGACGTCCGTATTTAAAATTATCCTTTAAATCTGAACCTAATTTGAATTTTAAAATCATTCATTCAAATATTTCCTGAATGTTTGGCTATGCAGACTGGTCTTGCAATTAGTAGAAGAATCGATAAAACAATCACTCTATTTTCTAGTTCACCCTCCCTTTAAATGGTTTTTTTTCAATAGGTTTATGAAGAGTCATAAAAAACTGAATGACCTTGACTGTTCCAAAATTCACACCCCCATCCCTTCTCCTATGCTAAAGAGGGCTCGGTTTTACAGTGGAAGGGGGCGATTCGACCAATAGTTTTTTCTTTCTCGATAGGGCAAATTTTGGCGTACGAGTCGCACCTAAACCGGAGATCTGAGAAACATTACCACGAGGTGGCCAATGTGTCGCCCTGCTTCAGTATTGCTACACAAGAGAGGGGAGTTCCAAACCCCGCTTCTGGTTACTTCCTAGGCTAATTTAATGGACTTCTGTTACTAGTAACAAGAAAACCATTGAGGCTTAGTTTAGCCTTTTATGATTGATTGGTCTAATCAGATCGTTGACGGGTTGAAAGAGGGCAAGTAGGATGGATTCATTGAAATATTGTGTTGTTACGGTAAGAAATAAAAATGTTTCGGAAATTTGAAGAATACCTCAAGAGGTTTACTGGAACTGCCCTGGAAAAACCTTATCTAAGCAGACCTAATCTGGGGATTCTGGGCTAACGTAACCAAACATAACACGAAACAGGTTTCAGTTCTTTGCTCCATCTATGTTAGAAAGGGCCAATGGGCGAGAGAATCAAGAAAATATTTGCTTTGTGCATACTTTATTGTACAAAAAGGGAAACTTTACAAGCCAATTAAATTTTTTTGGAGAATATTTCTAAATCTTGAGTTGATTAGGGGTTAATTCTAACAACCAAATACATGAAATCTACGATTCTCGTCAAATTAAAAGGCTCATTCCTATAGAGTAATGTCAGTTCTACGTACGCAAACGTCATACCCTTCTATCTCTTAGCTCAGTGTCATCCCTCCTACCAGGCGCGTACAGTACCCCCCTCTTACAAAAGCGCGCCTAGAGGGAGGGATACACAGTATACTCCCCTCTCTACCGACACTGCTCTATTTTAGAGGCCGTTTTCCTTAGTGGGTAATTTTTTAGTAGGATAGTAGTAAAAATAGTAGTATTCCCCCTATGCGGGAAAGCAAAACCTGTGATGGAGAAAATGGTATGAATGGTTCCGACTAATTGTATAAACAGTAAAGAATAGGGAACTTCTATAAAATTATGATAAGGAAACTAATAAGGTTTTAACAAGAAGTGAATTATGATCACGGGAAAAGAGGAGTAACATGAACATTCAAATTGTAATACATGGATTTAGTTAAACAATAGTACCGTATTTTCCGACTTGACAGGCCTTTACAGATTAAATGAAAGCGCGGCTCCGTGGCTACACAGTGGCTAAGCTTGCTGAAGGCTAGTTAAGCCAAAGGCAGGAGCCAATGGGAACTAGTGCATTAGGTCTGATTGGTTCCTGCCTTTGGCAAGGTAAAATTCGTGTGCAGAAGATTAGCCAGAATGCTAGGGGTGATCATGGAGCCGCGCTTTCCTTTAAACATGAGCGGGTTTTTGTTATGATCAACCGAATTAACTGCTGCCTTTTCCATAATATTGCTGTTTCACCGTCTTTCTGCCGTGAAAAGAGGCGGGTGCTTAATCTCTCGTGAATAAACAGGGAAACCAATGCATTGGCCTTTTAAGTAGGGGTCCAAAGTGGCCTGCTTGCAAGGCCAGTACAAAATGGACATGCAAAACGGAACCGGAGAATTTCACGGGCTTCTGAACTAGGCGTTTATAGTGGTCAAGTGGCTTACTTGAGAGGCCTACACTAGAGTTACCAACGAGAGTTACGAGGTTCCCACTGATAATGTCCTTACGTTCAAACGGGAATAGACCAGGTTATTTTGGTTAGGTTCTGTCAAATGGGCATCTGTAGTGGCCTATTAGCGAGGCCAGTACAAATTGAACATCTGTATCTACTGCTTAAATATTATGGCCTCCAAAACCAATTTAATATTCCATACATTTGTACAAATTGAAAACTTTCTGCCTTTTTCAGAAGTGACTTTATACGCAGTTTCACACTGCACGCGAGAACTGCCCTCGCTTGTTTTTCAAAAACTATTTCATGTTTCAAAACATATCTTCATTCAAAGTTCAATTTTAGGAAAGAAATGTGTCGTCACAAACTGTCTTTACGCAACGCCTATATGAATTTGGTCGATTTTATAGGGATATTCAAAGACGGGTAAATGAGAAAATATTGTTCTACCGCGTGAAGTTTAAAATTACAAGAAAAAAATTGCTGTTTGTTTTAGGAAATGGATAAAGATGATTGTTTCATAAGCATAGATGATAAAATGAAGAAACTGAGGAACAAGGTAATAATTGCCAAAACGAAAACACTTCCCAAATATTATCCCTATAGAAAAAGCATTACGAAGAAATCTAACGAGAAAAACTAAACTTGGGGTGCTTTTGCCATGCTTGAGCGAAAGCAAAGTACCCAGTCTTGTCCCCTGTGAAGACTTTATTAGATTCAAAATAACATTGTCTACAGCCACTCCATGACTGATGAACATTGACTTTGTTAAATGGCCAGAAAATTAAAATCCCACTCTCTTTGGCTAAAGGTTTACAGGATTAATCATTAAGGTCCCTTGTTTTAAGCGTCATTAAAAATTAACGATCATCGATGATCTTTCCCGTCAATGGTTTCTCCTCTTTCTTGCTTGACCCTTTAAAAGGCATTCTGTCTGAAGGTCCCATGGAAATCAGCTGTAGTAATGGAATCTTATTTCAATTTTTTAGTTTGACGTTTTAATTTCAAACGTGAGAAAATCGCGAATGGAAAATGAATTAACTATTAATGAACAACGAGATAAAATTGACAGGCTCAATAAGGTCAGAGAAGAATTGAAAAACAAAGTCAAAGATCTCAAGGTACGCGACATTGTTCATTTGATGAACACGCAAATATGAGGTTAGGTATTCTTAAATCATTGTTAATTGTTTCAAAAAATTAGGAGAAAAATGGAGAAATTGAAAAGTTTAACGATGTATCAGTGAAAGTTGAACCAGTTGATAATGATTCAGAGCCAAAAGTTGAACTAGTTGATAATGATTCAGAACCAGATAGCCAAGCATTATCCCTACCAGTTGCGGAACAGCAACCACCTCAATCTCAAAATGAAAGGTATTGCAAGAGGAAAAAGGTATATTTTATTGTTTTGTTTTATCACAATTTTAATTGTATAACTCGGAAGGAGTCCCTACTGAGGCCAGGAACCGCAAGCAGCCTGGTGTGTAAATTGCAGAATATAGCATTTTTAACGTTAATTTGTGGACTAGGCATGAACATTACTAAGAAAAAAGATATGAGATTCTGAGAATCTTTCACTCTTAGTCCCCACTGTGTAACGATCATTTTTTGAAAAGGGGTCGGATACTTTAGAAAACTCGTAACTCATTAAGGGGTGTGATACTAGCTCCGTCCACACCTCATAGAATCATCGCACTTTCCTTGTGTCGAATCTATAATTTCGAAATGTTACATGATTATTTCCTTATTTATGTAGGTAAACCCAAGGCAATTCATAATATTGAAGATAAAAGAGTTGTTGAACTAAGCTCTAAAATTCATATTAGAGAACGAAGCTTCAAATGCGATCAGTGTGAATTTTCCAGCACACAGAAAAGTAATTTCATCAGACATAAACGTATTCACGTTGGGGGAAAACCCTTCAAATGTAATCAGTGTGATTATGGTACCAAGAAAAAGTATGATTTGATCAAACATCAACGCCTTCACAGTAGTGAAAGACCCTTCAAATGTAATCAGTGTGATTTTGCCAGCAAGCTGAAGAGTAATTTGATCGGACATGAACTTGTTCATAGCGGTGAAAAACCCTTCAAATGTAATCAGTGTGAATATGGTAGCAAGCGAAAGTCTGATTTGATTAGACATCAACGCATTCACAGTAGTGAAAAAGTTCCTTCAAATGTGATCAGTGTGACTACTTCAGCAAGAACAAGCATCAATGGATTGCCCATCAATGCATACACAGTGGGGAAAAACTCTTCAAATGTGATCAGTGTGAATATGCTAGCATGCTCAAGAGTAATTTGATCATGCATCAACGCATTCACAGTGGTGAAAAACCCTTCAAATGTGATCGGTGTGACTATAAAAGTACGCAGAAGGGTCATTTGATCATACATCAACGCATTCACAGTGGTGAAAAACCATTCAGATGTGATCAGTGTGACTATAGATGCAGGCAGACGAGTTCTTTGCTCAGACATGAACGCATTCACAGTGGTGAAAAACCATTCAAATGTGATCAGTGTGACTATGGTAGCAAGAACAAGAGTGATTTGAAAAACCATCAACGCAATCACAGTGTTGAAAAACCTTTCAAATGCAATCAGTGTGGTTACTCTTTCACACGGAATAGTGATTTGTTCAGACATCAACGCATTCACAGTGGGGGGAAAACCCTTCAAATGTGATCAGTGTGACTATACTGGTAGAGATAAGAGCAAATTGATCGCACATCTACGTAATCCCATTGGTAAAAAACCCATAAAATGTGATCAGTGTGACTATAAATGTAGGCAGAGTAGTAATTTGATCGTACATCAGTGCATTCACCTTAGGGAGGAAACCTTTCAATTGTGATCAATGTGACTCTACCAGCACACGTTAGTCAAATTTGATCACACATCAGGGCGTTGATAATGGTGAAATACCATTCAAGTTTTTTCATTGTGAAGATGTATCATCACACCAACGTTGAAAGCACATGGGCGAATAGAATGGATTTGAAGGACTGGTAAAGAGTAGAATCGAGGAATGTTTTTATTGTAAGACCTATTTGTATAATGAAAAATTTCCAATGTTGTAAAATTCGAAAAAAAAATGAGAATTCGCTATTGAATGAAACGATGTTGTTTTGACAAATTGCTAATACCTTTTCCGTTACACGAACTATTTCGGGCAACACTTGTTTATGGTGTGAAAAAAATTGCGCCCGACATTGATTATAACCCGAAACATTTGTTAGCTTTTCATTTCAGATAGATTACATAACTGTAATTAGACATAACTGTCTCATTGCCTATGAAATCTATATTTATTTTGATTTTTAAATTCATTAAAAACTATCACGGAGCAGCAATGATACCATTGTCCAATCTTCATTACAAGTAAATTCTCCTAATTCTGAAATAAAGTACATTGATTTCTTGATGTTCTGTTTTTATTGTTTTATTGTAAATGGATTTTTACGAAGATTAAAATTTATAAAATCTGCTTAAATGATATCAGTTTTCAGATGGTAATTTCAATTGAAAAAAGTTACCTAACCTTTGGGGGGGCAACATGATACATAATTACATACAAAAAAATGAAAACGTTTATGCAAAATTACGGTTTTATTTATTTATTACAAGCACATGCTCACCAAAATTTATTTGTAATTCAAATAATATTTCTGAAAACAGTTGCGGATCCCCTGTTGTATGATTCTTAAAAAGCCACTTGTTCCTGAAAAATTAGATACAATGCAGCTTAAAGCCTGACAATAGCTTAAAAACTATGGAGCTGGGGTTATTGTCGTGATATACTACTAGTAGAAAGTTGTTGAGTCAATTTTACATATTTCATTCGTCAAACTGAACTATCGATGGAAATAATGTACAGTACAAACTGAACTATCGATGGAAATATTGTACAGTATGAACATTTCATAGTTTACGAGATATCTACGCTGAAATACCTATTTTCTTCCAGTGTGAAATTGAAAATGATTCTAGTTAATTTCAGAATTTCATTTAGATCGCGAGTTTAACGTTAAAAAACTTTCTGTGCTCATTTTTTTCCGAGAGCCCGACAAGGAATTGAGCGAAGTTTTTTTAAAACGATTGCTAAGATTGCTTAAAGACTTCAACGAAACAAGCTGTTGGCGCCGAGCACAGATCGAGTGAGCTCTCTGCTAGTGGTTCAATGGAAATAGTTTAAATAAATTAATTAGCTAATTTTTTAAAAGATATCACCAAAAGGGGAACGAGATTTAGATATAACCCATTATGTCTTGAAGATATAGCATTTAGTTTTGGAATACCACATGTTGTTCACTTTTACTACATTTTATATCTAATTTAATTTATAATGTTTAATTTTGGAGTTTGAAGGTAAAATATTGATATTTTAATAAATTATCCATTATATATTTCTACTTTTGCAATTAAAGCGCTTAAAAATAATAATTTGTTATTTAAGTCTGAATTTAGTTTTGACAATTTTCCTGTCACGAGTAGAGCAAGATTTTGGTCCACGATAGTCTACAATCTACATCACGCTGACCACGACGACCGCCTTATTTCTACGTTATTAATCACGTAGTCTTGATCTACAGTTCTACACACAGTTTTCAAGGTCTGCTACGTTCTGGCTAATTGACGCCTTTATGAGACCTACCTCATGCGATTGATTGAGCCGTTGATAAGATAATTCATTATAATAACATTAAGAGTATTCATTATAAATAGTGTTGAAGGTTTAATTATAATTAATCAAAAATTCTAGTTTAAAATAATAAATTACGTAATCAAAGGGCGGGAAAAGCTGACTGGGTTTGGTATTGAAATAATTTGTATTTCATTTTGCCAGTTTGTTCAATGGTCTGAAATTATTTTTACGTCGCGAGTCCGGCAGAATTTCAGTTCTTTTTTCCGAGCAAGTTTGCGTCGTTGAGTGTGTGATCGAGTGGGCTATGGTTTTTGAAAACTGCTATCGCATATTTCTCGATGACGGTGATTGATACTTGAAAGGCCGTCAATTTGCCAGAACGCAAAAGCAATTTGCAAAACCACCGTGGCCAAACTAGCCCAGAAAAACCGATCGGAAATTTTTGCCGGACTCGCTCTAAGGCTGAGAATTAAGAAATAAGGATTTTTAAAGTGGACATTTTTCCAGGGCCACCACCTTATTTCTCACATTCTCAGCCTGTTGAGTCTAGAGATTAGTCAGATTCAGATAAGTATTGCATTATCTTCGCCAACATTATTAATACTGTTGGCAAAGGTTTTATCTAAATTCCACTCCAATAATAAAAATAATACCGCCTCCAAGCCCGAGACTGGGAAACTTAGCTGTCTGCTAGTCATTCTTATCTTATTATGACACGAAAAGCGGTCAACATCAACAAACAAAGTAGACGGAAGCCTTTAAATGCTAAAATTAGTAATGCTTAGTACTAGAAATACTATTAATAAAAGAAGAAACTCTTTCTCCAATAAGAACAAAACAAGTAGTAAATGCAAAACCATTCAGTTAGACGATATAGAGCTTGACTTATAGCCTTGAATGATTGGTTTAGTCTGATTCTTTGGCGTGTAAAAGAGGACAAGTAGGATGGATTCGTTGAAAGATTGTGTTGTTCCGATGAAAGCTTTAAGCTGGTAACCCTTACCCAAAAATAGACCTCCAATTATTGCCTAAAATTAGTCCAATATAGACCTGCTAATTATTTATGTTTCACGTTGACCGTTTACGTAAAAATTACGTGACTTACACTTGATTGTCATTTGTGATAAGAGTCATATTATCACTCGTTATAAACCTGTGTGACACCTGATCACTCATTTTTCACTAGACATACGTGACACATAATCACCCGTTATTGGCCCAAGAGACAGCCAACATGAGTGAAAAAACATCACCCATATTTGACCCAAAACACCCGACATAAGTGACACATTATCACCCATTATTGACCCAAAAGACACCCGACATACGTGACACATTATCACCCGTTAACGACCCTAGATGACAGATAATTAATCACCCGTTATTGACCCTAGATGACAGATAATTAATCACCCGTTATTGACCCAAAACCCACCCGACTCGAGGTGCCAAATAATCACCCGTTATTGACCCAAAGGCCACCCGACTCGAGGTGACAAATAATCACCCGTTATTGACTCAAAAGACACCCGACATGAGTGACAAATAATCACCCGTTATTGACCCAAAAGCCACTCGACATGAGTGACAAATAATCACCCGTTATTGGCCCAAAAGCCACTCGACTCGAGGTGACAAATAATCACCCGTTATTGAACCAAAGGCCACCCGACTCGAGGTGACAAATAATCACCCGTTATTGACCCAAAAGACACCCGACATGAGTGACAAATAATCACCCGTTATTGACCCAAAGGCCACCCGACTCGAGGTGACAAATAATCACCCGTTATTGACCCAAAAGCCACTCGACATGAGTGACACATTATCACCCGTTATTTACTCGAGATGACAAATAATCACCCGTTATTGACCCAAAGGCCACCCGACATGAGTGACAAATTATCACCCGTTATTGACCCAAAAGACACCCGACATACTTGACAAATAATCACCCGTTATTGACCCAAAAGACACCCGACATGAGTGAAAAATAATCACCCGTTATTGACCCAAAAGACACCCGACATGAGTGAAAAATAATCACCCGTTATTGACCCAAAAGACACCCGACATGAGTGAAAAATAATCACCCGTTATTGACCCAAAAGACACCCGACATGAGTGAAAAATAATCACTCGTTATTGACCCGAAAGACACCCGACATGAGTGACACATTATCACCCGTTATTGACTCGAGATGACAAATAATCACCCGTTATTGACCCAAAAGCCACCCGACATGAGTGACAAATTATCACCCGTTATTGACCCAAAAGACACCCGACATACTTGACAAATAATCACCCGTTATTGACCCAAAAGGCACCCGACATACTTGACAAATAATCACCCGTTATTGACCCAAAAGACACCCGACATGAGTGAAAAATAATCACCCGTTATTGACCCAAAAGACACCCGACATGAGTGAAAAATAATCACCCGTTATTGACCCAAAAGACACCCGACATGAGTGAAAAATAATCACCCGTTATTGACCCAAAAGACACCCGACATGAGTGAAAAATAATCACCCGTTATTGACCCAAAAGACACCCGACATGAGTGAAAAATAATCACCCGTTATTGACCCAAAAGACACCCGACATGCGTGAAAAATAATCACTCGTTATTGACCCAAAAGACACCCGACATGAGTGACACATTATCACCCGTTATTGACTCGAGATGACAAATAATCACCTGTTATTGACCCGAAAGACACCCGACATGCGTGAAAAATAATCACTCGTTTTTGACCCAAAAGACACCCGACATGAGTGACACATTATCACCCGTTATTGACCCGAGATGACAAATAATCACCCGTTATTGACCCGAGATGACAAACAATCACCCGTTATTGACCCGAGATGACAAATAATCACCCGTTATTGACCCGAGATGACAAATAATCACCCGTTATTGACCCGAGATGACAAATAATCACCCGTTATTGACCCGAGATGACAAATAATCACCCGTTATTGACCCGAGATGACAAATAATCACCCGTTATTGACCCGAGATGACAAATAATCACCCGTTATTGACCCGAGATGACAAATAATCACCCGTTATTGACCCGAGATGACAAATAATCACCCGTTATTGACCCGAGATGACAAATAATCACCCGTTATTGACCCGAGATGACAAATAATCACCCGTTATTGACCTGAGATGACAAACAATCACCCGTTATTGACCCGAGATGACAAATAATCACCCGTTATTGACCTGAGATGACAAATAATCACCCGTTATTGACCCAAAAGCCACCCGAGATGAGTGACAAATAATCACTCGCCATGGACCCGAAAGACACCCGACATGAATGACAAATAATCGCCCGTTATTGACCCGACGTACGTGACAAATTATCTCTTGCAACAGACCTGGGATACACCTGATAAAAGTGACAAATTGTGGCTTGCGATAGACCTGAGATACACCTTAAATAGTTGATATTATATCACTAGTTTATCTGAAATACACCTAATATAAGTGACACACGAAGGTTCTCCCCCATTCGGCTGTACCCAAAATTCAAATGTCCCATTCAAACAAAACCCCGCATGTTGGGTGGTTTTCGAAAAATATGGACGGTGTCAAGTGGCTGCACTAAACGATAATTGAACATTGCTTCGATATCCACGATTGATTAAAAAATCCGAGGATGCATGATCGATTCATTCAATTACGAGATAAAGGCTTAGCTATCACTATGGGAAATGTAAAATAAGGCATACTACGAAATTGGTCATCTGTTATTATGCTTAAATGATAATTAAAACGAAAAAAATATATTTATTTCTCAGCTAACAAACTTAATGAAAAAGACTTCTGATCTTATCTTTCATTTTTATTCAAAATCTTTAATATAATACGAATTAAAGGAAGCACTATCATACCAAGATAGGGCAGAATAAATGACACAAATGATATCACCTGTTATTGATCTGAGATAAACCTGAGATAAATGATAATGTATCACTCGCTATTGATCTAAGCAGAAGTTACTTCTGATCTAAGTGATATCACTCGTTAGTGATCTGAGATACACCCGACATAAATGAAAATTTGTCACTCGTTAGTGATCTGATATACACTAGACATAAATGATAATTTGTCACCCATTATTTATCTGAGATGCACTAGACATAAATGATAATGTATCACACGTTAGTGATCCGAGATACACAAGACATAAATGACACTTTGTCACTCGCTACTGATCTGTGATACACCTGTCAAAACTGATGTTTCACTCCTTATTGATCTGAGATATATCTGACATAAGAGATAATTTATCACTCGCTATTCAACTGAGTAACACCAAAGGTTACACCAAACATAAATGTTAAAACATTAATTCGTTTAAGTGTGTGACATATATGAGTTACTGAATTTCGGGTGAATATCGAATCCCCAATATTCACTATGGTTTATATATGTTGGTGATTCTTGGATGAATCGCGGACCTCACATTAATTATTGAATGTTTCTGACGAGCGCAGTTGGTATATCTCTGGTGAAAATTGAATGTGTAATATTCACCAACCTCAGTACATAAATGGTAATTTATCAGTCGCTATTGATCTGAAATACACCTGGCATGAATGATAATTTGTCACCCATTATTGATCTGAGATACACCTGGCATGAATGATAATTTGTCACCCATTATTGATCTGAGATACACCTGACATTTGTCACCCATTATTGATCTGAGATAAACCTGGCATGAATGATAATTTGTCACCCATTATTTATCTGAGATACACTTGGCATAAATGATAATTTGTCACCCATTATTTATCTGAGATGCAATTGACATAAATGAAAATGTATCACTTTCTATTAATATGAGATACAAGTGATAATTAATCACTCTTTGTTGATCTGAGATACACCAGACATAAATGATAAACCTTTAATTCACGTATATGCAGTTGGTGAATTTCGGGTGAATATCGAATCTTCAATATTCGCTACGTTTTATATAAGTTACTGTTGGTGGTTCTTGGATGAATGGCGGACTGTACATTAATTCACGAATGTTTGTGATGTGCGGGGCTGGTGTAATTCGGGTGAATATTGAATGTCCAATATCCAACAAGGTGTACTTAAACCCAGTGAAGTGTTACTTGTTCTCAGATATTCATCCGACATGCGCTCACTGAGTTCTTAACAAACAGAATCGACAGAGCGCCGAAGTGATTTTTGGATGTTATTCACCTGATATTGCTATCAGGAACCCTCATTTCATAAAGGCTTTGCCTTGAACGTGACCGATATCCATGGGTATATATAAGTGATGCGAGTGTCACCCATGAATCACCTTGAGTATGAAAAGCCATCTAACGTGACACTTTAAAGAGCTGGTATTCACTAATGAAATACTTCTCAAACACAAGTGATAATCATTGACACGTTGTGTCACGTAATATTCACTTGTACTTGGTAACAATCACGTGAAATTCATGTAATATCTACCTATTTATCATGCAATATTTTAGTAAGGGAAGTAATAAAAATATTTCGAACTTGAAGAATGCCTCAAGAGGTTTAATGTAACTGGCCTGGCAAAACCTTATCTAAGCTGACCTAATCCGGGCTAACATGAAACAGGTTTCAGTTCTTTGATCCATCTATCTTAGAATGGCCAAATGGGTCAGAGAAATGAAAATCGTTAAGTTAATTAGAAATCACGAACTCTTCAAAAAACACGTCACGATGTACATTCCCTCACTAATCACGTCATGATGTACATTCCCTCACTAATCACGTCATGATGTACATTCCCTCACTAATCACGTCATGATGTACATTCCCTCACTAATCACGTCGTGATGTACATTCCCTCACTAATCACGTCGTGATGTACATTCCCTCACTAATCACGTCGTGATGTACATTCCCTCACTAATCACGTCGTGATGTACATTCCCTCACTAATCACGTCGTGATGTACATTCCCTCATTAATCACGTCGTGATGTACATTCCCTCACTAATCACGTCGTGATGTACATTCCCTCATTAATCACAGTTCAACGACATTTTATGAGTGTTAAATATAAAAAATATTTTATTAAAATTTAATATTAGACACTAATCAGGAGATCTGATTAGTTTTAACATGTATTAATTCAGTCGGAATTTGTAACAATGCTCTCCCACTAATCAAACCTTTCGGCCTTGGGCCTGTTTGTCTGGCGGCACTGTGAACTCTTTTTAGTTTAAAATATCAACATTTTTCTCCATTCCTTAGCTTGTTTTTCAAAAAATGTTTCATGTTTCAATGTTTAATTTTAGGAAAGAAATGTGTCGCCATAAACTGTCTTTACGCAAAGCCTATATGAATTTGGTCGATTCTCAAAGAGTTGTTCTCGGAGAGGTATTTGAGCAAATATTGTTCTACCGCGTGAAATTAATAAAAACTGCTGTTTGTTTTAGGAAATGGATGAGAATGATTGTTGCTTAAGCAAAGATGATAAAATGAAGAAACTGAGGAACAAGGTACTATTTGACAAAACGAGAAAACTTCGGAAATAGTGTTCCCATAGAAAAAACATTACGAGGAAATCTAACATAAAACATGCTTGAGCGAAAGCGCCTAGTTTTCCTGTCCCCTATGAAGTCTTTATGAGATTCAAAATAACATTGTCTACCGCCATTAAATGGCTGATGAACATTGAACTTTTGTAAATGTCCTGCCAACGAAAAATTTCACTCTCATTCGCTAGAAGTTTGAAAATGAGGATTATAAATGTTCTTTAAAGGACATTGGTTTCCCCTCTCTCTTGTTTGTCCTGAAAGTCACATGGAAATCAGCTTTTGTAATGGAATCTTAATTCAATTTTTTAGTTTGAAGTTTTAATTTCAAACGTGAGAAAAGAGAGGATGGAAAATGAATTAACTATTAATGAGCAAGGAGATAAAATTGACAGGCTCAATAAGGTCAGAGAAGAATTGAAAAACAAAGTCCAAGATCTTAAGGTACGCGACATTGTTCATTTGATGAAAACGAAAGATGAGATTAGATTTTAGGAATATTCATTAATCATTGTTAATTGTTTAAAAATTAGGAGAAAAATGAAACTGTTCAAAAGGCTAACGATGTATCAGTGAAAGTTGAACCAGTTGATTATGATTCAGAGCCAAAAGTTGAACCAGTTGATAATGATTCAGAACCAGATAGCCAAGCATTATCCCTTCCAGTTGCGGAACAACAACCTCAAAATGAAAGGTTTGCAAGTGAAAAAAAGGTGTATTTTATTGTTTTATTTTATCATGATTTTAATTGTATAGCTCGGAAGGAGTCCCTACTGAGGACGACAACCACAACCAGCCTGGTGTGTAAATTTTTATTTACGTAGAAATATTGTAAGACTCCCCAAGTCAGTTGCTGGGTGCACAATTCTTTGAACCCCCCACGGATAAGCTTGCAACGGTCTACCCCGGGGAAAATTAAACTGGCCGATCGTAAAAAAGGGGTTTCCGTTACAGGACGTTAGGTAGCCCTAATTTAATTAAGGGGGACCTCGTGACAACGTTAAGTCTTAAAAACGGGGATTTTATGATAGGCCTAATTAATTAACTTCCTCCCGTTGAAATTCAATAAAAGAAATTATTCATACCTTCTGCTCATGTTGAATTCGAAAAAAGAAGATTTTAATGACTTTTTAAATTTACATAAAGAAAAACTTCGCGAAAGTTTCCCTTAGGATGACGACGTCGCGAGAACAAAACTATCGCGGTGCGAGACAGGGCTTCCGGCGAAGTGAAGTGAAGAAGAAACGAAGAGGAGAGAGAGAGAGCCGTGGGTCTTACACGCGCTTATATAGGAGAAATAAAAGGGGGGGTAGAGAGAAGGAAGAAGGAGGTGACGTAGACGACAAAAGGAGCGGACATAATCCGAGGACTCTATCCGTCCCTCTTGTCGTCTGCAGCGGTTTCTGGACGAAAACCGCTGCAAACGCCCCCTCGAAAAAAAGAATTTTGAAAATAGGCGCGAAATTAAACATAATACAGATTTTACAAATTGAGAAAATAGTAGCAAAATACTCCGTTATGCGGATAGCTAACAATAAGATTTTCATTATTTTGTTCACGTGAGGTGTTTCAATTCTGAAAAGAAAATAAATAGAACATAATTAAAGAGGTCCATTGGGATCGGAGGTACACGGATCGCAATGTTCTTTTGATTTCTCTTCTGTGGCTAAACTGCCGTTAACACTGTTCTCCTTGGGTGGGCTAGTCTAATTCTTTCCCAAGGAGGTTTGGCGATAGGTACTCGTTTGAAAGTAAAATCTTCCGGTTCTATATCTACGATTCCCTTCTCTCGTAAATATTGGGATATTTCGTTTGGAGAGCGTAACATGCGGCTCTTTGGCCCTGGTGGGTAGTAGTACACGTCCATATTCACTTTTCCGGGTTGGACAGTGTGGCGATAGCATAACTCGCGAACCCAGCCCTTTTTAAACGGTTTCTCATAATTTGTTGCCCGATAATCGTGAATGGTGGGAGCTATGAGAGGTTGAGTGTCATCTTCGCTAGCTGAGGATTCTGAATGTTCTATAATTGGAATTATCGAAGGTGGAGGTTCTCCTTCCGCACTTGTCGATAGGGTATGCAATTTTGGCGTCTTTTTTCTTGGTCTTGCCGAAGAACTTCCTGTTGTCGGAACTCTGACTCGTTTTCTCCTTTTTTCTCTATCGGCGACTCGGTCTGTTTCATCTGATGATGAACTTAGTTGATCTGGTTGTTGGGCTTGCGGCCGTCTTTCTCTTCTTTGAATAGGTGGATTTTGAATAATTAAGGGTTCTTTTGTAGTGGTATTACTAGATGACTTTCTTAATTGTTTCTTCTTTCGTCCTATGGAAGAAGATGTGGTAGTTGGGTGACTTCTCTTTCGGAGATCGGGGATCTCAGGTTCGTCACTGGAAAGACTGCTACTTATTGATTTTCTTACTGGTCGTCTTTTAGGTCCAGGAGCGGCGGATGAGGTAGTCGGATGACCTCGTTTTTCCGGTTCCGGTTCGGACATTCTATCGTCATCAGTAGAAGTGCTTAGTTTTCGCAACGTTTTTCTTCTAGGTCTGATTCCTTCTGTTGTCGTTGTTGTGGGGTGATCTCTTTTCGGTCTTTCGACTATCGGAATTGAAGGGGGATTCACTTGAATTGTCGCTGGAGGAGTTAGAGGTCCTTGAGGCAATGGCTCGGTTTCTGGATGCGTCTCTCCTTGATTGACAATGTTGTCCTGTAATTCCACTTCCGGCTGGATTTCTTCTGGTTGACGTATTTCTGGTTCTTGAGTTTTCTTTTTCGGTATTCTGTCAACAAATCGGAATGGGCCTATCATTTCTTCTACTTCCTCAAAAGACTCTGAGGAAGGTTGAGGTCTCTCTTCTAGTACTTCTGGGGGTGGTGTTCTTTCTGGAGTCGGAGCTCTTGACCTCGGTGGAGGAATAATTTCTTTTGGCTGAGTAGCTTCATCTTCCGGGATATTCTCCTCTAGGGGAACTTCTGAAGTTTGGTAAAGTTTGAGTTGAGCTATGTTTATGGGACCTGTTTTCTGTCCAGAGATCATGTCTTCGAGGATGTACACAAGGGGACTCCTTTTTTCCACGATCTTGAAAGGTCCAGTCCATTTCGGGCATAGTTTTCCCATCCTTCCAATATTTGCGTTAGATAGGGGATGAGTTAACTTCCATACTATCATTCCAACGTCAAATTCGAGATCTTCTCTTCTTAAGTCGTAGTATTTTTTCTGTTTGGCTTGAGCCAATTTCGAGAAGTCCTTAGTCAACTTCCATTGGTCCTTTAAGATCTTCAAAGTCTCGGATCTGTCTTCAAATTCCTCTAATGGCATTCCAATGTCAATGTCCCATGGGAGTCTTGGTTCTCTTCCCATGTTGAGGTAAAATGGAGATCTCCTTGTCGTTTCATGTGGAGCTGAATTTATCGCGAAGGCGAGAGCGTTCAAAGTTTCGTCCCACGTTCGGTGATTGTTTTCCACGTAGATTGAAATTGTTTCTCCAAGAACGCGATTAACTCTCTCTGTGATGTTTGACTGTGGATGATAGGGAGAAGTGTGGATGGGTCCAATGTTGAATAACTTGCAGGTATCGTGCCACAGAGAAGAAACGAACTGAGTTCCTCTATCGCTTAGGATCTGTTTTGGTGCTCCCCATCGGCAAACAAAGTTTTTCAGAGCTAGGGCGCAAGCATCCGCTGTTATTCTTTTCAGAGGTACTAATTCGACGAACTTGGTCATGTAGTCTGTGAACACGAGTAGGAATTTGTATCCTCTTCGGCTAACGGGAAATGGCCCCATGATGTCTACTCCTATCTTGTCGAAGGGTCCAGTCGGGACTGTGGATATCATAAGCCCGGGAGTTTTCCTGTTGCTTATCTTGTATTGCTGACATAGGACGCATTCTCTGACGTACTGTCTTACGTCCTTGTCCAGATCGGGCCACCAATATCTATGTCCAACTTTTTCCTTTGTCTTGTAGTTTCCTCGGTGCGCGGAAAGTGGATGGTCGTGAAGAAGTCTCATAGTTTCTCTTCGGAGTGATTTTGGTAGATAGATTCTTGCTGGACGAGTTCCAGATGCTTTTCTGTATATCAAGTTATTGACCATCTCGAAGTCTGGGTGTTCCGGAGGATTGTCCTGTCTTAATAATTCAATGAGTTCGCGTATAATGGGATCTTCTCCTTGGGCGGTAATGATGTCATCGCGGTCGAAGATGTGAAAATTTGCGTGTGGGAATGGAGGAAGAATGTACGCATGATGAGAGTGATCCGAGGGGACATTCGAGTTTTCTGATGATGTTTCTTGATTTTCCTCTTCAACGTTGGAGGCGACTGACATAGCAAACAGTCCTAGTGGGGCTCTTGAAAGGGCGTCGGCGACAATATTTTCGACTCCTTTCTTGTGTTGGACCTTGAAGTCGAAGGTTTGGAGATACATGGCCCATCTGACGAGTTTAGAGTTCGGCTCCTTGAGTCCGAATAGCCATTGTAGTGCTTTATGGTCGGTTACGACGGTGAAAGGTCTACTTTCCAGGTACGGGCGGAAATGTCCTATGGCCCAGTATATCGCGAGACATTCCTTCTCGGATGTGCTGTAATTTGCTTCGGCATTTCTTAGGTTTCTGCTGGCATAGGCGATTGGAACTTCAATTCCGTCTTGGATCTGTGATAGCATTGCTCCTAGGCCCGCGTCTGAGGCGTCCGTAGTTAGGATACTTGGCGCATCTGGCTTGTAGGCTGCTAGAGGTGGGGAACTGCAGATGGCTTCCTTGATTTTCTGGAATGCTTCCTCTTGAGCGGGACCCCATTCGAACTTGACTCCTTTCTTCTTCAGCTGGTTTAGAGGAGTGGCTATCTTCGAATAGTGTGGTATAAATCGGTGGTGCCATCCAGCCATTCCAAGGAATCGTTGAAGTTGTTTTAACGTCTTCGGCTTCGGATAGTCCTTGATGGCTTCCACTTTGGACGGATCGATGTAGATTCCGGTTTCGTTGATGACGTGTCCCAGGACTACTGCTTCTGACTGGGCAAATCTGCATTTCTTCAATTGAAGAGTGAGGCCTGCGTTTTTCAATTTGGTCATGACGTATTCCAAAGCGTTCTTCTGCTCCTTCCAAGTTTCGGATGCGATCAGGATGTCATCTAAGTATACGACTATAGAGAAATTTTCTCCATCTCGGAAGACTTCATCCATTAGACGTTGGAAAGTGCTTGGGGCATTGCAAAGTCCAAACGGGAGAACGTTGAATTCGTATTTTCCGGCGTGAGTGATGAAGGCGGTCTTTGGTGAACTTCCGGGCTCCATTTCGACTTGCCAGTAGCCTGATTTCAGATCCAACGCTGTGATGTATTTGGGTTTCCCCAACTTACTTAAGGTTTCGTCGATACGAGGAATAGGGTAGGGATCCTTGGCGGTTATAGCGTTCAGTTCCCGAACGTCGATGCAGAAGCGGTACTTCTTTTTTCCTGTTCCGGATCCGTCGTCTTGTTCCAGGATTACGACTGGTGAGGCCCATGGTGACGTGGAGGGTTTTATGATGCCATCTTTTAGCATATCGTAGATGTTTTGTTCGATGATTTTCTTCTTTTCGTCGCTAACGCGGTATGCTCTTTTATGTATAGGCTTAGCGTTACCTGTGTGTATTTCATGGACTACCAGACTGGTTCGTCCTAATTTGTCGCTGAATAGTTCAGGAAATCTGAGAAGGAGTTCCTTCAACTCTCTCTTCTGCTTGTACGAGAGAGAGGTTGAATCAACTGCTTCGTTGACGTTATTTACCATTTGAGGTGACGGGGGCAATTTGTCCTCTGACACCTCTAATAGTTTAAGTGTTAGTCCATTTATAGAGCATGTTAAAGTTCCAAAATCGATAATAGTGTTCCAATCTTCTAGGAAATCTTGGCCTAATATTGCGTCACATAGGAGTGAAGGGACAATATGAAACTCTTGACTAAAATTCCTAATGATGTCTTGTTCAAATTTTATTTCAAAGTCTAATACTGTTGATCCTTTAGTAAAAGAGTACTGTCCATTCCCCATGACTATGCATTCTGATCTTTCTGACTTAGGTTCTAGTTTATTTTCTCCCCTAAATCTTTGTATGGCCCTCCATTGGTCTAGGCTTATCATGGATACTTCAGCACCATTATCGATTCTTGTATGTAGGATTGTGTGTTCAAATTTTATTTTTATTAAATGAGGGTTCCTCTTTGGGAGTCCTCTTCTTTGAATTGTGGCCAAGTGAAGTGGCGTGGTCCCAATTCGGTCTTCTTTTTGATGGACTATTGAGTCGCGGGAGGGAAACGTCCTCTGATATTCCCCCCCGAGTTGGAGTTTCCCGGAAACTGACCTCGATTTCTTTCCATTCTGGCTGATGGACACTCAGTTGCGTAGTGACCTAAGCCACCGCAGTTGAAACAGGTTACTTGTCGTGCTCCTTGGTTGTTTACAGGAGGGTTTTGTCCTTCCGGGTTCTGGTCCTGTTGACGTCTGGGAATTGGTGGAAGGGATAGCTGTCGAGGTTCACGTTCCCTTGGTTCACTAGTTTGATTTCTCGATTCAAAGACTCGTGTTCGGCGAGGATATTCGTCTCGTTGTTGGTTTTGTTGTCTTGGTTGATTTCTTGTTTCGGGGTTGGATTGCCTCGTTTGGGGATTGGGTCTCGGGAAAGGAACTCTATAATGTTGAGCTGGGTAGCTTTGAGGGACATATTGGACGTGGAAAGGATTTTGGGATCCTTCCGGAAGAGGGAGGGTAGTGTTCCCATGAGGGATGTACCGCTCAAAATTTGTGTCCGTGTTTGAGTAATATGGTCCAATTTGCGGGATATACCCTTGGGGAGTTGTTACTGGCGTATAAACTGCTGTTGGGGGAGCTACCTGCTGTATAACTGGTTGTGAAGACATTATCGGGGGTTGGGGTATCACTTGAGATGGGGAGACTATTTGGGGTTGTATCTGATATACTGGTTGTTCTCTGATTATTATGGGGTCCTGATATGTCTTGACTTGAGGCTCAGGGGTTTGTTGAGCTTTTTCCTCGCTGGGATTTGACCTACTGCTGGTTTGACTAGATTTTGGCTTATTTAGGCCTAACGTTTGCTCGATTTTTAAACAAGCGTCATGTAAATCCGCGGTAGTGTACAGGGGGATAAACATTAGAAGCCCTTTTAATTCGTTTCTTAAATTCCGCTTTATCATTACGAGTAATTCATTATCCGGTATTGGGGGATGTAGATTTTGGTTTACCCTTGCAAAATAACCGAAAAATTCGTCTACTGACTCATTGGGTTTCTGTAGCCTATTATTTAGATCTATCCTAACCTTAGCTTCCTCATCCTCAATTTTATAATGTCGTTTCAGTCTCCCTTTAAATTCGAGCCATCCCATTCCTTGAGGGAGGGAGCGAAACCAGTATAGGGCATTTTCTCGTAAGAGGAGGGGCATAACATGCATTCTCTCGTCCTCGCTAATTTTGTGGAAAGTCGCGTATTCCTCGAACTGTCTGAGAAACTCCGGTACACTTTCGTTTTGCCTGCCGTAAAAAGCTAGTCTATCCGGGGGATCTAAACCTTTTACGCCGCCTTGGCTAGCGATGGCCATATTTGCGAAAGATTGTAAAATAGAGGCTAGAAATGCAGCCTGTTGAGCACCTCCACTACTTGTATTATTCTGTTGGGGTTGAGGATTTGACATCCCTGGGGGCTGACTATAGCCTTGACCAGGAGGGGGTTGTGAAATCCCTTGTGGGATATTAAGTGACTGTCTAGGGGGTCTCTGTGTTTGTCCTACAGATAATGGAGTATTTATATTCTGTCTAAGAGAGGCATTTGTGTATATCACCGAACTAGTATGTGGAATGGTTCCACAAGGAGGGGTATTAGGTACTGTGATTGGTATAGTTGACATAATTGGTTTATTCATTTGACTAGTTGGGGCCCAATTACTCATAAATCTCTTGGCCCTAGTATATGCGTTATCTTGAGCTACTTCTACTCTGGGTGTGGGTTGACTAGTTTGTAGGGGTTCAGGTACATTTACCAAGTCAGGGCTACTCCCTCCATACCTATTTTGAATATTATTTGTCCTATGGGGGTTGTAAACTTGGCTTGTGCGACGGAATAAGGCTAAGTTTCTAGCGCGTTTATTCGATTCGTCCTCAACTGACTTGGGAATTGTTTCCTTTTGCGAGGGATTGTCTATCCTTTCTTCTTGGTTGTATAAAAATCTACTTAAATCATAATTACTATCCCATAAGGGTTCCTCATTTTGGTTTGCCGCGTGTGCCATGCTCGTTTCAGTTAGTCGAGAGGGACGTAAGATATTACTAATCACGCGGTTTGGCTTAGCTTCCGGCCACGTGTATCCCGAATTTTCCGATTCACGGGAGGAAACCGAAGAAATATCCGAATCCTTGCGTTCGCGATATAATTTTAACTTTGGGCACGATTCGGGATGATTCATTAAAATTTTCAAAAATATTTAAATCCAAAAATCTATCTATTCGAAAAATAATTTGGGATATCACAAGATTCTATTCTAAAAATAAATAATACTAATCTAAATAAATACTATAATAATTAATTTCGATGATTGAAATCGATTTGAAAAATGTGGAAGCACGCCTTCGAATGTTCGAGAAGGAAATTCCAAGATGGCGGCTATCTAACTCAAACTAGAACTAGCCGGTTAGTACCTTGCGTTGTGGCCGCAATAACCCAGGTTCGAATCCTGGTCACGGCACCATTTGCAACGGTCTACCCCGGGGAAAATTAAACTGGCCGATCGTAAAAAAGGGGTTTCCGTTACAGGACGTTAGGTAGCCCTAATTTAATTAAGGGGGACCTCGTGACAACGTTAAGTCTTAAAAACGGGGATTTTATGATAGGCCTAATTAATTAACTTCCTCCCGTTGAAATTCAATAAAAGAAATTATTCATACCTTCTGCTCATGTTGAATTCGAAAAAAGAAGATTTTAATGACTTTTTAAATTTACATAAAGAAAAAGTTTCCCTTAGGATGACGACGTCGCGAGAACAAAACTATCGCGGTGCGAGACAGGGCTTCCGGCGAAGTGAAGTGAAGAAGAAACGAAGAGGAGAGAGAGAGAGCCGTGGGTCTTACACGCGCTTATATAGGAGAAATAAAAGGGGGGGTAGAGAGAAGGAAGAAGGAGGTGACGTAGACGACAAAAGGAGCGGACATAATCCGAGGACTCTATCCGTCCCTCTTGTCGTCTGCAGCGGTTTCTGGACGAAAACCGCTGCAAGCTAGAACTAAAGCCCCGACGAGTTTTACGCCAACTTCTAAAAGCCTTATTAGTCAGTGGTGATGGTATGAAGTTGGGCAAACACATTGTGAAACCCTTTAAGAATGTGGATTATACGTAATTATTATGTAATGAAATGCTTTGCACAATTTGATGGCTTAACATACAAGAACGAAATTCATTCGACCCATGTTGGTGAAAGTAGTGAATGTGATTTTATTTCTGAACTCTACTGCTGATGCCAATCACAAAGATCAAGACATCGGTCCAAACAGAAACTAGTTCAAATTTCCCAACAGGGTTTTGAGGATCAACTGAGCATGCTGGGAAATAACTTACGATAATCTGATTGAGCTAAGATGGCACAGAGAAAGGTTTTAAAATATTATAACGGCAAAAGCAATAAAGCCAGAGCTTGAACGCCTCAATTATTATCGTTTATGATCAGATTAGAATTTTTATATGATAAGTGAAACAAATGTAGGCTTTACTTACAGTGAAATTACGTATGTTCGATTTTGGGAAAAGATTAGGCATTACTTATTTTTGTGAAATATTTGAGTTAAATGTTGGAAAGTGTAAATTCGCCTAATTTTCAGCTTTAGTCCAAAAACTCACCCCTAGGTCCAAACGTAAGTGTGCTTGCAGAATACACAATTTTTAATGTTAATTTGTAAATTACGCGTGAATATTACTAAGAAAAAATAGATGCGATTCTGAGAATCTTTCACTCCTAGTCCCCACTGTGTGTGAAAAGTGGGCGGATACTTTAGAACTTGATACGAGCTCCGTCAAATCTCATAGAATCATCGCGCTTTCCAGATGTTACATGATTTTTTCTTTATGAAATGTATTTTTTGATTTGTGTAGGTAAATCCAAGGAAAAACATAATATTGAAGATAAAAGAGTTGTTGAACTTCGCTTCAAAATTCATAATAGAGAACAAATCTTCAAATGTGATCAGTGTGAATTTTCCAGCACACAGAAAAGTAATTTGATCAAGCACAAACTCATTCACTTTGGGGGAAAAGGAAGACCCTTCAAATGTAATCAGTGTGATTATGCCAGCAAGCTGGAGAGTAATTTGATCGCACATGAACGCATTCATAGCGGTGAATTACCCTTCAAATGTGATCAGTGTGAATATGCCTGCACACGGAAGCATTATCTTATCGCACATAAAAGCACGATGCATATTGAAACACCCTTCAAATGCGAGCATTGTGACTTTAGTAGTGTGTGGAAGCATTGTTTCATTAGACATCAACGTCTTTACCATGGTGTAAATCCCTTCAGATGTGATCAGTGTGAATTTGTAACCACAGAGAGTGGTCATTTGATCAGTCATCAGATCAATCATCAGCGCATTCGCAGTAGTGAAAAACCATTCAAATGCGATCAGTGTGACTTTGCTTGTACTCGGAAGTATGACTTGGAAATACATCAAAGCATTCACAGGGGGGAAAGACCCTTCAAATGTGATCTCTGTGACTTTGCAAGTACTCGGAAGTATGATTTGAACAAACATGAACGCATACACGGTGATGAAAAATCCTTCAAATGTGATCAGTGTGACTTTGCAAGTATTCGTAAGATTGGTTTGATCAGACATCAACGCATACACGGTGATGAAAAATCCTTCAAATGTGATCAGTGTGACTTTGCAAGTATTCGTAAGAATGGTTTGATCAGACATAAACGCATTCATGGTGATGAAACACCATTCAAATGTGAGCATTGTGAATATGCAACCACACAGAGGAGTAGTTTGAACATACATCAACGCATTCACAGTGGTGAAAACCCCTCCAAATTCGATGAGAGTGAATACGCTATCGCGTGGAAGAGCTTATTGATCAAACGTCCACGCATTCACAGTGGTGAAAAACCCTTCAAATGTGATCGGTGTGGCTATGCATGCACGCATAGGGCTCATTTGATCAATCATCAACGCATTCACAGTGGTGAAAAACCATAATAAACCATTCAAATGTGAATAGTGACCTATGTTAGCGCGTGGAAGTCCTTATTGATCACACATCAACGAATTCATGGTGGTGAAAAACTTCGTAAGTGATCATTGTGATTTTAGGTGAGCTGAAAGAGTAGTGTTATCAGACTCGTCAACGCGTTCACAGTAGACAAAAGGCTTCTTATGTGATCAGTGTGACTTTACCATCAAACCTTTAACACGTGATCGCAATAAATATTCAAAACCACTGACCATAACTAAATATTCAAAAGAATTCTAAATGAAATTTATTAAGAAACAGTAGTGGAGGATGCTAATGTATAATCTTCATTATAGGTTAATACTACTAAAATTTTAACTTTTTAATTTTTTTACTTACTCTGATTTTATTATAAGTGAATTTTAATTGTTTGAGTTTCATTTTTAGAAAGAAAGTTAGTTGTACAAGCCTTTAATATTGTAACGAGTATTAAAATTAATAAAAACCTGTTTAAATGATATCAATTTTCAGTTGGTAATTCAATTGAAGTGCCTAGCCTTTGTTAAATGTCGTATTTCAAGTAGGCTTTCGGGGTGAAGGGGAATTTAAGCGAACTGGGGATTTGGACAATTTATCTCAATGTGGCTAAAGGAATTATCTATTTTATGAAGACAACCAGGATTTATTAATTTAAACTTTATTTAAAATGCATATAGTTATAACACCGCGTCTTGGGATTGATTAAACAACAAACTAACTCAAGAAATATCTAGGCTAGAACTGAAGATTAAATTGATTCTGAGTTAGTTTTTATATACAAATGATAGTAATTTAAAAAACATCATCCGGCTGGTCTATTTTTTAACGATAACGTTTAAGTTTAAAATCTAATCTAATTTTTGCCAACATTAAATATTATTTTTAGATACAGTTCTAATCTATTTTTTAACATCCTCCCCCCCCCCGATAATATTTTGTGTTGAGAGTCGCTATCCTTTAGTTCCATTGGGTACAGGAGTTGCACCGGCCTGCGAAGAGTACCCTTTGCTGTTTTCATTAAGCATGCTCTACTTTTTCCGTCTCTGCCGGGATATAGCTCTTCAATTCGTCCAATTCGCCAAAGGTGTCGAGGGCACTTGTCTTCATGTATCAAGACCAGGTCATTGATTTGTAGATACATCGAGGGTTTGGTGTCAGAAGACATATGGGCAGATCTTAGTTCGAGCAAATATTCGTTGCGCCAGCGTTGCCAGAATTTATTGAGCAATGATTCTCGATACAGCCATCTTTTTGTCATGTCGCTCCGGTTTGAAATTTCCTTCAGTTGAATCTTCGGTGGAAGGGAGTTGAGGCGTCTTCCAATTAATAGATGAGCGGGCGTCAATGGAGATGGCTCGGATGGGTCGCTGTTGAAATACGTTAATGGTCTAGAGTTTATAGTACCTTCGATTTCGACCAATAAGGTTTCCAATTCTTCATATTTGACTAAGGCGCGACCTTAGGTTTTCTTTAAACATGTCTTGACCGTTCTCACTAGGCGTTCGAAAAATCCTCCCCACCATGGTGCTCGTTCGACGTTGAATTTCCATTTGATGTTAGAGGTGATGAAGAATTCTTTGAGTTCGGTTTTAGATATCTTCTTCCAGAGGTCCTGTATTTCTCCATTGGCTCTCTTGAACGTCTTGGCATTGTCGGATAGAATTACTTCGCATATGCCCCGTCTTCCGATGAATCGTTTCAGCGATAGTATAAACGTTTCCGTGCTGAGGTTGGTTGCAAGTTCTAAGTGAACTGCTCGACTCGTTGCGCATGTGAATAGTACGACGTACGTTTTCTCCGTTCTTGTTTCGGTGTTGGCTTTTACGAAAATCGGACCCGCAAAGTCGATGCCCGTTGCTTGGAATGGGATTGTGTTGGAAATACGATCTGGTGGCAAGGGTGCGGTTTCTTGAGTGATGGCTTTCGCTTGTAGCTTTCGGCATATCCAGCACTTTGACAGGAGTTGTTTAACGACTTGACGCCCTTTTGGGATCCAAAAACGATCTCGAAGATGTGTTAGAGTACTGGTGAGGCCCAAGTGGAACATCCTTTCATGGCTGTTGATAATTTGTAGTTTGGCAAAGTGAGTATTCCCAGGGAGAATTGTAGGATGAGAAATGTCGAAGTCGAATTGAGATTGTTGTAGTCGCCCTCCTCCTCGTAGAATGAGTTGGTCGTCTAGGAAAGATCGAAGGTTCTTGATCTTGGAGTCATGTTTTATTTCTTGATTGCTTGCTAGGCACTTGATTTCGTCGGAAAAGACTTCAAGTTGAACAAGTTTCATCCAATAAGTAGTAGCTGCGTCCAAGTCGGTGATCTCCAGTTCTTTACTATGTCGTCTATTAGTTTTGTGTCTGAGATTGTGGTAATATCGCAGGACCCAGGCAGTGACGCGTAGAAGTCGGTTAAGGGAGCTAAAGCGTGTAGCAACTATGACGGGCTCTTGGATTCGAATGTGGCAGGTCGCTTGTGTAATTTGGACTATCTTCCTTTGTCGTCGCAATTCTGGATCTTGTAATTCTTCAGTTGGCTGCGTTGGTTGAATCTTCTTCGGCCAAAGATCGTTTGGTTTTGAGAGGAATTTGGGTCCATGCCACCAGTTTTCACTGTTGTGTAAAGCTTCTATTTTCATGCCTCGGCTGAGAATGTCGGCTGGATTATCGGGACCGGGTACGTGGGACCATTGACTGGGTTCTGAATTCATCCGGATTTCCACGATGCGATTCGAGACGAATGGCTTCCAGTTGGTGGCAGCGTCTCTTATCCAATGGTAGACAATCATGCTGTCCGTCCAGAAATGTTGAGTTGGTTGATCGTTCTCGAAACAGGTAGCGACGGATTTCATAAGCCGTGATCCTATTACGGCGGCTAATAACTCTAATCTTGGGATCGTTGCTTTCTTGAGTGGAGCAACACGGGTCTTTGCAGCTACGATGTTAACTTCAAATACATTATTGGGAAATGCCGTTCTCAGGTAAACCACAGCACCGTAAGCCCTTTCGCTTGCGTCCGTGAAGCAATGAAGTTCATGGAAAATTCGTTGTTTCTTCGGTAGCGTGTGGTAACATCTGGGAATCATTATTGCGTTGATTTTTGGAAGATCTTGACACCATTCGTTCCATTTCTTCAATAGATCTTGCGGGAGGGTATCATCCCAAGTGCTTCCTCGTTCCCACATCTCTTGGAAAAGGCATTTGATAAGAATGACGTACGGCGATAGAAAACCAATTGGATCGAAGATACGAGAAGCGGTTTTGAGAACGAATCTCTTGGTGTCCCGTTTGAGAGTCAGCATTTCTAGAAGCGGACTTGCGTCGAATTGAAAGATATCTTCCTCTGATTTCCATATTACGCCAAGAACTTTTAGAAGCGTTGTTGTTGTTTCGACTGCGTCGTTTTTAGTTTGGAGATGATTGGTTTCCGAGGGAAATACTTTGCTCCAATGACCTTGCAATTCCAATGAGTTGGTCTTCCATTTTCTAAGAGGCATTTGAGCTGTCGCTAGGATTCTTTCTGCGTCCGTTGTGAGTTCCAGAGCTTCGTTGACGTCGTCCGCTCCCGCTACCAAGTCGTCCACGTATAAGCATTTCATTAACATTTCACAAGCTTTCGGGCATCTTTCCTTGAATTGTAGAAGATGCTTCTTTATGGTGCTGGCGAGAAGATATGGACTGGCATTTACGCCAAAAAGAACCCTGGACATGCGTAGAGGAATGACTTTGAGACGTTCAGGATCATTTATGTTTCCGTCGATCCAAAGGAATCTTGCAACGTCCTTGTCTTGTTCATTGAGACTGATTTGTAGGTATGCCTTCTCGATGTCAGCCATGAAACCGATTGAAAATCTTCGAAAGCGAATGAGAATTCCCAAAAGGCTTGGATTAAGATTAGGTCCGGTGTACAGGCAATCGTTTAGGGAAGGGTAATTCTTGGCCCTTGAAGATGCGTCGAAGACGATTCGTAACTTCGTTGAAACTCGATCATTCTTTACAATTCCTCGGTGTGGCATGTAATAAACTTCTCCGTTAGTGGCATGACCAGGAACTCTCTCTACGATCTTTCGTTGCAAATAGTCGTTGATGACATCGGAATATTGGGCGAAGTAAGTAGGATTTTTCTGGAATTGTTTAATCAGGTTACGGAATCGGCAAGCTGCGACGTTGTAGTCGTCACCCAGTTCTTTGCGGGAGGTCTTCCATGGCAAGTGTACTTGATATCGACCGTTTTCGTCTTGTGTTATAGAGTCTTCGTAATGTTGGAGTGTTTCCTTTTCCGTATCATCTTGCTGTACTTGATCGATGATTCCCAATGCCTCCACTTCCCAAAACGTTTTTAGTTGCTGGGTGAGCTGAATTTCTTCGACCGTCTCTTGCTGTCTGGGCGTTATGATCGAGGATTGAGAGATTCCCAGGTTCATGGAAGAGATTGTCGTAGGGCCGTGAATGGTCCAACCCAGCATCGTGTGTACCGCCGTAAGCGAATGTGAGAGCCGTTTGACATCGCCGTTAACCATTCTCCAGTAGAAGTCCGCGCCGACAAGAACCATTATTTCTTTCGAGCAGTCGGGTTGGATTAAGAATTGATCGGCTAAGCGAAGACCTCGGGATTTCATTTGGACCATTATCTCGTGACCAGGTACTTCTATTAAGGCACTGCTGATTTTCGGTGTCTCTAGGGCTTCGATGCAGATTGATTCCGTGCCGTCTGGATTGCTCAAAGTTAAGCGGACCCGATTTCTGCTCTGTGGGATGACGTGTTCGCTTTCGAATGAGTGAATAGAAACGGTTTCGACTCCAATTACTGGTAGATTTAGAAGTCTTGAAATGGACTCTTTTACGAATGTTCGCTGACTCCCTCCATCCAGTAGACAACGTACAACTTGTCTTTTCGAGTTAAATTCGGCGATGGCATAGGCTGTTTGTAGAAGAACGGTCGTTTTGTCAGATTCGCTTAGTTCAGAGGCGACTGCTTTCACGTTGATGTTTGCTGAGCTTGCTGATGACTCTTCGGTTCGAGGATATGTTATTGGACAGACGGTTTCGTGATGCCGGGCTTGACAAAAATGACATTTTGTCTTAGATTTGTATCTTCTCGATAAGTGTCCTTTCTTGGCGCAAACGAAGCATCGTCCAGTCTTCTTGAATTTTTCCTTTCTTTCTTCGAAATTTAGTTCCTTGCATTCTTCGATTCCATGATCTTCGGATTGGCAGAAGGTGCATTTAGTTTCTTCGTTTGAGACTGCTTTGACTTGAGTGCTGAGAGCGGATGTAGACGCATGAACCTTTGAAGATTTCCAATGATTTTTGTAATCTCGTTTCTCCCAGGGATCTGTTTTGTTCGTATCGAGGTTAGTATACGTCGTATTATGATCTCGGGTGGTTAATTGGAAGGTTCTTTCTCTGCTTTCAAGTTCCTTCTGTAGAAATTCCAAAAGTCGATTAACACTCCATTCGGCGTCCGCCTCGAAACTGCGACTGAACTGTAAGACGATTTCTTCGGGGATTCTTTGCATTAGAATAGGACATAACAGTGCTCCATACGTCTTAGATTCAATTCCCAACGAGGCTAAGCTTCTTATTTGTAGTTCGCAAGCGTCATGTAGTCTTCGGAGGCCAGTGAGGTCCCTCGCTTGTCGTACTGGTTGAAGATTTAGCAACTTGTTCATGTGGGCGTTTATAATCAGGTCTGTTCTTCCGAAGCGATTCTTCAGGATTTTCACGGCTTCGCCGTAGTTGTTGCCGGAAAGAGATAAACCTGCGATGGCATTGAATGCGACTCCACTTAGATAAGTTTTGAGGTAAGTGAATTTTTCGGTGTCTTCTAAATCGGTGTCATGTATTGCTGCTTTGAATTGCGACCAGAAATCTTGCCATCGGCTTGCGTCTCCATCGTAATTTTCGATGGTTATTGTCGGAAGTTTGACGTTCATTCTAACGGTACGGTTTGCTTCTTGTCTGGCTTCTGGAATTGGAGATCGCGTTCTGCGGGCTCCGTCGTTATTTTCTCGTACGCTTCGAAGTCGTTGATCAGTCCTAGTCATAGTTGCCGTGATTCTTTCCGAATAGTCCATGTTTCTGCGGACTTCTTCTTCGTATGCAACTTCGTCTACTATCTCGGCTTCTATAGATTCATCAAGTTCCTTCATTAGTTTCTCCTTAACTTTCAGTTGTTCCAAGAGTTGTTCAATCTCTCTGATATCGTCGTCGGCGTAATCTTCAACGGTGATCAGGTCGTCCAAGCTTTGCAGAAGTTTCGTAGTGGCTGTTCTAACTATCTTGCGTTTCTTCTTGCATTTTTCTAACTCGTTCATCGTTCACTGATTGTTCTGTAATTCCTTTGTACCGGGTTTCGGCACCAATGTTAAATGTCGTATTTCAAGTAGGCTTTCGGGGTGAAGGGGAATTTAAGCGAACTGGGGATTTGGACAATTTATCTCAATGTGGCTAAAGGAATTATCTATTTTATGAAGACAACCAGGATTTATTAATTTAAACTTTATTTAAAATGCATATAGTTATAACACCGCGTCTTGGGATTGATTAAACAACAAACTAACTCAAGAAATATCTAGGCTAGAACTGAAGATTAAATTGATTCTGAGTTAGTTTTTATATACAAATGATAGTAATTTAAAAAACATCATCCGGCTGGTCTATTTTTTAACGATAACGTTTAAGTTTAAAATCTAATCTAATTTTTGCCAACATTAAATATTATTTTTAGATACAGTTCTAATCTATTTTTTAACAGCCTTGTCATACTGAGATAAATATGGCTAATATTCATTTCATTTGGCAATATCATATCTCTTTCCTTTGAGATATTAACAAATGAAGTTTTTGAGCGGTGCAGGACTGTATTCGAGGTTTAGTATATGAATAGACCATTCCATTGTTTACTTGAAGAGAAACCAATAGACAGCGTACTCCCCTCAAGCCAAGAAGCAAAGCAACGTCCCGCCGACTCGTTCTGCTTCGTCGAGCGCGTCAAAGGGCCAGGCTTTCCAGCGCTGTTAGTCAGGCGTCGCTAGTATCAACTTGCCTACTTTTTTGTACAGGGTGTTGCACATCCTATAGAGCTTCGAATGTTTTTCACGCCCATCCTTTATCCATTGACCACCTTTCTTTATTGTGATTATTTACATTTTTGGTAACTAAAATTGCCTCAGCGCCGCACTTTACAAAGACTACTCTCCTTATCCTGGAACTAACTGCAAAAATTCAGAGAAAAATGATCCTTCAAGCAAAATAGCTATTAGAAAACTGTAGTCTCTCATTCAAAAAGCAAGACATGACCTTGCAAAGACGCAAGTGCAGGTATTTTACAATTAACGCATCATCGCTCGGTCTACCAATAATTTAAACCATTTTTCCTAACGTAATAATGAATGTAAATCCTTTATTGTTTAGTAATAAACAATGTATATGTTGTGTTTAAAACATGGTGGGAAATATTTTAAAATCTATATAATAACAAAAATTTTCACCTTTTTATTAAAATTTGAACTAACATTATCTATAGCAACGCCAATGATTTACAACTAAACATTTTAAATTTCGAGCCAAAGAGTAAATTTTCTCGCTATTTACGTGTAAGACATCCAGTGGTTATTGCGCATGTCAATGGGCGGGGCTTTATATTTCCCCACTCGGTCTATATCCCACTCTAGCCGCTGGCAGCCCGCTGCGACTGCGAGCAGCTTGTGTCCAGGAGCGCATGTCGAGTTGGCCATTGTATACCCCTGGTGCCAGCTCCGGCCCCCAGCCGCGCCGTGCTCAAAAATTAAAAACTACTGCTAGAGATTAGTTTTTGGCGGCAATTGGTGTAGTTATTTGTGTAGTTATCTTTTGTTCCGGAATCCGTAACAAATTCAGTTAACTTAAATTTTTTTAGCCATACAGCTGGAAAACGGTAAATAAAAGAGGAAGCTATTTCTCCAAAGAGCAAGAAAATCAGAACAGTGTAAGTGATAACTGATAACATTATTTTTAAAGAGTTTAATCAAAAATAAACAAAATACACATGGGTATAAAATTTATTATTGAAATTAAAGGTGAAATCAAGAGATTTTTTATCGATTCTTCTACTCATTATAAGACCTGTCTATTTATAAAATATTCAGGAAATACTTCTAATCTAAAAATAAGTGTCATGAAAAAGGAAATATCGAACCGAGCTGCGCTTCACCGGAAATGACCCCGGTTGATCTGGAAAGCGACTTACCGGATATATCGCCTGAACTTGAAAACGATACTTCAGTGTCCAACTTAGATGCCCTTGAACATTTCGCGTCAATCTATTTGTTTGCTAGTTCGAAAATTGGTAAGTAATTTTATTCTTAAAAAGTGTGAGTACCTAGAGAGAGAATAGCCCGAGTCATACTGCTAACGTGTTTGAAAATAACATTGAGCAATATATCCACTGAAGCTGGTAAAAAGGGTGATTTTGAAAAGTCCGTCAATTATGAGGGATCGTGTTTATTGGGAACAACTGAGTGGAAAGTATCAATGAACATGGGGTGTACAACATTTGGTTACAGATATATGCCCCCCCCCCAAAACATTGACCATTAAAACAAGGAAATATCCAACAACGACTTTAATCCGAGTAACCAGCTTGTTTAGAACTAGCAGACAATTTCAATAACCTTCAATCTAAGTTAGATTCAAAACCTTTAACTAGCTTGTTAATGGCACTTGAAAACGACTGTCGTACCTTTTCAGCACCGCGGTTAGCCTCCATTTTCTGTTTAGTTTGTTCGAGGTTTTTACCTCTCCGAGTGACGTATGTCACGGAGAGGTTCTGTACCGATCGTGTCTGTCTGTGTGTGTCTGTTGTTACACCCGCTTGTAGGTCAAAATAGCGAAATCCAAAATGTCGAAGGCACAATATCGACGGTCAAAATAGCGAAAACAAAAACAGCGAAATGCTATAATAGCGAAAAATCTTTATAGCGATAGCAAAGTTAGCGAATTACAATTACCTCGAAATCTTTAAACGCTAAATACATTTTTAGCGAAATTAGTAACAGCTAAATACCTTTACAGCGAAACCTAATATAAAGTAGTAAAGATTCGAACACTACCAAATTGAATGCACATGCGATGAAGATAGCATCGTTATTATAACATAATCAAAGCATTGGTCGAGTAATCCTCAAACTATAATGCAGCCCGCCATTAAAGGTCTAGACTGTTTCGAGAACCTTTTGAAATCATAGCTTAAAGACTGTCGAAAGCTACTTCAGAGCTAAATCCCACCATAAGAGAAAAAATGGACATAATCCCCTCTCGTTGGCGACAAAATCCCCCTACAATTCCCCCCAGGCCCCACTTCAAATGCCCCCCAGCCCCAGGACAAATTCCCACCAAACTGTGATTGACAGGGAGGGAAATCTCTATTATATACTAAGTATATAAAATAAAGAACATTATTATGCAAAAAGGAGTAATGTTATATCGGAAGTAAATATAAAATGTAATTTTTTGGAAAAGGCATGCTATTTTGGGAAGTCAATGAAGATAAACAACAATATTTTGGAAAAGGCATATTATTTTGGGAAGTCAATGAAGATACACAACAATATTTTGTTCAGTGAATGAAAATATTAAAATAATCAACAATATTTTGGAAAAGGCATAATATTTTGGGAAGTGAATGAAAATAATCAACAATATTTTGAAAAAAGCATATTATTTTGGGAAGTGAATGAAGATAAAGAACAATATTTTGGAAAAGGCATATTATTTTGGAAAGTGAATGAAGATAATCAACAATATTTTGGAAAAGGCATATTATTTTGGGAAGTCAATGAAGATACACAACAATATTTTGGTAAATGCATAATATTTTGGGAAGTGAATGAAAATATTAAAATAATCAACAAAATTTTGGAAAAAGCATATTATTTTGGGTAGTGAATGAAGATAATCAACAATATTTTGGGAAAGGCATATTATTTTGGGAAGTCAATGAAGATACACAACAATATTTTGGAAAAGGCATAATATTTTGGGAAGTGAATGAAAATAATCAACAATATTCGTAAAAAAGCATAATATTTTGGGAAGTGAATGAAAATATTAAAATAATCAACAAAATTTTGGAAAAAGCATATTATTTTGGGTAGTGAATGAAGATAATCAACAATATTTTGGGAAAGGCATATTATTTTGGGAAGTCAATGAAGATACACAACAATATTTTGGAAAAGGCATAATATTTTGGGAAGTGAATGAAAATAATCAACAATATTCGTAAAAAAGCATATTATTTTGGGAAGTGAATGAAGATAAAGAACAATATTTTGGAAAAGGCATATTATTTTTGGAAAGTGAATGAAGATAATCAACAATATTTTGGAAAAGGCATATTATCTTGGGAAGTCAATGAAGATAAACAACAATATTTTGGAAAAGGCATATTATTTTGGGAAGTCAATAAAGATAAACAACAATATTTTGGAAAAGGCATATTATTTTGGGAAGTCATTGGAGATAAACAACAACATTTTGGAAAAGGCATATTATTTTGGGAAATCAATGAAGATAAACAACAATATTTTTGGAAAAGGCATATTATCTTGGAAAGTCAATGAAGATAAACAACAATATTTTGGAAAAGGCATATTATTTTGGGAAGTCAATGAAGATAAACAACAATATTTTGGAAAAGGCATGTTATTTTGGGAAGTCATTGGAGATAAACAACAATATTTTGGAAAAGGCATATTTTTTTGAAATGAAAATAAAATACACTATTTTGGAAAAGGCGTAAAATATTAAAGTTATTTATAAAATATTACTAACCTAACTCTAGCCTAACCTAACCTAACCTAACCTACTCCAATCGAACCTAAACGAACCGAACCTAATCTAACCCAACCCAACCCAACCTAAACTAACCCAACCCAACCCGAATAAAATTAAAATATTGACAAACTGAACGTAAATAATGCATGTCATTGACACCACCAATTAACCAATCCAAAACAAAAATTGTTTCGTATTTGCAAATTTTCACCATATTTACGCTAATAACTGTTACGTACACCTATTTTTGCCCTAGAACTGAATAAAAGTCACAAATTTATTAGCAATAAGTCAAATTTCATTTTAATAATATTTATTTACCTTCGGGGAAACGAACCCACCATCCTTCACTCCGCTGTCCAACGCCTTATCCACTATGCCACCAGATCGCTGACTCTGCTAGTGTTTTAGATAATTTTGATATTGTATTTTTACGACCTTTTTATTAAACACTATCGGGGGATTATGACCGGAGGATTTTGTCTAGAGCGTGGGGGAATTTTGTACTCTTTCCTCGGATAGGGGGAAAAATGACCGGAGGATTTTGTCATGAGAGAGCGGGGATTTTGTACGTTTTCAAAAATGGGGGATTATGACCGGGGTCTTTTGTCTTGGAGGTATTTAGACCGTATACCCTCTTTTTGCATTCCCTGTTACGGGGGATTATGGTCGATGTTTTATCTTTAAGTATGGAGTGCGTATGCGTTGTTAAAATTATTTTAAGGTACCGTAAGAAATTCGCTATTGTTGTTCTCTCCAATATTTCATTTCGTTGATGTTGTTCTCGATATTGTTGCACTTCGCTAACCATGCTATCGCTATTATTGCATTTCGCTCTTGTTGTTTTCGCTATTATTGCATTTCGCTATTGTTTGTTTCGACGAAATAAACACGCTATTTTTGCATTCGACATTTTATTTTCGATATTTTGACCTGATACCGTTACACCCACGTGACCGCGTTCGCAGTTTTCAAATCGGAGCAAACGTGTTCGCCATTTCCGAACTGCTTTCACAGTCACGGAAATGGCTCCTCTACTTGAGTTCTCACACCACCATCTTCTGGTCTTTGTCCATCCCACATGGACACCAATCTGTACATACTGACTTCCAATCACCACCATCTGGTCTTCATCCATTCCACTTGGACACCAGTCTTTACATACTGGCTTCTAATCACCACCATCTGTCTTCATCCATTCCACTTGGACACCAGTCTGTACATACTGGCTTCTAATCACCACCATCTTCTGGTCTTTGTCCATCCCACTTGGACACCAGTCTGTACATACTGGCTTCTAGACACCACCATCTACTGGTCTTCCGTCTATTCCACATAGACACCAATCTGTCTCATTGGCTTCTAACTCCATCGTCATCGTTTGGTTTAAGACATTCGCTAGGGTTACGAGAAACGTCTAGCCTCCCTAAGGTGGGTTGTCCACCAAAGGTTTTCGCAATTGCGGTTGTTCTTGCTTTTAACTGTAGTTCGACACCCTTATATACTACCTATTTGAGTAAGGGGAAGCAACCGGCGTATGCTTCATTTCAAACGCCAATATTAGTCAAGTCCCTCTAGAATGTTTAATTGTTCTTTATCAAAACGATGTAACGCTCAATAAGGCGAACAACTAACGAAGAAAATATTTAATATTAATTATATTTATTTTAATATTTAAGATAATCTTGTTTCTCAACTCAAAATTAATACGGAAAGAGTTAAAAAGCAGTCTATGTTTTTGTATGTGTGTGTCCGTCCATTGTTACACTAGTGCGTCGCGTTAGCAGTTAGCCTTGTGTTGATGTGTTAAGAAATCATACAGAACCTTAATATTCCATTTTTCCATAATATAAAGTGAATATGTGGAAGTATTTTTCGTAATTACGATGCCTTTAGTAGTTTTGTAACTTGAAAGCTCTGTTTCATTTTTATATTCCAAGGACATTTCTTAATATTATTATTTGAAATGGCTGTTTATATATTACTTAAGCTATACAACATCTGTATATAGAATAATCCTAGCTTTAGTTATATCAAGTAGAACGCTAAGGCTTACACTCTGTCGGTTAAATCAAGTATTATCAGAAGTAATATAAGAAACCTCCCTACGGGAGGGAAGTATACAAGAGGCCATAGGCATAACGTTAAAACACGCGAGACATCCTCGAACCGCCAAATACCATATTCAGACACTATTGCTCATGGACAAGGTACGTTAGATCTTAGTCCTTTGATATGGTCGTTGGAAAGATGAAAAAGCGCTTCAAACTAGTGTAGTCTGATTAGCCGTCTGTCGTAAAGAAATAGAAGATTCCTGATTTTGGTAATAAATATTCACATACGGTTATTTCGAAACGAAAATACCTATGAAAATCCTATAATCGAGTTACTGCCTGTTTATTAATGATTGATTATCATCAAAATCTAAAAATGCTGTATGAATTATTTCATTGGAAAAGTTAAAATGACAATGAGTCTGTGAAATTGACTTAACTTAAGCAGCCGACGCAATCGCGAGATCAGAGAATGTATTCCTACGCTCTACGCGCCGCGGCCCTATTTTTTAAACTTTGTTTACGGCTGTATAAGTGCGCGGGGACATTCGCGGTACGAGGATGTACCGGGAAAAATTCGCCTTTGTATACTTTCCTCCCGAAGGGAGGTTTCTTATATTACTTTTTGTATTATCCGTAATAGGCCTAGTGAACTAAAAAGTTAATAATTGAGGCCTAAGGTGTATTGAAGAGACATTAACGGTTCAGAGTGAGCCGAAAGTTAAATACACGCTTAAATAAAAAGGTTTAGATATTATAATCGAAGAAAAGATCATGGTGGCAATTAGACCAGTGAAAGGGCTAATGGTAAACGGGTATTAGCTACGGAGTTTTCATTCTTTTTATGGTGCGCAAGACTTTCAGTGCGTTGGTTTAGCCACAAATCAGTTTTGGTGTTATTTAACGTTAATGCACATAACACGGGTAAACAGCTGAAGCGTAGACAATTAGGCCTTTACAAACGCATAAAGGTTATATCTCTCCAAAATTTATACACTTCATTTCCTGTTCTTTTCCCCATTGACTGATTTCCATGTGTCCAAGATTTGGGGTACGTTCAGTAACGAAAATCTCAAAGAAATCGCTGTTTTCTTGATGTTTGGTTGATGGGCTCGAGACGTCACAGTGACGTAAAAGGTTGTTGAACGAAAAGTGAGATTTTGAAGTTATCGCTGTTTTCGAAAATGGAGTTGGGGAAACGTCTTACTGGCCCTCAAAACATTACGAAGCGCAAATGGCTCTTTTCAATAATTAACGAGCTCGCAAATAATGAAATAGTTTAAAAAAAGTATGTCCATTTGAATAGTTGTAGTTTTGCAAAGAAAACTATTACAATTACTGTTGGAATAGCATTATTGAAATTTAATTTTTAAATCCCGCGCCAACAACAGTCAAGCGCTATGTCACGCCCTCAAAAAAACCATATCGATTAGATGGTTTTTTTGATGAGCAAGCGCTGAGCATCATGACGTCAAAACCGGAAACGCGAAAAAGCGTACAGTAGTGAAAATCTGGCATCGCTTAGTAAGCGCTGTCATCAAAGAGGGTTACTGAACGTACCCCTTATTCGATGTAAAATGTCGTCTGCTTTACTATATATTCGCAATGCTTGGAATACTGCTTCAATAATTTGTAAATTTTTACTTCCAAAAAAGAGAAATAATTCCATATCTAGGTAAATAAATTTGCAGTAGTAGACCTCTTGACTCGGAGAGGTAACATTTTGGCTTTCCCAACTTGTTTTTCTCTAATCGGAATACGTCATTCGTGTCTGTATGACCTATCCCCCACGGTATCCAATGGGACAGGGCGGAGTAATGACGGACATGAAAGAGGTGGGGCTTACTTGTCCACTGACACCGGCGTAAGAGTAGAAGCGTAAGATCTCGCAACTTATACCTTCTTATTGTATATTCCTTTTTGTTTTAACCATAGCAAAGTTATTAATTTGCAAAATGTGAAAGTATCTCAGGGTTTGAAATGATTTTTAAAAAGTCTATCGAATCACGCGTCGCACGGTGATACCATAAGTTCATAAGTCATGTTACATAAGTTTCTCAGTTTATACTGAACGCAGCGCTTGTCATGAAGTGACGTAGGTGAAGAGTCATAGATTCTCGAAAAGCGACGCCTGGACTGGTTTTGGCGCTGTCAAAGGCTTAGTTTAGACTAAATAGACCTTTTCACCGGTAGAGCGAGGGTGAAAAGGGGGGTAAAATTCTCGAGAGATGAGCATGCGCTGAAAGAATGTTTGGGGGCAGTGCCGTATTTTTAACCATTGCTTTTGCCTTATTCGTTACGCATTCGAGTTTATTTTTGTGAAACATTGTTGTATTACCGGTTGTAAAAGTATTAATTGAACTTCTGAAGATAAATTTTATCGAATTCAATTGATAGACGATTAGACGTAAAATTGGGGTAGATAATGAAATTCTACGCACTAATTTGGGCGCCAAGGCTTACGAGCGTGTTATACGGAGCACTTTCGCCGAGGCTTAGTGAGTTTAGCTAACTAGTATCAATGTGCCGTTTCCATTAAAACTTAAACACTATATTTCTTAACATGGTTTTAATTGTACTTTCTCAGTTTTAAATACTAGGCATTTTATTTTGATATTAAATTACAAAAAGTTCTCCCACACGTCCATCTTAGTTTAGTTTACATGTTAACTCCATAGAAGAGGAAAACTCATGCCCCAAACATTGCTACTGCTCATGCGCGACCATAAGTGTGAAAAGGCTAATAGGATGATGGAACTCTTGCAAAACCACGTGTAGTCAATTGATGTGTCATTCTCGAACTAGCTCTCATTATGTCTCTAACATTACGAAGCATAGGATTTGTCATACTTATGGAACACATCTTATAAACTTATGGTGATACCAATGAACCAAAAATTATTAAGTAAGGTCTGCATGGTGAGCAACTGAACACCAAAACTGGTCAGGGTTATCTTGCAATAGCCGACGATTTTCCATCTGAAAATATCGTCCGAAGAGTATTTTTATACCGTTCATCATCTTTTATGCATAATCAGATGGAAAAACAACCTTATCAAAAGTATATGGATAAAAACAAAAAGTACACTTCGTTGAAACTTGTTTGCGCCGCAATATGAGAAGCCCTCCTTTATCCAAAAATAGTGTCGACCCCCCTCTACGTATGATTATCTTCCCAACCGTAGCACGCGGAACAAGGCTCATAGAGAAACAGGTGCTAACTCTAGTACCAAATATAAAATGATCTTTTACCTTGTTTAAATAATCACAGTAGTTTTTTGGCACCTTCTACAAAAAACTTTCAATTGTTGTTTAATGAAAGGATTTAGTTGGAGCTATCATTTTCGTGATAATTAAACTTCTTCAAGTTTACTGAAATGAAGTGAATCCGCTACATTCGTAACATTTTAGATTTTGAAAACAAACCGAACTTTATATCATCTGAGAAATTTGTGTCAAGGAGATACAGGGGACACAAATTAAAAGAGGGTTCAGCTTTTTGTGCTGACTTCGATTTAAACTTATATTGATGGGTTAATTTTCTTTCTGTAGAAAAGTCCAAGAATGAACTTACAACTCGATGCGAATATTCTAAGAATGATCAAGAACTTCAAATGCGAAAGAGGAACGTTGAAGAGATCTTCAAATGTGATGAGTTCGACTATTCCAGCAACAAGAAAAGCCTTTTGATCAAACATCAACTTATTCACAGTCCGGAAAAACCATTCAAATGTGATCAGTGTGAATATAAATGTACGCAGAAGAGTGCTTTGATCACACATCAACGCATTCACACTGGAGAAAAACCCTTCAAATGTAATCAGTGTGATTATGCCAGCACGATGAAGAATAATTTGGTCACACATCAACGCATTCACAGTAGTGAAAAACCCTTCAAATGTGATCAGTGTGATTATGCCAGCAAGATGAAGAGTAATTTGATCACACATCAACGCATTCACAGTAGTGAAAAACCCTTCAAATGTGATCAGTGTGATTATGCCAGCACTCAGAAGAATAATTTGGTCACACATCAACGCATTCACACTGGGGAAAAACCATTCAAATGTGACCAGTGTGATTATGCCTGCACGCAGAAGAACCATTTGATCACACATCAACGCATTCACAGTAGTGAAAACCCCTTCAAATGTGATCAGTGTGGTTATGTCGGCACGCAAAAAAGCCATTTGGTCACACATCAACGCATTCACACTGGGGAAAAACCATTCAAATGTGACCAGTGTGATCATCCCTGCACGCAGAAGAACCATTTCATCGCACATCAACTCAATCACAGTGGAGATAAGCCATTCAAATGTGTTCAGTCTGGATATGCTAGCACTTACAAAATTAGTTTAATCAGACACCAACGCATTCACAGTGGAGAAAAACCATTCAAATGTGATCAGTGACAACATTAGCGCGTCGATGTGCTTAATGATCACACATAAACGAATTCACGGTGTTGAAAAACTTGATCATTGTGATTTTAGGCGAGCTGCGAGAGTAATTTTATCAGACCCGTCAACGCGTTCACAGTAGAGAAAAACCCTTCTAATGTGATGAGTGAGACTTTACCAGGCAAACCCTTCGCGCGTGATCGCAATAAATATTCAAAACCATTGACCATAACTAAATATTCAAAAGAATTCTAAATGAAAACTATTAAGAAACAGTAGTGGTGGATGCCAATGTATAATCTTCATTATAAGTTAATACTACTAAATTTTTAACAATTTAAATTTTTTACTTAATACTCTGATTTTATTATAAGTGAATTTTAATTGTTTTAGTTTGTAACTTCGACCCATTTCATTTATTGAAACAAAGTTAGTTGTACAAGCATTTAATATTCGAACGAATATTAAAGTTCATAAAATCTATTTAAAGAATATCAATTTTCAGGTGGTAATTCAATTGAAGTAAGTACCTAACCTGGTCATATTGTGAAAAATATAGTCTTTTTATTTGGAAACTCATACTCATCTATCTCTTTCCTTTGAAATATTAACAAATGAAACGTTTTTGAGCGGCGCAGAACTGTATTAGAGATTTGGTATATGAATAGACCAACACACAGGTGAGCCGAGAGTGTAAGCCAAGCTTCTGGGCGGCAAAGTTTGAGGGAATACGTGCCGACTGCCCCGTGTCGGCCGGAAGTGACTTGACCCCTACACCCCTTCCGTCACCTCCAAAGAAAACCTCATTTCCTTCCCCTGCTTACGCACATTCCGAAACCTCATTAATCGCATCCTTTTCAAGGACGTAAGAGCCCAATTTGCATTGAAAAAAAAAAAGAAAAACAGAGGTGGGACCGTGGGAGGTCTCCTTTTCAGCATACTTCCCTCCCGCCTACTAGCGTTGCCTCTAACGCGAACAGCTTGGTTCGTCGAGCGCGTGATCGAGTGGGCTATAGCCCAGTACTTTTTAATTTATCACTCAAGGGCAAGGCTTTCCAGTGCTGTTAGTCAGGCGTCACTAGTATCAACTTGCCTACTTTTTTGTACAGGGAGTTGCACATCCTATAGAGCTTCGAATGTTTTTCACGCCCATCCTTTATCCATTGACCTCCTTTCTTTATTGCGATTATTTACATTTTTGGTAGCTAAAATCGCTTCAGGCGCCGCACTTTACAAAGACTACTCTCCTTATCCTGGAACTAACTGCAAAAATTCAGAGAAAAATGATCCTTCAAACAAAATAGCTATTGGAAACTGTTAGTCTTTCATTGAGAAAGCAAGACATGACCTTGCAAAGACGCAAGTGCAGGTATTTTACAATTAAAACATCATCGCTCGGTGTACCAATAATTTAATCCATTTTTCCTAACGTAGGGATTAATAATAATGAATGTAAATACTTTATTGTTTAGTAATAAACAATGCATATGTTGTGTTTAAAAAATGGTGGGAAATATTTTAAAATCTATATAATAACAAAAATATTCACCTTTTTATTAAAATTTGAACTAACTTTATCTATAGCAACGCCAATGATTTAAAACTGAGCATTTTAAATTTCGAGCAAAAGAGTAAATTTTCTCGCTATTTACGTGTTGCTGTTGGAAGTAAGACATCCAGTGGTTATTGCGCATGTCAATGGGCGGGGCTTTACATTTCCCCACTCGGTCTATATCCCACTCTAGCCGCTGCGACTGCGAGCAGCTTGTGTCCAGGAGCGCATGATCGAGTTGGCTATGGTATACCCCTGGTGCCAGCTCCGGCCCCCAGCCGCGCCGTGCTCAAAAATTAAAACCTACTGCTAGCAGGAGTTAGTAGAGATTAGTTTTTGGCGGCAATTGGTGTAGTTATTTGTGTAGTAATCTTTTGTTCCGGAATCCGTAACAACTTCAGTTAATTTGAATTTTTTTACCCATACAGTTGGAAAACAGTAAATAAAAGAGGAAACTATCTCTCCAAAGAGCAAGAATATCAGAACAGTGTAAGTGATAACTAAAAACATTATTTTTAAAGAGTTTAATCAAAAATAAACAAAATACACATGGGTATAAAATTTATTATTGAAATTAAAGGTGAAATCAAGAGATTTTTTATCGATTCTTCTACTCATAGCATTAGAGGCAGTATCAAGTCTTATCTAAGAGAGCGACCGCTCTCTAGAATTATAAGACCTGTCTATTTATAAAATATTCAGGAAATACTTCCAAATGATTTCAAAATTCGAAATAGATTGAGATTTTATGTATAATTTGAAATAAGCACCTCTGCCCAATCGCATAACGCTTTGCATTCCTCTTAACAAAATTTTCATTGCACGCTCTACATCTCGCGCAATTATAGAAAATCTCGTGCTAAATTTCATTCGACATGGAGCACGTGCCGCGATAATTTTGTTATCAAGAAGGCAGGGCGTTACGCGATTGGCCAGAGGTGCTCATTTAAAATAGTCCATAAAATCTCAAATAGGTAAAAAATCACTTAACCATGGACATAAGTAATTTAAAAATTTATGATAACATTATTACTAAAATAGTATATTTTTTAAGCCTCGACTTAGAACTCTGTTGTACTAAACTTATCAATGCCAAATCTTGATTTACATTTATTTTTATTATATTAAAATTTTACGTCTCAAAGGTCTTTGACAAACAGAGAAAATCGGGATATTACGTCGTAGTCCACGAAAGTGTGAGATCCTCAACTGAATGTCGAAGTCAAAAAACGATTTGGAATTGTCCCTTGAAAGAAATATGGAGAACGATTCAATCGTAGAATCTTTGGAAGCACAGGAATCTAAAAATAAATGTCATGAAAAAGGAAATATTGAACCGAGCGGCGGTTCATCTGAACTGATCCCGGTTCATCTGGATAGCGACTTACCGGATATATCGCCTGAACCTAAAAACGATACTTCAGTGTCCAACTTAGATGCCCTTGAACATTTCGCGTCAAACTATTTGTATGCTAGTTCGAAAATTGGTAAGTAATTTTTTTTTAAAAAAGTGTGGGTATCTAGAGAGAGAATAGCCCGAGTCATACTGCTACCGTGTTTGAAAATAACCTTGATCAATATATCCACTGAAGCTGGTAAAAAGGGTGATTTTGAAAAGTCCGTCAATTATGAGGGATCGTGTTTATTGGGAACAACTGAGTGGAAAGTTTCAATGAACATGGGGTGTACAACATTTGGTTACAGATATATGCCCCCCCCAAAAAAAAACATTGACCATTAAAACAAGGAAATATCCAACAACGACTTTAATCCGAGTAACCAGCTTATTTAGAACTAGCAGACAATGTCAATAACCTTCAATCTAAGTTAGATTCAAAACCTTTAACTAGCTTGTTAATGGCACCTGAAAACGACTGTCGTACCTTTTCAGCACCGCGGTTAGCCTCCATTTTCTGTTTAGTTTGTTCGAGGTTTTTTTCTCTAATCGGAATACGTCATTCGTGTCTGTATGACCTATCCCCCACGGTATCCAATGGGAAAGGGCAGAGTAATGACGGACATGAAAGAGGTGGGGCTTACTTGTCCACTGACACCGGCGTAAGAGTAGAGCCGTAAGATCTCGAAACTTATACCTTCTTATAGTATGTTCCTTTTGTTTTAACCATAGCTATGTTATTAATTTGCAAAATGTGAAACTATCTCAGGGTTTGAAATGATTCTTAAAAAGCCTAGTGATACCATAAGTTCATAAGACATGTTACATAAGTTTCTCAGTTGCTACTGAACACTTGTCATTAAGTGTCGTTGGTGAAACAACATAGATTCTCGAAAAGTGACGCCTGGTTATGGCGATGTCAAAGGCTTAGTTCAGACTAAATAGGATGATGAAACTACTGCAAAACCGCGTGTAGTCAATTGACGTGTCGTTCGCGAACTAGCTCTCATTATGTCTCTAGCATTATGAAGTATTAGAAGTGTCATACTTATGGAATATTTCTTATAAACTTATGGTGATACCAATGAACCAAAATCTGCATGGTGAGCAACTGATCACCAAAACTGGTCAGGGATATCTTGCAACAGTCGACGATTTTCCATCGGAAAATTTCGTCCGAAGAGTATTTTTTATACTATTTATTAAAGGTGGAATTCATAAACGTCGGACGCAACGCAATTTAGTACAGGCAAAGGCAGGGCGTCGTGCGCAAACTCCCGCCTTTTGCGCACGATGTCCTGCCTTTGCCTGTACCAAATTGCGTTGCGTCCGACGTTTATGAATTCCACCAATACCACTATTTTTTCCTATGAGGGATTTACATTTTTGGCTGGGCTCCCTTCAACTATAATTTTTGTGATAATTAAACTTCTTCAAAATTGAATGATAACCCTCTAAAACTTTGGAAATTCATAACCTTTTAGAAAACAAACCGAACATTATATTATCTGGAAAATTTGTATCAAGGAGACACAAATTAACAGAGGGTTCAGCTTTTTGTGCTAACTTCGATTTAAACTTTTATTCAAGGGTTAATTTTCTTTCTGTGGAACAATCCAAGAATGAACTTTCAACTCGATGCGAGTATCCCAAAAATGATGAAGAACGTCAAATGCGAAAGAGGAACGTTGAAAAGATCTTCAAATGTGATGACTTTTCCAGCAAAGAGAATAGTCTTTTGATCACACATCAACTTATTCACAGTCGGGAAAAACCATTCAAATGTGATCAGTGCGAAAATAAATGTTCGCACAAGAGTAGGTTGATAGCACATCAACGCATTCACACTGGGGAAAAACCATTCAAATGTGATCAGTGTGAATTTAAATGTACGCAAAAGAGTGGTTTGATCACACATCAACGCATTCACACTGGAGAGAAACCATTCAAATGTGATCAGTGTGAATTTAAATGTGCGCAAAAGAGTGGTTTGATCACACATCGACTCATTCACACTGGAGAAAAACCATTCAAATGTGATCAGTGTGGATATGCCACCAATAACAAGACTAGTTTAATCAGACACCAACGCATTCACAGTGGTGAAAAACCATTCAAATGTGATCAGTGTGATTATGCCTGCACGCAGAAGAGTGGTTTGATCACACATCAACGCATTCACACTGGGGAAAAACCATTCAAATGTAATCAGTGTGAATATAAATGTACGAAGAAGAGTGGTTTGATCACACATCAACGCATTCACACTGGAGAAAAACTATTCAAATGTGATCAGTGTGGATATATATGTTCGCAAAAGAATACTTTGATCACACATCAACGCATTCACAGTAGTGAAAAACCCTTCAAATGTGATCAGTGTGATTATGCCAGCACGAAGAAGAATAATTTGATCAGACATCAACGCATTCACAGTGGTGAAAAACCATTCAAATGTGATCATTGTGATTATGCCTGCACGCAAAGAAGCAATTTGATCACACATCAATTCACTCACAGTGGAGATAAACCATTCAAATGTGTTCAGTGTGGATATGCTAGCACTCACAAGATTAGATTAATCAGACACCAACGCATTCACATTGGAGAAAAACCATTCAAATGTGATCAGTGACAACGTTAGCGCGTCGATGTGCTTATTGATCACACATCAACGAATTCATGGTATTTATAAACTTCGCATTTGATCATTGTGATTTTAGGTGAGCTGCGAGAGTAATTTTATCAGACCCGTCAACGCGTTCACAGTTGAGAAAAACCCTTCTAATGTGATCAGTGTGACTTTACCAGCAAACCCTTAACACGTGATCGCAATAAATATTCAAAACCATTGACCATAACTAAATTTTAAAAAGAATTCTAAATGAAAACTATTAAGAAACAGTAGTGGTGGATGCCAATGTATAATCTTCATTATAAGTTAATACTACTACATTTTTAACAATTTAAATTTTTTACTTAATACTCTGATTTTATTAAAAGTGAATTTTAATTGTTTTAGTTTGTAACTTCGACCCATTTCATTTATTGAAACAAAGTTAGTTGTACAAGCATTTAATATTCGAACGAATATTAAAATTCATAAAATCTATTTAAAGAATATCAATTTTCAGGTTTAAGTTCCGCTATATTTTTCCTATGAGATATTAACAAATGAAACGTTTTTGAGCGGGGCAGGACTGTATTAGAGATTTAATGAATAGACCATTCCATTGTTTACTTGAAGAGAAACCGACACACAGGTGGGAAGACTCCTTTTCAGCGTACTTCCCTCGCGCCAAGAAGCAAAGCAACGTCCCGCCTACTAGTGTTGCCTCTAATGCGAGCAGCTTGCTTCGTCGAGCGCGTGATCGAGTGGGCTATAGCCCAGTACTTTTAATTTATCACGCAAGGGCAAGGCTTTCCAGCGCTGTTAGCTGGCGTCGCTAGCATCGAATTGTCTATTTTTTAGTACAGGGAGTTGCACATCCATTAGATATCACGCCCAATCTTTATCCATTGTCCTCTTGTCTTTGACATACTACAAAAGAATGACTAAGAAGCCCATGTTTATAAAAACAATCTCTTATTAAAAAACCTTCCCTATGCATTAAAGGCAGTGTGAAGGATTATTTAAGAAGCGGTGCTTCCCTATTATTGAGCGAATTTACGACATAACAAAGACCGTCTATGCATACGTAGGACGCACAATGAAGCTTCGCGAACCTCCAGCCGCCCAGCAATCCTCGAACTTGCCAATGGCTCCCTCACGAGCTAGCCTGACGTCATCTCCTCCACCCTTTGCGGGTTCTTACGTTCGGTTTCACAACCTGAATTAAAAAGCCACCAACTTATGGGACGTTTGCCTTCTCTCGTTTCCCTGCGACCCCGCACTCACTTCACCCATACCAAATATATAATCAGAAGTAATATAAGAAACCTCCCTACGGGAGGGAAGTATACAAGACGCCATAGGCAACTATTATCCTTGATAAAACCTCGAGCAAAGTGAACAGAAAATGGAGGCTGCCAGCGCAAGGGGGGCGCATGCTAAGAACGAGTTTTTGAGATTTTTTGGATCGCGCCTGGAGAGAAATTTTTTCCATGGAGGTGACGTCAAACGTGGGCCAAGTTCGTATAGACTCGCATTTTTTTGGAAGCCTTATTTTTACAAGAACATGTCTGTCAGATGCATAATAAGAAAATACTGGTTTAGTTCTTCATAGTCGAGGTTTGTCGAGAAAAATACACACTATTCTTCATAATATGATGGCACTAAATTTAATACGGATTTAAATAAAACGAGTATGTACGGATTAAGGAACATCATTATTACTGTATAACTAAGAAGAAGAAAATGTGAAGGACTATCTTTTACAGGGATCTCAGCCAAAACAAATTCCTTATAGGAAGAATAGGATTTTATAGGAGAAAAATGTGTTTTTACAGGTCAATATAGGAATAAAAATGCTCAAATATAATACTATTTTGGCTTAAACTACATAGAAAAATCTCAAAAAAAATATAAATTGTATTTTACTTTGAAAAGAGGAACTTAATTAAAATACAATATATAAAAAATTTCGTTTTCTAGTCAAATGTGATCTCGATAAAAGAGCTCGAAATTGGTAAATTTTATTCAAAACTATACGAAAACATTGACTATGTCAAAAATACATGGTATTATAGGACCGTTCATGAAATTAAAGGATAATTTAGGACAGGTTAAACAAGTTGGGAAAACCAAAATATTACCTCTCCGAGTCAAGAGGTCTACTACTACAAACTTATTTACCTAGATATGGAATTATTTCTCTTTTTGAAGTAAAAATTTACGAAATATTGAAGCAGTATTCCAAGCATAGCGAATAATACAGTATAGCAGACGACATTTTACATCCAATAAGGATAAATCTTGGACACATGGAAATCAGTCAATGGGAAAAAGATCAGGAAATGAAGTCTACGCTTCAGCTGTTTACCGTATATTCTGATAGCTACATTCACAACTGGTTTGCAGTGTAAACACTATCGTCTCGTCTCACCCAAAGAAAATATACGCTCCGGGAATGGAAGCTATGTCTCGGGGTTGGGTTGACCAAGGAACTTCCGGTCTATGCAATTTCAATGTAGCCGGAAATACCTCGGTCAACCGAGCCTGCCTTTAGAGCGTACTAGGAGGGGAGAGACAAAAATTTACACTAGAGGAAGCTACACTTTCCATTCCTGGGGCGTGTATCTTCTTTGTCTCACCTCAACAATATTCTTAGTTTGCCAACATGAATGTTAACGTTAAATAACACCAAAGCTAAATTGTAGCTAGACGCACTGATAGTCAATGCGCACCATAAAGAGAATAAAAGGTCTGTAGCTACTACCCGTTTACCATTAGCCCTTTTACTATTCTAATTGCCACCATGATCTTTTCTTCTATTATAAAATTTTAACCTGATTATTTAATAGTGTATTTAACTTTCGGCTCACTCTGAACCGTTGATATCTCTTCATTTCAGAAACGGAAGAGCGCGGGGGTCGCGAGAAACTTGAGGGAGCGCGAGCCGGACGAAAAGGAGTGCGGGCCGGACCAGAGCGAATAGCATGTACCGGGTTGGCAACTGAAGTGGTAATTGATCCGTGTAATTCACGAGTGTCACGTGCCGCCGTTTCCATTGATACCGCAATATCGACCGCTTGTTGAAAAGTCAAAGAGCTTTCTGAGAGAAGGCGTTTCAAAATCGCGTCATTTGCCAGACCAGATATAAATTGGTCGCGGAGAGTATCGTCGAAAGTGGCTCCGAAATCGCAACGGACGGACAAGTGTTTAATTTCCGCAACAAAGGCGGACACAGGTTGAGACGCGGACTGACGACAGCGGTGAAATCTAAAACGTTCGGCGACGAGCAAAGGCTTAGGGCACAAATGATCACCCAAAATAGTTTTAAGTTCTGCGAAAGTCTTCGTAGAAGGAGCCGCGGGAGCGGTAAGGTTGCGCACTAACGAATAAGTCTTCGGGCCTAATAATGTCAAAAACGTGGCTACCTGTTTTGCAGCAGGGACATCGTGGGCAACAAAATACAGTTCGATGCGTTCGATGTAGGTTGACCAATCACAAGAAGAAGCGTCGAATGGTTCGACGGACGAGAGCGAAGAAGCCGCCATTTTGTAGACAGCGAAACAGGGAGGGTTCGGTAAAAAATCTCCGTCGCCAGTTTGTTGTATATTACGTCTGAGTATTAGTTGGAGCCTAAATAATCTAACTATAATGAGCTAATAAAATAACTAGTCAGTTAATTAATGATTTAAAGTTTAATTGTGCTGAGAGGCTAATACGTTACAAGAAATACTAAGTCTTAAGACGAGCGTAGTGTTTTCCCCGTTCCGGTGTAGGGCGCGTATTCCGCGTGACTCTATTAACAAAGGAGAGATAATATCTCGTCTAGACTTATATCCAAGAATGGGAACGCTAGCGACATCTAGGTTAAGGGGATACGAAAACACAACAAGTTGGAAGGAGTTGGAGGTTAATATTTTCATTTAGCAGCTCTCTAGTACGCAGCATCAGTTAGCATTTGATTCTCCGAACATCCGTTGAATTTCAAAATACGTCCTTTCGAGCCAAAGTTTCTCTTGCAATTCATTTTATGTTCATCCCATTTTTACCTCTCCGTCTGTCGTCACGGAGAGATATTACACTGGACGTGTCTGTCACCGCGTTCACGCAATTGCGGGTTTTCTTATTATTTATTTTGAATCAATCGCCTTATATACCCTAAATTTCCAAAAATTGTTTAAGAGGCATACGCTTGAATTCAAACGTCAACAATAGCTATGTTTAAAATGATTTTAGGAATAACGTTTCTTAGAATGACTAAACTAAACTAAATATTAAGCTAAATTACTGACGATAAAAATAATCAATATAAATTATATTTAATCAGGGATAGATAGACTTTTTAAGACGGAATGGGTAACAGGGTTATTCGGGTGGGCGTCCAAGTCCACGACCCCCTTACCCGTGACGGAGGGGTATGAAAGAAGAGGCGGGTCTCATTTTTGTTATGGCGTTGTATGTATATCCGGGTCAAATAAACGTCGTCTGCCCTTCGTCTGCCAAGTTGGAATGGGCTCGGATTGTAATTTTTGAAATAACATTGTTTAAAAATGGAAGTTACACAAGACATAGGGCTTGCAACTGAAAAAAACGGGGAAAACCCAAGAAAATTAAAAGTGAGTTAGAATTGAGTAAAAGTCTTCATAGATATTACAGCACGAACAGGTTTTAACCAAACACTAAGCTCACAAAACTCCTGACCATTCACTAAGCCTTGGTTAACTTCATCAAATTCGTTTACAAAATCATGAGGATAGTAGAAATGATTGGCTTAAGAAAGAATTAGCGAGCACTTTTCACCTTTACAGATGTACTCCAAATCCAAAACACCAGCACCAAATTCACTAACTACCTTCTTAATTGCTATTAAAAACAATTTTTTAGACTGCTCCATTTTGAACCCCTGTGAAGACTCTTATCTGTACAACCATAGCCCACTCGATCCGCGCTCTATAGCTATAGCGCGAGCAGCTTGCGTCGTGACGCGCGTGATCGAGTGGGCTATGGTACAACGCAAGAGGGGTCGTAGTCATGGCGACCGAGGTAAACAGGAATTACGAATTTTTGGCCCTCCCCGTCAGCAACGTCACCAATACGTAGTTTTTGTGAGCCAATAAGATAATTTAATTTTTTGGTTACGTGTTGAAGGAAGGGACTATATACTCGTCTATGAGTCGGACTGAAGTAAAGGCCAAACATTGTTTATTCCGTCTTAAAAAAGTCTATCTATCCCTGATTTAATTAAGAAAGTCTCGACTCGTAGAGGTCTATTTTGGTTTCCCAACTTGTTGTTCATAAGGTCGTTTACTCATACTTTAAAAAAACAATGATTTTTCGTGTGCGATCGAATGTTAATGTATTTTTGATACTATATTGTAAATGATGTATGTGTCGTTTTTATATTTCATTAATTAATTTCTGTAGAGAAATTCAGGAAGAAAAGTTCAACTCGGATCAAATATTCTGCTGAATATAAAAGGGGTCCACAACGTCACACAAAGAAGGGTAACGAAGAAAAACCCTTCAAATGTGATCAGTGTGACTATGCAAGCACGTGGAAGGTTCATTTGATCGCACATCAACACATTCACAGTGGTGATAAACCCTTTGAATGTGATCAGTGTGACTATGCAAGCACGCAGAAGGTTCATTTAATCAGACACGAACGCATTCACAGTGGTGATAAACCCTTCGTTTGTGATCAGTGTGACTATGCAAGCACACAGAAGAATAATTTGATCAAACATCAACGCATTCACAGTGGTGACAAACCCTTCAAATGTGATCAGTGTGACTATGCTGGCGCAAACAATTCTAATTTGATCAGACATCAATTTATTCACAGTGGTGAAAACCCCCACAGAATTTAATTAGTGCGAATATCTAGTAATCGTATGAGTAATTTGATGATACAAGTTGAAAAACGCCTCAATAGTGATCGATGGGACTATGTATATGCAGACAGAAGTGTCATTTCATAGTACATAAACTTAGAAGTCACATGAATGAATAGATGGATTTACATTTTAAATGTGTAGGACAATAACCATATTTCATCGGCTTGTGTAATGAATGGGCCGACACTGTGTATGTAACAGTCCATTAAATTTCTCCATTAGAAATTGTATTAACGGAAGTGCCGCTCATTTTCTGAGACAAAACTCTTGGTGCACTATACCCAGTTGTAACTTCTCCATTTTCAGAACTAATTTTATATTAAATGTAATAAAATTCACAAAGACGATGCTAAAATAAGCCGTAAATAATTTTTGGATAAGTTTTTCGAATTGTTCCAAACTTGTTTCCAAACCTTTGAGCTTTTCTTCTTTCGAGCTATTTCCATTTCCGTTTTCAGTCCCCTCGGAGCTTTCATTAGCACATAAATTGTAGGACGTTTCTTCAGGTTTTGATGTAGTACTTGCTAAATGTCCTGGATCGTCATTTGCGTCTTTAATTACTTTATCTTCGTCATCAGCTCATGTACTAAATGTTTTCAACAGAGACAGGAAAATTGTCGCTAACCCTGACTTTACCGTTGAAATCAGGCTTGTTGTGTTTTCAGCATTTATTAGGTTTATCACGTATAGAGGTTTAATGGCAGAATTTTACTGTTTGTTCATATTGTCGCATATATTTTATCATGCGTTCATTAGGATACGTTTGCATTCCGTATATTGTCTGAGGACCGTTTCAGTGATCAAATTTTAATCTAAATATATTTTCGAAAGTTGTTTATTTGTTTATGTTTATTTTTTCCGAATTTGACCTAGCTGCCTGGTTTATATCGGAAACACTATTGGGAAGTTTTAAAACTGGTTTGATTGAGTTCTTCTATAGACTGGTAAGAACATACTATTCTGGATCCGTAACATCTGAGCTTTATAATTAACCACTATTAAAGCATCGTTACATAGAATTTGAAAACTTAAAAAAAAAAAAATAGAAACAATGGGGGCAATTCTCTAACTTTTTAAGCGAGTTATCTCAAGTGATAACTTTCGTCTAAAGGGTTTATGACAACCTCGTGTCGTCTATGAGAGCGCGATATCTAAATAGGTGATTAGTCATAGGTGTCATCAAACCTTGAACAAAAAGTGGCGGATGTTTCGCGAATTCCCCTCGTGCTAATAAAAAACAAGGTGGTCAAGTTAAAATTTTACCGTATTTCTTTATAAAGCAAACGATAACTTATGGACCAGTTTAACCCTTTCGTTAAGTTACCACTCTCTCTGGTTTCGAGCCAAGGTTTCTCCTCGCCATTTAAGTTAATCTTCATCCCCTTTTTTTTGATATGCTCGTTTACTCATCAGCACTGTTTCTTTTCTTTAGCACTGAGTTTTCGTATAGGCCTCAGCATTAGGCTTTTTTAAAGTTCGCTTGAATGTTACTGTATTTTCGATACTAAATTATAAGTTATGGCGTTTTTATATTTCTTTTATATATGTTCTATAGGTAAATTCAAGAAGAAACTTCGGTTAAAGTGTTCTACTGAATATAAAAGGGATCTGCAACGTCACGTTAGAAAGAGTAACGAAGAAAAACACAAATGTGATCAGTGTGACTATGCACACAAGTATAAGAGAAATTTGATCAGACATCAACCCGTTCACAGTGGTGAAAAACCCTTCAGATGGAATCAGTGTGAATATGCAAGCACGCGGAAGGGTAATTTGATCGTGCATCAACGCATTCATAGCGGCGAAAAACCCTTCAAATGTACTCGTTGTGACTATAAAGGTACACTGAAGATTAGTTTGATCGCACATCAACGCATTCACAGTGGTGATAAACCCTTCAAATGTGATCAGTGTGACATTTCAAGCACGCAGAAGGGTAATTTGATCGCGCATCAACGCATTCACAGTGGTGATAAATCCTTCAGATGTAATCAGTGTGACTTTGCAAGCACGCGGAAGGATACTTTGATCGCGCATCAACGCATTCACAGTGGTGATAAACCCTTCAAATGTGATCAATGTGTGTTTTCAAGCACGCAGAAGGGTAATTTGATCGTGCATCAACGCATTCATAGCGGCGAAAAACCCTTCAAATGTGATCAGTGCGACTTTTCAAGCACGCAGAAGGGTAATTTGATCGCGCATCAACATATTCACAGTGGCAAAAAACCCTTCAAATGTGATCAGTGTGACTATGCATGTACGCGGAAGAGTTTTTTGATAGCACATAAACGTAGAAGTCACAAGAATGAATAGATGAATTTGAAGGCTGCTAGACCATGTAAAATTTCTTTTTAAACTTAAAATGAACATTTTAAATTTGTTGTGCAAAAACCATCTTTCATCCTCTTTTGTAATGAATTTGACGAAACTGTTTACGTAAGAATCCATTAAATTTCTCCTTTCTGAATTGTATTAACGGATACTGTGCGCATTGTCAAGGACAGGACTCTTGGTTCACTAACAGCCGTTTTCAGAATTAATTTTAAATTAAATGACGTTACTAAAATAAAAAAATAAAGAGACGCCTCTTCCTCTTGTTTTGGGTGCTTCTCTCCAGGCTAGTTCATTTCCAAACGTGCAATCAAGAGCGAATAAATATTTTTAACTTGTCTTCTCCTATCCTTTGGTTGCAATTAATTCCAAGAATATCTGTTAAACATTTTGAGTTAAAAATTAAACGACCGTTTGACCAAAGGTATGTACTTCCTTTTATTTAATGTTCATCACATTTATATCCATAACGTTTATTCGCCGGGACACTGCGGTCGGGAACGTTATGCTATTGAGAGGTACTGTCAGGGACGTTTCTATGTCTGGCTTTCTGTGCTTGGTTACAATAGAGCGCGTTCACAGGTTTTACATGGATGTAAACGCGCTCCCCATTTCTGAATCGCGTACGCTTTTCCCCGTAATTGGGGAGATTGTATTTCACTATGTTAACTATTTTACTCGAGTACCGATCCACCCTTTTAGTGGCCACTATTCCTTTATCTGCCTAATCTCCCGTCCATTCCACAAGAACCGAATCTGTCGCATTGGCTTCTAACTCCACCACCTTCTGTTATCTATCTATTCCGTATACAAAAATCTTTCAGATTACCTTCTACTTCATTAAGGCCCGTTCAGACGACACTCTTTTTCTCGCTACGCTCGCTGTGCTGAGCTCATCAGATTTTCTGGCTTCACCAGCCTCTAGAAAATGCACTGTTCACACGGCCAAAATTTTCTCATTCTTGATCTCGGCAGAGCGAGAAAAAAAGTTTTTTTCTCTCTTTGCTCGGCACAACCAATAGGGGGCTTCCGAAAATGACGTCACTCTTTGTTGTGTAGTCTGCTACTAGCTGTTAAAAGTTTTCAGATGTATGTGATCGTGGTTGTTAACTTATTCACGTTATAGGCTTTAAAATGAATGATTCTGAAAACAAACGTGAGATTAATGAGGAAAACCTGATAAATTTAGTACAAATTTATGAGGAGATATGGAAAGTGAAATCAAAGCTGTATAAAAATCCAAAACGACGAGAACAAGCCTGGAAGGAAATTGGCAAATCGCTGAATGTATCAGGTAACGTACATGATTTTGATACATTTCTGCAATATAAAACCTTTTTCCACTATAAAATTGGTCGCCTTGTCTGCTCTATAGTTGATATTGCAAAAGCAAAATGGAAGAGTCTGAAAGAGAAATATGTACGAGAAAAAAAATACATTGCCAATCTAAATAGAAGTGGTGCCGGTGTTTCATCCAAGACTCCTTGGGAGTATATGGATGCAATGAAGTTTATGAATGATACTATAGAACATAGAATGTAAGATCAAACATAAGTTAACCAATTCTAGATTTTTAAAACATAAAATTTCTAAGGACCACGAGCAATATGCCTATGAATTTATCAACGGATAAAGAAGAGACCAATATTCAAAATCCACCTTCAAACGTAGGTGACAAAGATTTTGTCGAAGAAATCTATGAAGATGATTTATTGAAAGGGTTAAAAAGGAACAATGAAGAGCACAGTGGAAGAGTGGAGAAGCAATCAGTGTTATCTGAGCCTAAAAAGAGCTCAATCTCCAATGTGCAAGCTGGACAATCTACGGAACCTCATGTATTTATTAAACCATCGCTTAAAAGAAAGAGAAACTCGGACCCTGTAACTCAACAACTTATCTAGATACTGAAAGAAAATAACAAACAAATTAACGCTTCAGAAGATGTTTCAGGGGATTCTGATAAGCTGTTTTTGTTGAGTCTGTATGAGGACTTAAAATCTCTACCCAGTAAATATAAAAAAAAAGGTTAAAATCCAATTTTTGTCCATTTTGGAAGAATACCATGAGTTGGGAAATACAAGTGAAGACTTTCAAATGTAACAAAATGTCCAAATTTATCCTAAGCTATATTTTAGTTATTTAAATTAAACTGACTTACTAAGGTTGGTAAGCTATTTTACTTTTCAGTAATACTATAAAAAAAGGCTGAAAGTATTTTACTTTTACAGTATGTTAAATTATTTATTATTTAACTTTGAATATTTTTCAACTTTTTCTAAAGTTTAAAAATTAATTTTTAATTTTGAAGCATGTTCAACTATGTAAATTTTTCTACAATGTTTCCGGTATTTCTAAAACATGAAGTACTATCTCCACTAATTTTCAAACGTGATATTAAAGTTCAAAGTTTTTAAATCTGACGCTCTGTGCCTAACCTTCGTTTTTGATAAACAGTGTGTAGTTTTCTTTAGCACTTCCAACCAATTACCACACATGCCTCTTTCAGAAACTTGAAGATCGCGCCGAATAACGTCGTATCGCAGTACCTATTAACCACGCTTCACTGCTTATATAAATACACTTTATCAAAATGAGACTTAGCTTAGCATATGCGAACTTTTAAACCTGAAATTTAAGAGTTTATATAAAATAAACGGAGGCTGGTAAATTTTTTTAATCATTCGTTGCCTACGGGATGAGAATTAAGGCCAGTTCAAGCTTGGCTGAAGGTGGGGGACTTTAACCTATCGAGAAGAATCGTTCTCTGATATATTTCCTCGCGTGCCGGCGCTCTTTGCTATCCTTTAAAGGGGTCATTCATAAATTTAAATTTGCTTTGGTTCATTGAGGTTTTAAGAATTTTATTATTGTTCTTAGATTTTATCTTGCAGAACTATATTGCAGACATGTAGATGTATTCTGATTTAAATAACACGAAATTTTAATATAATAATTTTACTAGTGAATCGACAATCGTATACAGCGCGAGAACAAAAGCCGAATAGCTTTCTAGGAAACGAACGCCAACCGAAATTTCTTTTTGAAAGACCCCCCACCTTTTTTTAAAACGGTTTTACTAGAGAGGTTTTATATTCTATTCGTCTCTTTATAGTTAACACAGATATGTTGGGGAAAGCAGTCAAAACGGGTGAGAAGAGGATAGGAAAGAAATCCACCCCTTCAGCTTCGGGCGTGTTGCTTCAAGTCAGTCTGCCTGTAGCGCGTCGGCTCGGCGGGAAAAAAATTCAAATCGTAGCGTCGCGTCAACGAAGGGATAGCTAAGAGCGCGCCTAGCGGATATTAAAGGCAAACTAAAATGTCAGAAATACAATCTGAAAACTCTACGGAGAACTGGCCTTAATTCTCATCCCGTAGGCAACAATTTGACCTTACCAAACCTATTATACGCGTTGAGAACGTGGAAGATTTTTGAATTCCTGGTGTTACTTATATCAACACTGAAGCTTGGTCGAGTTCGGAAATTGAGTAATTGTTACTGTGTATGTCATATGGAGCAAACAAATAACTTTCTCAAAAAGATATATAATTCAAACTTGATCCCACGTTAGACCTTTGCGAAAAACTGAATGCAAACTTTCCCAGAATAAACGTCTAATAAAATATACGTGACAATATGCACAGCCATATTGTGCCATTAAACCTCTGTAGGTGCATGATAACACCTACAAAGTAGTGAAAAAACACAAGTACGACGTCAAGGGTAAAGTTAAGCTTAGCGACAATTTTGTTGTCTGAAACCAACTAGCACAAGTGATGGCGAAGTTGAAGTAAAGAAGCAAATTATGATTAATCAATTATTATGTTAAAAATATCATTCTTTAATAGCGAAGATATCATTACTGATATACCATTTGTGATATCAAATATTGTTAATTATAGTTAAATAAAGGGTTATATTCAATATTCTTCGTGAAGGTTTTAAAAATAACTAACACCAAAAGTCCATTAAATTAGCCTAGGAAGTGAACAATTACAATGGCTGGTATAGCATACGTCTCTGCTGGGATAAAAACTCCTTCTAACTCCATGGATAGTGGGTTAAATTTTTCCCCCTTTCCTAACCCTGTTAGAAATCTCGAGCTCCTCTCTAGGAAGTCTTTCTTGACGTGAGCGGGGCGTGACTTCATCAGCCCATGAACGCTGGATCTCAAAGGGTAGATTGTTTGCTTTATAAAAAATTAAAAAAAGGAACGGCTACGCTTGTTAAAGGGAGGGTGAAGTAGATAATCAAGTGGTTTTTTATCGATTCTTCTACTAATTATAAAAAGGCAGGGGGTTACGCGATTGGTCGGACCTCCGTATTTAAAATTATCCTTTAAATCTGAACCTAATTTGAATTTCAAAATCATTCGGAAGTATTTCCTAAATGTTTGGCTATGCAGACTGGTCTTGTAATTAGTAGAAGAATCGATGAAAAATCACTAGATTTTCAACTTCACTCTCCCTTTAAATAGTTTTTTTCAATAGGTTTATGAAGAGTCATAAAAAACTGAATGACCTTGACTGTTCCAAAATTCACACCCCATCCTTTCTCCTATGCTAATGAGGGCTCGGTTTTACTGTGGAAGGGGGCGTTTTCAGCCAATAGTCTTTTCTCTCTCGATAGGGCAAATTTTGGCGTACGAGTCGCGCTTAAACCGGAAATCTGAGAAAAATTATCGCCAGGTGGCGAATGTGTCGCCCTTCTTCAGTATTGCTACACAAGAAAGGGGAGTCCCAAGCCCCGCTTTTGGTTACTTCCTAGGCTAATTTAATGGACTTCTGCTAACACAAACATATTATTACTACCAGTTTCCCGTTAAGACGTTACGCTTGTTACATTCCACAATTTTATAATACGATATAGCCCGTCCGGTGGCTATTCCGTAACAATAGGCTTTTACAAGAAAACTTTTTTCTTAGTGAGTATATCTACTACAGTTGACAAGAACAGTAATGTGTGAAACCAGAAGTAAGATAAGGGACTAGAAGTATCGAGGTAACCAAATTTTTCACTTGGCAAAAGTGAATATTCTTGATAAGACACCAACGGTTGGCCCTCTGGTGGCGGTTTCTGAATTTTCCCTCGAAAACGTGAGACGCTCGCGAAGGTAGACGGCCGAACTAGATTCAAGCACCCGCGTCCGTGTTCCGCGGCTTTAGGTTGAGGGGAAAGGGGTAGGAAATGTTTTTGGAACTCGACCAATTTTTTTATCTCTACTGTAGGCGCGATAGAAGCGGCATTAAATCCTCAAATATTTTCACTAGTGCCAGGATCTATTACCAATGCTAGAGCACTTTACTTCTAGTCCCTTATCTAACTTCTGGCGAAACGAAAATTAAAACCATGGAACGAAAATTTAACATATACGAAAATTAAAACACGTTGCGCAATTAACACATTTTGAAATGGTTCTTTCCAAGTTTTAAATTAGTGAGCATACTTAACTACAATCCATTTTATTAGTCCATGTGATTATAACGTCGATGTCTGATCAAACTAATCTTCTGCGTGCTGCCATAATCAAAACTGATCACATATGAAGGGTTTTTCACAACTGTGAATTCGTTGATGTCTGATCAAATCAGTCTTCCACGCACTTGCATAGTCACACTGATCACATGTGAAGGGTTTTTCACTACTGTGAATTCGTTGATGTCTGATCAAATTAGTCTTCCACGCACATGCATAATCACACTGATCACATTTGAAGGGTTTTTCAGCACTGTGAATGCGTTGATGTGTGATCAAATGATTCTTCTGCGCACTTGCATAGTCACACTGATCACATTTGAAGGGTTTTTCGCCACTGTGAATGCGTTGATGTCTGATCAAATGAACCTTCTGCGTGGATCCATAGTCACACTGATCACATTTGAAGGTTTTTTCACCACTGTGAATGCATTGATGTCTGATCAAATCAGTCTTCCGCGTACTTGCAAAGTCACACTGATCACATTTGAAGGGTTTTTCGCCACTGTGAATGCGTTGATGTCTGATCAAATGAACCTTCTGCGTACTTGCATAGTCACACTGATCACATTTGAAGCGTTTTTCTTTGGCATCCTTTCGAATGTCAAGTTCAAGATCCCTTTCATATTCAGGTGAACATTTGTATCGAGTTGAACATTTTTTCTTGGATTTCCCTACAGAAAGGAAATAGATTAAAACCTCATATGATATCATACACGTAGCGTCACAAACATCTCACTGTTCAAAGGCAATTGATAAAACAGGTTATGCTTAGGCTTAAAAAGACACAAAGGCAAACGAAACAAGTTCAGAAACAATAATGGATGTCCGAGCTTCAAGTTACCAATTTGTTTTGTTCATGCACCCACTCTATTGTATCAAAAATACAATAACATTCAAACTAACTTCATAAAAACGTTAATGTGCACGAAAACACAGTGTTTATGAAAAGAAGCGCTGTTGATCAAAGGCGTTAGCTGATGAGTAAACGAACGAGCATATCAATTAGAAGAGGATGAAAATCAATTTAAATGGAGAAGACACTTTGGCTCATAAAATCAAACGATCGTATTTTAAACTTTGTTTGCTCCTGACATATTCAACGGATTTTCAGTGAATCAAAGACAAGTTATTTATTTATTTTGTTTCGGCATCCCCTCTCTATTGTCAAAGTATTTTTGGTCGAAATGAGCACCAGCGATGACAAGATAAGAGTGAAGATCCTTGGGAAAGGGGGCATTTTAAGAGTTTGTTTCATTATTCAAGAGGATGAAAGGTCGTTAAGTGCTACAGTTCAAATTATGTAGAATCCTAAAAATAACATGAAAGTGTGAACGTTTTGTCCAACACATTTAAATATGTTACAACCACAACGAATAAAAACGAGCATCGATTAGCGGCTTTTTGACCAAGATTAGTTTTCATTAAGTTTAAAGCGGAATTAGGTCCAAAAGCTGAACACACTGATTTTAGGGCAGGGAGTCTGTGTCTCCCACATTCGAGATTTTTGGAATATGAAAAAAAAGTTATATTCGGATTTTATTAAGCAAAACAACGTCGATCTTAAAGCAGTTACATCATGTTCATGTCTGATCAAAGAACCGTTCTCAGAGCTTGTATTGTCACACTTATCACGTTTGAAGCGTTTTTCTTCAGTACCATTTTTAATGTGACGGTCAAGATCATTTTTATATTCAGGACGATATTTGCAAAGAGTTGAACGCTGCTTCTCGAATTTCCTTCAGAAAGCAAACGAACTGAAACTTCCTTACAATTTGAATCAAACACATTACTATGTTCAATAGCACTTGATAAAACCGGTCATTCCGAGAACTAAAATTACACCAAGTTAAAGAAAACAAGGTTCGGAAAACAAAAAATTAATACCGCTCCGAATCGATATGACTATCTGCGAAGACTTTACCCATCAGAAAGTGGAAACTAAGGGTTGTTAATTATTAAGAAAATATTTAAGGTTTTAGTCTATTGCAATATAAATATGCTTATAAAATAAATTTGAAGGGAAAATTATATGACTGCCGTATATTACAAATTTTAGGTTTTTTTTTTAAAAAAAAATAGGAATCTATTAAAACGAGGGTGGTCGCCCATTTCCGCACAGTTTTATTTTTCACATCTTAAAAACCTATAGCCCGTTTCCGCACACTTTTTCATAACCCATTTCCCCACAGTTTGCAAAAGTAAAAAAATAAATAATTCTAGTTGATTACATTTTAAAAAACTTAAACTTACGCTGCTTGCCCATTGATCCGAAAAGAGCCAAAATGTGAGGTTTTATGACTAAAATTTTCGATGCTATTTAACGACAGACTTATTTTTAATGCTCCTTTTACTTCTATTTTTAACAAAATCACACTTGGTTTAATGCTTACGTCTATCAATATACTTTTCTATATCGATAGTGATATTGCCATGTTCAAATCACAGGTATAATGGCATGCCCCTATTGTCGCATAAACTAACCTAACCGAGCCTCATCTAACCTAACCGAACCTAACCAAACCTGACCTAACCCCAACGGAACCTAACCTAACCCTAAACTATATCTATAGTGAAATTGCAATGGTCAAATCAAAAGTTTAAAAGCATGCCCCTATTGTAGCATAACCAAACCTAACCTACCGAACCTAACCCAAGCACGGTTTTCACTTGGCGTAAATCACGACTTTTCGCCCAACGTCAAGCGACGACCGAAAAAAACCTAGTTACGCTGGACAGAAATTACGCTGAGTGTGGCGATATTAGCTTTCTATTTTTTCGGCCGCGTTCAACGTTAACGCTCTGCACGAGCCAATCAGCAATAAGCTAGAGTCGTGACGTCATTTTCGACCACGCGTGTTCGGAAGAGGCCGTCCGCGGTCCGCCATGTTTTTATTTATTTCGTTCCTAATCGAGTCAGTAAATCCCGGAGAATGCCTAAGTTCAATGCTGAAAGGTTTATTGAAGAGGTTAGGAACGATACAAATATGTATGATATTAGAAACAAAGATTGCAAAAAAGAAAGACAATAGATGTTTCGCAATTAGTGCAGTGTTCAGTTTATCTGTTAAGCCTTGGTTCCATTATTTGCATGAACTACGCTAAGTGAAAACGATAACGCTGGGCGACAACGTGAAAAACAAATCTGACGTTTGACGTCCAGCTGCAAAGTAGTTTTTTTCGGTCAAGTGAAAACCATGCTTAAAATAACCGAACCGAACCGAACCGAACCAAACCCAATCAACAAGCAAATAAAAATGTTTTATTTGCAAGCTGTGCGGAAATGGGTTATGGTAAAAAATGGTGAATTAAAATTTCAATGTGAAAAGAGTGCGGAAATGTTCCATAAAAAGTGTGCGGAATTGGGCTATGATTCTCGAAAAATGTGCGGAAATGGGCATCCTCGAAAACGAGTTGACGTTTATTGAGCTTTTTCTTCTCATTTTTAATGAATTTTCAATTATTTTTTTTTTTGGTTCCTTTGTCTTCGGAAATAGATGTAGATTTCGTTTGTAGGGTCTTACTCCGTCTTTGATTGTTAAAGCAAAGCGCGGGTCCAGTGGATCCCCTACAAGTTGACTTTCCTTACGAACTCCAGTTTTGGCTTGGCGAAGGCAGGAGGCATTTGTGGGCGGGATTTATAAGTGCCCATATAAATCCCGCCCACTAGCCTTTGCCAAGCCAAAACGGGAGTACAGGAGGAAAGTCGCCTTGTAGGCGATCCACTGGACCCGCGCTTTGCTTTAAGCATGCGTTGATAGTCGCGAGAGACATGTTTGTACTATCAGACGTTAGATGATTCTGAAAAACCCTTTTCAACATCAGCATTTCCATGGGGAATACAAAGAGCTAGCTGCGCTTTCTTCAGCAAATTCGGGAAATCCTGAACTAGTCTTAATTGCTCCAACAGCTCTCCAGCAGTGGTCAATTCTTATTTACCATCCCCCTTCCCTTACTCATTATCCTTGCATTTTTGTTCCACACTTTTTATGATTAAATTTCTAAGAATGACTGATCGCGACCCTAAAACACTGAAGTTGCTGAAAGTATAGGAATTATAGGATATTATAGGATCACTGGGAGGCAGTGGGAGCCCACTCCGGTGGCCACGGAGCTCAGGCTCAACCGCTGAATTTGTGTAATCAAGTTTTGAGCTTAATATTATTCGCAGGGACAATTTTCCGTTTAAATTTAAAGTTAAAAAAGTATTAATTTAAATGAGGAAAAATTTTTAGAAACTTAAAGGAATAGCGACGGGGTTTAAAAATTATCTCAAATCTAAAGAAAACCTTACTCTTTTGAGTTTCAACTCTTCTGATTCCAAAAAGATGCTCGATAAATATTTAAATATGAGGGAAAACACAGAAAAAACACTTCGAAAACTTGAAATTTGGGGGGCAAAAGCAAATTTGCGGAGAAGATTTTTGGCGGGTTTTTCTCCTTGATACGTCACTCACGGCATAATTAGACAACCTCATATTTCGCATAATTTATTTTTCCAAAATGAAGGGAAAGTTCTCCCATGGGTCTAGGGAAATAAGCTTTCACGGCCAATGGGAAAAACATAGGCTTACGAAAACAATTCCATTGAAAACTTCGGATATTTATCTTCAAATTAAACACTTTAAACGCCAGGTTAGGCCTAAAAATTATTGAGAAAACTCGAATAGAAAATATGTCTTCATTTGCCTAAAATGGAACACCCCGAAACAAGGAAATTTACTCTATCTTTTAACATCCATAACTAATGTTTTACTCACTAAAGGACAACAAAAAAGACCTTAAAAGATGCATTGATTCATTACCTGTCCAATAATGTTTGTCCCGTAATCGTAGATTAAAATGCGGAAAAGATACGGTAATTATTAGCCCAGTATCCAGATTTAGTGATAAACGTGATACCAAGTTTAGCTGATTTAGCATGTTTGGCCGAGTGATATTGGGTTTAACTAAACTTCCAAACACCGTATCATGACTCACTTGATGTAAAATGTAGATTCGACAACTTTTTCGTCACAAAAACATAACAGTTTAGGTTACTTTGATTTAACTTAGTAATTATTTCATTTGAAATACCGTACATAAGCGTTAGAGTGCATTTAATTTACAATGTTTAAACGTAATGAACATGAGAGCGCGCCAACTTTTAGAGCTTTAAGCAGATGACACTCGGTGCCCTTTAAAATATATGTACAGGTATAAAATGGCAAGCGTTGGTCGCTAGATGGTCGTAGCATCGCTAACAAATTATATTTGCTTATTATTAGTTACAAAAACTCAGATTTTTTTGTATTTAAATTAGGGTGTTCCAAATTAGGACGGGGCGTTCCAATTTAGGACGGGGGCGTTCCAATTTAGGACGGACCGTTCCAAGTTAGGGCTGAAATCGACCTTTTCTAAAACCCATTTTGCAGGAAAAGTACGCGTCTTAGCAGTCTGAAAATGGGTGCAATCGATCGGCAATAGTTCAAACTTATTGTATTGGTCTGCTTGTTCACTTCAGTAACTTATTTGGTACTGAAAAATCTGAATTTACAAAGAGCTTGAGAAAGTGTTCCAAGATAGGGCTACTGACCATAAACATATCATAATAAACTAGATATTTCCAGGATTTTTTCGACTTAGGCATTCTTATAGTAAATTAATTCTTGACCATACCTATACCAGATTGCTCGAGGTTCGTGGCTTCCACTTCAAGTAGACTTTGGTAAATGTTGTTGGTAATCTCAGCTGGTATACTTTGCGAACTATCCAAATAAAAAATCGTCAAAACTGATATAGCAACAGTAATAAAAGATTAATAAATTTTATCAGAAGGGGATAATAGTAAAAGAATGTCACTCTGTATCCTCTTAATACTTTAGTTATGTAACGTGATTCTTCCCAGGCTAGAGACCCCTTTTTGAACATTTGCTATCCTGCTCAACCATGGATTAACTAACGCTAGGGATAGTTCGTTCCCCCAAAAAGATAACGCACGCATGTTCCAAACGCCCCCTAGCAGCAGCTACTATCCCTAACAAGAAGTTATAAGAAAATTGGACCAAATATCACGTGGTCTATGCCTAAATTGGGCAAAACGATTTATTTTGCCGAGAGATGGCGCTATATCTACATCCGTTTTGGTCCAATAAATTGGGGGAATGAAGAGGGGAATCAAGCAATGATTCGGAACATGTAGTTGGCGATAGAATTACACGGGAAACCCGGTTAGTGAACAATCCCTAGCGTTAGTTAATCCATGGCTCAACAAACTTCAGATGGGCATCACAACGTGGGGTGAATTCTACAGGGTGGCTTCGGTATTTGTGGCCAATAGCTTCTATGGGATAGTATTATTCCACTGAAAATAGTATGTTTCCTACCATATTGTGTTTCAGGATTGATAAAGTGAATAATAGATATGTATTGCAAAAGACTGCTGTAGTCGAAATAATGTTTAACGTATTGCCTACAGTTTAAAGGGAGGGTGAAGTAGAAAATCAAGTGATTTTTTTATTGATTCTTCTGCTAATTATAATACCAGTCTGCACAGTGAAACATTCAGGAAATACTTCCGATGAATTTTAAAATTCAAATTAGGTTCAGATTTTAAGGATAATATTAAAGAAGGACCTACGACCAAATCGCGTAACGTCCTGCCTTTTTGTTAACAAAATTCTCGTGGCACGCTCCATGTCTCGCTCCACGATTATCACGTCGCTCGCAAATTTTATCAAATCTCGTGATAAATTTCATTCGACACGGAACGTGCCACGAGAATTTTGTTAATAAAAGGACAGGGCGTTACGCGATTGGTCGGAGGACCTTGTTTAAAATTATCCTTAAAATCTGAACCTTATTTGAATTTTAAAATCATTCGGAAGTATTTCCTGGATGTTTGACTATGCAGACTAGTCTTATAATTAGTAGAAAAATCGATAAAAAATCACTTGATTTTCTACTTCACCCTCCCTTTAAACTGTAGGCAATACGTTAAACATTATTTCGATTACAGCAGTCTATTGCATTACATATCTATTATTCACGTTATCAATCCTGCAACACAATATGGTAGGAAACATACTATTTTCAGTGGAATAATACTATCCCATAGAAGCTATTGGCCACAAATACCGAAGCCACCCTGTATAACTGTTTGGCCAGTACTAAATACTCGGCAATCAACCCAGCACAAACCTTGATTGTCTTGACGTGGGACAACAATCCACAAGCGCATGCGCCTAGGCAAATACTTAAGCACTAATAGAGTAATAATGAGGGAACTATTTAACGCGTGTGATTTGGTTTAATAGTAACCTTGCTCCAAATGTAAAATGATGTTGGAAAGAATCATGTTACAATTACCCCGCCTTTGTGGCACACTTCTCTCAAAGAGAAGCATTATACTTCTGATTTTATTTACGATTCTCGTGGCAAAGCTTAACAAATCAAGTTTGATGGATGAGAATTAGTCAGTCAAATAAAAAACTTTAATTGAGCTTAAACTTAACCACAGCCGAGACCTGGCTATGGTTTACTTTAAACAAATGACACAATATAGTCGAGAGGTGGAGATGACTGGCCCGCTAAGCTTAGCAAAGGCTAGTTTTAGCTCCGCCCTCGTTGACAAGTTCTCATTGGTTTTTTGCTTTAAAGCAAAGCGCGGGTCCAGTGGATCCCCTACAAGTTGACTTTCCTCCTGAACTCCGGGTTTAGCTTGGCGAAGGCTAGTGGGCGGGATTTATAAGTGCACTTATAAATCCCGCCCACAAATGCCTCCTGCCTTCGCCAGGCCAAAACTGGAGTTCGTAAGGAAAGTCAACTTGTAGGGGATCCACTGGACCCGCGCTTTGCTTTAAATACCTTTGTATTTGTTCTTCTGTTTGTTTATTTATCACAATTGGAAGAATAAATTCCTGTTCATTCAACCGTAAATCATTTTCAACAGGTTCTAATTCCACGCATTCATTGTTGGCTCTTGGATGTATTCCACTTTCCTCCTATGTTTTAAACAAGTAACAATAATTGAATGAACACTTTTAACCTGATTCTCTTTCACATCGACTTTGAAAATGAAGAATGTTACAAACCATCAGATCCTTGATTTTACTTTCCAACTCATTAATGACCCCATTGAGCCTTTCAATTTCATCCAGTTTCTTATTTATCGTAAATAAAATTGTCATTCTCACTTCTTTCATGTTTGATATTAAACCATTACACTGAAAAAATAGACTGCATTACAAAATAGGACTTTCTTAAATGCAGCGTGTCTTTTAAAGTGTCCAGAAAGAAAACAAAGAAGCCAATGAAGTGAACAAAGAGGGATCAGAAGGGATTTTTTTCGTCAAGGGCGCCACCAGAGGCTTGCGGGCGCGGTAGTTTTGCAAGAACTAAAAGCGAGTCTGCAGTTTGTGTGTGTAGGCATAGAGCTCCCACAAGGCTCTTGTGGGGCCCTTTAATAACCCTATTCTAGAGGGCCGGTAGGCCCATCTAGATAAGAACCCACACCCTCCCGTAATGTTAAAGATATAATTCACAGATTTTAGGCTTAGCGTCCCATAGAAAAGCGTGGGATTTTTGGTGTTCCACTCCATCGAATAACTCAGAAACTACTGCGAAGTTAAGGTTCGGAACACTTTTGAACTATCAAGCAACTATGGAATGTTGAACTTCTGAAGTTTGATTAAGAACAATTAAGTCTAAGTATTTTATTCTAATTAATTAATAAATCATGGTAAAACCGTTACATATATTACACTGTTTGCATAGCATTTTGTTCTGCCTCCAACGGGTTTGTGGCGAAAACGATAACGCTTCTGCCTACGGAGCAGAAGGTTGCGGGTTCGAATCCTGGCAAGCTCGGTGTTTATTTTTACAGATCTTTTATACATCATAAAAGAAATAATCCTATAAATACAATGTTTGGATAATTTTTTTGTTGTTGTTACAAATACGTGCATGTGGCGTAATGGATAACGCGTTTGCATTCGAGGCAAAACATTGCCGGTTCGAGTCTTGGAAAGCTCGTTGTCAATTTTTGATAAAGATTCTTAATATATAGAAGGAAAAATTCTTAAATAACAAACTTTCAATGAAATGTGCGCGTGCTGGCGCATGGAAATTTGGAAATAACTTTTTTTAAAGTCAAAAAGGTCAACTAAACTTTACACTGAGAGATGTGCCTTTGCTAGACTATTGCTGTAAAGGTTCGTTATGAAAAAAGTGCACACCCTTGGTGGCGAAACCTTGGGTCTAACTCTGAAAATTCTCTTCACGTCGTAATCTTAAGCTCAGTAGAGATTATCAATAAGAGTTAGGATTGAGTATAAATAGAAAATCCCTGACGCGATTTTCTAAATTATGGGTCATTTAAAAATTTTATTGGACAAAGTTTAGTGTGCTGTTTTTATTTCCGGCCCAGGTTAGGATAGGTGAAATTATCTCAGGGCCGTAAATAAGCACAGGACACTGGACATTGTCCAATAAATATTTAAAATGTTCCGTAATTTTTATTTAAAACTAAAGGGGTCACCGGACGGTTGACCAGTAAATTTTTCCGAAGTTTTGATGGCTTGACCATTGATAAAGGATGCGCGTGAAAAACATTCGTCGCTCTATAGGATTCGCAACTCCCTATACTAAAAAGTAGACAAGTAGATACTAGCGCCACCTGGCTACCAGTGCTGGAAAGCATCGCGTGAAAAATAAAATGTAATTAATACAAATTAAGGCTGAAGGAACAGATATTATATAAAAAAGACTTGGTTTGCCCAAGCCTTAAAAACAAAACGATAAGAGTTTTTCCAGTTGACTGAAGCGCGGATATTATTTTTTTCTCTTGAATTTTAAAGACAATCCGTATTTTACTACTCTTTAGAATTTAATTCAATCACCTGATTTTACTGCTAATGGATTAGTTTCCTATAAATTGATTGAAATATAAAATTACTTATCTCAGATTTTTCAACAACAATTCCATTTTCCTGAAACATTATATCATGCAGCTATTATTTTGAGGGATATCGTGTAAAATTTAACGTTTAAACTGGTAAGTGATGAATAAAATGCAACTTGGATCATGTCAATAAGGCATAATCATGGAGGAAGGATACGAGCTATGGGCTCTATAGGAGAGGCCAACTAATAGGCGCGCGGGAAGCCAAAACGGGTCACGGTGGCGCCACCAGACGGCGAGTAAAGTAACTAAAGTTCAAACAAATTATTGGTCTATAACCAGGGCCGGAAATAAGCACAGGACACTGGACATTGTCCAATAAAATTTTAAAATGTCCCATAATTTTTTTAAAAACTAAGGGGGTAACTGGACAGTTTGACCAATAAATTTTCCGAAGTTTTGATAGCTTGACTATGCAGGTGTGACACTATTTTGCACACTCCAGTGGACTATGTCCTATAAATTTTCCAGTCAAATAGGGGGTCACTGGACACATGTCCTTTAGGAAATTTTTCTTATTTCCGGCCCTGTCTATAACGTGTAAAAAAACAGGTATTTTTGGGAAATCGGAAAAAAGACAAATTTCTAGCATTTCCTTTATTATTTTTGGAGTTAGGAGCGCTGCAATCAATTATTAACCACATGTTTCGATTTGTTGTTCTCGACATGGTTTTGAATTTTATTAAAACTTTAGTTACTTTACTCACCGTCTGGCGGCGCCACCATGACCCTTTTTGGCTTCCCGCGCGCCTATTAGTTGGCCTCTCCTATAGAGCCCATAGCTCGTATCCTTCCTCCATGATTATATCATGCAGCTATTATTTTGAGGGATATCGTGTAAAGTTAATCAAATTGACGCTCTCTTTTTTAATCACCGGGAATTTTCCTTTCAAAAGGTTTTAAACACATCAATTTTTCATAATGTTGTCAACTAAACAGCAACTCAACCAACACTTCTAAATTCTTCCCCACAAGTACTGATATACACAGTTCAAAAATTGTGACTGTGCTTAAAGAAGAAACGAACACCTTTACCAAATATAAGAAAGGTGATAACAGCCCCCTTTTGTATTCGAAAAGACCGCGCATATAACACATTATTAATGAGAGTATTATTTGAAAATTAAAGTACGTTCTCCCTTGAAAAGAAAAAAATTTCAGGAAAATGGAATTGTTGTTGAAAAATCTGAGATAAGTAATTTTTTATTTCAATTAATTTATAGGAAATAAATCCATTAGCAGTAAAATCAGGAGATTGAATTAAATTCTAAAGAGTAGTAAAATACGGATTGTCTTTAAAATTCAAGAGAAAAAAATAATATCCACGCTTCAGTCAACTGGAAAAACTCTTATCGTTTTGTTTTTAAGGCTTGGGCAAACCAAGTCTTTTTTTATATAATAAATGAGGGACGTGCTTCCTTCCATAAACCTATCACCATAGGCTTATGGTGTTTCCAATCACCCACCAATACTTAAGGTTTTTCTATCGCGATTTATACTTTAAAGTAAATATGTCAGCTCCTGTGGCGCCCCTAATAGACTGATTAACCTTCTACACACCAATTTTATGTAGCCAAAGGCAGGAACCAATCAGAAATCGTCCTTAAGGGTGGAGCTAGACCTAGCCTTTGATAAGCTTATTGGGTCAGTCAACTCCATCCCTCGACTATGGGAGCATCTAGTGCCGTTTTGTTACACTAAACTATAGTCACAGCTGAGACTTGCTTTGGATGGTTCATGCTGCAGCTGTACTGCCCAAAACGCTAGGCTTTGAAACTCACCTTGGCTTTTAGTTCCTTTATTTGATCATCTTTGCTTAAATGATCACAGTTACAATCATCCTCCTCCATTTCCTATAAACAAAGTACAGTTTTTTGAAATTTAAAATTTCTGTGTAAACCAGGGAATAGTCCAATAATTTCTCAAGTACCTTTTTAAGGGCCGCCCTTTGAAGATTTATTAAAGTCCTTTCGGAAATGTCTGACTCTAAAGACCTAACTTACTGGAGCTATTTTATCGAAAAGAAACAGCAAATACTTTGCGAAAATCATTCCCCCAGTGTTGTCAAAATAATTGTGAGAGAAGATCGAAAGGCTACAAGTTCTAGAATAATAATAAAATTCAATACAAAAATTCAAAAACCCTTCAGGTTTGGGGCCAATTTAGGTTTAAATTGTGATTGTGTAGCAGTCATAGTAGCAGACGATGGTATAGGTAAGGCCGGGCGGGCGGCCCAGGCCCCAGGGTAGGAAAGGACGCTACTAATTTGCATAAGTTTACATCAAACCAATTTTTTTGCATAAGGCCGCCATTTTCAAAAGTTTGCTTCCAAAATACTAACTTGCATAAATTCTACAAACTTTTCCTTGCATAAGGCCAGTATTTTCAATAGTTTGCAGCCAATATACTAATTTGCATAAAATTCACCAGCAAACTTCCCCGTGCATAAGGCCGCTAATTTCAAAAATTTGCTACAAAAATACTAGTTTGCATAAATTTACCGAAAACTCGATGAAACTCATGGTTTTTTCAAGGAAACCTATTAAGTTATCTACGCTCATAATTTAGCGATTAATTTTATACCATAATATCAAGGGTTTCTCAGGTTTCAAACCAAATTTGTATTTTGCATAAATATTATATAACATGCAAACTCGATGAAACTCATGGTTTTTTAAAGGAAACTCATGGAGTTATTTACGCTCATAATTTAGGGAATAGTTTTAAGCCATAATATCAAGGGTTTCATAAGTTTCAGGCCAAATCTGTATTTTGCATAAATATTATATAACATGCAAACTTGATGAAACTCATTTTTTTTTTCAATTAAACCTATTAAGTTATTTACGCTCATAATTTAGCGATTAATTTTATACCACAATATCGAGGGTTTCACAGGTTTCAAACCAAATTTATTATGCATAAAAAGTATAAAAACAAGCAAACTCGATGAAACTCGTGGTTGTTTCAAGGAAACCTATTAAGTTATTTACGTTCACGATTTAGCGACTAGTTTTATACCATAATATCAAAGGTTTTACAGGCTTCAAACCAAATTTGTATTTTGCATAAATTTGATATTTAAAGCAAACTTGATGAAACTCACGATTTTTTCAAGGAAACCTAGTTACAACGTTATTTAAAATTTCCATTTTGAATTTATATAAACATTCCACAATTGAAATTTTTATTTTCTTAACATTAAAGTTTTTAACAGGGATTTTTGACATGCATAATGTTTAACAAGGGATGGTGGAATAAAGTATAAATGGATATAGGGGTCTGGAAGTCTTCGATAGCTCTTGACTATTGATTTTTTCAGGAACACAAGCACACACAGACTCAAATTACAAAATATTATTAGACAAGTTGGGAAAACCAAAATATTACCTCTCCGTGTCGAGAAGATTATATAACCTTAAGTATTCAATGAAAACGTCGACCTTTTTGCCCTCATCCTTTCCCGCGCTTTGCGCTTCCGCATTTCATCCTAACTCTCAACATTATCTTCCTCCATTTTACATACAAAAATCAAATACTCACAAAAAGAAGCGGCAAAAACCTGCTGGCTCTTCACAACCACTTAATTTGACTTAATATCCAATTTCCAACAACAATAATATACCGGTAGTTTAATTGACAACCTACTAGCATCGAAATTCTCATTAAGAATGGCTCCCGCGGATAAAAAAAGGCAATTTTCTACTAGGTGGGCGTTATCTCATTAGATTTGAAAAATGTCATTTGTTTTTTTTACCAATGCCCAACCGTTTGGATTTTTTAAAGCAATCTTAGCACCAAAAAATATTTTTTGATACAAAATAAATGTTTTATATTCTTATTAAGAATAAAACAAGAGGATAAAAAAGGTCTGTCCTCTCGTAATTTTTTAAGCTTTTATCATGATTACTCTATACAACAGTAACAAGGAGTATAAACCCATTAGTGAAAGCAGTATTTTTCTCCGAAACAATCTCGCTTATGTTTATCCTCTCTAGACTTCGCTAAAAACGTATTACTCCTACGTAAAATATTAATAGACAGGCAAGGATTCATACCATTAAAGAAGGAGCGCAATATTATCCATATTTTCATTTCATATACAGAGATAAGAAATTATTATGTTTCTGAGAGGAGCTTCCCATTTTTGTTGTTGTTTTGAAAAATATAACGCAATGCACGGGCCTTGATAGATATAGGAGGCAATGAATGAAATGTATCACAATGCTCGCGCCTTGATAGATATAGGAGGCAATTATTGAAATATATCACAATGCACGGGCCTTGGTAGATATAGGTGGCAATGAAGGAAATATATCGCATGCACGGGCCTTGGTAGATATAGGAGGCAATGATAATCTATCTCTTTGCACGAGAGGTTTATCTTTGATATTTAAATAAATATAATTATTTTTAATTATTTTAATCTTCAATAATTAACATTAATAATAGTTAAATCGTTTAAAATACAGTTATACCTATTATCATCTCAAACTTTGCTAATATTGACGTTTAAAGTGAAGGGTCCCCCTCTTGCCCGCTTCCTTCAAATTTTGGGGTATATATACGATTCGTTTCCATCATAATAGTAAGGAAAAAGCGCAATTGCGAAAACCTTTGGTGGCGATCCCACCTTAGGGAGGCTTGACGTTTCTCGTAACCCTAGCTGATCGCCGCGTATATCCTAAAACCGAACGATGATAATGGAGTAGAAGCCAATGATACAGATTGGTGTCTATGTGGTATAGACGGAAGACCAGTGGATGGTGGTATTAGAAGCCAGTGTAAGTGCAGACTGGTGTCAATGTGGGATTGACAAAGAACAGAAGATGGTGGTGATTGGAAGCCAGTACGTACAGACTGGTGTCCAAGTCGAATGGACGAAGACCAGAAGATGGTGGTGATTAGAAGCCAGTAAGAACAGACTGGTGTCCGTGTGGGATGGACAAAGACCAGAAGATGGTGGTGATTAGAAGCCAGTAAGAACAGACTGGTGTCCGTGTGGGATGGACAAAGACCAGAAGATGGTGGTGTGAGAACTCAAGTAGAAAGCCATTTCCGTGACTGTGAAAGCAGTTCGGAAATGGCGAACACATTTGCTCCGTTACGCAAACTGCGAACGCGGTCACGTGGGTGTAACAACGGACAGACAGACACACAGACACGGCCGTTACAGAACCTCTCCTGGACTACGTCACACGGAGAGGTAAAAAATAATGATAAATGTTCCGTTAAAGCACTAAAAAATTGCAGCGCGACGCATTAAGCGTCTACCAAAAATTAAAACAACAGAAACACACGAAGCCCCATGACGATGTGCGCGGAACTAGTTGCGCGGTTAAGAATAACCCAGAACGAGTGAAAACGGAGGAAAAAACAGCCGATAATCTGTAAGTGCGTTTCAATGGGAAAACGGTCAGTCGAAAACTCCCTCACCAATATATCCTCCTAGCTTAAAGGGGCTTATCAGACCATGGAACAAACGACGATCTTCCGCATAGAGCTTAGCATAGCGGTTGGGTAGAAAAGGAGAGGGGGTCGGTCAGCCTCTTTCAACTTTCTACGAAAGCGCGCTATTTATTTCTAAAATGATCTCGTGCTGTAATTGGTTAGCGGTGTCCAAAGTAAAGTACCACCATGGATAAAGAATGCGCGTGAGGAAATTAGTTTTCACGCTATAGGATAGGCAACTCCCTATCTCGAACGAGAGCTTATTCTGTATATATTCTGTTAAAGCATCGGTTGTCAGCACGCGCAAATCTGTAACCAAGCTTTGTGTGTGCTGGCAAGAGACGAAAAACTTCAGCAATAAGACAAATTTGTGTGTTCACAAAAGACATACAGATACTAGTGTTTGTTCATTAATATTCTTACAGAGCATCCGCATTGTACTGTCATGGGTAAATCATAATCCTTTCTCCTTTAAAATCACCAATGAATGAAAAATATCACCTTAACACAATTTATCCCTTTTCACTCTAAGTGTGTTAATTTATATGTGCAGAGTACATTCCCAATGCACAGTTATAGACAAATCATAATGCTCTCCCTTTGAAAATCATCAATCACTCTTTTCATTCTCTCTTTAAAAAGACGAACGATACTTCTTCATCATCATCTTCTTCTTCTTCTTCTTCTACTAGTACTACTTCTTCTTCTTCAGACCAAGTCAAACTAATATCCCCATCGTTAGATGTACATCAAACGATGTGGCTAAAAAAGGCAAGTTTCTAGCCCAACTCAAAGACCGAGAGTCTTAAACTAGCCCAAACTTCTTACCAAATAACTTTGGAAAGTGCCCAAAATGTAAGAATTTATAACAAAAAACCTACTATTTCCAACTTTTCTTTAAAATTTAAAGAATACTTTAAATTTTTGTTGTTGGCTTATCTTATCTAGTGTACTGGCCAAATTTTCCAAACAATTTTGGTGATGTCGTGGCATAGAGAAGAGAACCTGTGACACCAATATGCGCGAGAAAGCTGCGCACAGTCAACAAAATTCTTCGGTACCTACATTCCCACGACACATTGATCCCGCGCAACTATACTGATAATATCTCCTTCCTTCTTTTCTCTGTTATTTCAACATAGTATAATAAATTAAAATGTTCCTCCTACCATGGCTAAATAATTCTACATCAACAAGAAATTAGTGTTGCCCATTCACGTTTTCGCCGTTCTGTGTTGGTTGGCGACGAGTAGACCACTCTGATCAATACGGAAATCCAACTATAGGCCTACTTTATTCTGCAGTACTCGCTTCAGGGTCATTAATACTTTAGTCCAGGAATGACATTTTACGAGTTTGTTCTTTCCCCCATACCTAGTTCCGGTTTTTAAATACGGCATAAACACTATTCCAAGTATACATATTTTATTCCTGTTCGTTATTATGCCATGTTCCCATTATACTTTGTTCCATTTATACTTTATTCCACCATCCCTTGTTAAACATTATGCATGTCAAAAATCCCTGTTAAAAAACTTAATGTTAAGAAAATTTCAATTGTGAAATGGTAATATAAATTCGAAATGGAAATTTTAAATTAAAGTTGTAATTAACTTAATAGATTTCCTTGAAAAAACCATGAGTTTCATCAAGTTTGCATGTTATATAATATTTATGCAAAATAAAAATTTGGCCTGAAACTTTTGAAACCCTTGATATTATGGCTTAAAACTATTCCCTAAATTATGAGCGTAAATAACTCCATGGGTTTCCTTGAAAAAACCATGAGTTTCATCGAGTTTGCATGATATATAATATTTATGCAAAATACAAATTTGGTTTGAAACCTGTGAAACCCTTGATATTATGGTGTACAATTAATCGCTAAATTATGAGCGTAAATAACTTAATAGGTTTCCTTGAAAAAACCATGAGTTTCATCGAGTTTTCGGTAAATTTATGCAAATTAGTATTCTTGTAGCAAACTTTTGAAATTAGCGGCCTTATGCATGGGGAAGTTTGCTGGTGAATTTTATGCAAATTAGTATATTGGCTGCAAACTATTGAAAATACTGGCCTTATGCAAGAAAAAGTTTGCAGAATTTATGCAATAGTATTTTTGAAGCAAACTTTTGAAAATGGCGGCCCTATGCAAAAAAATTGGTTTGCTGCAAATTTATGCAAATTAGTAGCGTCCGAAATGGGACGGGTTTACAAGTCCAAAACCAGTTTATTAATTGCTCGGACCAGTTTATTTATTCCAAAATTTGGGGTCAGTGGTCCCAGGGACAACTTTATTAATTATGGTTTTTGGAAAAAATAGACGGTGGGACCAGTTTATTAATTCGGGGTTCCTAATTAGAATTTTTCTAGCTCAACACATTTTCTACCAATTCTACTCATAGGCAGGGCCGGAAATAAGCACAGGACACTGGACATTGTCCAATAAAATTTTAAAATGTCCCATAATTTTTTTAAAAACTAAGGGGGTAACTGGACAGTTTGACCAATAAATTTTCCGAAGTTTTGATAGCTTGACTATGCAGGTGTGACACTATTTTGCACACTCCAGTGGACTATGTCCTATAAATTTTCCAGTCAAATAGGGGGTCACTGGACACATGTCCTTTAAGAAATTTTTCTTATTTCCGGCCCTGCTCATAGGGAAACAGCATGAAGCGGTTTTTGACCTTCTAGTGACGTCACGCCCGGAAGCCGCGACCTCTGGATTTGTTTTTATTTAATGGCCGCCATGTTGTATGTGAATTATTGGTAAAAAGCACCTTATAAATATAGTGGAAGACATGGCAAATCAACAAATTAATTTCGATACATCAGATTATTTAGAAACTTTAGCCGAAACAACTAAAAAAAGGTATAGGCCTATAGAAAAAATTTCATTGGTTAATTATGAGGATCCTTACTGTAAAAATACGGTAAATTGGAGCCAAGGCTTAAATGATTACGTCCCAAAAGTTGATAAATCCAAGGTTTTTTTACCTTGATTTCTTATTATTCTTGGAATTCTAAACAATATCTCACGACTTTCAGCAACAGCTTTGCTTTTACATTCAAAAACGCAACAGTATAGCACCATCTTTCGAGAGTTCAATGTATTTTTGTAGAGGGCGACACATACAATATGGCGGCCGATTCAAAATTCAAATCGGGCGGTAAAAAATTACAAACCGGTGACGTCACTGAATTGTTCGTGCTGTTTCCCTATAGGTAGTTATAACTCCTTGGCATTACAGAAACTAGAAATTCTCCTATGCGTCGTCTGCTAGAACATTTAAACATAGACAGAATACTACTAGCAGGGCCGGAAATAAGCACAGGACACTGGACATTGTCCAATAAAATTTTAAAATGTCCCATAATTTTTTTAAAAACTAAGGGGGTAACTGGACAGTTTGACCAATAAATTTTCCGAAGTTTTGATAGCTTGACTATGCAGGTGTGACACTATTTTGCACACTCCAGTGGACTATGTCCTATAAATTTTCCAGTCAAATAGGGGGTCACTGGACACATGTCCTTTAAGAAATTTTTCTTATTTCCGGCCCTGACTACTAGTAACCGCAAACGCCAAAAAAAAAAGAAAAAAAAATAGAACGTCTAGCAGACAGTTTAGCTTCTTCCTAACCGAAATCAGGGCCGGAAATAAGCACAGGAGTCAGGACACTGAACATTGTCCAATAAAATTTTAAAATGTCCCATAATTATGTTAAAAACTAAGGGGTCACTGGACAGTTTGACCAATAAATTTTCCGAAGCTTTGATAGCTTGACTATGGAGAAGCGATACTATTTTTGCACACTCCTATAAATTTTTCTGTCAAAAACACACTGGAGTCTGGACACATGTCCTATAAGAAATTTTTCTTATTTCCGGCCCTGTACCGAGTGATTCTCGCAGACGCAGTATTATGTCGGGAAAATATTGGAGATTCTGCTAGACTTGACCGCAAAAAATACCTATGACCTTTTTCAAAACAAGCTAATATTTTAATGACCAGCTCTGTAAAAGTTGGTATTTCGCGGTTAAGTCAATCCTTATTTCCTCAAATAAATATATCTCATCAATAGCAAATGACTCTCTCTAATGAAAATTAGGTACAATAGGGACTTGGCAGTACTATGTCATGCAACGACACGCTAGCTTCCATTAGTGCTAAAAACATACCAGGAGGAGGGACTTAAATAGCTTTCATTCTGTAAAAAAGAAAAAACAACAAAAAAAAACATACCCTAATGGCGCTGGGGTGGAGCCAAGCTCATTTTCCCAAGTTCCTACACAGAGTTAATCGAAATTAATTAATTAAATGCATGACCGTAAAATTTTACCATAGTCCCCACTTTTAGGTTGTGCTAAACCTTAGGTACACCTAGTTATAGCAACAAGAACTGCTATTTACATCTGACTAAAGTACTAAAATAACTCCGCCGATAATGATTATTTTAATAACCTTCATTAATGAACGATGCTTTTTCATATAATTCTAATTAGACCTTTTTGAAAAGTCGGGTTTAAAATTGACCACTTTGTTTTCCTAAGATCGAACATTCGCTATGTGGATCCAAGACGTTAGAGTTAGACACGGCTTCAAACAAAAGAACTTTGGTGGACTGGCAACTTTGATGTGGACGGCTTTGAATTCATATACCGGATGTTCGGTTGAAATCCTATATCGAGAATGCTTCACAACCCCCTCCCCCCGTTTTTGAAATGGGTCTTTTACTGAAATATACGTGACAATATGAACAAACATTAAAATTCAGCCATTAAACCTAGTGAAAAACCATGACCAACTTAATACCGCCGAAAGAAGTCTATCTAAGTTGACCATGGATAAACCTACTAAGAACTGAAAAAACAATAAGCATGAATGCAACGGTAAAGTTAGAGTTTGCATCTATTTTCCTATCTCTGTTGTTCCTTTTCAAACCATTCAGAACCAGAGCTGATGACGAATTAAGGACGCAAATGACGATCCAGGAGTGCTACGTTAAAACCTGAAGAAACTGCAGGCAATTCAAGTGGTTATGAAAGTTCCGAGGGGCTGGTCACTCCGGGAGGAAAATGGAGCTCGTTCGAAAAGCTCAAACGTTTGAAAAGGCGCTTGGAGCAATTTGAAAAACGTATCCAAAAACACCAGGAAAAGATTATGAAAAAGTTTGAGAAGAGAATGGCAAGAATTGAGAAAAATATTGAACGAAATTTAAAACAACTTTATGGTATGAGGGTCAAATTTGCCATGGAAGCAACGAAACTAAATAATACCTTGGAGAAAAAGGGAGATTAAACAATAAAATTAGTCAATTATTACGATAAGCGAAGATATAATTACTGTAATTCCAGTTGTAATATTAAGTGATGTTAAATAAAGCGTTTGAGACGAAATTGATACTAATAAATTGAAATTTCGTTAGTTACGGTTTTATGAATAACTAGCAAAATCATATTATTATTATTAGAAAAGAGGTCCGGTGTTGCCGTTAAGACATTTGGTTAGTTCTGGCCGCCATTTTAAAATATGGTGGTATAGTTAAAAGCACACAACCATAAATCCGGTGTGGTAATTAATCCATAATTACGATTGGAATCTTTTTCTCAGTCAGTGACACTTGTCAAGAACAGAAAAATATTTATTCCGAAAATCAAAACTCTTTATAGTACAACTAACGCATATAGTAAATGTTCCTTTCAAATTTTAAATTGCCGAATATGCTTAAACCCTTTTCATTTGCCCAAGTGATTTCTACGTTGATGTCTCATCAAACTACTCTTTTGTGTGCTTGCAAAGTAACACTGATCACATTTGAAGGGTTGTTCACCACTGTGAGTGAGTTGATGCCTGATCAAATCATTCTTCCGCGTGCTTGCAAAGTCACACTGATCACAAACGAAGGGTTTTTCCCCACTGTGAATGCGTCGATGTATGATCAAATGACACTTCTGCTTACTGCCATAGTCACACTGATCACATTTGAAGGGAGTTTGACCACTGTGAATGCGTTGATGTCTGAACAAATCACTATTCCGGGTGCAAGCATAATCACACTGATCGCATTTGAATGGTTTTTCACCACTGTGAATGCGTTCATGTACGATCAAATGACTCTTCTTGTTGCTCTCATAGTCACACTTTTCACATTTGTAGCGTTTCTCTTCAGTACCCTTTCTAAGGTGACGTTCTAGATCCCTTTTACATTCAATAGAATAGTTGCGCCGAGTTTCAGATTTTCCTACAGAAAGAAAAGAAATTAAAACTTCACATACCCGTTTAAGATGGTAGAATTAGTATCAACAGGGATAGATGTAATTTTAGAAACAGGAATGCAGAACAGATTAACCTGGTCGCGCGTCAAAGTTCCGGACACCCTTCCCGGGGACGGGGGGGGGGTGAAAGAAGAGGCGGGTCGTAGCGACAGAGGTAAAAAGGAACTACGTGTTTTTTGCCATCCCCGTCGTTACGTGTTGGAGGGAGGGGCTCCATAGGCTACGAGTAGGACTGAAGTAAATACTAAACGTTCTCCATTCCTGCTTCTAAAATTACATCTATCCCTGGTATCAAATATATTTATGCAAGGGCATGCTTGATAAAACCGATTATGCCTAGACTTAAAAAATAACACAAAACTAAAGAAAAAAATTTCGGAAAACTTCTCCGACTGCCTCCAAAGGCCTAAAATAACCTAAGCTATGAGAATCATTAGTTATGTAAACACTTAAGCCTTGGTCATAACATGAAGAGTATTAAAATTGGTAATACTGTTTTCGCTTTGTTTAGTACCTGTTGCTCTCTCAATTGTCAAAATTATGGACTATATTGGAAATGGGAAGAATTGCTTAATACAAGGGGAACAAGAACTAAGAAAAAATCATATTAATAGCTGTGGCGTTTCTGGAAAATCAATAGAATTTTTAACTAAGTTATATTGAAGCGCTAGTTCTTCAAAAGTCAGGATTATCGGAAGAGCCGCACAAGGTTAAATTGGACCTGAGTGACAGCAATGAATTCGTGGTAGTTTGTTCTTGCCCAGCAGGAGGAGGAGTAGGGTTTTCCAAGCATTGCATAGCTGTCCTACTCCTAAGCAGGGCACTGACGTAAAACAAACTTGGGGCAAACTAAAAAAATCAGTTCAAGAAATGCACAAGGGCGTTTTTTTTTGTTGCTTTCAAGTGACGAGCTAGGGCTGAAATAGCCTTACAGCTCCAAAAATATATAATCTCATTGATAAACTGTGTTGCATTACAGCTCCCAAGTACAAACGAATGCATTTTGATAAAACAAAACAAGTCCAAATTCTCAAATCACTAATGGGAAGTACAAATTACGAATCAGCCTTACAAAAGCACATAGAACTCAGTGAAAATTTCTTAACTCACGTCAGGAAAAGACAACTGGAAGAAGAAAGCAAGGAAAAACTGTTAACTGAAAGCCCCATCAAAAATGATAAAAATAGATTTCAAAGTGGTAAGAACTAGGGACAGCGTGATGTTGTTCTTCAATATTATACTGGACAGAGTGGATTTCACGCAGCTCAATTTAGATGCAAAAATTGCGATTAGTTTAAATTCACTCATCGGCGAAGAGAAAGATTTCTGATAGAGAGGTGAATGAAATGCCAAGTTTTAGTGGGAAAATGTAAAGCCCCGCCCATTGAGTTTTTTTTTGTTCATAAAATAATGCTCATTCCCGAGTTGTAGTAACACAGAAATGGATTTATATTTGTGCTATTTCCCAAATAGTCCCAACGTTAGGAAAAATGGTTCAAATTTGTTGGTAGACCGAACTATAATACCTTAATTTGAAAATACCTGACCTTTTTTTTTTGCAAGGAAATGTATTGTTTTTTCAATGAAAGACTAACATTTTTCTAGTAGCTACTTTGTTTGAAGGATAATTTTTCTCTGAATTTTTGCAGTTAATTACAGGATGATGATTGTAGTCTTTGTAAAGTGCGGTGCTTGGAGTCAATTTTGGTACCAAAAATGTAAATAATCACGATAATGAAACAGACGGAATGCTTGTTAAACTAGTTTTATTATGGTCTCAACTTAGCATTAATATGTCCAAAGTAAAACAAGTTGAAGTTTAACATACATTCATTCTGTTTCATAATAGTGATTATTTACATTTTTGCTTTTGCGCTTGCCCTCTTTTGGCAGACAAAAGGTATAAGCTTATAAACGGTATTCTTTTTTCCCCTTATTTTCTCGTGGAAAAGCCCCGCCTTTTTTAGTGTTTATGTGTTTACCCGCTATAGCGCCCAGCACCATAAGAATCTGAAAAAGAGACCCACATTAGGCTTGGGATCCTAGTAAAAGAGACGCACATTAGGCTTGGGATCCTCGTAAAAGAGAACCACATTAGGCTTGGGATCCTCGTAAAAGAGACGCACATTAGGCTTGGGATCCTCGTAAAAGAGAACCACATTAGGCTTGGGATCCTCGTAAAAGAGAACCACATTAGGCTTGGGATCCTCGTAAAAGAGAACCACATTAGGCTTGGGATCCTCGTAAAAGAGACCCACATTAGGCTTGGAATCCTAGATAAAGAGACGCATATTAGACTTGGAGCCCTCCATAAAAAGTGTTCCAGATGAAACTACAAGATCAACACTGTAATTTCTTATAGTAAAGCCCACACTGCAATTGGACCGATGGACTTTCGAAAAAGTCGTTCAAACTTCATTCGTTTCAAAGTGAAATTTACAGACGTATAATTCTCTCTTTTGGCAGTATATTTTATATCTATTGTATCAACTCTGAAGAAAAAATATTGCTGTGGGGCTAATTCTAGGCGATGGCCGTATATTTATATAAGAGTACAATCATTGAATAATTTTAGTTCCAGTCACATATTATGTTACAAGTATCAATTTTGAATTAAGAAAGCCATTTATAGCAAATGTTCCAGCCCGTTGGATAGAAATTTATTTTAAATAATGCCAAGCACAAAAGCGTACTGTGGCCGGAGCCATCTTGTTTTGTTACCTGTTATTCATTTAACAGAATATGACGACTTAGCTCGCCTTAATCTAGCGTTGGTTATTTAATTATAACATGTTTACTCGTTCACACAACGCAAAGATAACTTGTTTACAATCGGGTTCTTCGCTGACAGGTCGACAGCTACGTCGATGTAACTTAGCTTCTAATTTCAAATACAATAGGTGTGAAGTCATGCAGGGGTGAGTGTTTCTACATCTCCTCCCCTTTAATTGAAGCAGAAGGGCCCAGAAAATGGCAAGTTGAAGATTTTTGAATTCCTGGTGTTACTGATATCAACCCTGCAGCTTTGTCGAGTTTGGAAATTAACTAATTGTGACTTGTATGTCATAAAGAACAAAGAAACAACTATCTCAAATATATATAAATTAATCAAACTTCATTCCTCGTTAGACCTTTGCGTAAAACTGAATGCAAACCTTCCCAATAATAAACGTATAATAAAATATACGTGACAATATGAACAGCTCTATTCCGCCATTAAACCTCACCTACAAAGTAGTGAAAAACACAAGTACGAAGTCAAGGGTAAAGTTTAGCTTAGCGACAATTTTGCAGTCTCTCTCGTTTCTTCTGAAACCAGAAGTGATGACGATGTTAACGTAATTAAATTAAGATTCAAAGCAATAAATTATTAATCAATTATTATAGATACAATATCATTCTTTAATAGCGAAGATATAATTACTTAAATATTATTAATTATAGTTAAAAAAGGGGTTAAATTCAATATTGTAATTTTTAATAAAGAACTAACACAAAACATAGCATTACTACCAGATTCCCGTTAAGACGTTAGGCCAATTACATTTCACAATTTTATAATACGATCTAGCCTCTTCGGTGATTAATCCGTAACGACAGGCTTTTACAACTGAGGATCTACTACAGTTGTCAAGAACAGTAATGTGTGAAACGAAAATGAAAACGCGTTGCGTAATTAACACATTTTGAAAGAGTTCTTTCCTCGTTCTAAAGGGACTGTAAAGCTGTCGGCGGACCGCTGAATTTGTTTTTTTCAAAAAAACTTACCCGACCCATCCTCCCCTCTCTTGTGATTGGTTGAGTGCCGCCCTGCTTCGGCGTTTTCCCAGTACTGACCCGCGAGAGTCCGAGACCCCCGCTGCGTTTGCTAGAAGGAAAGACTTTCGTTTTGCTCACCCCCCGGGGATTGTGATGTAAATAACGACGCTTTCAAAAAAAAAAAAAAATTACAACGGTCCGCCGACTTCTTTAGAGACCCTTTAAATTGCTGAGTATTCTTAACTACAATCCATTTTATTAATTCAAGTGATTATTACGTTGATGTCTGATCAAATTATTCTTCTGCGTGCTGACATAATGACTGATCACATTTGAATTGTTTTTCACTACTATGAACGCGTTGATGTTTCATCAAATTATTCTTCACTGAGCAGGCATAATCACACTGATCACATTTGAAGGGTTTTTCATCACTGTGAATGCGTTGATGTGTGATCAAGTTATTTTTCTGATTGCAATCATAGTGACACAAATCACACATGAAGGGTTTTTCACCACTGTGAATGCGTTGATGCCTGATCATATCATTCCTCCGCCTACTTGCATAATCACACTAATCACATTTGAAGGGTTTTTCACCATTGTGAACGCGTTGATGTCTGATCAAATCATTCCTCCGCGTACTTGCATAATCACACTGATCACATTTGAAGGGTTTTTCACCATTGTGAACGCGTTGATGTTTGGTCAAATCATTCTTCCGCATACTTGCATAATCACACTGATCACAATTGAAGGGTCTTTCACCACTGTGAATGCGTTTATGTGTGATCAAATCATTATTCCGCATGCAACCATAGTCACACTGATCACATTTGAAGAGTTTTTCACCTCTGTGAATGCATTGATGATGTCTGAACAAATCATCCTTCCGCACACTTGCAAAGTCACACTGATCACATTTGAAGGGTTTTTCACCACTGTGAATGAATTGATGTATGATCAAATCATTCCTCCGCGTACTTGCATAATCACACTGATCACATTTGAAGGGTTTATCACCATTGTGAATGCGTTGATGTCTGATCAAATCATTCCTCCGCGTACTTGCATAGTCACACTGATCACATTCGAAGGGTTTTTCACCATGGTGAACGCGTTGGTGTTTGGTCAAATCATTCTTCCGCATACTTGCATAATCACACTGATCACATTTGAAGAGTTTTTCACCACTGTGAATGCGTTGATGTCTGATCAAATTATCCTTCCGCGTACTTGCATAATCACACTGATCGCATTTGAAGGGTTTTTCACCACTGTGAATGCGTTGATGTCCGGTCAAATCATCCTTCCACGTACTTGCATAATCACGCTGGTCACGTTTGAAGCGTTTTTCATTGGTACCCTTTCGAATGTGAGGTTCAAGATCCCTTTTATATTCAGATGAATATTTCCATCGAGTTGAACGCTGCTTCTCGGATTTTCCTTCAGAAAGCAAACAAAATGAAATTTGTCACAATTTGAATCAAACACAAAGTACTGTGAAGGGCACTTGATAAAACCGGTCATGCCGGGAATAAAATGACATAGTTAAAGAAAACCAGTTCGGAAAATAAAATTAATATCGCTCCGAATCGAGACGACTATCTCCGAAGATTTACTTAGCCCACTCTATCCGTTCCTATCTTATCAGAAAAACCTTTAGGATCATCCTAAAGGGTTGAGGGAATTTCTGGTTCTTTCCCCTTTTCAGGTGGAAAGTTTCAAGTAAACAAGTTGTTTTTCTACAATTTTGGGGTTATTTTACAAAGTTTTTCACAAACATGTTTTGATCGCTTGAAAGGAAAAAAAATACACAAAAAAAAACTGGAAGGAAAAAACACAATGGAAAAAACTGATAATAATAAAAAATACACTAATTAACTACAATTATTCACAATACTTTCCTATCAGAAAGTGGAAACTAATGGTTGTCAGTTATTAAGAAAATATTTCAGGTTTAGTCTAATGCAACATAAATATGCTCATAAAACAAATGGGAAAGGAAAAAGATATGGCTGCCATTACTGAAAGGCGTTATTCGATTCCACGTGATCGAGTTAAATGCAGCAAGTAACTGCAATTCGTTAACACGTTTCTCCAAATTAACTCGCGACTATGTGGGAAACATTTGGCCCTGGCGGTACCCTTAATGAACTGAATATAATGGTAGAGAAAATGGAAAATTTTCGATGAGTCGGATATTATCATAATTTGAGGAAAGGATGGCCACTTCTCCGAGGATGGTAGTCACTCAGTGTAAGAGGTGTATGTGACAAAATCATGATTTACTTTGTACTATATTGCAACGATTGAGTCAGAAGAAAAGAAAACGTCTTGAATAGTTTGCAACGATTATAACATAATTTTGGCGATAGGCTCTACCCAAATCTCAAGGATGTTTACCTTTTAATATCGAACCCCCCCCCCCCAAAAACTCAATTTCTCTTTAAAACCCTTGTTTCCCATACATTAAAAGTCATTTTCAATATATTACTAATGGTATCCTTTACATTTTCAACAACAGATCGTTTCATATTTCAATTATCAGTAAGCCCATAAGGCTTCACACAGAAAGTCTGGGTGAGCTGCACAACATATTCGAAGCGCCTAACCTCCTCGCACCGCGGAGGAAACTAATTCGGTGACGCGGCTACTTCGGCTGTCTCTACCTCAAGAACCGATTGACCAGTTACATAGATTCGATAACTCATATAAAGACAGAGTAGGGTCTCTAAAATATTCTTTAGATGAAATTATTCACAATTTCAACGACTATTTGGGAGTAAAGTACTACGGTACTGGAGGCCTTCGCCAAGCCAAAACTGGAGTTCTTAAGGAAAGTCACCTTGTATGAGATCCACTGTTCAGGATTTTTAAACGATTACCAACAATATCGTAAATTCGCCTTCAGACTTGCTGGTTTGTTTGACTGAAATCGAAGGAGAGGGAAAATAGTTTTGAAGCCGTAGCCGATTGGTCTAGCATTAAACAGGTTTTGCGCGGTTAGAGGCTTTTTTGTTCCCCTGACTAGCGAGAGCCATAAAATCGGAAGCTATGGAATACTTCTGCACTTTATGCGCGAAGCCTTATTGGCAATTGGTATTACCGTGATACGCCACCCTTACGAAAATAAATCGGTCTAAACATGGTCTATTCTTGCACTTTAAACACTAAAAGAAGTCTTATTTTGTTCTTGATTAGTCTAAGTTAAAAGTAGGGATGATCGAAGGTTTATTTTAGGCTATTATAAGACCTCTATTTAGCTTTAGTTTTAAGATGGTCTAACTTAAGATCCATTTTAGGCTTATGATACGTCTTTGCACGGTCTTAGCAAAGAGCAATTCTGGATTCCCTAAATTACAGACCAACATAAAGGTCCTACTTTTTCCTTTTTCCAAGAGGTTCTTTAGTCCAGCCTAACATTAAGATGCTTAAAGACGCCCATGTTCAGGGTTAAAGATGACATCTAAAATCGGTTGCCCTTGTAGACCCACTTAGAGGTCTTAATTCTTCCTCTTTCCAAGATGTTCTTCAGCCCGGTCTAACATTAAGATGTTTAGACGCCTTAAAGACGCCTATGTTCAGGGTTAAAGATGACATCTAAAATCGGTTGCCCTTGTAGACCAACATAGAGGTCCTACTTTTTCCTCTTTCGAAGAGGTTCTTCAGTCCGGTCTAAGATAAGATGTTTAAAGAAGTCTTAAAGACGCCTATTTTCATGGTTAAGGATGACATCTAAATTCTGTTGCTCTTGTAGACCACTTTGAGACTTTCAATCTTCCTCTTTCCAAGATGTTCTTCAGTCCGGTCTAACATTAAGATGTTTAAGACGTCTTAAAGACGCCTATGTTCAGGGTTCAAGAAGACACCTAAAATCTGTTTCCCTTGTAGACCAACTTAGAGGTTTTAATTCTACCTCTTTCCAAGAGGTACGTTTTTCAGTCCGGTCTAATATTAAGATGTTTAAGCAGTTTTATAGACGCTTATGCTCAGGGTTAAGGATAACGTCGTAAGCTGCAAGTCGTCATAGACGCAGAAAATCATGATCTACATTTTCAGACGTCTATGTTTATTCATGATCTTGTCATATTCCAACACGTTAACAATGTCATTTAGAAAAATATCATCCCCAACCCAAACAGAAGTCTGATGCGAATTAATATTATTGACAGAAATTATTTCTGTGCCATCATTTCTAGTGTAAACAACCATTTTTATGGGATGTCGATTTAAGAAGGCTAGGTCTCCGTTGTAAAGCAATCATCAACTATCAGTTTCTTAACAATAGCAAAATATTCTGGGGTTCGGTTGAAAGGGGGGGGGGGTTCGTGTTTAAGAAAGAAATAATTTATCCTTAATCTAAGCCACCGTCGCTATTTTGATATGTAATGAAACAGTTATGTCTTTTCATTCTTAGCAGCGTTAAACCCGTATAAGTTTTCCGTTCGAACAGTTTAAAAGGTCTAAAATAAGTACCTTTAAAAGGGCAGACTGTAGGTCTAGAAATTAAAGCTTGAGACTTTTTGCTTAAGTTCCAAAGATAAGAGGTTTTTAGCCTAGAAACAGCCAGGTTGTGTAAGAAAATGGCGGGAAATGAACATGCAGACTGTAGAAGGTCAAAGGAAAAACATGAAAGGGTGACAAGGTTTAAAAATAAGAGGTTTCTAGATTAGAAACAGCCTGACGCATGCGTGGAAGTATAATAAAAAGGCCGGAAATGAACGTTCGAGCATCGAGCCACAGTCGGGTGAGAGCCTGCCGGTTATGTACATAACGGTTTTTTCGCGCTTCCATATTCCCGTTTTTAAAAGATCTGTCAGGTATCATCGGATTAATTTTCATACTAAACCTGCATCGTTTGACTAATTTGTACCAAGTAAATATTTTACGCTGTTTTAATAGTAAGCAGGGAAAAGTATACTTAATATTCTATTTGTGGCATGTAAATATTTATACCAACGACGCCTGAAATATCTGAAATGGCCAACTTAATTGAGACTATAAACAACGAAAAATGGTAAATCTAAAAAAAAAGATTTATTCTTCAATGGTGTTCTAAGTTTTAAATGATAGTGAAATAATTCCGATTATTGTAGCCATGCAGCAGAGCAGATGATTCAAATGAAGAATCTATTGGGAAAGGCAAGTCCGTCGCCGTTGAGCAACAAAGTGGGAGTGACATTGAAGGAAATGTGCACGAAGACATTATCATTTAAATAAAAATACCTAAAATGCTTAAACTAATTGTGATGATTGAAAAAATATTATTTACGTTTATTCCGTGACTCAGCCCGAATTTCTCTTAAACATCGGACGACTTGAATTTATCCTCTAATCAGACATCTCGAGAGCATCTTCCATTCAGACTTCTCGAGAGCATCTTCCAATCAGACTTCTCGAGAATATCTTCCATTCAGACTTCTCGAGAACATCTTCCATTCAGGCTTCTCGAGAACATCTTCCATTCAGACTTCTCGAGAACATCTTCCATTCAGGCTTCTCGAGAACATCTTCCATTCAGGCTTCTCGAGAACATCTTTCATTCAGACTTCTCGGGAACATCTTCCAATCAGGCTTCTCGAGAACATCTCCATTCAGACTTCTCGAGAACATCTTCCAATCAGGCTTCTCGAGAACATCTTCCAATCAGGCTTCTCGAGAACATCTTCCAATCAGACTTCTCGGGAACATCTTCCTTTCAGACTTCTCGAGAACATCTTCCATTCAGTCTTCTACAGAACATCTTCCATTCAGACTTCTCGAGAACATCTTCTATTCAGACTTCTACAGAGCATCTTCTATTCAGACTTCTGCTGAGCATCTTCTATTCAGACTTCTGCTGAGCATCTTCTATTCAGACTTCTGCTGAGCATCTTCTATTCAGACTTCTGCTGAGCATCTTCTATTCAGACTTCTACAGAGCATCTAATATTCAGACTTCTACAGAGCTTCTTATATTCAGACTTCTACAGAGCATCTTATATTCAGACTTCTACAGAGCATCTTCCAATCAGACCTCTCAGGGACATCTTCTAACCATACTTTTAACAGACGTTGTATAGGGCTATTCTATACAGAGGTCTGTAGACCATCTTAAAATCAGACTAAAAATGGTTTCGCGCAGGTGCAAATTATTAAGAGGTTTAAGACCTCTTCTAGACGTCTAGAATACTTCTAAAAGACCTCAAATAGAAGTATTCTAGATGTCTAAAAGAGGTCTTAAACTTCTTAACAACGTGAAAAAAGCAATTGGTCTAAACGGCTCCTAAATGAAGACCCATTATTTTCGTAAGGGCAATAACATTACAAACTGCCTAGTTACAAAATGTATTCTAATAGGAATTAAACATAATATAAATGTATAGCATATATGTGGCGTTAGCTTATCTTTGTATTGAACTGGACACATTTGTCTCCTATTCTTTAACTTAGGTGTAAAGAACCAATTATTGAGGAACAGCTGGTTGAAAAAATCCCAGAGATGACAGAAAATATACAGTAGTTTAATATATACTATAATATATAGTAGTATAAAGAGGGAAAGAACGGATGGAGTGGGTTAAAAAACGTGTCATGGGAGCTACCACTAGAAATTTGGAAATATCCACCGTTTTCGGTGAGGGCGCTACTGTAAGTGGGTCAATTTTCACGATTTGTGACTCTTATTTTCCAGTCCCGCAAATCGTTGCTGCTCCTAAGCATAAAATTACTTACCAATTTCCGAACTAGCAGAAGATGTATTGCTTTCGGAACTATTTGTCAGCGAAATCACAATTGGAAGAATAAATTCCTGTTCATTCAATCCTGAATCATTTTCAACGCATTCATTGCTGGCTCTTTGATGTATTCCACTTTCCTCCTATGTTTTAAACAAGTAACAATAATTGAACCAACAATTTTAAGCTAATTCTCTTTCACATCGACTTTGAAAATGAAGAATGTTCCATACCATCAGATCTTTGATTGTACTTTCCAACTCCTTAATGACCCCATTGAGCCGCTCAATTTCATCCAGTTTCTTATTTATCGTAAATAAAATTGTCATTCTCACTTCTTTCATGTTTGATATTAAACCATTACACTGAAAAAATAGATTGTATTAAAAAAAGGACTTGGACATATTTCAGAATAGCTCCTGGTAGTCGTTCACTCTTCTTTCTACGTTTATTATATGTAAAATTGGATGAATTATGGTGCAAAATGTTTTGGCGCAAATGATTATTTAAAAAGTTACAAGCGTTAAGTCTTTGGCTACTAAAACAATTATAAGTAGAAAAAGGACCATACACGTATAGGAGTCACAAATTAAGATCTCTGAAGACGAAAATAACCAATTATTTAGCTGGCACCTTTTCCAAAATATTCTCCTATTAATTAGCTGGCACCTTTTCCAAAATAATCTCCTATTAATTGGCTGCCACCTTTTCCAAAATACTCTCCTATTAATTAGCTGGCACCTTTTCCAAAATACTCTCCTATTAATTGGCTGCCACCTTTTCCAAAATACTCTCCTATTAATTGAATGCCACCTTTTCCAAAATACTCTCCTATTAATTGAATGCCACCTTTTCCAAAATACTCTCCTATTAATTGGCTGCCACCTTTTCCAAAATATTCTCCTATTAATTAGCTGCCACCTTTTCCAAAATATTCTCCTATTAATTAGCTGCTACCTTTTCCAAAATATTCTCCTATTAATTAGCTGCCACCTTTTCCAAAATATTCTCCTATTAATTAGCTGCCACCTTTTCCAAAATATTCTCCTATTAATTAGCTGGCACCTTTTCCAAAATACTCTCCTATTAATTGGCTGCCACCTTTTCCAAAATACTCTCCTATTAATTGAATGCCACCTTTTCCAAAATACTCTCCTATTAATTGAATGCCACCTTTTCCAAAATACTCTCCTATTAATTGGCTGCCACCTTTTCCAAAATATTCTCCTATTAATTAGCTGCCACCTTTTCCAAAATATTCTCCTATTAATTAGCTGCCACCTTTTCCAAAATATTCTCCTATTAATTAGCTGCCACCTTTTCCAAAATATTCTCCTATTAATTAGCTGCCACCTTTTCCAAAATATTCTCCTATTAATTAGCTGCCACCTTTTCCAAAATATTAATATATTAGGTTTGGTTAGGTTTAGTTTTGTTATGCTAGGTTTGGTTTGGTTATTTTCGTCTGCAGAGATCTTAATTCGTGACTCCTATACGTGTATGGTCCTTTTTCCACTTATAATTGCGTTTTTAGCTAATGACATGGATCCCTAAGCCTTTGCGCACGCCAAAAAAAATTTTGGGGCATAATTTTTTTCATCCAATATTACACATAATAAACATAAAAACAAAAGAGATCAGCTACCAGAAGCTATTCTGTAAAATTGCCAAGGACTTTCTTATATAGCTATTTCAGAGGGGGTAATGGCTACGTCACCAATGCTATTTGCCCATAGAGAAAACCCTGACAAAATGTCCGCCCTACACTCAAAGGCAGGCCCAATTTTCGTAGCAGACGAAATTTTTCCCCCACTGAAATAGCTCTATATGCAGAATGTCTTTCTTAAGTGTCAAGCAAGAAAACAGAGAAACCAATTATGTGGATGAAGGGGGATCAGGAAACAAGGTCCTCATTTGGTTTCTTTCTTAAAGGGCGCCACCGAAGGCTTGCGGGCGCGGTAGCTTAGCAAGAACTAAAAGCAAGTCTGTAGTTTGTGTGTACATGGACGAAGTAATACTGAAGGACCGATGGCAGCCCATAGAGCCCCATACTAAGCGACTAAACTTCCCCCTTTTCAGCCCCAAAATGGAGGGGGGGGGTTATGAAAAATGCTGAGTCAAATCCCGGAAAAAGCTAGCGCCATCTAGACAAAATAAGAGGTTAGCTGCTTGCTTCCCTCTTAGAACGTTGATTCCCCCATATGCCCCCCACTATCCGGTTTGCTACTATCTGCCGCTAGAAGGCGAATTAACAAGCCGAAAATTAGGAATATGTGTTTCTAATCGACCACCAATAACCTTTGGTTTAATCAAGGTTTTTCCATTGTGATTTCTACTTTAAAGCAAATGCCAGCTCCTGTGTTGCCCTAACACGCTGATTAACCTTCTACATAAACATTTTTGTTGCCAAAGGCAGGAACCAATCACAAATCTAGTGCTAGTCGTTTAAAATAAACCACAGTACCAATTGAGACACTATATTGATGGCTCGATCCTGCACAGGCCAAAACACTATTCTTACCTTGGCTTTTAGTTCCTTGATTTGATCATCTTTGCTTATGCAATCATAGTTGCAATCATCCTCCTCCTCAGTTTCCTAAAAACAAATTACAGTTTTTGAATTTTAAAATTTCTGTGTAAACCATGGATTAGTTCAATAATTGTTCAAGTACCTCTTGAAGACTTATTAAACTCATTGCGGAAATGTCTTCTGACTTCAAGACAACTTTATTTTACCGACGTCAATCTGCCAGAAAAAGCGAAATATTTCTTAACCAAAAGTAGCACCAAACCAGCGAAGCAGAAATTGCTATAACCGGTTCAGAGACTCAACTAAAAATTTATTTTTTCTTTATATGTATGTAAAACAAATAATCACTAATTTCATGTAGTATAGAGTCCTGTCAGAAGCCTTGGTTTTGAATTAATAATACGTCATGTTAGGGCAACATTCTTTTGCCTCGGTTCGCAGCGCCATCTCTATTTTAAAATTTCTTAATATGATCCAAAATAAGTGTCGTGGCGGCCATTAGAGTTAAACCAAACTATAGAGTGCTGTCAGAAGCGCCGGTGTGACGTCACCCATGCTGTTTTCCCATAAAGAAAAAACGGTAACTGTCATGGCCGCCCATTGCTAAAGGCAGACTCGTGACGTTTAACCTTGGATCTGACGTCACAACTCAACTGACAGCACTCTATACGCATAGATATAGTAAAACTATAAAGGGTCTAGATCCACTTCGCTGGCTTAGGCTTAACGAAAAAACGCGGAAGGGGCAACGAGCAGACAGCCGCTATTTTCTGGGGGTAGCCGTATAAAACGCCATCTATCGGGGACAAATTAGCGGCCAAAATTGGAACTATCATAAGGACGAGTGGCACTCTATGTTAACTCCCTATAGGGCATAATAAGTCAAACCCTCGGAGATGCCATTGCTCCATTTTATACGAGCTAAGAGCGGAAAAACGTATTTTATAAATTTTACACCTGTAAAATCTTTTAAAAAACACTTGGAACTTGTATTTCTACTTACTTTCGAGGAAATACCACCGTTTTCTGAAGGTAAGAGTCTTTTTTTTATACATTTATTGGTAATAAAAACATTTAAGGCGAGCTAAGCCTTGGTCATGGCCATAATGTAGAAGTAGATTTGGAAATGGAGTAATGGCATCTCCGAGGGTTTGACTTATTATGCCCTATAGGGAGTTAACATAGAGTGCCACTCATCCTTATGATAGTTCCAATTTTGGCCGCTAATTTTTCCCCGATAGATGGCGTTTTATACGGCTACCCCCAGAAAATAGCGGCTGTCTGCTCGTTGCCCCTTCCGCGTCGACCTCCCATTGAATTGTGTATCTACCCTTTTAATATATCTATGCTCTATACTTGCAGCTGCCAGCGTAGTCACACTGATCACATCTGAGTGGTTTTTCACCACCTTACATTTTTCATTTAATTTCTAATGTTAAATTTTACATCGTTGAAGTCAAATATATATATTTCTAAAAACGGATTTATGTAAGAAGAATGTTGAACGTAGCAAATTCACTACCCCCTTTCCCTTCGTCGTTCTTACTTCGATCTAATTAGCCTTTTCAAAATTTTAAGCCTGCCCACCCAACCCTATTTTACTTTTCGCAATCATGGTAAGGGTACAAGGGGCCACAGTCGAATGCTTTTTCCCCGTCCTTCTCGAACTAACTTATTGCGCGACTCCTTTTTCCGACGCACTGTCCCTCTGTGGAATTCTCTTCCTGACCAGATAGTATCAGCCCCCTCAGTTAGTCAATTTAAATTTAAATTAAAATCCCATCTTCGCCTTTAATCCCTTAAGGAACACAAAAATGTCTCCCCTAGTCATTTATTTATTCATGGTGTTTTTATTTTTTGTATCTCATTTACTTGTACCTTTAATTATCAATTTGGAGCTGAATGGCCTTTCATGGCCCTAGCTCGACAACAAATAAACGGAGCAAAAAAAAAAAAAAAAAAAAACCCATCCTCGCATACTTTATTGAGAAACTTCGTCTGCTTATATTTTGACTCCACCCACAAATAAGCGACTCCAATCAAAACAAGTAGTCGACGAGTGGTATTTGCTACGTTAGTACAAAGAAAGAAACTAGATACTCAAAAAAAGAAACATCAATTATTTATATTCTTAACTTTAAAACTTAATTCCACTAAACCGGGAGTTATTTCGCATTGTTGTCCAATTTGCTTTTTTACCACTGGCGTAATTTCCAAAAAAGTTATTTAACCACGAAAATAGAGATAAGAATGACATTTTCGATCTCTAGAAATCGATATATGCAGAATTTGTGGGTGGAGTCAAAATATAAGCAGACGAAGTTTCTCAATAAAGTATGCGAGCGAGGATGGTACCAGAGGCTAAGCTATGATCCCACGTTCTTAGTACATAAATCCGTTGTTAATATTTCAAAATTCTCAATAAGTTTCTCAATAAGGACTTGGCAATTCGGGCTTAACTCCGCCCCCAGCGCCATTATGGTATGTTTTTTTAACAGAATGAAAGCTACATAAGCCCCTCCTCCTGGTATGTTTTTTAGCACGAGTGGAAGGTAGCCTGACGTTGCATGACGTAGAACTGCCAAGTCCCTATACATATTTTTCCTATTTCACCATTAAAATGCTTCAAAATAATAAATTATTTTCATAGGTCTGGAAGTGGTTTTGACAATATTCTCGTCGCGAGTCCAGCAAAAAATTTCGTTCTATATAAGTTTACAATCTGTTCTGATCGTCTGCTGCATTCTGGCAAATTAACGGCGGAGTTCCAACCGCAAATCTAACTGGTATTGCCGGGAGTGTGGCGCACTCCTGTAAGCCAAGCTACTGGGCGGCAAAGTTTGAGGGAATACGACACATGTCGGCGATCCTCCCCTATAGGTGCCGACTGCCCCGTGTCCGCCGGAGGTGACTTGACCCCCACACCCCTTCCGTCACCTCCCAAGTAAACCTCATTTCCTTCCCTGATTAGTCACATACTGAAACCTGACTAATCGCATCCTTGTCGCGGACCCTTAAGGGACCCAATTTACATTGAAACCTCTTAAAAAAAAGAAAAAAAAAAAAAAAAAAAACTGGTATTTGTTTTACGAAATGGGTTGAGATGAATGTTACCACGATAATCTAAGCAAAGCCAGGAACATCAAATCAAGAACCTGTGCCAATGACGTTACTTGCAAAGCTTACCTTTTTAAGCCATCTTATCTCAGGTGCATTTTAATTTTAGTTAGTAACAGTCAATTTCCATATGCAGTGTTTTAATTTTCTAACTTCAATAGACACAGAATAATATGGTTGCGATAAAGCATTGTTGTTACCGTGGCTGTCGCAATAACTCTAGAGATTTGGACCCCACTGTTGTGCAAGGGGCAACGTTTTACCCAATCCCAAAGCCCAAAACTAAACTAGAAAAGTGTAAAAAATGGATAAGAGCTATAGAGTAATTTCTTTCCCATAAACAGCAACGTCATAACCCTCTATCTCTTACCTTAGTCATATCCCCCCTCCCCTTCCCTTCCGGGGGCAAATAGTATTCTCTAGTACAAAGTTGCCCCTAACGTAGGGGATACACAGTTCACTCCCCCTCTCTACCGATATTACTCTATTGGAAGAGAGGATTTGAACAATGTGGATAAGATAAGAAAGTTCCACTATGTATGCAATTACCATTTTGTGGGTGGTATGGGACCTACAGATATAAACCCAGATCCTATTCCGTATGGAACAAGCGTTAATGTGAGTATTGACAAAAGTTCAGATAAATCTACTGCCTTTTAGTATTATTAACTTTGTGATTGATTGGTAAAACAATTACACTGTATACTCTTATGTCAAAGAAGGCTGGAACAGTTTCACATGACTTTCTTGGTAACGAACCCACGCTAGATATAAATGTACAAGACAATCAAGTGGTTGATCAGGCTGAAGTTACGGAGGTAATAACGCGTGGTATTCGTTAATCCAACAATGCAAGTCATGGATAATCGTGAACAAATATTAGACAGATTCAGCAGAAGCTAGATAATTTTAATGGTATGATTGTAGTTTGTGGGTAATCAGCCATAACTGACGTAAATCGCCGAGTATTAAGTGGAAACTATTTTTACAGTATATATCAGACCTCGGGGACTTCCGGAAAATATGTCTCAAAAAAAAAAAAAATTGTTTTAGGAATAATGTTTGGGGGTGACGAGCTAGGGCTTGAGAATCCTTAGAGCTCCATAGGGAGGAGATAATCAACAAAATTTTGGAAAAGGTGTAAAATAATTTGGGAAATAGATGAAGATAAACTACAACATTTTGGAAAAGGCGTAATATTATTTGGGAAGTAAATGAAGAGAAACAACAAAATTTTGGAAAAGGTGTAATATTATTTGGGAAGTAAATGAAGATAAACAATGATATTTTGGAAAAGGCGTAATACTATTTGGGAAGTAAATGAAGATAAATAACAAAATTTTGGAAAAGGTGTAATATTATTTGGGAAGTAAATGAAGAGAAACAACAAAATTTTGGAAAAGGTGTAATATTATTTGGGAAGTAAATGAGGATAAACAACAACATTTTGGAAAAGGCGTAATATTATTTGGGAAGTAAATGAAGATAAACAATAACATTTTGGAAAAAACGTAACATTATTTGGGAAATAAATGAAGATAAACAACTATATTTTGGAAAAGGTGTAATATTATTTGGGAAGTAAATGAGGATAAACAACAACATTTTGGAAAAGGCGTAATATTATTTGGGAAGTAAATGAAGATAAACAACAAAATTTTGGAAAAGGTGTAATATTATTTGGGAAGTAAATGAAGATAAACAACAACATTTTGGAAAAGGCGTAATATTTTGAGACATATTTTCCGGAAGTCCTCGAGGTCTGATATATACTGTAAAAGTAGTTTCCACTTGATACTCGGCGTTTTACGTCAGTTATGGCTGATTACCCACAAGCTATAATATTACCATAAAGAGTAATGAAAAGGTCAAATGTTTTGAAATACGCATTAATGTGGGTTATTGATGAGAATTATGATTGTAGTCACTTAGTTCTTAATAAAACCCCAAGTTGTTTGTTTCTTTTTGTGTAAGATAAATCCAATATTTGAGGTCAAACTAGATGTGCTAGTTGATTTGATTAGAGAAGCTATTTGGTATTCTGATAAATATTACATAATTTCGGTGAACATATAACATTTTTGACCTTCGTAGATTCCTGTTCACTTCTGGTGGTATTCCGGATAAAGAGTTGATTGATCTTGATAAAGGAAAGAAAGGGTACCGGAATAGTTTCACCAATTCGCTACATTCCATAGAATGCGAATTTATTTCTGGAGCTAAACTCGGTGGCAAAAATGTAGCAGATTGAGGCCTAGCTCGGTATAGGGGGCGCTAACTAAAGGTGTAACATGACTCGCCACCTACCTTACTCATGTTCAACTTATCTATTATGAGGCTAGAATAGGATTAAGATAGGGGCCTGATGTATGTTTGTTTTCGAAGACTCAGTAGTGCATCCGATATAATGTGATGGAGCATAAATTTTAAAGATTAGGATAGAGAGTTTATGTAAATTAAAAAATGCCCGAAACCACGCTTTAGGGATGAAAAACATCTAAATGTTTGATATAATAATATATGGATCTTGAGTAATTCATATTTGAAAGCGGAGCCTACGTTAATCAAGGCCCGCGCATAGTGTTCTGGCTATGGGCGGCATTGAGAGTACGCGCCTGCTTGTTTTTTGCACTTGATTCTCGAAAGGGGCGCTTTTAGATAGTAAATGTCTAGGGATCTTCCATTTATTTGAATTTGTTGAGCGGGAAGATTAGAGGGATCATGCATAAAAATGTTTGGACTAAAATATTTATTTAAATATAGGAAAGTCATGCATTTCTTATATATTATTATAATAATTATTAAAAAGATGATAAAATTTATAATAATAATTATTAGAAAGAAAAAAATTTATAATAATTATTATTAGAAAGATAAAATTTATAATAATTATTATTAGAAAGATAAAATTTATAATAATTATTATTATAAAGATAAAATTTATAATAATTATTATTAGAAAGATAAAATTTATAATTACTAAATTAGAAAGATAAAATTTATAATTACTAAATTAGAAAGATAAAATTTATAATTACTAAATTAGAAAGATAAAATTTATAATTACTAAATTAGAAAGATAAAATTTATAATTACTAAATTAGAAAGATAAAATTTATAATTACTAAATTAGAAAGATAAAATTTATAATTACTAAATTAGAAAGATAAAATTTATAATTACTAAATTAGAAAGATAAAATTTATAATTACTAAATTAGAAAGATAAAATTTATAATTACTAAATTAGAAAGATAAAATTTTAATTACTAAATTAGAAAGATAAAATTTTAATTACTAAATTAGAAAGATAAAATTATAATTACTAAATTAGAAAGATAAAATTATAATTACTGAATTAGAAAGATAAAATTTATAATTACTAAATTAGAAAGATAAAATTTATAATTACTAAATTAGAAAGATAAAATTTATAATTACTAAATTAGAAAGATAAAATTTATAATTACTAAATTAGAAAGATAATAAATATCATATTATTAATAGAAAGATGAAAATCATGTTATTTTTATTAGAAAATTAAAATAATTATAAGAGATAAAATAATAACTATAAAAGAAATACAATAATTATAATTATGCCCTTTCCACCCAGCTGTTATAACGCTCCAGGCAGTTTACCCGCCTTGTTCTCTCCCTCTGAGCCCTCTCTCCCCATACGAAACATGATTTGGATTGCGACACGTGTTCCAATCACCCGCGAAAAGCAGATTTTGAATTTAAAACCGTAATCCTAAGAGCGCACCAAGCGGCGAACCAAAATGCCAAAAATAAATCCTCGAAGCCTAGGATGCGCGGGCCTTGATTAACGTAGGCTCCGTTGAAAGCCTGGGAATTATTCAAATTGTATTATATGTATTCAAGAAGCGATATCTAGTTTACAAGGGAGAAGTATTAAGTTCGCCACATTCCTAGCTTTATCTCCAGTCCAAACATAGACCCGGAGTTAACCCCCGCCTCTAAATTACAACCAGCATCTCATTGGTTCTTGAAATCGCACGTCAGCGCGACGCGAATGATGAAAATTACTGACTGAGGAGAGGCGAAATAGCCCGGCCTCCTTTTACGTCCCCCCTTGTAATTAGATAAGGGGGACTGGGACTATGGGGCGCGAATACTTAGGCATCTTATACCTTCTCCCTAGTAAACTAGATATCTCTTCTTGATTTTGTTAAGCAAAATCATTACCAGAATGTCAACATCAAACGTAATTCTTAAGATATATTTTCTTCCTATTAATCGAAATAGAATGGAAATATTATTTTAAAATTTCGGATATAATCTTGATAAAAAAATTGAAATTATAGACAGTTTTCACTGTTCGGTACTAGAGAAAATTGCTCCCCCATTAAGCTTTGGTTTGCCCATTTAATGTATGTATTTTAATTTTTAGTGTGACGTTTCAATGTCAAACATGAAGAAAGAGAGAATCAAAATTGTGTTAAGAATAAATGAGCAACAAGAGGAAATTGGGAGGCTTGATGAGGAAATTGAAAGGCTCAAGGGAATCGTTGGAAACTTGAAAAATGAAGTTGAAGATCTTATGGTTTGTAACGTTGTTTTTTTCATAGTCGATTAAAAAAACGAAAATCAGGTTAATTTAGCAGTTAATTGTTTGAAAATTAGGAAAAAAATGGAATGAATCGAAACTATGATTATGCCATAGCGGGACCAGTTCAATATGATCCTGAATCATATGGACAAGCATTGTCTCTTCCATTTTTCATACAGCAACAACCTCAAGAACAAATTGAAAGGTATTTGCTGAAAATCTTAATGGAAAAACCTTTAATGAAATAAAGTGGTTAAACCTACACTTACCACTATCGCGAATCTATACAACTTTGAATAAACATCTATATTAGCCTGTCCAACCTCTTCATAGGATTTGGGTTTTTCTTGTTACAGTATCCTAGCTGCTATACTGTCCTAGTGGAAGATCTTTCATTCATACATTTGTTTTAACATATGTATATATATATATATATTTTTAGGCTATTTCGTCAATTCATCGAGGAAGCCTGAAGCACTTAAAATTAATAACCTTATTGGGACTTGGCAATTTGGGCTGTGTTACTGTGTAATGTAGTAGGGTAGTAGCCCCTAGCTGGTTCAATAGTGGAAGTAAAAGTAATAAAAAATGCAGTTAAAGCATGGATTAACTAACGCAAGGGATTGTTCACTTACCGTGTTTCCCATGTATTTCTATCGCCAACTTCATGTTCCGAATTATTCCTTGATTTATTGGACCAAAACGGATGTAGATATAGCGCCATCTCTAGGCAAAATAAATCGTTTTTGCTGATTTTAAAGATGGTGGCGCCCAATTTTAGGTGGAATTTTAATTTTGACGTCATAGGACACGTGATATTTGGTCCAATTTTCTTGTAACTTCCGGTCAGGGATAGTAGCTGCTGCTAGGGGTGTTTGGAACATGCATACTTAATCTTTTAGGGGGAACGAACAATCCCTAGCGTTAGTTAATCCATGGTTAAAGGGGCGTTGACTATTAATTTTCGTATAACAATGGCTAGCAGTGACTTAGGTGGGGAATTAGTTCAACTAGCTTCTGAAGAAGATAGTAATAAGAAATTAGTTTGTCAAATTAAAAGGAACCGTCTGGGGATGGTTTGAAGTAGTTAATGCGCAAAAATACTCTAAATGTCTATTATGAGAGCGATGAATTAGCATAAAGTCTGGAAATACTAGAAAATAAATGCCATGCAAATACTCGAAACGAATTTTCAAATTACTCGATACTCGACTGTAATACTCCGAGACTCGGCTCGAGCTCGATAAGAAAAATTTTCAATACTCAATGCTCGAGACTCGATTCGAAACCAAAAATTTGAGGCTCGCGCCATGGCCAACTTAGATTACCGGTGGTAGAAGGCTTGCCAGCTTCACCCGAGCCCCATGTTAAAAAACGACTAGCAAAATCGCCCCTAGTTCCGACTTTCGCCGTTAGGTGCGCTACCAACCCAGTTTTCCTCCTAATGCTTTTTCTATGGGAAAAAAATTCGGAAGTGGACTCGGTTTAAGAGCATTTTTAATATATTTACCGATCTTTTTCGTGGCCGAATTTTAAATGAAAAGTCAAGTAAGGTCTAATTTACATTTTGAGACCTATTTCATAATTTTCCGTCCGTTATTTGACGAGTAATCAACATTCAAAGTTGGGGTTGTTTTTAAGGCGGAGAAATGCGCCGTTTAGAGTTAAACCTCGGTCTTGAAGGAAGTTTACATTAAAATTTAGTGGCGCCGTTGGACCAAGGCTTAGGTTTTCCGATAAACTTAATTTCTCCGCCTTAAAAACAAACCCAACTTTGAATGTTGATTACTTGTCAAATAACGGAGGGAAAATTATGAAATTGGTCTCAAAATATAAATTAAAACTTACTTGACTTCTCATTTAAAATTTGGCCACGAAAAAGATCGGTAAATATATTAAAAATGCTCTTAAACCGAGTCCATTTCCGATTTTTTAACATGGGGCTCGGGTGAAGCTGGCAAGCCTTCTACCACCGGTAATCTAAGTTGGCCATGGCGCGCAGACCTAACAAAAAATAAACCTAAAGCCTTGATTTCAGTTCAATCCCGTATTGGAAATCGCTATGCTTACATGAAGTTCAAAAATATTATTTTAAGTGAGATTAGTTAGTATGAAGTGTTCATACCACATTCATAGTGAATTCATCTTTTATTAATACAAGAAGTGATATCTAGTTTACTAGGGAGAAGTTATAAATTCGCCTCCACATTTCTAGCTTTATCTCCAGTGCAAACGTATAGTAGGCCCGGTGTTAATCCCCGCCTCTAGATTACAACCAGCATCTCATTGGTTCTTGAAAACTCACGTCAGCGTGACGACGCGAATGACGAAAATTACAGTCATATTTTCCGACTGAGGAAACGCGAAATAGCCGGCCTCCTTTTACGTCCCCCCTTGTATTTTGAAAGGGGGACTGGGACTATGGCGCGCTAATACTAAAGCATCTTATACCTTCTCCCTAATAAACTAGATATCCCTTCTTGATTAATACTTGTGCTTTATAATTATTTATTTATTTATAGTTTGCGAAATATTCCCACTGAGTTAATCAGCAACATTTCCCAAAGTCTACTCGAAAACGAAGCCGTGAATCACAATCAACATGGTATAAATTTTTTTTTTACAAGTATTATAACGTTTCAATCACCTAAACTTAAAAAACTAAACGTTGCGCAATCAGCACAACATAGGCCTAGAGAAAATCAAATCGGAGAGAAATTTGTTTACAACTTAGGCTCGAGGCTTAGTTCTGCTGTGGTTGTTAGTGCATGCTTACATTACAATGATTGCAGCGACTCGGTATCATGACGTCTGGCTCCTCGACTATGCGCCAAGGTAAGTGAGCGCATGCGTTTAAGATGCAGAAACGACTGGGCCTTTCAAGTTACCACCCCTATTTGACTCTCCTTACTCTACTTCCAACATGTTGGAATTTAGAAATTGTGTGTTCCTGAACTGATCTCTAAAATATAATTAGACCAGGTTTGAAAGCATGATATATAGAGAAAACGACGTAGTAGAAACCAGTAGTATATTGCTGCGACATACTTTACTGTGTTCACTTCTCTTGTGGAAATAATGAACGTTGTCTCGGTCGGAAGCCACTAAAAGTCCAGGTCAAAATATAATTGATATTATAGGGAAATAAGAGACATATTAACATTTAATGTAAAATTTCATTAGAAAAAAGTGAGGGTTCTACTAAAATCTAGAGTAGCATGCAAGTATGGGATTTCCAAGAGTTGTTGCCATAACCTATCGGTGAGTGGTGCTTGCCTTTTGTAGTAGCTGACGAGTGAGGTTCCCTGTTGGTGGTCCCGCTCATTAGCCGTAACCATAGAGGAAATAAAGATAAGAGAGTCAAAGGGGGAAGGGGGACGGTAAATTGAATGGCAACAGTCGTTTCTGTATCTCGTGCGCATGCGCGTACCTACCTCGGCTCATAGCTGAGGATCCGAGGCACTGCAATGTAAAGCTAGATTCCCACTCGACGGAAAACACGACGGAAACCCGGCAGAAAGGGGTTCGACCGAAAAATCTTTACGCCGAGTCCGACGGAATTACCGTTCTGTCGGGCGTAAGTTGTGTTCTATTTTTTCGGTCGTGTTCGGCGTTACGCCGGTGTCTCGGCCAATGAAATTATCCCACTGACAACGTCATAAATTTCAAGAGCGCACGCACACGCGAGATCGATTGATAGCCGCCATTTTTTTGTGGTTAACCAAGGCTTAGCTTAAACATGCCACCAAGAAAGAAAAATGAAACTAATGGGAGTAAAAAGAGATTAGATGTTAATAGGAAAGAATTTAGTGAGGAAGCTAGAAAATATCCCTTCTTGTACGATCGAAGCGACCAGGGGACAAAGATATCAATTCCGAGTGCGAAAGAGATGTTGTGGAAACAACTCAAATCTGTCACGTGACCCAAAAATATCTACCGCCAAACTAAAAATTCAGTCGTAGTGTGAACGGTCTACCGCTGGACGCCGGCGTAAGTTAAAATTTCTACCGTCGGCTGCGTGATTTCCGACGGGTTTTATTCGGTCGAGTGGAAATCTAGCTTAAGCATATACGATCCAAGCACGATCAACCGCAGCAGAGCTAAGCCTCGGCAGTCAGTTGTGAACAGATTTCTCTCTGTAGCGATGATTGCGCGTGTGCGTAACTGTAGGACCGAGCCGATGCTCGGTACCGGTTTTGAAAGGGGCTAACGGAGAATCTCATCTCTCCGAGCCTCCATCAGGCGGTTTCAGTCCTGAAACATTCTAAAAGGGATAAAAGAAACGCTAGGCTGGGCAGTACAGTTTTGTATTAAAGTTGAGGTGATAAATGATACGGGGAGAGTATAGAGTTTCATTAAAGGGAGCCAGACAAACACTATTGCCATAGAAGTAGCAGCCATTTCTCTACTTAGAGGCATGATAAACTTATGCTTATAACGATTGTAGTAGAAGCCACGTGCATTGATTAGTGTTCGTACGGGGACCCCAACCCCGACCCCGAAAACCGGGGATCCCCGACTTTTTCCCCCGACCCCGACCCCGGTACCTAACATGTAAAATGAAGTCGGGGTTTTTTTCAGGGTTAGATTTTGGTTAGCTTATTTTTAGCAAATTATTTTTTGTCCTGCGCCAAAATCAATCATCTCATTCGTCTCAAATAAGTGCTCCGCTTCTCCTTTATGAAAAAAGGGCAAGGGGGTAACTAACAACAAACAAAATACAGTCACCAAAATTCCAAAGTTCACCATCCTCCCTCTCGTAGATCGGCGGCCCTCCCGCGTCTTTTGTAATGGCAGTGGTCTTTCGTGGGAATCGTAGCTGCGTAGCTCGGAAAGTCGGAATTTATTGGGCTTTTTTACAGTTCGAATTTGTATATTAATAAAGCTTCTTTCCAAAGACCCAGAAATTTAACGTTTTTTTTTATCATTTTTCCAAAACTTTTCAGCATGCGATGTCTTACCCCGACCCCGATTAAATTTTTACCCCGTACGAACACTAGCATTGATACACTCATAAAAAAGGCTACCATACGTTAATTTCAAGTTTTCGCTAGAATCATTTAATACGTTTCAGTAAAAAGGGTGACTAACTTATGATGCTTAGAGACCTATCAGGGATGATCGAGCACTATAGAGAGCTTTCAGATGGGATAGTAGTACGTCATACACTCCCAAGTCTTACCGCTGTTATGGTAGACATATTGGGTGGTCTCAGCTTCATTCCTGCTTTAAACCCACCAATATGGCAGCGTAAATTACGTCACGAGACTCAGCTCCTCCTCCAACTGAAAGCCCTCTATATCATGCCTGATTAGTTTGTTCGTGTAGGATTGTTCGATCCCTGTATAGACCATTCCATTAATTACGTGCAGAAAAACCAACACATAGGCTCTTAGGTTATTTTCCTCGCGTCAAGAAACAGCGCCAGACTAAGCCCAAGTTTACTAGACACTGGATTCTAGCCAACTCGCACTGCCTCTAGCGGTTCGTCTTGATGCGAGAGAAATAACCCAAGAAGGCAACACCGCTCCTGTGGTGTTGGCTTCTCTTCTGGAATTAATGGAATGGACTGTACCTAAGCCATTCATTCTTTTTGGCCCAGTATGTGAAATCTGATTCGTAAGGGCATACTAAAACTTTTAATGGGTACCATAGCAGTTTTACGTTCCGCTCCCCTATCAATATAATTCAGTTTGCTGCACATTTTACAAGAAGTCTACAGCAAATAACTGCGAACTGTGAATCAAGTATAGCTTTTGTTTATTAATACCAAGAACGAATTCAGGATACCATAAGAACGTTGAAACAAGGTAATTGCTGGCGCCATGAAGTCATACTTTTCATAATATGAGGGAGGGGCCTATTTTTGGGAATATGGAAAATGGAGTCTCCTAGGTCTAGGAGTGTTGGTGTCGTTGTCAAGAAAAAAACTGTTAAAATCGTTAATGATGAACTGATATATTTAAAAAGAGTGGTTATAAAGAATCTAGATTTTTTATTAGAGAGCCTGATTTATCTTGGACAAAGTCAGTACAACGGATTTACCAAACTTCGCCGTGTAACGCCAAGGCTTAAGGCTAGAGAAGCTGAATGTGATACTAGCCACTTTAACTGATTTATAACCCACCGATGGCGCTAAAAACGGATTTTAAGGCGTTACCTAGAACGAAGGCGGTAACAGTTTTCGAAAGAAGTATGACTTCATGGTACCAGGGGACAATGTTACCATTCCACGTTCTTATCGTATCCTGAATTCGTTCTTGCTTTAACTAATAGAATGGATGTAAAGGGAAATACTATAGTAGAATATTTTGTTCATATCGAAAAGAACATGGAAAATAATGAATATTTTAAAGGAAATGATATTTCACCAAGTCTCTTATAATTAAAGTAGGTTTGTTAGGTTAACAAATTAATCAGAAGTATCCAGTTTTTAGCTGTCATTGTTTGTGTAGTGTGCGTGGTCATAGTTGAACGACTTAGTTTTGCCTTTGTCAAAGAATAATTAATTCCTATAGCATTAAAAGCATTAGAGTAAATGGCATAAAACTTTGGAACACTTGAAGTACTGAACTCAAAAACCACGTGTAATCTAAATTAGCAACGGACTCCTATGTACATCAGACTGCTACCTGATCCCAATAAAGCTCTTGTTTATTTCCAATATTGGTTTATAGTCTAACTAGTCTGAATACTGTGTTCCTGCCCTGGTGGAAATCCTAAACGTTGCTACGGTTGAGGACTCTACGTCTGTACCCCATTATTTAAGTATAAATAATAATATGCGAAAATCAGAGGAATATTAACATTGAACATAAAATCTCATTAGAAAAAACTGTTTTTAGTCCGGTCACATGAATATAAAGGTTAATTTTGCTAAACTTTTGTATTTAAATCTACAACTTAAATCATATACGGGATTTACGTCTCGGGCTCCATAACCTATCGGTGAGCGGTGTATAGAGTGCTGTCAGTTGTGACGTCAGATCCAAGGTTAAACGTCACGAGTCTGCCTTTAGCAATGGGCGGCCATGACAGTTACCGTTTTTTCTTTATGGGAAAACAGCATGGATGACGTCACACCGGCGCTTCTGACAGCACTCTATACCTTTGTTAGTGGGTAGCATCAAGAAGTGATATCTAGTTTAGTAAGTTTACTAGGGAGAAGGTATAAATTCACATTTCTAGCTTTATCTCCAGTCCGAACGTAGATCCGGAGTTAATCCCCGCCTCTAAATTACAACCAGCATCTCATTGGTTCTTGAAAACTCACGTCAGTGCGACGCGAATGACGAAAATTACTGAAGACTGAGGAGAGAAGAAATAGCCCGGCCTCCTTTTACGTCCCCCCTTGTATTTTGAAAGGGGGACTGGGACTAAGGCGCGCGAATACTTAAGCATCTTATACCTTCTCCCTGGTAAACTAGATATCCCTTCTTGGTGGCATTCCTTGTCGGTGGTCGTCCTTGTACGCCCGTCAGTATCCTTTAGATTTGAACAGTCAGAAAGTATAATTCGTCAAACATCATCGCATCCGAAACATTTCCCATTCTATCTTTATAATATACCTCTCACGACTGCATACATAGGTAACATGCATACGCTCATGAAGAAAAGCTATCAAACGCTATTGTCAAATGTCAGATAGAGTTGATGTACTCCCCTAACGGTAAATAACTGTTTGATCATTGGTTTATACGAAATCTATAGCCAATGATTGATTCTAAACCATGACATGAATAAAGTATACTTTTTGTTTTTATCAGTACTCTTGAGGTGCTACTTTCATTTTTCACGCGCTTTTGCATTATGAATATTCTATGTCTTGTCAAACGAATAATACACATTAGCGCTTCTTTGATGATATGTTTTTGCTTTGTGTAGGAAAATTGCAGGAAAAGGATTTTACTGAAAGCAACAATTCTAGCGAAGATAAAAAGTGTATAGAACCGGAGCCTCCGATAGAACATCACGCTAGAAAGAAAATGAGAGAAAAACGCCTCAAATGCGATCAATGTGGTTATGCTACCGATCAGAATAGTAAATTGATCCAACATCTACGCGTTCACAGTGATGAAAAACCTTTCAAGTGTGATCTGTGTGATTATGCCTGCAAGCAGAAGGGTAATTTAATGGAACATCGACTCATTCACAGTGGACGTGAGAAACCGTTTAAATGCGATCTGTGTGATTATTCTTGCTCGAGGAAAAGTAGATTAATCGCGCATAAACGCGTTCACACTGGTGAAAAACCTTTCAAGTGTGATCTGTGTGATTATGCCGGCAGTTTCCATAATAATTTGATAAAGCATCAACGCATTCACCATTGTGAAAAACCCTTCAAATGTGATCAGTGTGACTACGCCACTACGGACAATAGCACTTTGAAAAAACATAAAGGCATTCACAGTGGTGAAAAGCCTTTCAAATGTGATCAGTGTGAATATGCCAGTATACATAGGACCGGTTTGATATCTCATCTACGCTTTCACCGTGATGTAAAACCGTTTAAGTGCGATGAGTGCGAATATGCCACTACGCACAAGCGCATTTTGAACGAGCATAAACGTATTCACCGTGGTGAAAAACCATTCGAGTGTGATGTGTGCGACTACGCCTGCCGTTACGAGAGTACTTTGGTCATACATCGACGTATTCACAGTGATGGAAAGAAGTTCAAATGTGATCACTGTGATTACGTCACCTCATTTCATTGTAATTTTATCACACATCAACTCATTCACAGTGGTGAAAGACCCATCAAGTGTGTTCAGTATGACTGTATTAGCACGAAGAAGCCTTAATTGCGCAAACATCAACGTAAAGACAGTTGTAAAATGATCAAAGTAGTTATGCCAGAACGCATAAGGCACGTGGGATCAGAACTCATAGAAATCGAACTAATAGTTTGGAAAAGGCTGTAATAGAATATTTCGTTTTGATCAAAAAGAACATGGCAAATAACGAATTTTGAAAGGGCATAACACCTTCTGTATTTAAAACGGCTTTTTAATGTTTTTTTTATTATTAAAATGTGTTTGTTAGGTAGACCAATTAATAAGGAGTATCCAGGGTTCATTTTCTTCAACTGCCATTGTTTGTTCATTGCGCGTGATCAAAGTTTAGTCATTATCAAATAGTAATTAATCTTTTCAGAGTAAATGACATAAAACTTGGAACATTTGAAAATACTAAACTAAAAAATAAGCCTTTTTAAAATTTTTAAAAATTCACTTTTATGTAAAGCAGGCCCAATAAAGCTTTTTTGCATCCCATCCATGATTTGATATTAAGAAAATCCCTTCTATTTAAATTCAATCAAAACCTCTATAGACCATTCCATTATTGACATGGCTGAAGAGAACTTAAAGGGCTCCTTCGGACCCTTAGACACATGGCCCCGCGGATTTCCGAGCCCCCCTACCTAGCCAGAGAGAGGGAGAGTACTGAGGAAGATCGTCTATGAAGAGGGGATGGAAATCCGCGGGGCCATGTGTCTAAGGGTCCGAAGGAGCCCTTTAACAGGGGCTAGAGGTGTTTTGAGAAGCACCGCTAGAGGCAGAGCGAGTTGCCTAGCCTCCCGCGTTTAGTGAACTGTGGCTCCATCTGGCGTTGCCTCTTAGCGAGTCGAAAGACACCTCTCCGCCCCTGCACGTTTGTTTCTCTACAAGTATTTACAGGAATGGTCTATTGAACTTTGCATTAAGAGCTCATTTTTTTCCGAGTTAGACCCAAGGTTTCACGACCAAGGCTTCGTCACAACCTATCTTCATACGTTGCCTACGTTAATCAAGGCCTGTGCGCGGCGCCGATTGTTTATTTTTCGTTTGGCAATTTGAGTTGCCGAATTCTCTCACCTGAGAGCGCTATTAGCTGGACTTAAAATTTGAAATACTCATTTTCTCGCGCTTGGAATTTGAAATAGCGTTTCGGTCCAGCTATCAATGCCATCTCGCGGTAAAATAGAGAGAAAATAAAAAGTCTCGTTTCTTAAAAGTCGCCCCGGTCGAAAATACCGCGCACAGGCCTTGATTAACGAAGGCAACGCTTCATATCACTAGCAAAGGCTGAAGTATCTCAGTTTTCATGGTATAAAGTTAAGTTGATAATTTTCTATAGGTTTTAAAAATCTTTATTTTTTCAACCTCGCGCTAAATTCAAGTCTCGGGCTCCATTTCACCATTCCTATTGTGAAATTAAGGTCTCGTCACTTTTCAAAAACCTTTTAGGCCGACTTTTTGGTTTGCTAAATCTAAAGTTAGATTATCACAATAAATACCTGGATAATTATTATAATATCTGGTATTTAATAGTTCCCACGAATATCTAGCACACGGTGCGTTGTATTTTCCGACCATTCCAACTGTAAGTTACGATTTATTTAAATAACATAGGTAAAAAATTGGACGATTTTACAACTCCAGAAGTAATTTATTTCCTAAATAATTTTTCTCCCCAAAGGGTAATACCGTGTTACGTTGGACATTTCGTTGCTCTTTTTCTAAGAGAAGTTTAACTTTAATTTTTGACACTTTTCCAAAATTTTTGAATTTGCTTGGAATAACCGTTACTTTCTACATCTCTCTTTTCTTTGACGGATTTTCAACGAGTTGGAAGACAAATAATTCAACTTGTGTTTTGAAGCCGGTGACGTCTTATTCTTTACTAGTAGGTTGTATTTTTTCTTGGATAGTGTTTTTGTGTATCGAGAGCGATAACTACATTCAGTGCATCGATAGTTTCCAGATGAAATGTCAGCCATCGGGGCATTAATTGGGGGCTTAAACCATGCCAAACATAATTCAGAAAGGTAATGCTCAAAAGGATATGCTAATTTGGTTAGTTTTTGTGGTAGAAATGACAATGTTTTTAGAATTTTAATTGAGTCTTCAGTAAGACCTGGGCACAAAATAAAACTATCATCGAAGAGCTGCTGAAATATATCCGTAGCAACATCTTCTCGGATCGATTCGCCTTCAAACAATAGCACTTTGATTACGCAGCCCTTAAAGATGTGAAAAACAGATGCTTCCCCGTTTTCTTCTACGATAATTTTAACCGGATCCAACCCGTGCCTTACAATAAGCCGATCCTTCCGGGTTATTTCCAAAAGAATCTTTAAATTAAGAATAATTTTTGGATTTAATTATTTTGAAATTAAACCGTAGAAAGTGAACTAAAAAAAAGTAATTCTCGCCTCTTTCAATTCTTTGTGAAGACAAATTTTTTCGGCTACTAAGAGGCATTCCTTTTTATCTTTGTTAAGGAGCCAAGTTTTCAATTTACCCAATCTGATACTTCCAGAAAACCCCTGTAATCATTTATGTAGGTTTTTTTACAATGTAACTAAACAAACATTGTAATCAACTATGATAATAGAGGCGCCAAGGCTTAACCCTTACCAGGGGTTTCTCCGTATGTTTCATCCGTTTACTGGAAATTTCTTCATTGGAAACGTCATCACAATTACAAAGATGACCTCTTTTTTGTAATAAATTGTATTTTACAGTTGTTTGGACTAGTTTTGATTTAAGTTCAGGGCCAAATTGGGACGAAAATACCGCCGTTGAGCGCGCCGTCATTTTGATACGATTCTTCTGGCTGTCTCCCTCGCTCCTATAGGGCGTAGCACACTTATCCCTTAATCCACTTATGGTTGTAACTATTGTGTATTAATAAACAAAAGCAACACTTTATTCACAGTTCGCAGTCATTTCCTGTATATTTCTTGTAAAATGTGCAGCAAACTGAATTAAATTGATAGGGGAGCATAACGTAAAATTGCTATGGTGCGCATTCTAAATTTTATCATGCTCTTATGTATCAGACTACAGGTGGTGAAAAAAATTAATCGCTACGCTATAGACCATTCCAGAGAAAAAAAATCAGAGAGAAATTTGATTACAACTTACTGCCGAGTCTTAGCTCTGATACCGTTGCTTGGATCGTACATGCTTACATTAGCATTGCAGAGTTTCTGGCTCCTCAACTGTGCGCCGAGGTAGGTACGCTCATGCCCGTGAGATACAGAACCGACTGTGCTGTTCAAGTTACCGTCCCCTTTTCCCCTTTGACTCTCTTATTTTTATTTCCGTCATGGTTATGGCTTATGAGCGGGACCACCGACAGCGAACGTCAGCTACTTCAAAAGACAAACGCCACTCACCGATAGGTTATGACAGCGCCACTCGAAAATCCAATATATTTTAATCTAGATTTTAGTAGAACCCCCATTTATTTCTAATGCGAGTTTACATTAAATGTTAATATGTCTATTTTATCCCTATATTAGCAATTATATGTTGACCTGGACTCCTAAAGTTTCCGACCGAGAAAATGTTCATTATTTCCACAAGAGAAGTGACCACAGAAAAGTATGCCGCAGCAATATGCTACAGGTTCCCTCTAACGTGGTTTACTCTACTCTATCACGCTTTCAAACGCTCAGTTAAGGAAAATTCAATTTCCAAGTTCCAACAAGTAGGAAATAGAGTAAGGAGAGTCAAAAAGGGAAGGTAACTTGAAAGGCGCAAGGTATCTCACTTACCTTGGCGCACAGCCCAGGAACCAGACGTCATGATACCTAGTCACTGTAACCATTGCAATGTAAGCATGCACTAACAACAGCAGCAGCAGCAGAACTAAGCCTCGGGCCTAAGTTCTAAACAAATTTCTATCTGATTATTTTTCTCTATCTTGCGCTGATTGTGCAACGACTTTTATTTTAGGTTAAGGTATATTTAATCCATGGGCAAACGTTATAACATTTGTAAAGAAATTTTTTATACCAAGGTGACTGTGATTCGCGGCTTCCTTTTCGAGTACACTATCGGAAATGTTGCTGATTGACGCAGTGGGAATACTGTGCAAACTATAAGAATAAATAGTCATAAGCACAAGTAGTAATAAAAGATGAATACACCATGACCATATACACTACTGGTATTATACACTATACCAAGAACGAATTCAGGATACCATAAGAACGTTGAAACAAGGTAATTGCTGGCGCCATGAAGTCATACTTTTCATAATATGAGGGAGGGGCCTATTTTTGGGAATATGGAAAATGGAGTCTCCTAGGTCTAGGAGTGTTGGTGTCGTTGTCAAGAAAAAAACTGTTAAAATCGTTAATGATGAACTGATATATTTAAAAAGAGTGGTTATAAAGAATCTAGATTTTTTATTAGAGAGCCTGATTTATCTTGGACAAAGTCAGTACAACGGATTTACCAAACTTCGCCGTGTAACGCCAAGGCTTAAGGCTAGAGAAGCTGAATGTGATACTAGCCACTTTAACTGATTTATAACCCACCGATGGCGCTAAAAACGGATTTTAAGGCGTTACCTAGAACGAAGGCGGTAACAGTTTTCGAAAGAAGTATGACTTCATGGTACCAGGGGACAATGTTACCATTCCACGTTCTTATCGTATCCTGAATTCGTTCTTGACTATACTGATGTGAGATACTACTGATTTAAATGATAATTTCTCTCTCGTTATTTATCTGAGAAACACCTGACATGAATGAGGTTTCACTCGTTATTGATACAACTGACGTACATAAGTTTTCTCTAGTTATTGATACACCTGGCATACGTAAGTTTTCATTCGTTATTGATCTGAGATACACCCGACATAAATGATAAAATATTCACGTATGTGTGTCGAATATTCAGTTGGTAAATTGCGGGTGAGTATCGAATCTCCAATATTCACTACGGCTTATGTAAGTTAGTTTTAGTGATTCTTGGATGAATTCTCGAATTTTTGTGACATACGCAGCTGGTGTATCTCGGGTGAATATAAAATGTCCAATATTCATAAAGTGTAAATGTATCTAACCTCAGCGAATACTCGATGTCCGATATTCATCCGAGATGCACCTACTGATTATAAACCTACAAACAGTATAAAGTGGTCCCTGGTGTGATTCTTCGATGTTATTCACCTGATATTGCTATCAGGAACCTTCATATCTTCAAGGCTTTACCTTGGACGTAACCATATCCATGGATATTTTAAGGGAGTGGTAGCATTATAGCATGAGTTAGTGCGCGCATCTATAGCATGCATAATCAAAGATGTATAAATTCACGATAGTGGTAAGTGTAGGTTTAACCACTTTATTCCATGAAAGGTTTTTCCATTAAGATTTTCAGCAGGTGAAATTCTAATCAAATACCTTTCAATTTGTTCTTGTGGTTGTTGCTGTATGGAAAATGGAAGAGACAATACTTGTCCATATGATTCAGGTTCATATTTAACTGGACCCGCTATGGCATAATCGTTGTTTCCATTCAATCCATTCTTTTCCTAATTATTCAAATAATTAACTACTAAATTAACCTGATTTTCGATGTTTTTCTCGACTATAAAAGAAAGAACGTTACAAACCGTAAGATCTTCAACTTCATTTTTCAAGTTTCCAACGATTCCCTTGAGCCTTTCAATTTCCTCATCAAGCCTCCCAATTTCCTCTTGTTGCTCATTTATTCTTAACACAATTTTGATTCTCTCTATCTTCATATTTGACATTGAAACGTCACACTAAAAATTGAAATGCATAAATCAAATGGGAAAACCAAGGGGAGTAATTTTCTCTAGTCCCGAACAGTGAATAATTTAAATTTATTTTTTTAATCAAGATTATTTCCGTAACTTTAAAGTGTAATGCTTCCATCCCATTTCGATTTATTCCTTTCGTCAATAGGAAGATATCTTATGAATTACGTTTGGTGTTAACACTCTTGGCAATTATTTTGCTTAACCAATTGTAATACAATTTGAATAATTCCCTGCAGGCTTTTAAATATGAATTATGGTACTCAAGACCCGGATTATTTTTATATAACAAACATACATCAGGCTCCTATGCTCCCTAACTATTAAATGGACACTGGCAATATTTTTACTGGACACCCGCGCCGTCAGCTTCTGCTTCCGCGAATTCGTTTAAATAAAGACTCCCTTACATGAAAACTAGGATTTTATAGGGGCGAGAAAAGTCACGGGTTTGCCATGCCCCAATAAACAGTGCCCATTTCACCTTCCCTCCGTGAGGGCCGTGGAAGAACACTATGTTAAATTAAACCTGACAAAATTGCGCCTGGGCGGGAGCTAGTGAAATCCCGCCCCAAAAACTATCCAGGGTTTGTACAAAATTTTTGGAATGAAATTCCCCGACTTTTCCAGGTATTCCCTGACTAAATTCCACAAATTTCCCTGACCATTTGCAATAAGGTACATGGCGAACATATATGAAAACCTAACTAAATTCAGTCGAATCATTTTGGCACGAGATATTATTAAAAAATCCGCGAATTTGGCGCTCTAGTCTAATCTCAGACAACACATTTTCTGGTCACCCTTATACTGTTATCCATTATTTCGCTCCATTATATTTTTCCCTGACATTTCCCTGACTTTTTATATCCATTTTAAATTTCCCTGACTTTTCCAGGTTTTCCAGGTCGTGTACGAACCCTGCTATCCTTTCCCACGCGAATTGAAATGGCTCTATAGAGAGCTTTCAGTTGGAGGAGGAGCTGAGTCTCGTGACATAACTTACGCTGCCATATTGGTGGGTTTAAAGCAGGAATGAAGCTGAGACCACCCAATATGGCTACCAGAACAGAGGTAAGACTTGGGAGGGTGTGACGTACTACTATCCCATCTGAAAGCTCTCTAGACTCTTATAGAGAGCTTCCGTTTGATGATTTAAGATGGAATTCATAAACGTCGGACGCAACGCAATTTAGTACAGGCAAAGGCAGGGCGTCGTGCGCAAAACATAGAGATACAAGAGGAACAGTTGAATTTTCAGCTTTGATTCGGGTTCAATGGAAGCACCCCTTCGCGTGTGTGATAAGGTGAGTTGCTTGTAGCGCCATCTACATGCGGCGAGGTAAACTAAAATATTACTAACCCCATGTTAACACTCGAAGTTAAGCAGCTTTGAGCGCGGTCAGTACTTGGGAGGGAGACAACGCGGGTTCGAATCCCGCCAGGGACGTTTCATATTTAATTAATTTTTATTAATTAGCCATATGCCTGATCAGCGCACATGGGCATAGCGGCCAAAATTGGAACTATCATAAGGATGAGCTTAAAGTAGTGGCACTCTATGTTAACTCCCTATAGGGCATAATAAGTCAAACCCTCGGAGATGCCATTACTCCATTTTATACGAGCTAAGAGCGGAAAAACGTATTTTTAAATTTTACACCTGTAAAATCTTTTAAAAAACACTTGGAACTTGTATTTCTACTTACTTTCGAGGAAATACCACCGTTTTCTGAAGGTAAGAGTCTTTTTTTATACATTTATTAGTAATAAAAACATTAAGGCGAGCTAAGCCTTGGTCTTGTAAAACACAGCAGATCAGTGATTAGCCTCTATGTTTATGGCCTCTACATTATGGCCATGACCAAGGCTTAGCTCGCCTTAATGTTTTTATTACTAATAAATGTATAAAAAAAGACTCTTACCCATTGAGTTCAGAACATATATTCTTCTAGAGTTCTATTTGGATATCGGGTTTTCGCGCTCGCGCGACCATCGTTTTTGAAATTATGGGACGGACCATAGATATAGTAAAACTATAAAGGGTCTAGATCCACTTCGCTGGCTTAGGCTTAACGAAAAAAACACGGAAGGGGCAACGAGCAGACAGCCGCTATTTTCTGGGGGTAGCCGTATAAAACGCCATCTATCGGAGACAAACTAAAGTGGTGGCAAATAAATCACGTGGGAAATGGCGCGAAATCTAAATTAGGCTTAATATTTTTTCAAACTTGGAAGGTGTATCATTTACTTGGAATAAATGTTTTTCTAAAGAAACTTTTTTCTGGGTTTAACATTCAATTGAATAAATGTTATAAGTATTTCCCCTGTTGATTTCTTGTTTCAAATCTAAAAATGGTTAAGAACTGCGCGTTCAAACATTGTCGAAACATTTCAGGTACCTCAAACGTACTATCGTTTCATAGGTATGATTAATATTCTCCCTTACTTAAATATGGTGTAAAAATTTGCATATCATTCCTGAAAGTGTAGGTTTCCGTTTTCTAAGCCTGATTTACTCCAAAAGTGGGTACAAACCATAAACCGTGAAAATTGGGTCCCTTCTAAGAGTGATTACGTTTGTAGTCAGCATTTCTTAGAAAGTGAAATTCAACTACAAAATGGCAAACGGTGCCTTAATAAAAACGCGTTTCCATCGAAGGTTCATTATTAAAAAAAATAGGAACAATTAAGAGTTTTATAATAATTATTTTATTTGTCTCTAAGAACTTGCACAAAGTTGAAAAAGAAATACACGGCGACAGTCTTACTTTGAATTTTGACCACGGAGCATCACGCGTAGGTTTTAGCATTGAGTATTCATTGCACTCGAGCAGAATTTCTCTGGTTTTAGCGGTTTTAATTAGACATATTCTTGATTAATTACCCTAGTTAATCTAGAGAAATACGGTTCGGTAGTAGAGACTCGGTGGTTCAAAGAGGAAGAAGTTCTCTAGTAGCACATAAACTTAAAAATATTCATTACAGAAATCTTATGGTAAAAAAGATACGTCACTTGATGTTGATAATCCCGTTAGGAACGAGAATAAACCCGCTGATGTTCAAGTTCCGGATGAAAGATCGTTTCTCAAAGAGTTTGAAATAGAAAGTAACATTAGTATTAGCTCGAGCTCACAATCGGTTCAGGAAATGACTCGCGACTGTCGCGAATTAGATCAGACCTTACCAGGCGGCGAACCGGTTAATTTATCGCACTCGGAACTCGAAAATATTCCAATTTCGGTATATATCGCGGCAAATTATTTCTAACAAACAATCGGAGCAAAAACGGTAACTTTTATCAGGGCACTGAAAATAAACACTTGGATGATTGCACTGTAAGTATTTCTGGAGAAACAGCGGATCCCTACGACGCTACATCGGATTACTCTAGTCTTGAAAACAGCACCGCTTCAAATACGTCTGGTGAACTAGATGATGTTATGGTACGTTTTCGGTATTGCTATTGTCTGTACTCTAACAATAAACAGACATATTAACATAAATATATAAAGCAGCATTTATTTATATAGTTAAAAAGCAATTGATTATTTTTGTATAGTTGGATCATTCTTACCATAGTGGAGACCCGGAAAGTTTTGTTAAAACACTAAAAAGAAAGGTTAAATTTTTGGAGGAAAAGAACCAAAATCTTGCCAAAAAATTCAGAAGAGCCGCTGAGAAACTCGCTAGACGGGAACAAAAAATTACAAATTTACAAGAGTTGCTAAGAGAGTTGGAAGACCAAAAGTTTTTACTTAAAGAGCATCTTGTTAACATCAATGAAAAGTTTTCAACTACATCCAAAGCTCTATTCAAAGAACTAAGTGAACTTGGAACTAACAACCAGAGAAAAAGGCCCTACTCAGAGGAGTTAAAGCAATTCGCATTAACCCTTCACTTTTATTCGCCAAAAGCTTACCAGTTTTTGCGTAATCATTTTTGTCTACCACATGAAAACACCATCAGACAGTGGTCCGCTAGGATCGACGGAGAACCTGGCTTTACCAGCCAAAGTTTCGAGTTTCTTCGTCAAATGGCTAAAAAAAATAAATATCCAACCTTAGCCGTTCTGGACATAGACGAAATGTCTATTAGAAAACATGTAGCGTGGTGTGGGGATAAATTCACTGGGTTCGTGAATTACGGAAAGGTCTCGGACAATACGCAAGAGGAACAAACTATAGCTTCATCTGCCTTGGTGTTTATGCTAGTGGCCGTGAATGGAAGCTGGAAAATTCCTTTGGGCTATTTTTTTGTACACGGTACACCAGGCTGGCTATTGTCAAACTTGGTTAGAGAGTGCTTTTGTCGCATCTTTGAGACGGGAATTAAATGCATCGCATTAGTATGTGATGGGTTAAGCAGTAACCTTACCATGGCAAAAATCCTGGGAGCAAACTTGGACCCCGAGGCTCTCAATCCTTCTTTTCCAAATCCAGGAAATAATTCAGATCCTGACGACATAATTTACCTGATCCTGGATGTGTGTCATATGATTAAGCTGCTGCGTAACCTCTGGGCCGATTTTAAAAAGATTTACAATGGCTTAACAGATGAGGTGAAGGAAACATGGGATCTTTAATATTCTAATTTTCGGCGGTAAACATAAAACTACTGAACATGCGCGACTTTGCCAACCTTCTCAGTGCATTGAGTGGTTTAGGAAGTCGCGCCTGTCCTCTAGGTTTACGTTCACCGCCGAAAACTAGAAAGTAAAATCCATCCCTACATACTCAGACCCCGTTTAACAAATTGAAATTATGCAAGTCCTAATTCTAAGTTCTTGGAATAGGTGATTGATTGGCAGTTTGTGAAATCTATTCACAATTTACAAAATAAGGAACAGTTAACTCTTGGAAATAAACTAACCAAATTCCACATCTACTATAAAACACAAAAAATGAAAGTTAAACTAGCAGTTCAAGTTTTAAGTAACTCCGTTGCTAAATCGCTAACTTTCATGGAGGAGACTGGGGCTCAAAATTTTCAAGGTTGTCAAGCGACAGTAAAATTTATAGAATCAATTGATAGGTACTTAATCCATACAAAAGTATACATTCCTTCAATAATTCCCACAAATTAATTATTGCCTTTAGATGTTTTGATATCCTGAACTCACGGTCTCCATTCGCTAAAGGCTACAAAGCTCCTATTAGAAAAAATAAATTTGAGCTTACCAGAAAATCTTTAGAACAAACTAAAGAATTACTTTTAAACTTGAAAGACGAGGAAGGAAATCTTCTCGTTAAAGGCAAAAGGAAGACTGGCCCATTAGGGTTAGCTATTTCAATCACCAGCATCCTGGCAATATCAGAAAAACACCTCATGCCAGAAATGCCTCAATTAGAGTAAGCAATAGCACATGAAGATGAAAACATCTACATTAATCATTTAAATGCAAAACTAACCAAATGTTTCCTTCCTTAAAGTTATTTACTTACCTACAAATTTTCCCAAGACCACTTGGAATTATTTTTCAACACAATTCGTGGAAAAGGAGGCTGGAATAATAATCCAACAACAAAACAGTTTGAAGGCGCTTACAAAAGATCTTTAGCGACTCGCCTTACTCCTACTTTAACCGGAAATGTAACTGCTCTTGACGATACTGAAATCCCCAGACTTTGCAATGTTCGCCGTTACCCGGAATATGACACTGAAATGGAAGCGTCAACAGTAGAAGAATTTCAAAATCAAGAAGATGATGAAATTAAAGAATTTTACATTCAACAAGAAAATTCATCCATTTTCCGAGAAAATTCAGTTTTCTACATTGCTGGCTTTGTGGTATCGCGTCTTTGCAAAGTCATAAGCTGCAAAACCTGTCTCCAGGCACTCGAAGAGCCCCCAAACGAGCATAATTATGCTTTTAATATGCATTCGCGGTTTACGCAACTGAAAGACAATGGTGGGTTGCATAGACCATCAAAAAGTGTTTTTCAGCTTTGTCGTTTAACGGAGTCCTGCATTCGTCAAAATGTATCAGTTTCTATGCCATGCAAAAACATAACTTTGGCCATTGAACTTGCTGTTCTACGAACAATTGTAGGAATGGATATTTTCCCCGATCTACATGAGCACATGTTTGATGCTGAAGTGGGTATTGAGCACCATGCCACCACTTTAATTAAAAAAACTATTAACTTGTACTGCAAAGTCAGGCTTCACAAATTGGCTAAGGATAAAAATCTGGAGTTGAAAGGCCAAGCCATCAGGCATAAACTGTCAAAGTTAATTTTATTTCAAGGCCAGTAACCAAAACCAACCACTACAACGGCACCTAACCCACTAAGGCCTTGGCCAATAAAATAATTTTTTTTATTAAAATATTCACTTACGTTGCTTATACGAGTACAGATTATTACAATTTAATAATTACCTTTTATTTATTCCAGGCGAGTAATTATAATAATAACAAAGAAATAATCCACAGCTGTTAAATAAAGAGAAATAAAACCAAAAGTATACAGATTTATGATCTCTATACTTTTGATAAAACAGAGCAAAAAAAAACAAAAATGATATCAGTAGTCATCACACAATCATGACGACTTTAATACCTATTTCAGTTTCGAAACTTACCGATAGATGTCGCTTTATACGGCTACCCCCAGAAAATAGCGGCTGTCTGCTCGTTGCCCCTTCCGCGTCGACCTCCCATTGGATTGTGTATCTACCCTTTTAACATATCTATGGGACGGACGGATAACTTTATCATTAGGTGGTGGCGCCATCTATTTCACTTAAAAACACATATTTGTTACCATGGCGTCTGCTATAATTTCTTAATATAGATAGGAAATGTTTAGAAACCGCTATGATAATGGAAGTAAATTGCTAGATTCGAGTAAAAACAGAGAAGTAACTGCATTAACCGATAGTATATGTATTTTTGAGCTTTCGTGATAGTCAACTTGACAAAAATGGTCACCGCAAATGTCTTTTTTGGAGTCCATTCAATTCCATTAATGGCCTGACACCATTGTTTTGGTAATTCCGAATTTTTTGTAGGGAATCTTAATGGTACAGTTCAAATAGGGTTGAACCATCTAAATATTTATTAATTTTCTATACGTATATACTTATGTCCCAAAACATTTTTATTTCTACCAGTGTTGACACACTTTTCTACTGAGCATTTTCGACCCATTTTAAAATTTAATACATTTTGACATTATGTGTTACTTTAATAACTAATAGCATATAATTCCCAAGTAAAAACACGCATTTAATAAGAAATTGATCAATATTCCATTTATTAAACAGCAAATTTTATTTATTAGGCTCCACTTACTGTTTTTCAATTACCTAACTTTCATATTTCGCGCTTTACTTCTTCCTAAGCCTAATTTTCAAACTCAAGCTGCGGCGATTTTGCGGGGCGCTTTCCCGCAAAATCGTCGGAAATTCTTTTAAGCTTCCCACGTAAGGCGACAGATGGCGCTAACGACCAATGATAAAGTAATGAAATTCGACGAATCCGAGTACGCGAGGAGGAAATTCAACAAAAACTCTAGAAATACATATATTAGAACTCAATGGTCTAGGTTCTTAATAGTGTTCTAATGTCTATGCCGCAAAAGGCGGAAGTTTGCGCACGACGCCCTGCCTTTGCCTGTACTAAATTGCGTTGCGCCCGACGTTTATGAATTCCACCTTTAAATGATTATTTTTCATTTTGACGTGTACTTCAGCTTCTGTTGTGGGTTGTGTCTTTATGACGGGCGTGGAACGCGTTATTATGGTCCAGAAGTTAGATGGACAGAGGAATAGAGTAATATCGGTTACGGGGAGGGTGACATTAAACTCCGCCCATTCGCCCTTTTGGAGGCAGAATTTAACATGAGCTCTATAGCCACCAGAAGGTGACTCCATCTGTTGGCTTGTTAATTTCACTGGCTGAAAACCAATGACGTCTCACCCCCCTCATCAAATATTACTCTATACTTACCGAAAATGTTGCTTCGAGGTTATATGTTTTTGGGTCAGGGTTTCTTTCAGTGGGTCCAAGATCGCCAACAAAATGTTCACCGCATACGTAATGATATTTTTTAATTTTATCGGGCGTTAACTCGACTCTCCCACAGGCTTTTATCCATCTTATACACTTTTCTAATTGAGTTTTTGGTTTAGGGAAAGGGTAAAAAACAGTTCCCTTTACTACAGTTTTATCTAAGAACCTGGAATCATTCCGACAACCCTTGTAACAACAGTTTTTAGTGCGAACCATAATTTACTATTTATATTACATAAAATAATGATAACTGCTCCGTTAAGGCAGTTAGCACTAACAAAATGCAGCGCGACACATGAAGCCTTCATCAAAAAAAAAAACAGAACAGTCGACGACCGATGACGATAAGAACGGAGCTAGTGTGCACAATATCTGCGCATGGTGTGCGGGACAGTGCGGCTAAGAATCTCCCATTCTCCCAAAGGGCCAGAACCAGGGCCGGAAATAAGAAAAAATTGTTATAGGACATGTGTCCAGTGACCCCCTGTTTGACTGGAAAATTTATAGGACATTGTCCACTGGAGTGTGCAAAAATGGTGTCGCTTCTCCATAGTCAAGGTATCAAAACTTCGGAAAATTTATAGGTCAAAATGTCCAGTGACCCCCTTAGTTTTTAAAAAAATTATGGGACATTTTAAAATTTTATTGGACAATGTCCAGTGTCCTGTGCTTATTTCCGGCCCTGGCCAGAACGTGTGAAAAGGGTGGAAGCCAAAATAATTTCGGGGTAAAATAGTGTTGCCCTTCATTTCACCCCATAATATTTTGCCGAAAAAACCCTATTTTACCCCAAACCTTAGAAATTCGAGCCTATTATTGTTTTCAAAGTTAATAAAAATTTATTTAAGTGTCAGATAGGAAAAAAGGAGCTTTACTAACTTCTAGCTAGCTTAGTTTTAGTCTTAATTACGAAGATCAATTAAAAGTTATTTTAATTTTTGCCCCAAAAATGTACGTTTTTGGTCCAATTTTACGTTAATTATACTTAATTAAGTTGAAATTAACGTTGGATTGTGGTTCGGCAGAATAGATTTAGCTTGTTAATTGAGATTCAATAAATAATTCACATTAATATCAATGTTTAATTGAAAATTCAATACTTGCCGAAAAAACCCTATTTTACCCCAAACTTTGGAGTTTCGAGTCTATTAATGTTTTTTAAAGATAATAAAAATTAATTTAAGTGTCAGATAGGAAAAAAGTAGCCAGTTTATTAATTGCAAATCTATAGGAGAACAAAGGCTGGGACCAGTTCGGAGACCAGTTTATTATTTCGGACATAGGGGGGGTCACTGGTCCCAAGGACTAGTTTAAAAAATATCCTTATTTCCCAGACTGCTTCCTAGTACTGGAATCCTACCCTGCTTTGCGCTTTTGAAGAACGCGTCGTCTGCTACTCATTCTGGAGTGAGATAGTGACGAGAAACGTGAAATATGTAAATTTCAACAAGGGGCCCCAGACCACTGATCGAGCAGTCTGGGAAATAGCACACTTCCTCTGGTCCAAAACCAGTTTATTAATTGCTTGGACTAGTTTTTTAATTCAAGTAGTGGGGGTTACTGGTTCTCAGGACCAGTTTATTAATTGCTTGGACTAGTTTTTTAATTCAAGTAGTGGGGGTTACTGGTTCTCAGGACCAGTTTATTAATTGCTTGGACTAGTTTTTTAATTCAAGTAGTGGGGTTACTGGTTATCAGGACCAGTTTATTAATTACGAATCTATAGAGCTATTTCAGAGGGGGTAATGGCTACGTCACCAATGCTATTTGCCCATAGAGAAAACCCTCATAAAATGGCCGCCCTACACTCAAAGGCAGCCTTAAAATAAGTTGTCTATTCTGCCAAAGAGAGTATAGGGGAGGAGTGGAAAGAGGGGAAATCTTGTTGCTCTTTTCTACCGCGCATCTTCAATGCGCAGTACCGAGGCACTTCCGTTTGAGACATTAAACGGTATCGTAGGTGGCGCGACTGAGCCGGAAACTCCCTCGTACCACTAGTATAATTTAGGGGCAACATTGTAATTTAGCCTTGTGGAGCGGGGGTGCTTCCACTCCTTCCCTATACTCTCTTTGATTCTGCCACGAAGTTGCATGACTTGCATCTGGATGGAGTGGGCTATGAGGTTACAGTAATAAAATGGCTTCTGATGCGAAGGATACAGGTAAAGAAAGAATGAGAAGGTTGCGTCTCAATCCCGAATATAGAGAAAAAGAAAATGGGGCAACTTTGGAGGATTCTTCAAGTTATTCATCTATTGGAGGCTTAAACAATGAAATGGCTAATGAAAATTCTTCTTCAATGAGTTTTGATCATCAGTCAACATTTGAGGGCCCTTTATCTAATGAAGGCTTTTTCATTAGCCCTGCAACTAATCCCGAATATGGATTAAAAGAAAATGGACAAATGTAATATAAGATTATTTTGTGTACAAAAATCTCATGGTCCAGCCGGACCATCTTGATATACCTTTAGTTTGAAGAAATATTTAATTTTAGGGAAGATTTACAATTTCACAAACTAACTTTTCAAAATCCCGAAATGAGTTTAGTTAATATTCAAAGGGTGGCCATTAAAGAGGTATTTGAGAAATTATTGGAATATTCCCTTTTTTAGATAAACTGAAAATTAGAAAAACTTCGTTATTAGGAAATGAACGATGGGGAAGATTGTAACTATGATCACTTGAGTAAAGATGATCTGATCAATGAAATTAAAGCCAGGGATGGTCGAGTCAGGGAACTGGAAGCCGAGGTATTTTCAAAGCGGAAAAGTTTTTTTCTACATGTAACGGAGAATGTAGGGAGATCTCAGCAGGCGTCCTTGAAAAGCTTGTGGATCAAAAACACGAAAAACAAGAAGGGTAGTAGCCTGTATATACAGGCGGTGTTTTTTGGTTTTTCTTCTTTCTTGCTAGTTCCTTTAAAATACGTTCAGCTGAAGAAAGTCCGATGATTATTGACTTTTGTAATGGAATCTTATTTTATTTAGTGTAATGTTTTAATTTCAAACATGGAAAAAGAGAGAGAGAAAACAACGTTAACGATAAATAAACAAATAGACGAAATTGAAAGACTCAATAGGGTCATTAATGAGTTGGAAAATAGAATCAAAGATCTGTTGGTATGCAAGATCCTCCACTTTCATAGTCAATAGAGAAGAGAATTATTTTAAGAATGAAATTTATTGTTAATTGTTTGAAAAATAGGGTAAAAATGGAATACATCAATTAGCTATCAATCAAACTGAACCTTTGGAAAATGATTTGCAAATTAATGGTCATGAACCATCCCTTCCAATTGTGATGCAGCAAGAAATTCAAAGGTATTTAAAACAAAGCGCGGCTCCAGTGGATCCCCTAAAAGTGGACTTTCCTCCTGAAATCCCGCCCACAATTTCCTTCGCCAAGGCAAAACTGAAGTTCAGGAGGAAAGTCAACTTGTAGGGGATCCACTGGACTCGCGCTTCGTTTTAAAGGAAGAACCAAAGGTATTTCTGACATTCAGTAGATAATGGCAAAACTGATGTCGTTGATTAAGCGTGGCAATCTCTCGTACATTTTTATAATCTAGAATTTTTAGTGTAAACTAAGATTTTTAATTTGAATAGTTTACAAGATCAGATTATCAACGACATTCCCCAAAGTCTACTTGACACGGAGGCCATTAAACTCGAGAAATCTGGTAATGGTATGCAAGTTTTAATTTCTTCACAAATGTTAAGAATGCTTCTCACCTCAGCCTCCTAAAATAAGCCATCGTGGGTACAGTCGCCGCAATTAAAAACTTTCTCTCTCGCGACTTCTTGTTTCAACAAAAGCCGCAAATACAATTGATTAAAACCCTATCTTATATTGTTGTTTCAATATAGTTTTTACTAAACGTTTTTTTTTTCACACTAGCCACCTCCCATTTCCAACTGCTAAATAGGGGATTTTGAATCATTGGGATGATTTTAAAGAGAAGGTGAACAGTTGAACATTGCTCGTTCAAATAACCAAATGACATTCCAGTAAAGGGGCAGTGATGTTAACTGTAATGTTCTGAATACGCGTCCACAACGGAATCAATTCATTGAGCCATATTCTTATACCCTCTAATACCCTTTAATATTGTACAAATGTGTAAGTCAACAATTGTGGAATGAAACTTCAAATCTTCCTTTGGTGAATTTATGGCCACGGGTGAGGCGTTCTATTCCGCTATGGTTCGCAAATGCTAGGGGGTGAAGAGAGATTTCAATCTAGATTAGTGAGCGAGTTTTGATGTCAGTTTCAACTAAGGTCTGCATGAACGTTTGGTTGAAAACGGCGCATTTCGGGGAGAACCATCTAGAAATTCAATGGCCAACCAATTCCCTCAATATGTCGCCCATTGAAAACCGCTTGGCGAAAATAATGGTTTAATGAAAAAGGAGAATGCCCGCATTCAAAGCAGCATGGGTCACAAAATGGTGCCTACATTTGTGAAAGTGGTTGTGTTCATTGTATTCAACTAATTGGGGTTCGCCATAAACAAGATGACGAACCTTCCTCACGGAACACTCATATTTACAATCCGTAATTAGTATTATACTATAGAGTAATGTCAGTTCTACTATGCAAACGTCATACCATAGAGCAGTGTTGAAAGAGGGGGGAGTAGACTGTGTATCCCTCCCTCTAGGCGTGCTTTTGTAAGAGGGGATACTGTACGCGCCAGGTAGGGGGGATGACACTTAGCTAAGAGATAGAAGGTATGACGTTTGCATACGTAGAACTGACATTATTCTATCTCTTAGTGTCATCCCCCTACCAGGAGCGTACAGTATCCCATCTTACAAAAGCGCGCCTAGGGGGAGGGATACACAGTCTACTCCCCTCTCTACCGACACTACTCTATAGTCCCACTAGTCTTAGCAGTATATCCGATGGAATAAGGCTAGTGGGACTATAGTATAATACTAATTACGGATTGTAAATATGAGTGTTCCGTGTGGAAGGTTCGTCATCTTGTTTATGGCGAACCCCAATTAGTTGAATACAAGGAACACAACCACTTTCTCAAATGTAACATCACTGCTTCTTTACAGGAATGTCATTTGGTTATTTGGACGAGCTATCTTCAACTGTTCACCTTCTCTTTAAAATCATCCCAATGATTCAAAACCCCCTATTTAGCAGTTGGAAATGGGAATTGGCGAGCGTGAAAAAAAAAGGTCAGTAAAAACTAGGGTTGTAAATTTTCCGCTAATCGGAAAAATATAAAACTAGCAATTAAGTGAGCTTTGAGTCAGTTTATCAAACTTTTAAAGATTTAAAACATTCTCCAGTTATTTTGCCATCTTTAGTAGATTTATTAAAGTACCGCCAAATATTAATGGTTGATTTTCCCATAATTTGTGACTTTAAACAGGGTTAACAAACTTAATAACATTAACAACATAACACCTCGTTTCCCTTACAATGACGCAGACGATCACTATCCTTTATGCCTGATAATTTTAGTTTCACTTGGGTCTCTTAACGGTTAGGTCTCGACTCTCTAACGCCTTATACCGTCATAAGAGCAAACAGTAACCCTATGCATGCAAGCGATAGTCAATGAGTGAGCTTTTCCTATAGAGAATAGGGGTCACTAAACTGTGCCTTTGGACAATTTTTCCCCCTCCGAATTCACCGAAAACAAAATAATGAATGTTTTGAAAAGAAAGGCAATTGAAAAATTTTAAAGTTTTATCTTTTAAATTGAGAAACTGGTAGTGGAAAAATACGGAAAATTTTCCGAAAAAATATAGCTCGGTCATTTTCCGGAAAATTTTCCGACTTACAACCCTAAAAACCTATCTTATATTGAAACAACAATATAAGATAGGTGTTTTTATCAATTGTATCAGATCAATAATTTGCGGCTTTATGTTGAAACAAGACGTCGCGAGAGAGAAAGTTTTTAATTACGGTGACTGTACTTTAAAGGAATACTCTCAGCTGGAAATTTTAGTGTCATTTTTTATTTTTTTCTGGTTGGTTTTAATGAAATATAAAGTTCTAACCGATTTAAAGAAATGATAGTGGCTATGTACAACGCGTGTGATAGGATGGAAAGTGAGAGCGCCAGATTAGGGGTGTGCCTTTCGGAGGTAGCTAATAAAAGCAACACTTACTAGGGTTGAAGTAGAGCCATTTGTGTTCCAAAGTAGGTCTACTGAAGTGATGGCGTGAATTGAGAATGTTAACGCTCGGAAACTAGTCAAACTGGATTGCCTCGTACAAGGACAATCTACCCTACTACTAAACGGGTCTTAGCTTAGAAGGTGAATACGGCCTACCGCACTACATAACTAACTCTCAGCTAACACCAACAGCTATCCGTGATAACTGCCACTTATCAGGATACTATCATGATGACTAAATGAAACAGACTGCTGAACAGGATGAGACTGTACAATGACTATAATAAACGACTGACCTGACTTTATATAGTCCTAGGAATTAGGCCTGGCTCAATATAGGGGGCGCTCACCAAAGATGCAATATGAGTCGCCACCTATCCTACTCATGTTCAACTTATCTATTATGAGGTTTAAAAAAGACTCAATATAAAGAACTTGAGATTAGAGAGGAGCGGGATATAAGCCTAGCCACGCGTGTTTATGAAGGCGTATCCTCTACACAGTCTTTATTTTTCGGATTTTTTAAACAATTATTTCAATGTAAATTACATTTTTTTGAATTGGTTAGGCTTAGCAATGGATCTCGATTTTAGCGCACTTACCTACCAGCCAATAAAAACCTCTTTAAGGATTCAGCCAATCCCATAACGTTTAGATTATTTAGTCGTGTGCTCAGTGCTGTCTGCATCACATAGGATGATAGGAAAAGCTGAGTTTCCAAGGGTGGAAAATAAGGAACTAAATAAAAGGGTGTGACCCAAAATCCCCCCAGACAAAATCCCCCCAAATCATAAATAACGGACAAAATCCCCCCAAAACTCCTACTTAATGGACAAAATCCCCCCAAATCATATTTAATGGACAAAATCCCCCCAAATCATATTTAATGGACAAAATCCCCCCAAATCATATTTAATGGACAAAATCCTCCCAAATCATATTTAATGGACAAAATCCTCCCAAATCATATTTAATGGACAAAATCCCCCCAAATCATATTTAATGGACAAAATCCTCCAAATTATGTTTAACGGTTAGGTTAGGTTAGGTTAGGTTAGGTTAGTTTAGGTTAGTTTAGGTTAGGTTAGGTTAGGTTAGGTTAGGTTCAAATAATTCGTTGACACCTTTTTCCAAAATATGCTCCTTTTAATTAGCTACCACCTTTTCCAAAATATTCTCCCTTTAAATAGCTACCACCTTTTCCAAAACATTCTCCTATCAATTAGCTGCCACCTTTTCCAAAAGATTTTTCTATTAATTAGCTGCCACCTTTTCTAAAATATTCTCCTATTAATTAGCTGCAACCTTTTCCAAAATATTCTCCTACTAATTAGCTGCCACCTTTTCCAAAATATTCTCCTTTTAATTAGCTACCACCTTTTCCAAAATATTGTCCTTTTAATTAGCTACCACATTTTCCAAAACATTCTCCTTTTAATTAGCTACCACCTTTTCCAAACCATTCTCCTATTAATTAGCTGCAACCTTTTCCAAAATATTCTCCTACTAATTAGCTGCAACCTTTTCCAAAACATTCTCCTACTAATTAGCTGCCACATTTTCCAAAATATTCTCCTTTTAATTAGCTACCACCTTTTCCAAAACATTCTGCTATTAATTAGCTGCCACCTTTTCCAAAATATTCTCCTATTAATTAGCTGCAACCTTTTCCAAACCATTCTCCTATTAATTAGCTGCAACCTTTTCCAAAATATTCTCCTACTAATTAGCTGCAACCTTTTCCAAAACATTCTCCTACTAATTAGCTGCCACATTTTCCAAAATATTCTCCTTTTAATTAGCTACCACCTTTTCCAAAACATTCTGCTATGAATTAGCTGCCACCTTTTCCAAAACATTCTGCTATTAATTAGCTGCCACCTTTTCCAAAATATTCTCCTATTAATTAGCTGCAACCTTTTCCAAAACATTCTCCTACTAATTAGCTGCCACAATTTCCAAAATATTCTCCTTTTAATTAGCTACCACCTTTTCCAAAATATTCTCCTTTTAATTAGCTACCACCTTTTCTAAAATATTCTCCTTTTAATTAGCTACCACCTTTTCTAAAATATTCTCCTATTAATTAGCTGCCACCTTTTCCAAAAGATTTTCCTATTAATTAAAAATATATTTAATGTAAAACCATACAGTATGTCTTCTTCCAGTTCAATAGAATTTCGGTCCAATGGGACTATAATAAAATCGCACCTTTTGGCTACGTTCGGTCGAATGCGACACCACAAGCTGTGTCGCCAAAAAATGTGAAATGTGAAATAAAAGAAACCACTTATATTTGAAACTTCTGTTATATCAGAAGTGGTATGATACTAGAAGTATTGAGCTAACCAAATTCTTCACTCGGCATTAGTGAAAAGACTTGATAAAACACAAACGGTTGGCCCTCTAGTGGCGGTTTCTGAAATTTCCCCTCCAAAACGTGAGACGCTCGAGGTGGTAGACGGCCGAACTAGATTCAAGGAGCCGGGTCCGTGTTTCGCCGCTTTAGGTTGAGGGGAAGGGGGTAAGAAATGTTTTTGGAACTCGACCAATTTTTTCTCTCCGCGATGGAAGCGGCATAAAATCCTCAAATTTGTTCACTAGTGCCAGGATCTACTATCAATGCTAGAGCCCTTCACTTCTAGTCTCATACCACTTCTGGTTATATATTTCTCAGAGGATTTTCGTTGGGGGATTTTGTCTTGTTATAATGATTTGGGGGGATTTTGTCTTGTTATAATGATTTGGGGGGATTTTGTCTTGTTATAATGATTTGGGGGGATTTTGTCTTGTTATAATGATTTGGGGGGATTTTGTCCTACATTGGGGGGATTTTGTCGCATTGGGTTAAATGGGGGGATTTTGGCCGGGGGGATTTTGGTATACAATCAAATAAAATGTTGAGTGTTACTATTCTCACCCCCTACTATTCTTATTTCTTACCCTATATTTCCACCCTACCACGTGACTAAAAATTGAGGGCTGCGGTAGGGTGAGAACAGCTTGGGTACTGTTTTCACGCTCCAGTGAAATTCCTACCCTTTGTGAAAATAGCGTTAAGGCTATTTCCACCCTACCACGTGACTAAGAATTGAGGTAAGGGCTGCGGTAGGGTGAAAATAGCTTGGGTACTATTTTCACCGCACGGTGAAGTGAATAGTCGACCCCGGGTGAAAATAACTTCAATTCTTGTTTAAACCTATAATTAGCTTTTGAAAGGCGGCATATTTCAACATAAGGAATCAGAATAAAAATACTTAATTTCTGTCAATAATGTCCCTTTAATGCTTTATATCATAAAGGTTCATTGCAAAATGCCGAAGCTGTCAATGTCCAAGGCATGCTGGGTAAAGAAGATATTATTCGAGAATCACTTGTTTCTGAGCCTCAATATTTTGCTGAGCTTGGCAATACAAACACCGAAACTAAAATTACCTCGAAAAAGGCTGAAAATGAGGGGCTTATAACGCGAATTACGAATCTCTGTGTTCCTAAACCGAATTACGATTACAGTTTGCCTCAAAGTGCGCCTTCACCTGAAATTAAGGTCGAAAACCAAATGCCTCCTGACAAAACGAAGGAAAGCGATTCGCCACGAGAGCCTCTCGAGAACAATATGAACGTTAATGACTCTCTTCTTAAATCGGCAAGTGTCTCGACAGAGGGAGAAACTGAGGATATGACAACTCGATCGAAGGAATTGTGTGTTCCTGAATTGAATGCTGAAGTCGAAAAACATTTATATCTATCTCTTGACGCAAATATCGAAAGCGATTCATTCGAAAGAGTCCTAGAAAACGATCATGTTGATAACCAATCTAAAGTCAACTTGACAGATTCGCAGAAAACTGATAATAGACAATATCAAAGTCTGTATGTTGATCCGAGGACGCTCAGTGTGCCAGTATGTGTTCCTAAATCTGAATGTAACCCTAATGATCTATCAGAATTGGCCTCCGTCTCTATGGAACGCAATTTGCCCGAAGATCCGATTGAAGTTGGAAATTATAGTTCAGAATTGGCCTCCGTCTCTATGGAAAGCAATTTGCCCGAAAATCCGATTGAAGTTGGAAATTATAGTTCAGAATTGGCCTCCGTCTCTATGGAACGCAATTTGCCCGAAGATCCGATTGAAGTTGGAAATTATAGTTCAGAATTGGCCTCCGTCTCTATGGAAAGCAATTTGCCCGAAGATCCGACTGAAGTTGGAAATTGTAGTTCAGAATTGGCCTCCGTCTCTATGGAAAGCAATTTGCCCGAAGATCCGATTGAAGTTGGAAATTATAGTTCAGTGTCCAACTCGGAGACATTTCAAGATACCGCATCGCTTCATTCGGAAATTGGTAAGTCATTTTATACTTCAATAGTGTAACCACACTTGTGAGATTTCTAAATTCGCCCCACGTGGCCATAAGAGCCTTGGCTAATACTAAAATTAAACTACTCCCGTTACCTTAGATTTATTCATACTTTTATTAATCTAAATAATTTATAGTTAAATACCGACTTGTATTTATTACAACTAAAGAAATTAAATAATTACTAATTGTGATGAAGTCCAATGCCAGGGTCAAAGCACTACGGGTAGGATTGCACTTTATCTAACTAACTCAACTAACACGACTGACGAATTAGACCACGGGGAGTTTGGAAAAAATAGTAAAAAAATTCTAAACTCGCCGCAAGTTGGTCAAAAACTTTTTGAAAATTTTAAAATTGCACGTACTTACCGTTATAGACTAAACGCAATATGCACTCAATCTTTGATAATAGGCCCGGGGGAGGGCAACTATAAGAACTTCAAGGACCCGCGACGGAAGTATAGCTATGGAATTTTTAAGAACTACTGAATTTAACAAAACCATTCATTTTTGGTACTGGGATCGAAAAGTAATCTGAGAAATTTTCAAAATATTGGGAAAAGAAAAATTTAGAAATGCCAAAAATAAGGAAAAGGAGAATATAAGCGAGAAATGGCGAAAATTACATTAGCGATATTTTAGTTTCTAAAAATAAAGCTTTAAACTTTTGGTAAGTATTTAGAAGTAAACCAATATTTTGGGAAAAAAAGGCACTAATTGGTTTTTAAGTACCTAGGCGTAATCGCAAACAGAAATTTTGGAAAAGGTGGTAAATTAGCTAATAAGTAACCAAACCAAACCTAACCTAACCTAACCTTACCTTTAATACCTTTGAAATATGTGGTATTCCTTCCCCGCTAAAACTGTCTGAAGTCGCTGGCCGCCCCTTAACGCCTCCCCCCCCCGATTCGCGCCAATTCCCGCCTCGCGGGTTGCCATGGAAACGAGAACTTGCTGCGCAGAGACTCGTTGATGTTCAACGTGATTAGACGTGTTTTTTGAAGAGGCTTTCTTGAGAGATAATTATTACTGCTGTCAAATTATATTTTCTGTGGTTTATTTGGTTTAATTTCTAAATGGCTCATGCTAATTTGGAAAACGAGGCGTATGAAAACCGAAATTTTGGGAATGAGGAACATTTCTTCTAAAATGGTTTCCTTGAAGAATTGGGGAGGATCTTTTCCCGGGATGGATGATGCCCTAAAGGAGAGGTCATAGAGGGATGCCATTGTCCTAGTACTTTCTTTGGAGCTTGTCCCGCGTCTTGAATCCTTCAATGAAGGAAAGACACCTTGCGGATGTGGGAATAAAACCGATGATGGGGAATTAAATGGATATCTTGTTGGGTTTGGCAATGCCCAAAGCCGATTTGGCTATTCGATAAGATGTTCCGCAGCCCAGTCTCGCGCTAACAAGCGCAAGACCTTAAAAGCATTAAAAAGAAGGTACCAGAGTATTTGGCGGTAGAATGCACGAAGGCTTTCGTCCCCTCGAAAAACACCTGGTTTTACAATCAAAACCTGTCGGATACCGACAATCTCTTCCTCGTGTTCCTGTGGGTTTCCAAAATGAGCGTTTCTGACGCTATAATCCCTAGTGAATGTGCCAGCCATACCGTCGTGGACTACATTTCCATGTGTCGCGAGGTAGCTGAGATTGTCATTTCGAACAGGGCCGACAAGGTGCAGATTGGAGGACCAGGATTGTTCGTAGAGGTGGACGAAACATACTTGCACTCTAGAAAGTACCACCGTGGGGCTCAATAGGCCGGAGAGACCATTTGTATCTTTGGTATTTATTGCAGAGATATGAAAGATGGTTTTTTTTTAAGGTCAGGAATAAGTCCAGGGCCGTTTTGTGGACCCAAATGGCGAAATAAATAGCTCCGGTGTCAGTGATAGTGTCAGATGGCGCCTCGATGTAAATGAATTGTACTTTGATGGGATTTCGGGAGCATCTGACTGTTTTGCATAAGTATGAGATCGTGAATTCGGAATAACGTCGAAAACAGAAACCGGCATTTGAAGGCGAGCATAAAGTCCTACAGAACTGACCAGGGTTTGAACAATTATATGGCCACATATTGGTACAGGTGCCTTTTTTTCAAGGACCAAGATGGCAATTGGCTTCCTCATGGAACCAACTTCCGTCAATTCCTGGAAGACGTCAAGGCGTGCAATCCTGGTCCAGGGAAAAGAGGCCTTGAACTAATTGAAATTGGCGTGTCGGAGGAAGAGTTGAACGCTCTGAATCCAGAGACACAGCCGGCGTTCCTTATTGGTGGACAAAACGAAGAAAACACGGTTGAACTCAGCGATGAGCGAGGTCGGTTTTCATCGTTTTAGGCTGTGGGCAAGGGGATTCAATATCCTGGGGAGTTTTCATTTGGCAGCCCCTCTACCTATATAATGTCGACCTCAATGTCCTGAGGTGTTTTGATTTGGCAGGGCAATGAGGTCGACATTATATAGGTAGGGGGGCCTGCCAAATGAAAACTCCCCAGAATATTGAAGCCGGCAGTAGGCAAGGGGACCTGCCATAGAAAAACTCTCCATGAGAAACTAAGTGTGGCCACCTCCAAGTGGTGTTTCTCGGGTAACGCTAAGTGCCAAACATTACTGCATAAACATAAATATATTTGGAATTTCTAATTGTATTTAGTTCTTCCCTGGTAATTTCAAACCCTTTCCAAAATATCGCTGTTTGTGTTTAGATATTTCAAAAAGATTGACGCCTTTTGCAAAATATTGCTGTAAAATTTGACGCCTTTTGCGAAATATTGCTGTAAAATTTTACGCCTTTTCCAAAATATTGCCGTAAAATTTGATACCTTTTCCAAAATATCGCCGTAAAATTTGACGCCTTTTCCAAAATATTGCCGTAAAATTTGATACCTTTTCCAAAATATCGCCGTAAAATTTGACGCCTTTTCCAAAATATCGCCGTAAAATATGACGCCTTTTGCGAAATATTGCCGTAAAATATGACTCCTTTTCCTAAATATTGCCGTAAAATATGACTCCTTTTCCAAAATATTGCCGTAAAATATGACTGCTTTTCCAAAATATTGCCGTAAAATACGACTCCTTTTCCAAAATATTGCTGGAAAATATGACTCATTTTCCAAAATATTGCCGTAAAATATGACGCCTTTTCCAAAATATTGCCGTAAAATTTGACGCCTTTTCCAAAATATCGCCGTAAAATATGACTGCTTTTCCAAAATATTGCCGTAAAATACGACTCCTTTTCCAAAATATTGCTGGAAAATATGACTCATTTTCCAAAATATTGCCGTAAAATATGACGCCTTTTCCAAAATATCGCCGTAAAATTTGACGCCTTTTCCAAAATATTGCCATAAAATATGACTCCTTTTCCAAAATATTGCCGTAAAATTCTGTAATTCTCGTGGGTTATGCTAAGTACATGCAATTTTAAAATTTTCAAAAAATGTTTTGACCAACTTGCGGCGTGTTTAGAATTTTTTACTTTTTCCGAGCTCCCCGTGGTCTAATTAGTCAGAAACCGCTGTTAGTTGAGTTAGTTTAGAAAAAGTGCAATCCTACCGCCCTACGCTCGAGCGAAGTCTACAATTAGTAGTGGAGAATGACTGACTTTTGACTTATAACATGAGTGAATCATATACTAGCTCCCTATAAGCTACTCAGCCACACTGGCCTAATGTATCAAAGAAAATATACGCTCCAGGAATGGAAGGTATGTCTGGGGGTTGGGTTGACCAAGGAACTTCCGGTCTATGCAATTTCAATGTAGCCGGAAATACCTCGGTCAACCGAGCCTGCCTTTGGAGTGTACTAGGAGGGGCCAGACAAAAATTTACACTAGAGGAAGCTACACTTTCCATTCCTGGGGCGTGTATCTTCTTTGAATGTATCCAGCATTTTCTTCCCATCAAAAAAGTGTTACCTATATGCGACCCCCAGTGAGAGAAAATAACACTACTCTCGGCGCTTACGCATTTCCGGTCAGCGTGGGAAATAAGGCAGTGGCACAGGGCAAATGACCAGTTGAAAAATTTCCTGGACCAGTTTAAAAATTAAATCCTAGGGGGGGTTGGTGGTCCACGGGACCACAAAGAAAATTCAAGTGTAACCAGAGTCCAGACATTTTCTCAACTATTTTAATTGCCCACTTCTTTAGTTTAGCAGACGCGCCCTGGTCAATGGTTATGGTCCAGTTTATTTATTCCAGGCCAAGGGGGTCGCTGGCCCAATGTCCAGTTTTAAGAAAATACTTATTTCCCACCCTGTTTCCGGTAAAAAACCGGAAAAGGGGTTCAACCAATGAAACTTTGAACTGAAAGATAGTTAGTATAAGCAGACGACTTTTAAGAAATGTTGTGATCAGGCTTAGAAATAAGGAATTTTCGTAAACTTGTTCTTATGACCAGTGACCCTTACCTTAATATTGGGTACGTTAAGTAACGAAAATCTCAAGGAAATCGCTGTTTTCTTGATGTGTGGTTGATGGGCTCGAGACGTCACAGTGACGTAAAAGGCTTGTTGAACGGAAAAGTGACATTTTGAAGTTAGCGCTGTTTTAGAAATAGGAGTTGGGGAAACGTCTTGCTGGCCATCAAAACGTTACCAAGCGCAAATGGCTGCTTTTAATTATAAACGAGCTCGCAAATAATGAAATTGTTTAAGAAAATTATGCCTATTTGAATGGTAGAAGTAGTTTTTTAAAGAAAACTAAATTACTAATACAATTACTGTAGGAATAACATTGTTGGAATTTAATTTTTAAATCCCGCGCCAAGTGTTCAACAGTCAAGCGCTACGTCACGCCATCAAAAAAACCATATCGATTAGATGGTTTTTTTGATAGGCAAGCGCTGAGCATCATGACGTCAAAACCGGAAACGCGAAAAAGCGTACAGTAGGAAAAATCACACATCGCTTAGTAAGCGCTGCCATCAAAGAGGGTTACTGAACGTACCCATTCTTTCTACTGGTTGATTGTGGTGACGAATACCTACCTAGGCCTTATATATATGTTCCGAGTCACCGAGTGACGATTCCGCTAGCCACTTGCGAGAAGATTCAAGGTAGTTTAACGTTACAAAACGGTATCAAGTCATATCTACAAGGGCCTACCGGCCCTGTAGAATAAGGGTTTATTGTGTTTGAAAGAGAAAATTGAGAGTAGAAAAAAACTGGTCCAAACAATTAATAAACTGCATGGTTTTGGACCAGTGGACGTGTGCTATTTCTAAGTCTGGTTGTAATTGTTTGCGGACGGCTCACAGTCGTATTTCATCTTTGAAATCATTTTAATGGGTTAAGGTTGGCGCAATAGGAAGTTTTATTTTTTCGCATTAAATGGCAGAATTTTGGACATTTTTTGACAAAACCCAAATGAATGAAACTCATTTAAATTCAGAGCGTTGCATACGGAATAATAGTTTTTATTCCGTAGGCAACATTCAGAGTCAGGAACTATTTATGGTGAGAGAACCAAACTTTATCAAAAATAAGAGCTAAACAACAACATAATAGTTATCTCGAAAACCTTAAAAAACGTTTTAATAATCCGACTAAAGAACTAAAAACTTAAAGAAAGGCCCAACCCATTTTTAACGAAGCCTGCTGTGAAACCCAAACTATTTTTAAATAAGCAGAAGAATGAATGTGACGCAAAGGAACCAAAACCGTTAATACCATTTGGAACTATCGTCACTTTCAAGTTGTCGATATACAGGGTGTTACAAAAAGATGTGTCACAAATTCAGGGGCGCATTCTACGGGTCAAAACAAGACTAAGTCACCGAAGAACTATGGTCCAAAACTGAACACCCGCGGAGATACGGGCCATCAAAGTATCACGTAAAATGCGATTAATTTTCCCTTCAAGTTAAGCGACGAATATGGCTTGACCATATTGTTTTCAATTAATTGGTCATAATTGAAAAATATTCGATATTTAAGAAACGATCGATCCTGGGGGCAGAGCTAAAAGCATTTTAGACCAAAAAATTAAACATTTAATTTGGCAAAGTGTTTTAATTTGGCCTAAAGTTACAACGGCGTTTTCAGATCGCTGTAGTTGCTGAGTGGCTTGGTTTTTCATTCATTAAATCGATGGCCCATTCAACTTCTTTGTCAAGCCAACGAGTAAATCGCTTTTACGTGTAAGCAAGAGCACCTAGTTATTGGAAAGATGTGACAACGGCATGAACCTAGTAAAACAGGCGTTTTTAACCAGACCGTGGTATTATTACCCAATCTCGCATGTCTGTTATCGAACCCCTGTGGAAGTTACGTTTGCCATCGAACATTCGTGGATATCTGTGTCGTGGGACATTCTTCAAAGACGGATTCACTATCGGCCACGTATGCAATAAATGACGCATACGGCGACAAACGACCAATGCTATTTCTCACGTGATTGTAATACTGTGTGACGCGTAATCCTTCGAAAAGTAGTCGCTTACGTACATTGCTGCTAGTTATTATAATGATAAGCAGTCGACCCTTTTGGTCAAAGGTAACACAGGGTGTTAATCCTCTCTTTAATCTTACACCCCTGGAGTAGAAACTCCGGAGGTCCCTAAACTATTACGGAAGGTTACAATAGTTAGAGTTGAGAAGTCTTATTCCCACCCTTGGTGGGGAAATATCCAAAGCAATTACTTCCGCCTTCTCGGTGTGAAGTCTAATAGCGTATTACATTTAACTTTTCAGAGATCGCTCTCGATTTCCTCAAGCTACTACGACGTAAAATCCCCTTTACTTCCGGAGCTTCCTTAACTTTAAGTCTTTTCCTTCCTTAATGTCTATACAAATTTAGCGAGCCATCTGTTCTGTACAGGGGATCTCGGGTCCAGACTCCAGCGCTTGGTGAATGGAAAATGGAAATTCAAGCGCGAGCTGATGTAGCGCCCATAAGCGGTGAATGGAATACGCTATTGATATTGCTGCCATCTAGGTGAAAAACTGAAAACACCTTGCAGAGTCCTGGGAAAAATAGGCAGATCCATATCCCAGGGTTCATACGTAAACCGTTTTTCTGTAAATTGTGAAAATCTCTGCGATTTGAAATGTGTCGGAAAAGGTTTTGGTCAAACCTAATTAGAGCCGGGTACGATGAAATGGGCTCTGGTATACATCTAAGTCCGAAATTACCTATAAAATTGTGTGGGACTTTCGTCCGAAATTATCGTTTGACAAGCTCTACTCTCCATCTTCCCTCCTCTTTATTTCAGAACACCGGTAAGCGATACTTATTTTCAATTGTTTCAAGTATCAAAGAACAGTGGCAATTTTCAATTGTTTCAAGTATCAAAGAACAGTGGCAATTTTCAATTGTTTCAAGTATCAAAGAACAGTGGCATCATCCCATTAAATAGTAATTCTAGTCGCGCGCTTATGCGTACGGAAATTATGGTGTCAACGCCATTACTTTTCTTCGACTACAGAGTAAAATTTCATTTAAATCCTAGAACATATGTGTTGGACAAAACGCTGGTGTTACGTGTCAAAACCCTTAAAATACCCTCTATCGCGAGGGTCTTCACTCCTTTCGTATCATCGCTGGTACTTATTTCGACTAAAGATACTCTGAAAATAGAGAGGGGGTGCCAGTACGGAATAAAGGGCTAAATTGTCTAAACGCAGCATCAGCTAGTATTTGATTCACCGAACATCTGTTGAATATGGTGAGAGCAAAGAAAGGTTGTAAATACAACCTTTCGGGTGTCGAGACGGGGTTTCTTTCTTTAAGTTGATGTTTATCCCCTTATTGTTGATACGCTCGTTTACTTATTGGATAACGCCTTTGATCAACACTGCTTATATTCTATACCACTCTTTCTTTAACTCCTCAGCATTACCTTTTTTTTAGTGTTACTGTATTTTTGATACTAAATTGTAAATGGTATGTTTTTTATTTTTCTTTTATATATTTTGTGTAGGGAAATTCAAGAAGAAACGTTCACCTCTGTTCAAATATTCTACTGAATATAAAAGAGATCTACAACGTCACTTTAGAAAGGGTCCCCAAGATCAGTGTGACTATGAAAGTATGCGGAAGACAGATTTCATTGAACATCAACGCATTCACAGTGGTGAAAAACGATTCAGATGTGATCAGTGTGAATATAAATGTACGTACAAGAGTTATTTGATCAAACATCAACGCATTCACAGTGGTGAAAAACCATTCAGATGTGATCAGTGTGAATATAAATGTACGTACAAGAGTTATTTGATCAAACATCAACGCATTCACAGTTGTGAAAAATCCTTCAGATGTGATCAGTGTGACTATAGATGCACGCTGAAGCGCTATTTCATCATACATAAACGCATTCACAAGGGTGAAAAACCATTCAGATGTGATCAGTGTGACTATAGATGCAGGCAGAAGAGTTCTTTGCTCAGACATGAACGCATTCACAGTGGTGAAAAACCATTCAAATGTGATCAGTGTGAATTTGGATTCATGTACAAGAGTCATTTGATCAGACATCAACGCATTCACAGTGGTGAAAAACCATTCAGATGTGATAAGTGTGACTATGGATGCACGCGAAAGTGCTATTTGATCATACATCAACGCATTCACAGTGGTGAAAAACCATTCAGATGTGATCAGTGTGACTATAGATGCACGCTGAAGCGCTATTTGACCAGACATAAACGCATTCACAGTGGTGAAAAACCATTCAGATGTGATCAGTGTGACTATAGGTGCACGCTGAAGTGCTATTTCATCAAACATCAACGCATTCACAGTGGTGAAAAACCATTCAGATGTGATCAGTGTGACTATAGATGCAAGCTGAAGAGTTCTTTGCTCATACATCAACGCATTCACAGTGGTGAAAAACCATTCAGATGTGATCAGTGTGACTATAGATGCAAGCTGAAGAGTTCTTTGCTCAGACATGAACGCATTCACAGTGGTGAAAAACCCTTCAATGTGAACAGTAGGACTTTAGATGCAGGCAGAAGTGTCATTTGATAATACCAAAAACGGATTTATGTAGGAAGAACTAAGGTTTCCCACAGTTCAGTTCAAACAGTTCAGTTTTCGGTTCAGTTCAGTTATTTTCGGTTTCAGTTTAGGGACTAAACTGATTTGATTGCTTCAGTTCAGTTTCAGTTTGCACATATCCAAACTGATCAGTTTTCAGTTCGGTTCGGTTTAATTCTTAAACTGAACTGATAAAAACTGAACTGAAGAGTTAGTTAAGTACTCTATCGCGAGAAACGATATCAATACGTTCCCGCAAACATAAGTAGAAAAATAGAAAACTGGCATCGTTTAGTATTGCAAGCTGTATGATATTTTGGGGGATGTGTCGCGTAAAGTTACCTTAGGGCTGTGCGAATACTCGAATTTTCGAATAGTATTCGTTTAATTCGAATCGATTATTCGATTCGACGAATCGAATTTGCCATTTGGAGAAAAACGAGTATTCGAATTAAGAAACGATTATTCGAAAAGAAATTCGAATAACCGATTTACATACGAATACAGCTCCCTAAACCGATTAATCGCTTCCAATGGGCTAAATTCGAATAGTAAACGAGAAATCGATTGGAAATGGGAGGGACTGTGGTCACATGACATATATGAAGCTGTTTTGTTTATGGAATTTCATTGCGATTGCGCAATTCGCGATATTTTGTTTTTTTCTCACCAATTACTCAGTTTTAGGAAAAATTCCATTCTATGTGGAACTACAATATTTTTAGACTGCTACGTGTATTTAGGAAACGATTAATCGCTTTGAAACGAATATTCGTCTGGTAAAACCGATTAATCGAAAAAAACGAGTACTCGAACCAGAATTTTTGAAAAACGAGTAATATTCGTTTGAACGAGTACTCGATTCGGATTTCGAATAGGAGATTTACTACTCGATTCGTATTCGATGCGGTTTGAAAAACCACTATTCGCACAGCCCTTAGTTACCTTATTAGAGTCGCGTATATTTCATCATTTATGTCGCGTATATTTAATTATGTATAGAAATAAGCTTTTAATTTAAGTCCCGTGATTAGCTGGGACCCTCTGCAGAGAGACACAGGCTAAAAGAATACCAAGAATTAGTAACTAAAAAGGGTATCATATCGTAGATATTGAATTTCTGATCCATGGTATTTTAATATTTCTAATGTTGTTAATTTCAATAAGAAATGCTACTCCATGAAGTAGCAGTTCTTATTTAAATTAACAACATTAGAAAAAGGGTATCATAATTAGTTAATTAGTCAAAGTTAAATTGTTCAATGTTAATAATTAGTAGTTTGTGAAATAAACATGACTCTTAAGGTATGACACTTAACGATTCCAAAATATTTAGTAGTAGTAGAAAAAGTTAGTGGTTAATAGTTACAATCTGGGGTTTTCGGTTCAGTTCAGTTATAACTGAAAACTGAACTGATCAGTTCGGTTTCTTGGCTGAACCGAACTGATAATTTCAGTTCAGTTTCAGTTCTTGAAAATCCTAACTGAAAAGTTTCAGTTCAGTTTCAGTTTTAGTCCCAAACCGATTTGAACCGAACTGTGGGAAACCTTAGGAAGAACGTTGAATGTAGCAAATTCCCTTCCCATTCTCGACTACTTTGTATTTTTTGATGGGAGTGGCTTATAATTTCAAAACTCGCACTCTCCATCTATCGGCCTTATTTTCTTATATTTTGGGCTTTAAATATAGATACTGCATAATTCAAGTAAATAATAATAATAATAATAATAACTTATAAATGTACTACAATAATAATTTTAGTACAAAGAAAGAAAAACCAGATACTTTAAGTAAATATTTGAAGAAACATCAATTATATATATACTTTACTTTACTTTAAAACTTAATTCCACTAAATCCAGAGTTATATCTAAGGTTTCCCACAGTTCGGTTCAAATCGGTTTGGGACTAAAACTGAAACTGAACTGAAACTTTTCAGTTAGGATTTTCAAGAACTGAAACTGAACTGAAATTATCAGTTCGGTTCAGCCAAGAAACCGAACTGATCAGTTCAGTTTTCAGTTATAACTGAACTGAACCGAAAACCCCAGATTGTAACTATTAACCACTAACTTTTTCTACTACTACTAAATATTTTGGAATCGTTAAGTGTCATACCTTAAGAGTCATGTTTATTTCACAAACTACTAATTATTAACATTGAACAATTTAACTTTGACTAATTAACTAATTATGATACCCTTTTTCTAATGTTGTTAATTTAAATAAGAACTGCTACTTCATGGAGTAGCATTTCTTATTGAAATTAACAACATTAGAAATATTAAAATACCATGGATCAGAAATTCAATATCTACGATATGATACCCTTTTTAGTTACTAATTATTGGTATTCTTTTAGCCTGTGTCTCTCTGCAGAGGGTCCCAGCTAATCACGGGACTTAAATTAAAAGCTTATTTCTATACATAATTAAATATACGCGACATAAATGATGAAATATACGCGACTCTAATAAGGTAACTAAGGGCTGTGCGAATAGTGGTTTTTCAAACCGCATCGAATACGAATCGAGTAGTAAATCTCCTATTCGAAATCCGAATCGAGTACTCGTTCAAACGAATATTACTCGTTTTTCAAAAATTCTGGTTCGAGTACTCGTTTTTTTCGATTAATCGGTTTTACCAGACGAATATTCGTTTCAAAGCGATTAATCGTTTCCTAAATACACGTAGCAGTCTAAAAATATTGTAGTTCCACATAGAATGGAATTTTTCCTAAAACTGAGTAATTGGTGAGAAAAAAAACAAAATATCGCGAATTGCGCAATCGCAATGAAATTCCATAAACAAAACAGCTTCATATATGTCATGTGACCACAGTCCCTCCCATTTCCAATCGATTTCTCGTTTACTATTCGAATTTAGCCCATTGGAAGCGATTAATCGGTTTAGGGAGCTGTATTCGTATGTAAATCGGTTATTCGAATTTCTTTTCGAATAATCGTTTCTTAATTCGAATACTCGTTTTTCTCCAAATGGCAAATTCGATTCGTCGAATCGAATAATCGATTCGAATTAAACGAATACTATTCGAAAATTCGAGTATTCGCACAGCCCTAAGGTAACTTTACGCGACACATCCCCCAAAATATCATACAGCTTGCAATACTAAACGATGCCAGTTTTCTATTTTTCTACTTATGTTTGCGGGAACGTATTGATATCGTTTCTCGCGATAGAGTACTTAACTAACTCTTCAGTTCAGTTTTTATCAGTTCAGTTTAAGAATTAAACCGAACCGAACTGAAAACTGATCAGTTTGGATATGTGCAAACTGAAACTGAACTGAAGCAATCAAATCAGTTTAGTCCCTAAACTGAAACCGAAAATAACTGAACTGAACCGAAAACTGAACTGTTTGAACTGAACTGTGGGAAACCTTAGTTATATCGCATTGTTGTCCACTTTGCTCTTTTACCACGCGCAATTTCGAAAAAAATAATTAAATGAAAAATTATTTAACCACGAAAATAGAGATCAGAATGACATTTTCGACCACTAGAAGTCGTTATATACAAAATTTGTGGGTGGAGCCAAAATATAAGCAGCACCAAAAATATTTTTGATACAAAATAAATGTTTTATATTCTTATTAAGAATAAAACAAGAGGATAAAAAAGGTCTGTCATCGCGTAATTTTTAAAGCTTTTATCATGATTACTCTATACAACAGTAACAAGGAGTATAAACCCATTAGTGGAAGCAGTATTTTTTTTTCCGAAACAATCTCTCTTATGTTTATCCTCTCTAGACTTCGCTAAAAACGTATTACTCCTACGCAAAATATTAATAGACAGGCAAGGATTCATACCATTAAAGAAGGAGCGCAATATTATCCATATTTTCATTTCATATACAGAGAAAAGAAATATTATGTTTCTGAGAGGAGCTTCCCATGTTTGTTGTGGTTTTGAAAAATATATCGCAATGCACAGGCCTTGATAGATATAGGAGGCAATGAAGGAAATATATCGCATGCACGGGCCTTGTTAGATATAGGAGGCCATGATTTAATCTCTCTCTTTGCACGATTGGTTTATCTATAATATTTAAATAAATAAAATTATTTTTAATTATTTTAATCCTCAATAATTAACATTAATAATAGTTGAATTGTTTAAACTAAAGTTATACCTATTATCTTCTCAAACTTTGCTAATATTGACGTTTAAATTGAAGCGTACCCCTCTTACCCTCTTATGTTTATCCTCTCTAGACTTCGCTACAAACGTATTACTCCTACGTAAAATATTAATAGACAGGCAAGGATTCATACCATCAAAAGTGGATGAGAGGAAAAGTATGAAAATGGCCAAAAGTCGCGAGTCATCAGAGTTTCGCCGTAGTTGACCGTTTTATTGGCGTAGCTATACTGGGCCTGTTCACTCTCTTAAAATAGGTCTTGTGTTAATTCGCGGTTACAAGGTTACCGTCGTTTGCTATTGTGTATGCTAGAACTTCCTCGATTTGTGTTTGTAGTCAGGACAGAGTAGCTGGTAATGTTTTAAAAGGTATTTGAAGGTATAATATGGATTTAAGTAAGTTTATCAAAGCAATAGAAGAGCGCATAAAACTAGATACGTTTAAAACAAATGTCGGTAATTTAGCTATAGCACGAGCAGCTTGCGTCGTGATGCGCGTGATCGAGTGGGCTATGGTTAAACCAAGGAGCATAAATGTCTGAACTACTTTCAGTCGCGAGTTTGCAAGTCCATCAGTCACTAGTAGACTAAATAGTTATTGGCAAAACTTTGATGTCCGCGTTTTTTAACACAGGCTCTATGGCCATTGTCTTACTTTCCCTCTCATCCACATTTGATACCATTAAAGAACGAGCGCAATATTATCCATATTTTCATTTCATATGCAGAGAAAAGTAATTATTATGTTTCTGAGAGGAGCTTCCCATTTTGGTTGTTGTTTTGAAAAAAATATCGCAATGCACGGGCCTTGATAGATATAGGAGGCAATGAATGAAATATATCACAATGCATGGGCCTTGATAGATATAGGAGGCAATGAACGAAATATATCACAATGCACGGGCCTTGATAGATATGGGAGGCAATGAAGGAAATATATCGCATGTACGGGCCTTGGTAGATATAGGAAGCAATGATAATCTCTCTCTTTGCACGAGAGGTTTATCTTTAATATTTAAATAAATATAATTATTTTTAGTTATTTTAATCTTCAACAAGTTGGGAAAGCCAAAATATTACCTCTCCGAGTGGAGATGACTATCACTACCCCTTAAACAACCTAAATATATGCATCTATCGCTTTTTTTAATTCTTTGCAAGTGCAGGAATTCAATTTTAAAATAGTCAATTGTTCAAGCCTTTTCAATATCTCTCAATTGCTGTGGAAACTCTACTCTCTCGCTATACCTCAACCCAAAAGTTTATAAGAGGAAGTTATTGGATACCCATTGGCTCCATTGTGTCTGCAAATACCCTATAGCTTATAAGAAGGGGGATTAGTTTTCTAGGCTATTTCACCCCCCTCCTGGAAAGGAGAAAAGTCGGTGCTCTACCTGGCGGTGTCTGATAGAAATATTCAAAATGGCGACTACTATAAGCTCGAGTTTGTGTGGTTCCGAACAAAATGTACAGTTGAATGATTTAAAAGTAGTTAAAAACATGTCAACTCAGTATAATTATTACGTAATGAAGAAAAATAATATGAAAAGTAAGTCGGTATCATGTAATATTAAAGCTGGTGTCGAATTTCAAGAGGTTAAAGTCAAAGAACAAGCTAAGCCTTTGCAAATAACAGTGTCGAGAAAAGATAAAGCAACTCAGTGCTGTACTCTTCCTATCACTGTACCACCAAAGAAATCAACTGATATACAAAAAACAAAAACTACTGAAAAATCAACAGGAACGTCTGTAATTACTAAATGTAAATGGTCTCAAACCAAGCCAGCATTAGGTCAAGAATTTCTCGGCGGTGTTTCCAAGCTTATTAATAGTGATTATCCTGAAGAATTAAACTGCCTTGTAAGTAACTATGATTATTTGATTATTTGATTATTTATTTTAAATATATCAAAGTTGGGTTGGCCATCTTGGTTAATAAATATGCTATAAAAACTTTGATTGTTGTTTAGAAATAATGACTTGTGCTAAAATAAAAAGGTTGTGTTATTGTATTTTTAGGTTTCTGAAGATCGGCAGAATGAACTGTTTTTACGAATTACTAGGAAAAGGGCGGCTGGCATTCTTTATCCTGGCAGTGGATTAAATCCAATTGAATTAACAGTTTGGGAAAGCGGAAAATGCCACTTGTACGTGTTATTTAAAGCCGTTGAAGTATTTCAACTACAGAAAGTTAATAAAGAAAATGAGGGAATACCCAAAGAAAATGGAACTAATGAATCGATCAACAATGAGAGTGGATCGAATGAAATCAAGATAGTGCAGCTTGAAGCTGGGGAAGATTTAAAAAAATTACTTGATACGATTTCTGGCCGCTTAGGTCACGCATTTTGTCCCGGTGTTAATGAAACTAAAGTAATAAATGAAAATGAAAATGCGAATTTTGTTCTACACAAAAGATTAAAAACTATTTTATACCCATATCGACGATACCAGGCAGTTCAATGCCAGATTTATCACCAATATTATTTGAAGAAATTTCCCAAAGACCCAAAGAGCAAACAATGTAAATTTTGCGCGGCACTTACTAACGAAATTACAAAGGGTAAGAAACGAAAGGCAGATGAAACCCCCACTCGGAAATTTAAACGTCAGCGAATAACTAGTAACTATCCCATTCACCTACTAACGCCTAAGAGTAAAAAATATCGGCTGTCAAAAATAAAGCAATCACGATTTCAAATGAGACGCAAAATATCAAAGCTAGAAAAGGAATTAGAAGTTAGAGATTTAGAGGTTTCGGATCCTTTTTCCAAAGAAATGTCTGAGATAGTTCAACGCATTAACCAACAATTCCCAGATGAACTGGAGAAAACGTTTGACTCAACAGATGGCTTTACGAAAGAACTTTTAAAGAAGTCATGGGAAAGAGATTCGAATGTGAAACACTTTCAAGATCAAAGAGATTTTCTGGCTGATCAGGCCAATTCTTTTAAAACTCTTAAAAAGCGAAAATGGAATGCCATTACTTTAAGAGTGGCTCTGGCTGTTTACTGTCGCAGCCCAGCGGCATATAAAGCCTTACGTGGTTTTAATATTTTAAATCTTCCCGGTGAAGGAACGTTAAAAGAAAAAACCCGAAAGTTAAACCTAAAGCCAGGTGTTCAAGAGGAGTTTCTCGCAGAAGAAAAATTGAAGTACAGTAGCTTTAAAGAGGAGAAAGAATTGCTGGGTGAACTAGTTCCAAAGGGTGACGGGATTTTGGTTATGGACGAAGTCAAAGTTATAGATAAAATTATGTGGAATTCGAAGAGTCACGAATTTGTTGGATACTCAATGAATGAAGATGACTACTCAGAACTGACAGATATTTATAAAGCTTCAACACCCACAAGTCCATCACCAACTCAGTACATATTGCAATTTCTGTGGCGAGATATGACTTCGGGATATGATTTAATAGGCCCGTACTTCACCTCAGCGTACCCATTTCAACAGAAGTCTTTGGTAACTTGCTTATATGCCACGATTGAAGCTCTTCATACCTTTGGATTTAAGACTATGGGCATAATATGCGATGGAGCGAGTGAGAATTTAGCTCTTATGAAAGTAACAATGGGCATATCCGGTTCCTTCGGGTTTGTTTTCAAGAATGGAAATTATAACTTTGAAATCCAACCAAGCTTTGAAAACCCTTTCTCCGAAGACTCCCAAAAAATCCATTGGATAATTTGTCCCTCACATCAGTTAAAGAACGTAATTGGACAACTATTTGCTTCAAGGGACAATGGCCCCAAAGATTTTTCCCGTAATAAAATACATTTTGGGTGGCATCAGTTAGAGGAAGTTAGAGCGAGGGATAAGGAGAGAATGAAGGTTGGACAATTACGCAGAGCTCGGCATTTGGAAGACAGTTACTTAGTCAGAGATGCATGGACCAAATTGAACGTGGCCCCTTCGAAGGTCATGCAGCAAGAAGATGTTCTCTGCGAGTTGTACGAGTATACTGCTGGAGAGAAAGGTTCAAAAGAAAGTAGAGAAAAAGCAATGGAGACTTACAAGTTTCTAAGAGCTTGTAATCAGCTTTTTGAAAATGGATTTTTGACCAGTAGACGCATAGATAGTGAAACATCTGAAGTCATGGAATCTATTTTAAAAGGATACAAATACTTTGAAGATTGGATTAAGGAAATACTGTTAGAGAACCCCGAGTATAACTTCAACAGCCCACGCCAAGCAAAGTTTCTCTCCTGGCAAACTTGGGACCTGTTAAGGGTTGCCGTTTTTGGGTTAAAGAACCTGGCTAATGACTTTTTCAAACGGTATCCCGGGCACTTTTTGGCACCAGTTAGGATAAACGGAAGTTCTATTGAAAGCCTTTTTGCTCAGATTAAATATGCAACTGGTGGGAAAGTAACTTCTCTGAATTATGTTTCTGGCTTGAAAGCTACGCTAATTCGCCGGAACGTGCATGGAAGCCATCGTGGTAATAAAGATTATCGCGATCAAATGTTGTGCTTTAGAGAATATAGTTTGTAAATCGAAAAGTTATTACAACTTAATTTTAACTGTAAATCGAAAAGTTATTACAACTTAATTTTAACTGTAAATCGAAAAGTTATTACAACTTAATTTTAACTAAGTGTTTATATACTAGATGTGAAGTACTTGTAAATATTTTTGTGAATATTTGAACTTTATTGGTATTAAAAGCCTTTTCTCTTACATCAATGTTTTGAATAAATGTTTGATTATATTGTTCGTTCTCTTTTAAATATTATTGGGTTTCTTTTAAAATAGGAACATAAAAAATGAGATTTTAATACTCAAAATCAGCTAATAATTTTGCTTTTCGTTTCCTAGTACTTTGTCTGGCTGATGGTTTTGTATTTATCACTTTTTCTACGGGTCGATCTAACCTGACTATAGCAGAATTATCTAAAATGGAAGCTTCAGGTATCACATTGTATATCACGTTATTTGAATTAGTAGGCTTAGTCGGACTAGATATATTTACCACTTTTTCTACGGGTCGATCTAACCTGACTATAGCAGAATTATCAAAAATGGAAGCCTCAGGTATCACATTGTATATCACGTTATCTGAATTAGTAGGCTTAGTCGGACTAGATATAGTACTGAGCTCATCAATATGGTAGCTGCTACACCCTGGTGTTGGGTGATCCAAGTTTATAATTTCAGTACACTCATCAATCCTTCGTCTTCTTGGTTTGAAACAGGTTGACTTAGTAGGGGAACTCATTGTTAAACAGGTTTCTTCGGAAGCCATTTTTGATCTTGTCTTATTTTTTCCAGCTTGTCTCTTTTCTCCTTTCTTTGGCTTATTTTTTATAGCTGGTCTCTTTTCTCCTTTTTTTGGCTTATTTATAGCTTGTTCTTTCTTTGCCCTTTTTTTCACTCTTTGTTTCTTCTCTTCTCCTTTCTTACTTTCTTTTAGAGCAAAAAGTTTATCCCTCAATTGTTGGCCTCCTTTTTTGGTTTTCTCATGACTCGAAATAAAATCCTGCAGTCTGCCGTGGACCAATTTGCGTGTCCATTCCTTATAGAAGCTTTCAACAGTATGGCTTTCCAAATTTGACTTAGGAATAAAATCAAAAAATAAATTTCTCTGCTCCTCTGTTTGTGAGAAAGAAAAGCTTTCATCTGCACACTTCTAGAAAAGAAACCAAATTAATAAGCTTTTAGCTAGGTTCATATTAGATCAAAATTTCTTACTTTAACCATCTTAGTTCCGTATTTTAATAAAGAATGCTTGTTCGCATATTGGCAAACCTTTGCTAGTAGGTTTTTGATAAAAGGCAGAAAACATTTCTTTGGATAACACATTTTGTTACGCGTATCACGTATTTTTAACTCAATTGGCAAGTCTCTTTGTTTTTCTTCATCATTCATTTTTACTAAAGCAACACATTTAAACAAATAATCATCTTCCACCTTTTGCTTTGGGGATATTTTTTTTTTTTATTCCACTTTCTTCCCTTTCTTCCTGTCCGTCCATAAATTTCTCCAATTGTACCTCCGCCAATTAAAAATAAGCCTGTATCACTTTCATTAGCATAATTGTGGGATAAATATGAGGGATCTTTTAATTCGTGACACGACGTAGTAAGTTCCATTTGCTCATCATTTTGAAACCTCTCCGGGTGCTTATCAAATGCTTTTAAAAAGGTGAATGCTTTGGACGTAAGCGTAGTTAATACCGTGAATGTTTCTATATTATCGAATTCTTTTAGATTTAGCGCCTGTTTTAAAGGTTTTGATTGATTGAAAAAATTAACGGTTAGAACCGCCATTGATTTGTTGGTGCGAATTTTTGGTCTTTGTTCATCTACGCCCGTATCTGTGGCTTCCTCGGAAACTCTATGTTTGGTTTTTGGTTCTTCCGGCTTACAAGCGTTTTTCAATTTACAGAATAGTTCAAATAAGCTAATGAAATACCTTTGTATTTTCTCAGAGTTTAACAGCGTTAGAAATAACTTCATCAGGCTTTCCGAAGACTTTATATAAAAATTTACGTTTCTTTCACAATATTTAATGAAAGTTTTCATTTTCTCCTTCACTTCTGCTTCCACTGTTTCCACATCTTCTACTTCTTCCATGTTAAGCCTTGGCAGCAGTAGAGTAGTTGAAGTTGAGTGCAGTACACGAAATATACTTCGTATTTTTCTGAGCTAGAATTCTGGAAGACAAGAAATTTCATTAGATTCTCAGAATAATAATACCTAATTTGCTTGTTGTATTCAGAATATTTAATTAAACACCTACCTTCATGTAGCATCTGTTCCAGCTCCAATGCTCCATTGCCGAGTCTGTCACTCTAGAGTCTAGACAGCACTAGCCTAATGCCCTACTTCATAATGCTAGATGGCGCTACCAGTTACTCTAAAATTTCAATGACGTCACATATGACGTACTCCTTACCCAGAGTTCCGTGTTTAAGTTTCGAAAATGACGGGGGGGATGAAATTTTCATCTAGGGCAATTTGTTCCCAACGTTTTTGTAAGGGAAACGTCGATCTCATTTTCTAGCGTATCCGATAACTTTTGCTTATGAACTTTTGCTCAACCGTATTCTTAGTCTACCAGTATGATTTGTAACATTTGTCCATATCAAAGCTGAATCATACCTCGCCACACAAAAAGCAAATGTCCCCAAAACATGGAAACCACAACCCAATCACACATAAGCTAGGCTCCCACTTAACCAAAATAATTATTAAACAGTTAAATACTCACAAAGATTGGCAAAATCAATCTCCTTCAGTAATACGTAGCGCTTAAATATATTATTTTCCGAACAAAATTAATCGAGCAAATTTAACGCTTAACTTCTTCTCTTGAAATTCTATCAAAGAGTGATTCAACTGTTAAAAAAAAGGTTTTTTTTTGGCAAATAGGGCGCTATCATATCAACCGCAATTCCGTCATATTTAAAAAATATACATTGCCAACACTTTTTTAGACACAATAGTGGAAGTTTTAGCCTCATTTAAACATTTAAAACATTATCTCATCTACAAATAGCTTACACATGTCTTTTTTACCAATACCTAGCCGTTTGGATTTTTCTAAAGCAATCTTAGCACCAAAATATTTTTTGATACAAAATAAATGTTCTATATTCTTCATTTTTGAAAATATATTTTTAAGCGTTTATAATGATTACTCTCTACACCTACACCAATCTTACACAAACACAAGAAGTATAAATCCACTAGTGGAAGCGGTGTTTTTATTGAAAATATATATTTTTAAACGTTTACCATGATTACGCTCTACAGCTACACTAATCTTACACAAACAAGGAGTACTATAAACCCACTACTGGAAGCGGTACTTTTATTCAAACGTAAAACAATTTCGCTTAAGTTAATCATCTCTAGGCATCGTTAAAAATGTCTCTACCACTCCTAGGTAACTGTATTCACAGGATTTTACGACATTGTAACTCAAATTCATCTGATTATGTTTTAACAAGGTTAAATCTAACTGGGAGTAAGATGAAAGGAGTAGAAGCTTATCTGTCTTAGGAAATATGAAATTTTATCTTAACAGTTCGTTAAATCATAAGTTTATAACGAAAAAACGCGGAAGGGGAAAACGAGCAGACAACAGCAATTTTTGGGGGTAGAAGGTTAAGAGCGCCATCTGTCGTCCGTGCCAAAGTTGAACTTCCTCTCGAAACGCAATGAGAAAGTGGATAAAATAATGCCATCAGCTATTTAACTGCGTCGATATATTTAACGACTTGACCCATGACATGCGCGTAACACTGGCTTTTATGAATCCTATTTATTGTTGGATGCTAGGAAACTTGGTAGACGTAACAGTCTGTACTAGTACCCAAGCATCCTTCAATAAACGCCTGGCAACATTGTGGTACGCACGGTACAACTAAAAAATAGGATGTGTATTTTTCTTTCGACTCACTCCAAGCCTTTAAGCCCTCATTACAGAGGATTTGAAACACTATCGTAATTCCTAGTGTCTCGAATCTCTACGTTCCTGTCCATTATGAACAGTGCTGAGAGAATGATACATCAGAAAGAGCCATTCAAATCGAATTGCCGAAAATATTATCCATATTTTCATTTCATATAACAGAGAAAACAAATTATTATGGTTCTGAGAGGAGCTTCCCATTTTGGTTGTTGTTCTCAAAAATATATCGCAATGCACGGGCCTCGATAGATATAGGAGGCAATGAAGGAAATATATCACAACGCACGGGCCTTGTTGGATATAGGAGGCAATGTAGGAAATATAACGCAATGCACGGGCCTAAATAGATATAAGAGGCAATGTAGGAAATATAACGCAATGCACGGGCCTTGATAGATATAGGAGGCAATGATTTAACGACTTATATATATTTAAATAAATATAATTATTTTTAATTATTTTAATCGCCAGTAAATAACTTTAAAAATAGTTAAATCGTTTAAAATAAAGTTGTTCCTATTATCTTTCGAAACTTTGCTAATATTGACGTTTAAAGTGAAGGGTACCCCTATTGCCCGCTTTTTTAAAATTTTGCGAAAACCTATCGTGGACAACCCACCCTAGGGAGGCTAGACGTTTCTCGTAACCCTAGCTGATCGCCGCGAATGTCTTAAACCCAACGATGACGATGGAGTAGAAGCCAGGTGTACAGACTGGTGTCCATGTGGGATGGACAAAAACAAAAACCAGAAGATGGTGGTGGTTAGAAGCCAGTATGTACAGACTGGTGTCCAAGTGGGATGGACGAAGACCAGAAGATGGTGGTGATTAGAAGCCAGTATGTACAGACTGGTGTCCAAGTGGAATGGACGAAGACCAGAAGATGGTGGTGATTAGAAGCCAGTATGTACAAACCGGTGTCCATGTGGGATGGACGAAGACTAAAATATGGTGATGATTAGAAGCTAGTATGTACAGACTGGTGTCCAAGTGGAATGGACGAGGACCAGAAGATGATGATGATTAGAAGCCAGTATGTACAGTTTGGTGTCCGTGTGGAATGGACAAAGACCAGAAGATGGTGGTGTGAGAACTCAAGTAGAGGAGCCATTTCCGTACCTGTGAATGCAGTTCGGAAATGGCGAACACGTTTGCTCCGATTTGGAAACTGCGAACGCGGTCACGTGGGTGTAACAACATACACACAAACACACAAACACACCCACAAACAGACACACACGATCGCTACAGAACCTCTCCGTGACATACGTCACTCGGAGAGGTAAAAAGCGCAATTGCGAAAGCCTTTAGGGAGGCTAGACGTTTCTCGTAACCCTAGCTGATCGCCGCGTACATCCCAAAACCAAACGATGATAATGGAGTAGAAGCCCATGATACAGATTGGTGTCTATGTGGAATAGACGGAAGACCAGTGGATAGTGGTGTTAGAAGCCAGTGTAAGTGCAGACTGGTGTCAATGTGGGATTGACAAAGAACAGAAGATGGTGGTGTTGGAAGCCAGAAAAGTACCAGACTGGTGTTCATGTGGGATGGACGAAGACCAAACATGGTGGTGTGAGAACTCAAGTATAGAGTAGCCAACGGAGAGAAATACAATTTTCCAAATTTCTGTGAACTGTCATTGCGGTCCCGAAATTGGAAACACGTTTGCTCCGATACGCAAACTGCGAACGCGGTCACGTGGGTGTAACAACGGACAGACAGACACACAGAGACGGCCGTTACAGAACCTCTCCTGGACTACGTCACACGGAGAGGTAAACAAGTTGGGAAACCAAAATAAACCTCTCCGAGTCGAGACGAATTTACTTTCCAAACACAGGTCCACCATGGACGAACCAATACTGAAGGACGGATGGCAGAGGGAGAAAGTTTAAAAATACTTGTAAATTCGCCTTCTAGCGGCAGATAGTAGCAAATAGGATAGTGGGGGAATGAAGGTTCTAAGGAGAGAAGCAGCTAAAGTCTTATTTTGTCTAGATGGCGCTAGCGTTTTCCGGGATTTGACTCCGCATTTACATAACCCCTCCATTTTGGGGCTGAAAAGGGGGAAGTAAGCTTTACATTGGTTGTATAGTCGCTTAGTAATGGGGACAGTAATGGGCTGCCATTGGTTCTTCAGTATAACTTCGTCCATGGGTCCACCAGCCAATGAGAAAAACCGGAATTACGTAGCTCAAATTGGCGGGATATTGCGAAGGTTATTTGTAAAGGTTTGATCGTTTAACATTTCCCTGTGTATTCTCATAATACTAATGAGGACCTAATATGTATCACTTAAGTGTGTATTTAACTTTCGGCTCATTCTGAACCGTTACATCCCTTGTAATAGGACGCGAAACAAATCTAGGATATTTTATTTCATAAACCCAATCGCTTCAACACTTGTAGAGAGACGAAGTATATTAAAATCCATATAATGTAGTGAAATTATAAGTTGCGTTTACACCATATACAAATGTAGTAAAGCTGAATTAAAAAGTAAACACAAAATTTGAAATGTTAATATCAAAAGATGTTCTTGGAATATTGAGATGAAACGGAGCTTTATAGCTACACAACTACTAAAAGAATCGTAATGCCGAAAATTATTTAAAATATTTCCATTTAATATTCTGCAAAAAGGAAATGTTATCGTTTTGTAAGAGATCTTATCAACCTACTCGCTTTATATTAACTTTGATATGCGTGGAGTGTTTCGATTCAGATGCAATCTTCATTACTCGTTCTATATAAACTCTCACTTGTGTTACTTCAAAGAAATAAGTTTATCTTAAATAATTAATTAAATATAATGATATTAATTATTTTAATCGCCAGTAAATAACTTTAAAAATAGTTAAATTGTTGAAAATAAAGTTGTTCCTATTATCTTTCGAAACTTTGCTAATATTGACGTTTAAAGTGAAGGGTACCCCTCTTGCCCGCTTTCTTCAAATTTTGGGATATATATACGATTCGTTTCCATTATGATAATAGATAAAAACGCATTCGCCTAAACCGATGGTGGAAGCCCTGCCATTGGGTGGCTAGACGTTTCTCGTAACCCTAGACGATCGTCGCGTATATCTTGAAACCAAATGATGACGAAGGAAAAGAAGCCAGAATGTACTGACTGGCGTCCATGTGGAATGGACAAAGACCTGAAAATGGTGGTGCATAGAAGCTGGTGTCAATGTGGAATTGACGAAGAACAGAAGATGGTGGCGCATAGAAGCTGGTCTCAAAGTGAAATTGACTAAGAACAGAAGATGGTGGTGCTTGGAAGCCAGCAAGTACAGACTAGTGTCCATGTAGAGTAGAATAGCCAGCGGAGACAAGCACAATTTTCCAATTTTCCGTGAACTGTCAATGCAGTCCGGAAATTGGGAACACGTTTGCTCCGATACGCAAACTGCGAACGCGGTCACGTGGGGTGTGACAGACACACACACACCCACACGTCCAGTGCAATACTTCTCCGTGACGTCATCGTCACTCGGAGAGGTAAAAATACCTCAGTCAAAATGCTCAATAATTTGCTGTGAAGTCACATTTTATTCAGCCCCTAGCATAATAGCTGACTCGCGATCCCACTTTCCCGCCCAATAATTAGTGGTAGCTACGGCCCTCTTACAGCTAAATTGAAAACTTTACTAAAGGCGCGAAATTTGAGTGTTTTTTTTTTTGGGTGAATGATGTATTTTAAAGTTAATATTATCCGAAAGTATCTTGTTTATACCACTGTTACGTTTAATCTTTTAGTAAAATAGCTTAAAAAGGATTCGAATTAACCTTGAAACGTCGTGTTCACATTTGCAATTTTTACTTGGTTTTTTCCAACTCTATTTTTGAATCGAATTTCGAATCGGAACCAGAGATTTTAATATCAATTTTATACCAAAAAACGTGATCTATCTAATGGTTAAGGGTTTTTTATCGTGGGATTATTGTAACTCTAGCTAAAGCATATTCCCCGATGGTATTGTATTAAGAAACACCTAAAATTGGCATCATCTTAATTTGTTCAGTCCGAGTTGGTGCGTATATTGGTCCGTATCTTTCATCCACGTATTCCAACAATATTCTAACAATTTTTATTCTAATCCTCGATATTCAATTTACAAATTGAGCCCTTTTAAAGGGAATTTGAGTCGCCCAAAAATTTGTTACAAAATTTTAAAGAAAAAGTGTTCACATTTAGAATCGGTCACAATTACCGGTACCAACCCTATGCCGATTACGTTTTTTCGCCGATAAACGTACATGTACGTAATCAACACCACTTTTAATTCCATCACGGAGAGATACTCTCCTGGACGTCACAGTATGTGTCTGTCTCTCCGTTGTTCGCGGTGTGCATATGGAAGTAAACGTGTTTCCCATTTCCCAAGCACATTCGTGTTTTCCTAATTGTATTTCGCTATGTTCTTTTCTACTTGAGTACCAATCCTGAGGGTTCGGAAGTTTTTGAAATAGCGTACGGGGTTTCGAAATACAATTTGATTTCGAAATCCAACGGATTTCCACAGATTTTGCGAATTTTACCCACATCGTATATACGATGGGCTATTAGCAGAAGCCGATTAGGCTTTACACATGAAGTCCGTAACATGTGCCTGGGGGAGCTACACGATATTCTCTAAGCTCCTAGGAAAGAACATCCTTTTACGCGGAGGAACATAATTCGGTAACGCGGCTCCTTCGGATCCTTGCGATCCTTCCGCCATAAGAACCGATTTACCAAGTACATAAATTAGGGAACTATTATAAGCCCAATAAATATTCTTTAGATAAAACAATTCACAATACCAAAGATTATTTGGTAGTATGGCACGAAGATCTTATCAATCAAGCTTTTGCTTGGGCTATTTAAGGGCAAAGTCGACCAAAAATTTAGCTTCTAAAATCCAGTCCAGTGCTTCCAGATTTAGAATATTGCAGGTTAACTGATTTTTTTCCTAAGTTTGGACATTTTTTTTAATACTCGAATATGACAACCATATTATTGGCTAATTAGTTAATTAAATATAGATTAATTAGCAAAACACCAGTTTCTTAATGTTTTTCCTATGCATCTCTTATTAAAATGAAGTCACACTGAATTTTATTTTTATATAGAAACATACTTACGATACCTAGAACCTAAAATAATTTTTAAATGGATTAGTGTAAAAGCCAATTAATAAACTAAAATAATTGTTTAAACCATTTTATCAAACTAAAAGCTTTCTATTTTATGTCTAGGGAACAAACTTTTCAATTTAATTCCAAAATTTATTTTTTTCCTAGTAGTTCATACCTTTCTTAAGTACTTAAAATAGTTTTTAAAGCCTTGAATACTTAAGATATTTTAAAATTAATTAAAACATTAATCAAAATATTTTCCCGTGTAACTCATTCAAAAAAATAGTTAGACAGGAAGGCTTTTTTGCGTTTGATAAAGCAACGATAGGCCTATCCCTTACAAAAATCTTCTTAAGAACTCTTATGAAAATTCCTTGGGAAATTTCTTTGGAAATCCTTAAGGCGTTCTTTCGGAAATTGGGGAATATTGGCCCCTTTTTCTTTGGAAATTACTTTGGAAATATCTTTGGAATTTTCATGGGAAATATCTTTGGAATTTTCTTGGGAAATATCTTTGGAATTTTCTTGGGAAATATCTTTGGAGTTTTCTTGGGAAATATCTTTGGAATTCTTGGGAAATATCTTTGGAATTTTCTTGGGAAATATCTTTGGAATTTTCTTGGGAAATATCTTTGGAGTTTTCTTGGGAAATATCTTTGGAATTTTCTCGGGAAATATCTTTGGAATTGACTTGGGAAATGTCTTTGGAATTTACATGGGATATGTCTTTGGAATTTTCGTGGGAAATGTCTATGGAATTTTCTTGAGAAATATATAGGGAAGATTATGGGTTAATTCATTTAGTCACTTGAAACGAGGATAGTTCTCACATGGAAAACCATATCCCAATACAGGGAGTGTAGTTCTTATATGCTGAACTACACCCCTTATAGCGAGGGAAGTTCTCGCATGCAGTGTAAAATTGCTTATAAAGTCAGACATTTAATCGACTTAAAAACATCCGTAAACGGCAGAAAGTTTTAAACATGTCCCATTGTATGGGGTACTAAGTGGGTTTTGGAGGCTTTAATGGCCAAGCAGTAGATACAGACGTTGTTGTTAAATTTAATAATGTATATTCACTGAAAGTTTTTCGAGGATCAGAAACGCGTTTAACCTAATTTTCTCTACAATGTTTTTTAAAAAATATTTATTTTGGACTCTAATTACGCTCGAAATAAAGATACAACATGCCATAAGAGAATTAAGCAACAATTCCGACTGACAGCTTAGATTCCCTGTAAATCTAAACATAACGATTTTAATTACTCTTATTTTACCTATTTCATCCTTTACATAAACACCTCACGGATTATTAAAGGCAAAAAAAAAAAGATTAAAAATAAAACAATAGGTAAATATAACATTCCATTTCAGCGTTTGCTGAGTCTTATAGCTACGGGACAAGCCTTGGTGAAACGTTTTTAATTTTTTTAACCATCAAGTTAATGTCTATCTAGGAAAACTTTAGCTAAACAATTAGGGTAAAAATATTGTTTAGATAATTATATGTAAAGCATAATTGCAATATATCTGGCCCTTTGAAATTCATCTCTAAAATTCTAAACTAATTTCGTTGGAAAATAAACCCTAGACCTTCTTTGGAAATTTATCTCTAGAATTCTTAAAGAATTTCTTAGGAAAATAAACCCTAGAGCTTCATTGGACATTTATCTCAATAATTCCTAACGAATTTCTTTGGGAAATTAACCCTAGACTTTCTTTGGAAATTGATCTCAAGAATTCCTAAAGAATTTCGTAGGAAAATATTCCCTAGACGTTCTTTGGAAATTTATCTCTAGAATTCCTAAAGAATTTCTTTAGAAAATAATCCCTAGACCTTCTTAGGAAATTTATCTCTAGAATTCCTGAAGAATTTCTTTAGAAAATAATCCCAAGACATTCTTTGGAAATTTATCTCTAGAATTCCGAAAGAATTTCTTTAGAAAATAATCCCAAGAAGTTCTTTGGAAATTTATCTCTAGAATGCCTAAAGAATTTCTTTAGAAAATAGTCCGAAGACATTCTTTGGAAATTTATCTGTACAATTCCTAAAGAATTTCTTTAGAAAATAATCCCACGACATTCTTTGGAAATTTATCTTTAGAATTCCTAATGAATTTCTTTAAAAAATAATCCCACGACATTCTTTGGAAATTTATCTTTAGAATTCCTAATGAATTTCTTTAGAAAATAATCCCTAGACCTTAAGAAATTTATCTCTAGAATCCCTAAAGAATTTCTTTAGAAAATAATCCCTAGACCTTCTTAAGAAATTTATCTCTAGAATCCCTAAAGAATTTCTTTAGAAAATAATCCCAAGACATGCTTTCGAAATTTGTCTCAAGAATTCTTTAGGAAATTCCAAGGAAGTCTTTGGAAATAGTTTCTTTAGAAAATTATCCCAAGGGCTCCGTGGGGTTCCAAAGAAATTCCTTTAGAACTCTTAAGAAGATTTTTGTAAGGGAATCATTAAAACGGGTTTTTAACTTTCGGCTCAGTCTGAACCGTAAATAATTCTTCGGAGAGTACACGAAAAGACATTAATTTTAATCGTATTTATCGTGGCTTAGGCATAGGGTTTCATTAATCTTCCATTCAATTTAAATATATTCAAGTCTACGTTAAGACTGTGTAAATATAGAAAAGCTAAATTAGAACCAGGGATAGATTTAATTTTAGAAGTAGGAATGGAGAACAGAGTAATCTGGGCGCGCGTCCAAGTCCCGGACCCCCTTCCCCGGGACGGGGGGTCGTTAAAGAAGAGGCGGGTAATAGCGACAGAGGGAAAAAGAATAACGTATTTTTCGCCGTCCCGGTCAGCAACGTCATCAAAACGTAGTTTAAGACAAGTGATAATTTAAACTTTTCGTTACGTGTTGAAGTCTCTGGGCTATGAGTCGGACTGAAGAAAATACTAACAGTTCTCCATTCCTACTTCTAAAATTAAATCTATCCCTGTTAGAACGTAAACACCTATTTAAAAAATGATTAAAATATGTTCTAGCAGAAGTAAGATAAGGGACTAGAAGTACCGAGGTAACCAAATTCTTCACTTGGCAAAAGTGAATATTCTTTATAACACACCAACGATTGGCCCTCTGGTAGCGTGGTTTCTGAATTTTCTCTCCAAAACGTAGACGGACGAACTAGATTCAAGCACCCGCGTCCTTGTTCCGCGGCTTTATGTTGAGTGGAAGGTGGTAGAAAATTGTTTTGGAACTCGACCAATTTTTTTCTCTCTATAGTGTAGGCGCGATGGAAGCGGCATTAAATCCTCAAATTTGTTCACTAGTCCCAGGATCCATTACCAATGCTAGAGCTCTTTACTTCTAGTCCCTTATCCTACTTCTGGTTTTAGGAATATCGAAATGAAACAGAGCTTTTTAGCTTCTTAACTGGTAAAATAATCGAAATGCCGGAACATATTTCCAATATTTTCATTTAATATCTTACAAAAAGAAAATATTTAGGTTTTATAAGAGTTCTTTACACGCCAGCACAAGGTAAAACCAAAAAGGGAGTATGAACCAAGGAGTAGAAGCTGTAGGCGCATTAAAAAATTTTAAATTTTGTCGTTTCACCCTATACTTTGCATCTCAGCAGTTCTTTAAATAAGCTCTAAGTTTATCGCACTATAGCTTTCGTTGTTCATTTTCCAATATTATGAAAAACCAACCGTCTCTACCGAAAATGAAAGAGTCCCACGACTTATGATTTGTAATTCAATGAGGACACCTCTTAATTACTATAAAATGAGTGTACAGTTTCAACTACATACATACAACCTTCGTTACTCGTCCTATATAAACTATTCTCATTTGAATGGTAGAAGTAGTTTTGTATTTATAACGAATGTAATTACTGAAGAAATAGCATAATTGGGATTTAATTTTCAGTCCCGGGCCATCATTTCGTCTGTCAAGAGTTCAAGAGTCAAGCGCTACGTCACCGGCTGGTTTTTTGATGGGCAAACGCTGATCAAACCGGAAACGCGAAAAAGCATACAGTAGGGAAATTCTGACATCGCTTAGTAAGCGCACTCATCGTAGATTGTAACTGAACGTACCCACCGAAACAGAACCTCTACGTGACATACGTCGCTCGGAGAGGAAACAACGAAAATCCATATATTTTATCATAAAAACTAAAGTAAGTCTTACGCGCTAACGGAAAAATCTATATTACGATTTTAACTTCTACCGGAGCCTCCGAGATGATCTAGGCCCGTGCGTGTCGATTTTTATGTGGGGAAATATCAAGTTTCATAGAGGAAATATTTTCACCCAATATGTGCTAGATGGCGCTTTTATTGCCGTTGCGACCGGGGTCTTCCATAAATTATCTCTGATATTTTAGGGGCCCATTAATGGCAATTATAAAAATTTTGTGAAAGAGAAAGGTTTCACCCTTAAATTAACGTAATTGTTTTAGGAGTTATTTTTTTTTATTGAATTTTTTGGTTAGATTGTGTGGACAACAAAATTATGAGATTTTAACATTGTTGTTTTTTAAACAAAACTTCTTGAAGTTGCTAATTCACAGTTTTATTATACCATAAGAGGATTCCTTATACCCCTTCATAACCTTTCATTTTTTAACCTTAGCTTTTTTGTCCTTTACTTCTTTGGCATGATTGCTTGATAAAGGTTTTCGGAAATTTTCTAGAACGTTTTTCTACTATCCGCGACCTCCGCTTCACCGCTCTACGTCTAAGCCTTGCCCTAATATTGTACCAGTCGACGGGGTCACGAGGCTGAACTTATTTTTATTTTACAATATTAAAAGTGCCCCCAAGCGAGAAAACACGGCGAACTAAATTAGTTAAAAAATATTCTCGCTTCGCGATAGGCACGGGCCTAGATCATCTCGCAGGCTCCGCTTCAACCTTCACTCTATTGTGTATTTTTACTGAGTAAACAAAATGAAATCGTAGCGTGCAAAAACAGTTTGCACTTGATTTCCCTTTTAAGGCACCATTAACTTGGAAAAATATTTCGCCCTAATGATCAGGTTCCGAATTCAAGTCAAAACGCTCTAGAGAACCGTAATTTTCACACTTTATTTTAGAAGACGCTCCTTAGCTGTTCAAAATGGCCGAAGGTAACTCAATAACAACCGAATGCACCGAGAGTGAAGACACAGGTGAAAAATATTTTTAAGCCTGTTTTTTGCTATTTACGACTTCCGCTTAAAGGAAAATATAATATTAGCATGGATAAAGAATGCGCGTGAGGAAATTTGTTTTCACGCTATAGGATCGGCAACTCCCTATCTCGAACGACAGGTTATTATGTATATACTCTGTTACAACATCGGTTGTCAGTACGCGCAAAACAAGGTCTCTCTGTAACCTAGCTTTGTGCGTGCTGACAAGAGACAAATAACTTGAGGATTTTCGGGATTTAAAATATCCGCGAGTTTTTTTAGCTCGGGTGCACGGACCTCTAGGCCTTAGTTTCAAATACGTCTAGTAGGCAGTAGGCAATTTCACACGTACTTGAAACTAAAGGCTCATTTACATGCACGATTGTAGCTCGTAAAAACAGGATTTTGCTTGAACTATTTTAAATATTTTCTGCACAAGCTAAAGCTTGGCCATTTACATGACTGCTTGTAGCCCCGCTTGTTCCTTGGTTTGGTTTTTAACAAGCTCAATCCGCAACCAAAACGAATTTGGTTTTTTTCTAGCAAGCGCCAAAAAAAGCTAACGCCATCAATGAAATATCCGTTTTTAATCATTTTGACTAAATTTTAACTCAATAATTGTTATATACCTGGCCTCTTTGAAATGGCAAATGTGCCGAATGGACATTAGAGCGCTAATTTTAATTTTAAATCGAAACGTACACCCAAGGCCAGTAAAGGTATTTTTTTTATAAATACATTTGGTCTTTCATATCGTGACAACAATGACTGCAATAAAGGCTTAACACATATTTGAATAATTAGGCCAAAACACATATTTATAAAATTAGTCTTAGCAAAAGTTTGAAAAATTAGGCTTAAGAAAAGTTTGAAAAATTAGGCTTAAGAAAAGTTTGAAAAATTAGGCTTAAGAAAAGTTTGCAACATTAGGCTTAACGAAAATCTGAACAATTTCAAGTTATATCTTAAAATATATTTTTGAAAGCATGTAAATCAAAATGCTTGAAGCTTGCGCTTGAGCATGTAAAAACGTAAATAAAAAAATCTCGAGCTCTGTCACTAGCAAAAAGTTCGCGCACAAGCAGATTTTTAGAAACCATGTAAATCAGCCTTAAGGCCTAGAGGTCGGTGCACTCGAGCTAAGAAAACTCGCGGATATTTTAAATCCTGATGATCCTGAAGTTTTTTGTCTCTTGACAAAGCTAGGTTACATAGACACCTAGCTTTGCGCGTGCTGACAACCGATGTTGTAACAGAGTATATACAGAATAAGCTGTCGTTCGAGATAGGGAGTTGCCTATCCTGTAGAGTGAAAACCAATTTCCTCACGCGCTTTCTTTGTCCATGATATTAGCATCTACGCAAAGCTTTAATTGTTTTAGATTTTACCTTAATTAACTAACATGGAATGCATCCTAATTAAAATCTTGAACAAAAATTAATATGATCGTTCCTATCATGATGAACATTAGCCATGATTATGTTCAACACCATCAAAATTTTCAACAAAACATATTCTTCTTCCACAGAAACCCAAGAAAACCCAGAATTGGAAATTTTGGAAAACTGCGGTTCATGCACTGAAGAATCTGACTTGGAAGGCGAACACAATCAGTATCAAGGTTTCCTATTTTTACCCGACTGCTTGAGCTACATGGGTCTTCTCGAAGACAACCGAACCATCAAGGTCTTAAAATACCTGACCCTAATTATAGTCCATTTTCACTGTATCCAAATTGCAAACGAAGTATTCTACTGCCGTTTGAAAAACGTAGAATGCGAAAACGATTTTGCAAGGCACTTTGCGAGCTTACTTCGAGTAGCTACCACAACATACTTCACAAATTCCCTGGCTTTCAGACCCACTTTTAGAGCTAAAATAACCCAAGTAGTAAAATTTAGCTTGAAAAAACCGATACATTGTCCAAATATTGTATTTCTCGTAATCATGGTCAGTTTATTTGCATGTTTAGCGAATGTAAGTTTTCAAATACACCTGGTCTTCTACGATCTCAAACACCATGACTTGATAAGTTTCATTAAACATTCTATGTACGGAAGTCTAATAATGTTAAACGATTTAAAAGTGGCCCAAATTACAATGACGGTTATACTGTTGGCAGATGGTTTCGTTGAAGCCTTGGCTATATTGTATCAGGGTCTCCTAACTTACCTAATAGTTTGCGAATTGGTACAAAACGAAGAAACAAAAGATTGGTTTGAGAGTTACAGGTGTGGGTGTTTAGCCGGCAAACGAAAGGTCGAAACTCTCTACAAAGAACTACGACTCATGATTAAAAATTGCGATGAAACATTGGTCCTAGTACTAAGAATGAATTTTTGGTTGTTTCAATTGCATATTGTTGTTAACGTTTTACTATGGTTTATCATTATTACACAGATGCCCATCTTCGTCTATTGGCATATCATTATTCAACTTTTGATGCCCGTAATAGCGTCATCGTTTTGGGTTTACAGTTTAATAAGTATCGCTAAAAGCAAGGCAACGTTAGTTGAGCAACTCGGTTTTGTTAGTCCTTACATGGACCACGTTCCGAGGTCATTGATGCATATTCGTAGTTATTTTCTAGTGAAATTCGACTCAAAGATCTTTACCGCAGCTATGATAGATATGGGACTATTTTTCTCCGGGTGGGGGATCTTTTTTATTTTTTTCCACATGAGGTTCCCAAATCATTTGCATTTTGATGAGATAACAACTAACGATCTAATTTCATTCTTCAACTGGAGTGAAAAAGCCTAAGATGATCAATGCTATATAGAGATCAAACATGCTATGAAGAACTGCATGGAGCAAAGCCAAATCAACTACTTTAGAGTTGATTACTCCTAGCTGATTTGCTCTTGTTGTATCTTATCGTTTGATTAACCTTTGAATTGAATTTAATTATTGAGTACCTCATTGCACAGTTTTAGTTTAGCTTATCCAGTGAAGTCTCACTATACGCAAGGTGGGCATTTTTGCACGAAAATATGGTAATTTCGTGCTTTTAAGTGGACATTCTAAAATTTAAAAAACGTTTAGACAGGGATAGATTTAATTTTAGAAGTAGGAATGGAGAACAGAGTAATCTAGGCGCGCGTCAAAGTCCCGGACCCCTTCCCCGGGAAGGTTGGGTATGAAAGAAGAGGCGGGTCATAGCGACAGAGGTAAAATGGAATAAAGTATTTTTCGCCGTCCCCGTCAGCAACGTCATCGTAACGTTTTTTTAGTGACCCAATAAGATAATTTAAAATTTTCGTTACGTGTTGGAGGAAGTGGCTCTATACTGGCCTATGAGTCGGGCTGAAGTAAATACTAACCGTTCTCCATTCCTACTTCTAAAATGAAATCTATCCCTTGTTTAGATTAAAAGAATTAAGCTTGTCATGGGTACTTACAGCTGATCATCCATGGTACACACTATTTTGGTAAATGTTTTCTAAAACATTTATATAAAATGGATGGGATTTTTAGATTTTGCATGTCAATAACTTTAAAATTAAAATTAATATCCTTGTACAGTTAAAGCGAAGTGAATTTGTGTGCTTAGTGTACAAAAAAAGTGCATAAATCTTTCTACGTCGTATGGTTATTCGTTTCAAGGCTCGTAATACGTAGATAACTATAGTAATCTTACCATACAATTAACAAAACATATTATTATGGTTAAAACTTTAATATATGTTTAAAAATATTTCACACCCTCTGCGTGTTTTGAGAAACGTACGCAAACTATATTGTTTAATTTTACTGCTAATACTCAAGTCTGTAAACGTGTGACACCTTGGAAAGATAATAAAAGTGTGACATCTCGGACAGATAATAAAAGTGTGGCACCTCGGACAGATAATAAAAGTGTGGCACCTCGGACAGATAATAAAAGTGTGGCACCTCGGACAGATAATAAAAGTGTGGCACCTCGGACAGATAATAAAAGTGTGGCACCTCGGACAGATAAAAAAAAGTGTGGCACCTCGGACAGATAATAAAAGTGTGGCACCTCGGACAGATAAAAAAAGTGTGGCACCTCGGACAGATAATGAACATTTATTTCTCACTAGCTGTTACCAGTGAGAATTGATATTATTTTTTAATAAATTATTTAAAAGCAAACAACAAAACCTGAATCACAAAAGCAAAGCAAAACAAATAGAACAGCTATAAAAGAAACACTTGAATTATCAGTCGGATATGTTTGTTTTAAGTTTTGTATTGTAATTTAATTTTTCGGGATTCTCTTGTAAACCTGATTCTATCGAATGTAGGACGTAATCCCCCGGTCATAATCCTCCCATCAGAGAAGAAATTGACATAATCCCTTCACGTAGGCGACAAAATCCCCCGGACTATTTCTCCCCGAATGGATATTGAGGACAAATTCCCCCCGGCCCAGGTCAAATTCCCCCCGGCCCCAGGTCAAATTCCCTTCAGCCCCAGGACTGATTCCCCCCAGCCCCAGGACAAATTCCCCCAAAACTGTGATTAATAGGGAAGGAAATCTCTATCATATTAAGTATATGAAATAAAGAACAATATTATGCAAAAAAAGAGTAATGTTATATCGGAATTAAATATAAAATGTAATTTTTTGGAAAAGGCATATTATTTTGGAAAGTCAATGAAGTTAAACAACAATATTTTTCAAAAGGCATATTATTTTGGGAAGCCAATAAAGATAAACAACAGTATTTTGAAAAAGGCGTAAAATTTTAAAGTTATTTATAAAATATTACTAACCTAATGCAACCTAACCTAACCTATTCCAACCTAACCTAACCTATTCCAACCTAAACTAACCTATTCCAACCTAAACTAACCTATTCCAACCTAACCAAACCTAACGTAACTTTAAACTTAACTAAACCCAAACCAGCTCAACCTAAACTAACCCAACCCGGATAAAATTAAAATATTGACAAAATGAACGTAAATATTGAATGTCAGTGACACGACCAATTAGCAATTCCAAAGCATAAATTGATTCGTATTTGAAAATTTTCACCATATTTACGCTATTAACTTTTACGTGAACCTATTTTTGCCCTAGAACTGAATGAAAGTCAACGTACTAATTAGAAATAAGTCAAATTTAATTTTAGTAATGTTTACTTACCTTTGGGGAATCGAACCCACCATCCTTCACCAGGATTTCAGGATTTTAGAATTTTGACCTGGATTTTAGGATTTTGAGTAGGAATTTGGAACTTTGACCAGGATTTTAGGATTTTGATTGGGAATTTGGAATTTTGATTGAGAGTTTGGAATTTTGATAGGGAATATAGGATTTTGATTGGGAGTTTGGAATTTTGACGAGGATTTTAGGATTTTCATTGGGAATTTGGAAATTTTACCCGGATTTTGGGATTTTGAACGGCATTTTGGGAATTTGACGCTTATTTTAGGATTTTGAACGGTATTTTGGGAATCTGACCCTGATTTTAGTTTTCAACTTATTATTATAGTGTTCTGAGCGCTGAATTTTATGCCAGTGTATTATCGAAGGGTTTCAATCCCAAAGTATATTATTTTCATTCAATTTACTATACTACCACTTAAATGTAGTGTAAAATCCAAAATTTATAGTAGATCACCTATTCATCATACTTTGACACCCTATTTAATGCATATCAGGGTAGCGGCGCTAGTTATGTTAACAAATAAGCCGACCGTCACAACAAATCCGTTTTAGAACCCTTAAAATTAAATTGATTTTTATTACTTTTAACACTCGGCCTATCTACTAGTTTTCATCGTAACATGTTGAAACAATTAAGAAGTAGAAACTCATCTGAGAGTAATCTGTAGACAAATAAAACCAGTTGCGAAGCCAAAACAAACCTCTCTGAGGCGAGACGAGGGCTAACTACCAAATTAAGAGGTTTTTCTTAAATAACTAATTAAATTTAGTTGATATTATTTTAATCGTCAGAAATCTACCTTAGTTCTAGTTAAGTCGTTTTAAGAAACTTTATTCCTAAAATAATTTGAAACATAGCTATTACTAGATTTCTAGCGACCACCTTTTTCATGGATTTTGAAATTTTATAAGGCGATTGGTTCATATTAAATGATAAGACAAGTTGGGAAACAAAAATAAACCTCTCCGAGCCGAGACGGAATTATGAGGTTTTTCTTAAAAAATTAAATAATCGTCAGTAACTTACTTTAATTCTAGCTAAATCGCTTTAAAAACTTTATTCCAAAATTCATTTTAAACATAGCTATTGTTGATGTTTGAATTCAAGCGTGTGCCTCTTTGACAATTTTTGGAAATTTAGGGTATTGATTCACAATAAATGATAGGAAAACCCTCAGTTGCTCGAACCTTTGGTGAAAGCCGTGCCATTGGGAGGCTAGACGTTTATCGTAACTCTAGCCGATGGCCGCGGGGTTCTTAATCCTAACGATGGGAGTAGAAGCTAAAAATTGCTTTCTGCGAACACGTTTGCTCCGATTTGCCAACTGCGAACGCGGTGACAGATACACACATACACACCCTGATCGTACGTCCAGTTTAATGCCTCTCCGTGACGTCATCGTCACTCGGCAAGGTAAAATGCCGCAATTACGTGAACAGTTGGTGGAAGCCCTGCCATTGAGAGGCTAGACGTTTCTCGTAACCCTAGCCGATCGGCGCGTACATTTTAACCCTAACGATGATGCTAGAGTAGATGCTAATATTGCTAACTGTGAACTGCAAATGCGGTTCGGATATTGCGAACACCTTTTCTCCGATTTGCCAACTGCAAACGCGGTGACAGACACACAGACAACTCTAGTGTAATAGCTTTCCGTGAGCTCTCAAGCTGGTGTCGAGCATTTTGTGCAAGGATAATAGGAGAGGATACTTGTAAGGCCACGGTTATAAGATGTATTAAACATCTAATATCCCTGGTAAGGTGAACTCCTACCAGCTTGGGCTGTTAGCCATCAACAACAGGCGGATGGGGTGGGTTCAAAAAGCTGGAACCGTATCCATGTAAAATTCTTGCCAGGAGCTAACATCGTTTCGTGTTCGCGCATACACCGGTTTTAGCAAGAAGCTATTTCAGATTTTATTACAAATTTCGTGATTTTGAAGATTTTTTTTTATTTTGAAAGGGATTTTAGGACTTTCATTTGGATTTTAGGATTTTCATTTGGATTTTTGGATTTTCATTTGGATTTTAGGATTTTCATTTGGATTTTTGGATTTTCATTTGGATTTTAGGATTTTCATTTGGATTTTAGGATTTTAACTTGGATTTTAGGATTTTAACTTGGATTTTAGGATTTTAACTTGGATTTTTGGATTTAAACTTGGATTTTAGGATTTTCATTTGGATTCTGACTTGGATTTTCAGATTTTTGAATTTCCAAAGGGATTTTAGGATTTTCAGTGAGATTTTTGAATTTCCAAAGGGATTTTAGGATTTTAAACGGGATTTTAGGGTAAGTGTACGGGATTTTGGCCGAAGTCCGACCCCTTGGGGAGATTCCTAGCCAAGTGTCTACTATTTAACCCATAATATGGAATTATGGAAATACATAAAATAATCTACTTGTTTGATAAAAACGTTTCATTGAATAACATATAAAACCAGGGAAAGATTTAATTTTAGAAGTAGAAATGGAGATCAGAGTAATCTGGGCGCGCGTCAAAGTCCCGGATCCCCTTCCACGGGACGGAGGGGTATGAAAGAAGAATTAGGTCATAGCGACAGAGGTAAAAGGAATTACGTATTTTTCGCCGTCCCCGTCAGCAACGTCATCAAAACGTAGTTTAAGTGAGCCAATAAGATAATTTAAACTTTTCGTTACGTGTTGGAGGGAGGGGCTCTATACTAGGCTATGGGTCGGACTGAAGTAAATATTATCCGTTCTCCATTCCTACTTCTAAAACTAAATCTATCCCTGGTCCAACCGATATAAAAAGAGGCGGGTCATGGCGACAGAGGTAAAATGCCTCCCCCGTCAGCAACGTCATCAAAATGTAGTTTAAGTGAGCCAATAAGATAATTTGAACTTTTCGTTACGTGTTGGAGCGAGGGGCTCTTTACTGGGCTATGAGTCGGACTGAAGTAAATACTAACCGTTCTCCATTCCTACTTCCAAAATTAAATCTATCCCTGATAAAACATTTTGCTTCTTAACCAATAATTCAAAAACCCTGATTATGGTAAGTTTTTCTTGAAATATAGAAAGCATAAGCTTATAATATGCATCCCGCAAGTTTCAATCTTAGATCCATGAAGTTCTCTTCAATGAATCTCGACACCTAAATCTTTCCAAAGCTTAGTTCAGATAATATAATTATTGATTACGGATCGGTAACGGTGTAAACATAGTGGATTTTAATTTCAGTTTAAGCACGATTCGATTGGAATTATTGATTCATCGATAAATGGAATATTTTTCGAATGCTGAAATATTCCGTGAATGTACAAAATTTATATTTATTGCTTATTGGATTGATAAGTCGGTTCGAAAACTCAATAAATTTGTCATATTTTCAAACAGTATTCTTTATCTCGAATATACTATAGAGATAGTATATATATATTATAATTTCTTTATAAACTTACAAAACTATTATAAGCCGACACAATCAATCAATCAAATATTAACAGGTTGAGAAAATCTTCGAAAAAGAGGTGAGAGATCGGAAAAACCCGACTCTCCCCCCTTGAGTGGCCGCCATCTTGATTACCGTATACTGGCGCCCTATTCTCTTACTATATTCTAAACTTTCAAATAAAAGGTAATTTCTTAAATTTTAGATTCGACCCGTTGCTTCGAAACCGACGTTTAATATTAATTTTTCCGAATGTCGATGGATCCTAACTAATTGCGTTTTCCATAGGGGTCGCCTGAGATCGCTCCGAGATCGTTTCGTATTTTGTTGTTACGTCATCGCTCTAGCTCGGAGGACCTGATCTAGTTGCTCCCATTGAAAGACGAAGGTTTTCCAGGGTGGTTTTTGTGACGTCATCAGGCGCTCCGTTTTCATCACTCCGTCTCTCGCGTCGTAGCCGTTGGGATCAATCGACGAGGGAGCAACTGGTGACGTGCCCCAGTCTCGAAGCCGCTCGTTTTTCCCATTGAAAGACGAATTTGTTTTCGGAGCACTCCGGGAGCGCTCGGATCACCCCATTGGAAAACGTTATAAAGTTACTCGAACCAAGAATTTGTTCTGTTCATTATAGCAGAATAATAATTATTAAATTCACTTCAATAACCTTTAAAGGAACTGTAGAGAAGGCGTCGGCGGGTGGGTAAAAATTATTTGAAATACGTCACAGGCACGTGACCGAGGAGAGGCGTGGTTCAAAGGGTATCGTTCCTTTCAACCGAATTCCCAATGGACCGAAATCCCATTCGACCGAATATCCCGCAATGATTTTAGATTTCCAGCCCAATGGCTATATTCCCGATGGACCGAAATCCCAATCGTCCGAATATGCCCCTAAAAAATGCATGAATATAACTTGAAACACTGTAGCCGTCAGCAATTCGTTGGTGTAGTGGATACGATGTTGGACTGCGAAGCGATAGGTTGTTGGTTCGAATCTCCGAAAGGTATGTTAATAATATTAAAAGTAAATGTTTCGTGATACTAATTAAAACGGTCACTTTCATTCCTTTCAAGGCAAGAGATATATAGAATTAGTAATCAAATTGTGCTTAAAATGAAGTACAGTCTTAATGGTAGTTCCATCAATGTCTTTAAATTAAAATTTTAATATTTTGGTTTCGGGTGGGTTAGGTTAGCTTAGGTTAGGTTAGCTTAGGTTAGGTTAGGTTAGCTTAGGTTAGGTTAGGTTAGGTTAGTTTAGCTTAGGTTAGCTTAGGTTAGTTTTGGTTTGGTTCCAATAATTCGTTGACACCTTTTCCAAAATATGCACCTTTTAATTAGCTACCACCTTTTCCAAAATATTCTCCCTTTAAATAGCTACCACCTTTTCCAAAACATTCTCCTATTAATTAGCTACCACCTTTTCCAAAAGATTTTCCTATTAATTAGCTGCCACCTTTTTCGAAATATTCTCCTATTAATTAGCTGCAACCTTTTCCAAAACATTCTCCTACTAATTCGCTACCACCTTTTCCAAAACATTCTCCTATTAATTAGCTGCCACCTTTTCCAAAATATTCTCCTATTAATTAGCTGCAACCTTTTCCAAAATATTCTCCTATTAATTAGCTGCAACCTTTTCCAAAACATTCTCCTACTAATTAGCTGCCACATTTTCCAAAATATTCTCCTTTTAATTCGCTACCACCTTTTCCAAAACATTCTCCTATTAATTAGCTGCCACCTTTTCCAAAATATTCTCCTATTAATTAGCTGCAACCTTTTCCAAAATATTCTCCTATTAATTAGCTGCAACCTTTTCCAAAACATTCTCCTACTAATTAGCTGCCACATTTTCCAAAATATTCTCCTTTTAATTAGCTACCACCTTTTCTAAAATATTCTCCTATTAATTAGCTGCCACCTTTTCCAAAAGATTTTCCTATTAATTAGCTGCCACCTTTTCCAAAATATTCTCCTATTAATTAGCTGCAACCTTTTCCAAAATATTCTCCAATTAATTATCTGACATCTTTTCCAAAATATTTCTATTATTGCTAATAAATTGTTCGTGGTAAGAGGCGGGCTTTTAATACTCATATAAATAATCTTTTTACCTCCAAACAAGGTTGGGTTGGGTTAGGTTAGGTTACGTTGGGTTAGGTTAGGTTAAGTTAGGCTAGGGTAGGTGAGGTGGGGTTCGCCGTAATTAAAACGTAGTTAAAATAAGTGCAGTAATACATTTCAACTCACATTTTTTTAACAATAATAAGTTGTGAAATTAAAAATATATTTAATGCAAACCACACAGTATGTCTTCTTCCAGTTCAATAGAATTTCAGTCCAATGGGACTATAATAAAATCGCACCTTTGGCTACGTTCGGTCGAATAGGACCCCAAAAAAAACCCCCTTCTGTCGAATGGGAATTCGGTTCAATGGGACCAAAGCGTTCAAAGAAGCTTAGTTTGTTTTACTTCGAAATCTGCCACTTGGCAGAATTGGCGCTGCAATCTCGCGAAAAACAAAGACTATATGTCCAGTCCCACTCCATGAGGAGTCTTTCTATCTTGGCGTCACGTGGTGCCTGTCACGTATTTAAAATAATTTTTACCCACCCGCCGACACCATCTTTACAGTCCCTTTAACTGCCTTAGTCAAATTGACTTTTAACCGTTACTAATACGCTTATGGAATAATAATATCATATTAAGGAATATTTTATTTCAAATTGAAAAGACTCAGTATACAAAACAGTTTGGCGGCAAAACAGATGAATATTTTATTTTCCGCCAGGGATATTAACAAAAGTAAGTAGAAAACCAAAAAGTGCTCGACTGAGCCTTGAAGTAGTGACGGGCAATATGGGGGATGAAATCAGTTTCGCAAAATGACTTTCAATCCCATTCCTATTTACTGGAACGAAACGTAATCGTGTTCTTATACATGGCCGTATCGTATGGGTATTTTCTAGTTTTCCGCAAAAGTTTCGGTGGCGCGAGCTAGCGAGAGACATCGCAATTAATTTTTAACGCAGCAATAACCGAAGAATTTCTTTATTTATTTTATATTGGCTAACCTTGATCACGTGAATTTTTGACTTTCACACTGCTTAACATCCATGGACAATGGCCGGAAGGAAAGTCGGTTATTAACTTTTTGTTTTATATTTATTTTTGATATTATTGCGCAATGACAAACATTACGTGACAAGTTGAAATATTATACTAGCACGCAATTGAGACTTATTGCTTTAACGGGAATATAATCTAGAGCAACGATAAAGATATCAACTCATAAAGACTGATATCTTGAGCAACGATAAAGATATCAACTCATAAAGACTGAAGAACGCGTTAGGCAAAGTGAATTAGAAATGTAGGGAAACAGTTTTAACAGTCATTGCAATAGTAAATCCTTTGAATTATTGAACTGATAAGGGTTTAATAATTTTTAATCTGAGGTGTTAGCGCTGGTATTTTGCGAAATGGAGTCACACGAGAACAATTATGCCAAGGTGTATGATGACGATCGAGTCTTTAAATATAGGTCAGTAAACAACAACGCTTAAAACAATGAAATAAATTCAATACTTTAGTCATTGCAATCGCTAAAAGGGAGGGTGAAGTGGAAAATCAAGTGATTTTTTATCGATTATTCTATTAATTATAAGGCCATTCTGCATAGTGAAACATCCATGAAATATCTCCGAATGATTTCAAAATTCAAATTAGATTCAGATTTTATGGATAGTTTGAAATAAGGACCTCCGACCAATCGCGTAACGCCCTGCCTTCTTGTTAACAAAATTCTCGTGGTACGCTCCATGCCGAATGAAATTTATCGCCAGATTTTTATATAGGCTTCTCGTGATGTGATAATGGTGGCGCGAGATGTAGAGCGTGCAACGGAAATTTTGTTAACAGGAAGGCAGGGCGTGACGCGATTGGTCAGAGGTCCTTATTTCAAATGATCCACAAAATCTGAACCTATTTTGAATTTTAAAATCTTACGGAGACTGTATTTCCTGGATGTTTCACTATGCAGAATGGTCTTATAATTAGTAAGAATCCATTAAAAATCACTTGATCTCCTCTTCACCCTCCCTTTAATAAAATATTTATCATTGCATTATAATTTTATCAGTTTCATTAGTATTGATAAAATGCCATTTTGTATAATGATTTAGAAGAAGTTTCGTTTCATAAAATATGATTAATTGCACGGTGGTTTTGTTGAAATTGAATGACCCTTAAGGAATATATGTTTAATAAAATTACACTAAATGAAGCTTAAACCATTTTTGTTTCATAAAGGTACATTGAATGAAGTAAGAATATTTGCTCCATAAAATTACAATGAATGTAATCAATACTAAATATGTTTCATAAATTTACATTCAGTTAAGTTTTAAAAGAAATTTTATAGCATGAAACCCTTTTTTATACTGCATTAAGTTTGTAAAAATTATCTTATGAAGCATGGAGTTTTAATTTTGTTTCGCAAGTTATGATGTAATATGTCTTCATAATCTTATATTAAATTAAGTTTCAAATGTATTTTTTTTCGATAAAATTATTTTACGTGGAGATTTGAATGATTTTTTTCTTAAACTTGTAATGCACTAATTTTTGAATTAAACTTGATTTACTAAATTTATATATTGCATGAAATTGAAATATCAAAACACCGTTTGATTAAATTATATTTTATAAAGTGTAGAATGGAACTTCGTTTATAAAATAGTATTCCATGAAGTTTTATTTGAAATTGAAGTGCACCCTGCCCCCTGCCTTAATCTGGCCCTGCCCGCGTTAACAAATGGCAGTGCGTAGCACGCGCCCTTACGCGTCTACCGATTTATCGCCAAATGTCCCGTAAAGAAAAATTTGTCTGTAATGGTTTGGGATATTTCTAGCCAAGGCTTAATGTTAAACAGACTTTATTAACAATATCAGAGTGATATTTGCAAAAACTAACTTGATAGATCGTTTATGAATCTTTAATGAGAGAGAGAGGCTAAAATAAATAAATAATGAAATTCAACTCACTTTTATAATTTAGTCAGATTTTCTCCCCACATATGTGACTGGAGACCTCTACTCCTCCAAAAACAAAATGGCACGAATTTTACTAGTGTCAGGCGTTGCTCTAAGCAAACCTAGCTCCCTATTCAGTTGCCTGTTCATGGGTTAGGTGGTCTGAGGTGTAATAAGAGAAACCCCCTTTAGTCTCAGAAAAGTGTCGACCCCCTTCCGCGTATGATTACTTTCACGAAATAAGGACAGGGAATATGAGTGAATATGCTCAATATAGAAGCAGATGCTAGCTTTGGTACCTAGAATTAACGTTTGGATCGCCACCATAAAGTTCTATTTTCTATAAACCTTTGACCTGCTAAAAGCCGAGGGGTTAGTCACTTGTATAATTAGCTGTACAAAAACGAAGAAATATGGATTACTTAATAATTTCTAGAATTTCAAGAAAATCATCAGTAATCACAATCACATTCATTTTTGTGGGAAATCAAAGGTAATCAGAAATCTCCGATAATCACTGAAAATCACGTCGAATCTTGAGAAAAACAGAAATAGTCAGATGATTTTTTAATTACCTCGATAATCACATCCTTCGTGTAATAATCAGACATAATAAATCGAGGAATTCGAAAATATCATAATCAGTTGAAATAGAAATAATCACCGCATTCATCATAATTCACGAAGAATCCAGTGGTAATCACCAATAATCACCGGAATTCATTGGAATTCAAACAGAAATCAAAAGTAATCTGCAAAATTACGGGAAATCAGTGTAAATATTATCGAAATCACCTAAAAAATCGTAATCACGGAAATCAAGGATTTCATTCAGTAATCAACGGAACTCGCATAAAAATTCAGAAATCAGGTGTACAAAATTTTGGCGAATGACTAGCTCATCGCTAAAAGCTCTTTTCTGATTGGCTGGTTCGTTTATGGGTGGAGAGATGGGTCGTTTGTTTTTTATTTTACATGTTCTCTACAGCCAAAGCTGGGAACTGTGAGCGACGTATACTTTTTGTTATCATCTATGAACTCTTGGTGATATATTTAGTGTGTTTTATCTTCATACAGACCAGAGTGACGGAAGAAACCTGTTTGGGCTTTTAATTTCTTTTCACACATTAAAAAGTAAATTAGGAGGAAAACCATTGGGGGAACAGTTTTGGGCGTTATAAGACTTTTCACATCATGTTCAGGGACTCGGGAAATCTCTCGAACAATTCAAACCCTTTACCTCGCGTGCAAGTGGGATAAAACGCCTCATGGATTTTATATAAATAGATTTGGTTAAAAAAAAAACAAAGAACAATTACAGTGCACCGAGTTTATAAATGAACCCTTATTCATCGAAGTGTCTTGTATGAAGTTTGTTTTGAAAGTAACCCATTAGCAGGTTCGCCTCCCGTGGCTGAGTCCCGACACCGACAGAAAAATAATTTCATTTGAAATAAAATGCGTTACGCCACCTAAGAGGTGTAATGTGAACTACGGGTGAATTTGGAGTCGAAAATTCGCGGGAAATTTGAAATTCAAAAAGTTTATTTATGACGAAACTATTTATGTGGTTATACCAAATCCGACCAGCCAACAGAGGTCGGAACAATACTTTCGCTGCTCTAAAGAGCGCAGAAGTAAAACTCAAGCCCTTTTCAATCTAATAAATAGATGAAACAAGTACGAAAAGTTGGGAAACCCAACGTATTACCTCTCCGTGTCGAGATGACTATCACTACCTCCTTAAACAACCTAAATATGCATCTATCGCTTTTTATTGCTTTAGTGGAAGCAGTATTTTTTTCCGAAACAATCTCGCTTATGTTTATCCTCTGTAGACTATACTGGGCCTGTTCACTCTCTTAAAATAGGTCTTGTATTAATTCGCGGTTACGCGGTTACCGTCGTCTGCTATTGTGTATGCTAGAACTTCCTCGATTTGTGTTTGTAGTCAGGACAGAGTAGCTGGTAATGTTTTAAAAGGTATTTGAAGGTATAATATGGATTTAAGTAAGGTTATCGAAGCAATAGAAGAGCGCATAAAACTAGATACGTTTAAAACAAATCTCGGTAATTTAGCTATAGCACGAGCAGCTTGCGTCGTGATGCGCGTGATCGAGTGGTTAAACCAACGAGCATAAATGTCTGAACTACTTTCAGTCGCGAGTTTGCAAGTCCATCAGTCACTAGTAGACTAAATAGTTATTGGCAAAACTTTGATGTCCGCGTTTTTTAACACAGGCTCTATGGCCATTGTCATACTTTCCCTCTCATCCACATTTGATACCATTAAAGGAGCGCAATATTATTCATATTTTCATTTCATATACAGAGAAAAGTAATTATTATGTTTCTGAGAGGAGCTTCCCATTTCGGTTGTTGTTTTTAAAAATATATCGCAATGCACGGGCCTTGATAGATATAGGAGGCAATGAATGAAATATATCACAATGCACGGGCCTTGATAGATATAGGAGGCAATGAAGGAAATATATCGCATGCACGGGCCTTGGTAGATATAGGAGGCCATGATTTAATCTCTCTCTTTGCACGATTGGTTTATCTATAATATTTAAATAAATATAATTATTTTTAATTATTTTAATCTTCAATAATTAACATTAATAATAGTTAAATCGTTTAAAATAAAGTTATACCTATTATCTTCTCAAACTTAGCTAATATTGACGTTTAAATTGAAGCGTACCCCTCTTACTCGATTTTTGGTAAATATATGGAAATCGTTTCCCTTATAATAGTAAGGAAAAAGCGCAATTGCGAAAGCCTTTGATGGCCGATCCCACCTTAGGAAGGCTAGACGTTTCTCGTAACCATAGCTGATCGCCGCGTATATCCTAAAACCAAACGATGATAATGGAGTAGAAGCCAATGATACAGATTGGTCTCTATGTGGAATAGACGGAAGACCAGTGGATAGTGGTGTTAGAAGCCAGTGTAAGTGCAGACTGGTGTCTATGTGGGATTGACAAAGAACAGAAGATGGTGGTGTTGGAAGCCAGAAATGTGCCAGACTGGTGTTCATGTGGGATGGACGAGGACCAAACATGGTGGTGTGAGAACTCAAGTATAGAGTAGCCAACGAGGAGAAATACAATTTTCCGAATTTCTGTGAACTATCAATGCGGTTCGGAAATGGCAAACACTTTGCTCCGATACGCAAACTGCGAACGCGGTCACGTGGGTGTAACAACGGACAGACAGACACACACGGCCGTTACAGAACCTCTCCTGGACTACGTCACACGGAGAGGTAAAAACGATGTTTCTGATTGCAAATAAGCAAGTAAAAGTTGTAATTAGTTCGGATAGAGGCTCACAGATGGCGCTGTCATGTTTTGATAAACGTGTTTGATAAAAACAATGTGTTTCGCGGTAAGCCGATTTGAATTGTAACTCTAGGTTTAATACATATATTCTATCTCATTGGTGAATACGTTGTGTGATCATTGCATTCTTCCGCGTGCTCGCAAAGAAACATAGTTTCACGTTTAAAAGGTTTTTCACCAAGTGTATGTGTTATAAAATTACACTGCATGCTTTCAGCTCTATATGTGATAGCAAATTCCTGGTTATACACACCTGTGACCGATAGGCAAACGACCCATTCTAACAACCAACAAGTTGGGAAACCAAAATAAACCTCTCTGAGTCAAGACTAGAGCAATCTACTCACTTATGTGGTTTTCTTAAATAATTGAATAAATATAATTATTATTATTTTAATCGTTAGTAATTTACCTTAATTCTAGTTGAGTCGTTTTAAGAAACGTTATTCCTAAAATAATTTTAAACATAGCTATCGTTGACGGAAATTAAATTAACAAATTTTGGAAATTTAGGGTATATAAGTTGGCCGATTCCCGATAAAGGGTAAGAAATAGCGCGATTGCGTGAACCTTTGGTGGAGGTCCTGCCTTGGGGAGGCTAGACGTTTCTTGTAACCCAAGCAGACTTGTAAATCATAATGACCCCCCAAAGCCCAATTTTCTTGGGTACCCGGGGCTCCCTAGTGGACAAAGGTAAATAAACAAAATGTAAGGGAGGGAAGGATGCATTCCGGCAACAGTTTTGAGGGAAAATATTCTTCATTTTATTTTTTCCCCTTTTTTGAGAGCTGTTTTGAGTAATCCTTATGGCGGAGAGTTATCATCGACCCGAATTTTTCAGGGTACCCGGTCGGTACCCGACCCCTCTAAAAATATTTTTTCAGGGTGTCCTGTGAATTTTCTTAGGTGTCACAGGCTCCCTGGTACCCTCTATTTACAAGTCTGAACCCAAGCCGATTGCAGCGTTCATCTTAACCCTAACGATGATAATGGAGCAGAAGCAAATATAGCTTTCAGGGCCAGATTAAAGGGGGGGGGCGAGGGGGCACTCGCCCCCGGGCGCAAGGCTTGTTGGGGGCGCATTGAGTTAAACTATTCCCCCTCAGCAACATTTGATCTTCTTTTTTCCCCGCTTAAGGGGGCGCAATTTTTCACCCAGGGGCCGAGAATTATCTCAGCCGGCAAAATTGCTTAATCCGGCCCTGATTGCTTTCTGTGAACTGCGAACTACACCCGACACGTCCAGTACAATACCTCTCCGTGACATCATCGTCACTCGGAGAGATAATAAAACCTTGTGTTTAACTATATAGCCATTTGTTCGGACAGGCGTTCCGAATCACCGTGTATTCAAATCGTATGCTAATGCAATGTGGTAAGCATCCTACTGCGGAATGATTGTTTTTCTAAGTCTAGAAGATTAGCCAGTATGTTAGGAGCGCTACAGGAGCCGACATTTCACTTAACCAAGTATGAAACCGGTTAACTAAAATCAAAACACGTCAAGTAACCGTGTAAAACACGTTAACAATAAAAAATTTAAATTATTTATTTATCAAAACATTTTTTGGCATTAAAGGGGCTGTCTGGACCATGGGACAAAAGGGTTGGTAAAAAAAGGAGACGACGGGCTCTGACAGTGACAGCCCATTGAAACGTTACAGATATTAATTTTACTGGTCCATAAATTCCTCTACAATCTTATTAAATTCGTCAGCGTATCTTAGATGCAAATTATGTTTTCCTTCAGGAAATCGAACCAACCTGAAATAAAAATAATTTAAATTCATTATAAATTGTTAAATTAACTTTTTAAAAAGATATCAAATTTTACTTGGAATTTTTAATGTGTTTGTTCAAATAATCCGGGTGAATGGGATCAACCATCGGGTCTTTATCTCCGTGTACGATTAAAGTTGGGCATTTTATATCTTTTAACTCTTCGCGGCAAATATTTCCATCGTTACTGTTTCTAATTGCGGCGTAAATATCGCAAAATCCTTCCCACATTGTTTGAAAATATTCCTGGCCGTATAATTTGATTAAAGGCGCCTTCATTTTATCGCTCCAGTTTGAAATGTCACGAGTAGCTATGGAAAACCCAAGTAATCCATAAATTGAGTTAAATTTCACTAATTTTTCAGCGCGTACCAGCAACCATCTGCAAATCTCTATCAGTTATGAAAGCGCAACTTCCAAACGTAACCAATTTATTTATATTGTCACCATAAATCGCTGCCATAATCAACCCAGTAATCCCACCGTCACTCCAACCAATTACGGAGTAATTTGGATGTTTAATTTCCTTCATTAATTTGTTAGCCATCTCCGCGTCTTTATGGTAGAATTGCGTATCAAACGCTCGGGCTGGAGGCCGGCTGAAACCGTAACCGGGAGGGTCCCAAGCAATGATAGTGTATTTCTCACGATTAAGCTTCTCCAGCTGAGGTCCAAAATCCGATCTGGTTGATCCAATGGCACCGGGAAGAAGTAGCAAAGTATGAGGGCCATTTCCAACTTTTTCAAAGTGTAGATTTACACCATTAACGTTTACTTTTTGACCAGGATATCTGTTTAATTCAATAATTAGACAAGAACAGTCAACAGAAGACTTACAACTTCAAGTAAATGGTACCAGAAGCTAATACATAGTTTACAGGCGTGGAGGATTCATACCATTTGCACAAGGAGACCTGGCAACTTAGAGTGTAAAATAGCAGACGATTTTACACTCTAAGTCGCTTGGTCTCCTGGTGTTAATGATAGGAATCCTCTACGCCTGTATACTATGTATAGAAAACTATAGTTTTCTATTAGCTTCCGAAAGTACTTACGATGGTTTTGAACTGTAGAAACATTTTCTAAATGATTTCAAAGCTAATTTATCCATTACTTTTAATGTATACATCTCGTTGAAACCAATCTAGGAAAGCCCCAATCTATACCTCTTGACCTTAAACCACGTGTTTACGTTACAATGATCACATGCCGTGTGCAATGAGATTAAAATTCAAATCGGTTTACCGCGAAAGCGCGAAACAGCTGATATTTCGTTATTTACTCATATCGCCCTCAATCTGGCAGAATGCCATACCAACAGAAAGAAAAAATCTCGGTCAAAAATTCTGCCGAACTCGCGTCGTAAAAATATTTCCAGTCAGAATTAACTAGCAAACTCGCCCATAAAAACGGAACAAAAAATTCATGACGCTGTAAAATTTAGCTAGAAAAATTTTCAGGCAAAGAAATATCTATTAATAAACACACTTAACGGTAAATAAGAAAAATCCAAAAATGATATATGGTTGACTAGCTGTTACCCGCGGCGTCGCTCGCGTGTAATAAGAACTACCATCAAAATGATATAAAGAATGGTTGGTCTAATTAAAAAAATGAACCTAATAGAGTAATGGCAGTTTCCCAGCTTTGACTGTGTTAAGGTCTATGGGAAAATAACATGGGGTGCCACTAGTCTATTACATTAAATACACCATTCCTTCATACTTATACAAGCTACTAGGAAATATGTGTATCCAGTGTATCTCCGAAGCATAGGGGATAAAAATTGGGTGAAATCTTTTAAATTTTACATTAATTTTCTAATAAAATTGTCTTTCCAATGAACCTACTTTAGTTACAAACAGGCACAGTTCCTTCATACTTAATTAGGTTAATTTGCGATTTATTAACCCGTCCCTTAATATGTCTAGAAGAAATAAAGCTTTATTACGGCTCGGGTTTTTTCTACAAATTTCATTTAATTTAATTTCTTATGTTCAGTTTTTCATTGTTATTGTAAAACATATATAAATCGGAGCCTCCGGGATGAACTAGGCCCATGCATGTCAAATTTTATGTGGGGAAATATCCAGTTTGTTAGGAAAAATATTTTCACCATAGATGGCGCTTATTTTTCCGTTGTGACAGGGGTCTTCCTTAAATTATCGTTGATATTTTAGGGGTCAGTCATAAAATTTTTAATGATAGAGAAAAGTTTCATCCTAAAATTAACGTAAATGTTTTTGGGGCTATTCACTTTATATTGAATCTTTCGGTTAGATGGTATTGATGACAACAAAATAAATTATTTCAATTAAAATAATTCAGTAAGAGTAATAAAAACGTATGCTTACAATCCGCGACCTTGGCCCAAATACTTAAGCAGTCGACAGGGTCACGGGGTTGAACTTTGTTTATTTTACGGCTGTGTAAGCGCCCCCAAGCGGGAAAACACGGCGAACTAAATTAGTTAAAAAAATATTCTCGCTTCGCCACACGCATGGGCCTAGTTCATCCCGGAGGCTCCGTATAAATTTATCAAAAGTTCAAAACATTTTTCGCTTTTAACTTTTAAAAAGTAACATTTATTTTTATAAGTCTGGAAGCGGTTTAGATAATTTTCCCGTCACGAGTCCAGCAATATATTTGGTTCTTGATACTAGTCTACATTCTGTTCTGATAGTCTGCTCTTAGGTCTGCTGCTAAGTCTACATTTCTGTTGCTTTTTTTTGCACTTGTTCATATTTTATTTGATGAAACTAAGTTTACTGTAATAAAATGGCATGTGAGAGAATGAGAAGGTTGCGTCTCAATCCTGAATATAGAGAAAAGGAAAATGCACGAATGAGAGAAAAACGGGCTGAAAAAAGGAGAATTAGCCAGCTATCCGTTGACAGCCTTTCTACTAGTCAAAACGCATCAACTTTGGAGGATTCTTTAAATAATGGAAGTTATTCATCTATTGGATGCCCAAACAATGAAATGGATAATAAAAATTCTTTTTTGATGAGTTTTGATCATCAGTCAACATTTGAGGGCCCTTTATCTAATGAAGGCTTTTTGATTAGCCCTGCAACTAATCCCGAATATGGAGAAAAAGATAATGGACAAATGTAATATAAGATTGTTTGTGTACAAAAATGTCATGGTCCAGCCGGACCATCTTGATATACCTTTAGTTTGAATAACTATTTAATTTTAGGGAAGATTTACAATTTCACAAACTCTCTTTTCAAAATTCAGAAATGAGTTTAGTAAATCTTCAAAGGGTGGCGATTAAAGAGGTATTGGCGAAATTATTGGAATATTCCCTTTTATAGAAAAATACATAAACTTTGGTTTTAGGAAATGAACGATGTGGAAAATTGTAACTATGGTCACTTGAGCAAAGATGATCTTATCAATGAAGTAAAAGCCAAGGATGATCGAGTCAGGAAACTGGAAGCCGAGGTGTTTTTCAAAACGCAATGTTTTTTGTAGTGTGAAATTAAGCACAAAAATATTAAACCGTTTTTAGGATCATAACCCACTATTTTAAAGCAAATGTCGGTATCCCTAACATTCTAGCTGATCTTCTACACATAAATTTTACCTTGCCTAGGGCAGGAGCCTATCAGCACTCTTTCATGGGGCCGGAGCTAAAACTAGCCTTTGCTAAGCTTAGAGGGCCAGTTAACACCACCCCTCGATTATGGGAGCATCTAGTGGTATTTGTTTAAACCATGGATGAAGGATGCGCGTGAAAAACATTCGACGCTCAACAGGATGTGCAACTCCTTATACTAAAAAGTAGACAACTCGATACTAGCGCCGCCTGGCTACCAGCGCTGGAAACCTTTGCGGGAAAAATAAAAAATACTGGACACGAGAAAAAAAACACGCGCTACCATCGTTTTTTCCTTAGCGTCGTCTGCTAGAAGCAAAACAGTGGTTTTTTTTTTCTTATGTCCAGTATTTTTTATTTTTCCCGCGAGGGTTTCCAGCGCTGGTAGCCAGGCGGCGCTAGTATCGACTTGTCTACTTTTTAGTATAGGGAGTTGCACATCCTGTAGAGCGTCGAATGTTTTTCACGCGCATCCTTCATCCATGTTTAAACTATCCCACACCCGAGACTCGCTTTAAATGTACGCTGTAGGCAATTTCACACATATTAGAAACTAAGGCCTAGAGGTCCGTGCACTCGAGCCAAAAAACTCGCGGATATTTTAAATCCTGAAGTGTTTTAGCCTCTTGTCAGCATGCACAAAGCTAGGTTACATCGAGCATGGCCAACTTAGATTACCGGTGGTAGAAGGCCTGCCAACTTCACCCGAGCCCCATGTTACAAAACGACTAGCAAAATCGCCCCTAGTTCCGACTTTCGCCGTTAGGTGCGCTACCAACCCAGTTTTCCTCATAATGCTTTTTCTATGGGAAAAAAAATTCGGAAGTGGACTCGGTTTAAGAGCATTTTTAATATATTTACCGATCTTTTTCGTGGCGGAACTTTAAATGAGTAGTCAAGTAAGTTTTAATTTATATTTTGAGACCAATTTCATAATTTTCCGTCCGTTATTTGACGAGTAATCAACATTCAAAGTTGGGGTTGTTTTTAAGGCGGAGAAATGCGCCGTTTAGAGTTAAGCCTCGGTCTTGAAGGAAGTTTACATTAAAATTTAGTGGCGCCGTTGGACGAAGGCTTAGGTTTTCCGAGAAATTTAATTTCTCCGCCTTAAAAACAACCCCAACTTTGAATGTTGATTACTCGTCAAATAACGGACGGGAAATTATGAAATTGGTCTCAAAATATAAATTAAAACTTACTTGGCTTCTTACTTAAAATTCGGCCACGAAAAAGATCGGTAAATATATTAAAAATGCTCTTAAACCGAGTCCACTTCCGATTTTTTTTTTCCATAGAAAAAGCATTGTGAGGAAAACTGGGTTGGTAGCGCAAATAACGGCGAAAGTCGGAACTAGGGGCGCTTTTGCTAGTCGTTTTTTAACATGGGGCTCGGGTGAAGTTGGCAGGCCTTCTACCACCGGTAATCTAAGTTGGCCATGCATCGAGACTTGGCTTTACTCGTGCTGACAACCGATGCTGTAACAGAGTATATACAGAATAAGCTGTCGTTCAAGAATCAAGATAGGTAGTTGCCTATCCTGTAGAGTTCGGCGAAAATAGTGTTATGGGTGCGCGCTAGCTATTTAGGACTAAATTTTTGACTTAAATAATCGTCTCCGCGAGGACATTGCTATTCAGGCCCAAAAATTGGCTACAAAAATTTTTGGGCCTAAATAGCCAACATTTTTCAGGCTGATATTTAGTCCCAATTTTCGCTAGGATTGAATATTTTGGGCCAAAATAGTAGTCGCCTCGCGGTCATTGCTATTTCACGAGAGATTCGTTAACGAAAAGGCAGGGCGCTATAAGAGAGAATTTATAATAGGGAGTGGAAGATCTTGCCCTTGACAGTGCTAAACACAATGTAGCTCAAACAAGTAGGCTGCGACGCTAAAACAGGCCAAGTAAATTTCCGGTCACATGACACTCCTTTAAAATTAAAGTTTGCCCTCACTTACTATTGGTTGTACAATTACCCAATAAGGGTTCGCGATTTCGAGTGCGACTGGCGCCATTTGGAGTTATTTTAAGTCGGACGTTCCCCTTTCCCTAAAAAGGTAGTGTCCATCTCCCCTAGAGACCCTCCCGCAACATTCTAGCACCACCCTAGAGGGAGGGGCCACAAAAAATTATATCGGAAATAGACCTGGCCAGTTTTGTTGATCACGTGATTTTTGAGCTACATAATATTCCTCAGTTTCCACTCCCTATTATAAATTCTCTCTGGCGCTATCGGAGGTGCTTATTTCAAATGATCTGTAAAATCTGAACCTAATTTGAATTTTAAAATGATTCGGAGACTGTATTTCCTGAGTGTTTCACTATGCAGACTGGTCTTATAATTAGTAGAAGAATCGATAACAAATCACTTGATTTTCCACTTCACCCTCCCTTTAAGCCGAAAATGTTGCGCCTAAGTAGTTTCCTTGGCTATTTAAGCCTATTAACAAAGAAACCTGACGAGGACCTTTGTTGCTGAGCCCCCTTCTTGCGTATCATTGGTTTCTCCTCTTTCTTGCTTAGCTGCCCCTTTAAAACACGTTCAGCCAAAGAAATAAGTTTGAAGAATATTAATTTCTGTAATGGAATCTTATTTTGTTTAGTGTAATGTTTTAATTTCAAACATGGAAAAAGAGAGAGTGAAAACAAATAAACAAATAGACGAAATTGAAAGACTCAATAGGGTCAATAAAGACTTGGAAAATAGAATCAAAGATCTGATGGTACGGAACATTTTTCATTTTCATAGTCAATAGAAAAATGAATAAGTTTAAGTGTTGTTTTGTTTAGCGTAATGTTTTAATTTCAAACATGGAAAAAGAGAGAATCAGGACTACATTTACGATAAATAAACAAATAGACGAAATTGAAAGACTCAATAGGGTCAATAAAGACTTGGAAAATAGAATCAAAGATCTGATGGTATATGCAACAATCTTCATTTTCATAGTCAACAGAAAAATGAATTAGTTTAAGAGTTGTTTTGTTTAGGGTAATGTTTTAATCTCAAACATTGAAAAAGAGAGAGCGAAAACATCATTAACGATAAATAAGCAAATAGTCGAAATTGATAGACTCAAAACGGTCATTAAAGACTTGGAAAATAGAATCAAAGATCTGATGGTATGGAACATTCTTCATTTTCATAGTCGATAGAAAAAATGAATTAGTTTAAGAGTTGATGTTAATTGTTTAAAAATTGGAGAAACGTGGAATACATCAATTTACCAACGATCAATACGTGAAAACTGTACCAATTGAAAATGATTCAGGAATTAATGACCAGGAACCATCCCTTCCTATGGTGATGCAGCAACAACCACAAGAAGAAATTCAAAGGTATTTAAAGGGAAGAACCGAAGGGGCGGCTTAGTTAACTCTAAAGGTATTTTGGACGTTTAATCGATAATGGCAAAGCTGATGTTGCAAAAAGCGTCCATAGTCCATTTATATTACATTAAGCGTGGTATATTCTGCGTAGATTTTTATAATCTAGAATTTTATTTTTAGTGTGTCATGCGCTTCTGGTTTAAACTGTGATTCTTTTATTGGATAGTTTACGAAATACACCTGCTGAGATAATCAACAACATTTCCCAAAGTGTACTTGACATGGAGGCCATTAAACTCCAAAAATCTGGTAATGGTGTGCGAATTTTACTTTTTTCACTGATGTTAAGAATGCTTCTCATCTCATCCTGCTGAAATAAGCCATTGGGGGTTAGGGATATGGTCCGAGGGGTCCGACATTCCCAAAAAGTGTACGGGATTTCACGATTTTGCCAAAGATTTCGTAATTTCACGATTTCACAAAGATTTCGTGATTTCTTCTTTGATTTCGTGATTTGTTCAAAAAAATTCGGGATTTCTTCTTTGATTACGCCAAAAATTTCGGGATTTTCTTTTTGATTTCGCGATTTTGCCAAAAAAGTTTCTTCTTAGATTTCGCGATTTCACCAAAGATTTCGTGATTTCTTCTTTGATTTCGCGATTTCACCAAAGATTTCGTGATTTCTTCTTTGATTTCGCGATTTCACCCAAGATTTCGTGATTTCTTCTTTGATTTCGCGATTTCACAAAAGATTTAGTGATTTCTTGTTTGATTTCGTATTTCACCAAAAATTTCGGGATTTTCTTTTTGATTTCGCGATTTTGCCAAAAAAGTTTCTTCTTAGATTTCGCGATTTCACCAAAGATTTCGTGATTTCTTCTTTGATTTCGCGATTTCACCAAAGATTTCGTGATTTCTTCTTTGATTTCGCGATTTCACCAAAGATTTCGTAATTTCTTCTTGATTTCGCGATTTTACCAAAGATTTCTTCTTGAATTAGCGATTTCACCAAAGATTTCGAAATTTCATCATTGATTTGGTAACTTCGTGATTTTGCCAAAGATTTCGTGATTTTGACTGAAAGATTTCGCGATTTTGCGAGAAGTGTAAATGTCGGACCTCTCTATATGGTCAGTGTAAAGTACTATGAAATCTATATACTTTGAAAGGCATACTAAACGCCAACGTATACTGCCAACATGTGGCAGTATAGTAATTCTTAAACAACCTGATGTAGTTCTCATTCATTAAGACATTACTATTTTTAATGTTTTTCATCATTAAGGCTCATTGCAAAATTCCGAAGCTGTCAGTGTCCAAGGCATGCTGGGTAAAGAAGATATTATTCAAGAATCACTTGTTTCTGGGCCTCGGTATACTGCGGAGGTTGGCAATACAAACACGGAAATTAAAATTGCCTCGTTAAAGGCTGAAATTGGGGCGTTTATAACGCGAATTATGAATCTCTGTGTCCCTGAACTGAAATACAGTGACAGTTTGCCTCTATGTGCCCCTTCACCTAAAATTATCGTCGAAAACCAATTCCAAAGGTCTCCTGACACAACGACGGAAAGCGATTCGCCGCGAGAACCTCTTGAAACCAATATTAACTTAAAAGATTCTTATTGCAAAACACGAAGTGTCTCGACAGAGGATATTACAACTCGATCGAAGAAATTGCGTGTTCCTGAATCGAATGTTGAAGTCGAAAAACATTTATATCTATCTCTTGACGCAAATGTCGCAAGTGGTTCACTAGAAGGAGCCCGAGGAGACGATCTTGATGATAACCAATCCAAAATCACCTTGTCAGATGCGCAGAAAACTGATAATAGACAAAATCAAGCTCTGTATGTTGATCCGAGGACACTGAGTGTGCCAGTGTGTGTCCCTAAACTTGAACTTAACCCAAATGAGCTATCAGAATTGACCTCAGTCTCTATGGAAATCGATTTACCCGAAGTTCCGATTGAAGTTGGAAATAATAGTTTTTTGTCCAACTCGAAGACATTTGAACAAAGCGTGTGTGTTAAGCCGAATTCGGAGACACTTGAAGATGTCCCTCCAAAGAAGCCGAACTCGGAGATGTTTGAAGATGTAGCTCGAAAGAATTCCGAAGGTAATACGGCATAACTTGGTTCGGAAATTGGTAATTCGTTTTATACTTAGCCTGATTGTATACAACAATGAATATGCATCTGTATACTCCACCCCTTCTAATCTGTGGATTTGATATGGGTGGTCGTTTTGCTTAGTACAAAGAGCCAATCATAATGCAGGAAGAAGGCGCCTGTTGAGTGTAACAGCTCCCACTGGTAGGAGTGCTAGAGAGCACGGGCCAGCATCGCCCGCCTTGAGGAAAGTGATTAATAGGTGGCGCCACCCGTATTTGATAGATTCATGCTCGACAAAAAGGGTATCGCGAAACGTCAATCTCAAGATCCCACGTTGTGACTCTAGGTTTAATACATATATTCTATCTCATTGGATAATTGTTACCGACATAGTAAGCCTTGGCCCTAGAGCCAGCAGTCGCTGCAGTGCTGGGCGGTGGGCGCTGGCACTCCTCTTATTCATAGTCGGGAAAAAACTTTCACCACGTGACTGATGTCGTTTTTAACTTAGCCCCACCCAAATCATACCCAAAGGTTAGACGGGGTGTTAGCGATATATATTCATTGTTGTATATATTCATGGTCTCAGAATTGTTAATACTAAATTATAAATTATATATGTCGTCTTTATATTTATTTTATATATCATCTGTAGGTAAATTCAAGAACTGTTAAACTTGGTTCAAATATTCTACTGAACATAAAAAGGATCTTCAACGTACGTCACTTTAAAAAGGGTAATGAAGAAATAAAACCCTTCAAATTCGATCAGTGTGAACATGGATGCACGCAGAAGAGTAAATTAGTCGGGCATGAACGCATTAACAGTTGTGAAAAACCCTTCAAATGTGATCAGTGTGATTATTCCAGTATAGATAAGAACAATTTGATCACACATCTAAGCATTCACAGTGGTGAAAAACGCCAGCTCCGACAAGAGTGCTTTGATCAGACATCAACGTAGAAATCACTTCGACTAATTAATTGGATTGTAGTTCTTAGTACTCAGCAACTTAACACTGGGAAAGAACATTTAATAAATGAATTGTACTGCAACGCCATTTTGTTTTCTAAATAAATATTACTGTTCTTGACAACTTTTAATCACTGAGAAAAAGTTTCCAGTAAATGTAAACACCCTTAATTACGGAATATTTACCATCCCATATTTATGGTTTGTGGCCTTAAATATGTCGCCATATTTTAAAATGGCGTCCAAAGCTAATCAAACGTCTTAACGGGCAGCGCCGGATCTCTTGTTTTATTACAAGTAATGATTTGCTTTTGCTAGTTCATGGCCAACTTAGATTACCTTCGGTAGAAGGCCTGCCAGCTTTACCCGAGCCCCATGTTAAAAAACGACCAACAAAAGCGCCCCTAGTTCCAACTTTCGCCGTTAGGTGCGCTACCAACCCAGTTTTTCTCCTAATGCTTTTTCTATGGGAAAAAAATCGGAAATGGACTCGGTTTTAGAGCATTTTTAATATATTTACCGATTTTGTTCGTGGCCGAATTTTAAATGAGAAGTCAAGTAAGTTCTAATTTATATTTTGAGACCTATTTCATAATTTTCTTTCCCTAATTTGACGAATAATCAACATTCAAAGTTCAAGTTGTTTTCAGTATATATGCAAATCAGTCTGGAGACCAGTTTATTATTTCGGACACTAGGGGGTCACTGGTCCCAAGTAGAGTGGAATGTAGACCCAGTGGGGATATGTAAAACCCCGCCCATTGACATGCGCGGTAACCACTAGATGTTTAACTTCAAACAGCACCACCTAGATGGCGGGTAAATCTACTTTTTATGGAAATTTATCCAGGGCCACCGCCTTATGTCCAAGCCTGGTCGTGACTCGTGAGTTGAAGTTGAGTTGTAAACAGCGTGGGAAAAAGGCGGTGGCACAGGGCAAATGACCAGTTTAAAAGTTAAATCGGAGGGGGTCAGTGGTCCACGGGAATGCTAAGAAAATTGTAGAATTTTTCACAAATTTCCTGATTTTTGAATTTTTGGAACTTGGTGTTCTGAAGAACAAATTAGTAACCAGAGTACAGATATTAACTCAAATATTTTAATTATCCTCTTCTTTAGTTTAGCAACCGACGTTCTCTGGTTAATAGTGATGTACTAGAATACTCATTCCAGGGCTTCGCTGGTCCAATGTCCAGTTTAAAAAATAATCCTTATTTCCCACCCTGTAAAATTCTTTGGGAAAAATTTAAAGTTGTCTGCTAGACGTTCTAATATTTTGGCGCTTGTAGTGAATGTCTTTGTTAGGTAATGGTTACCCCTTTAAAGGCATTATATAACCATCTTGACTCGAAAATCAGATTAAATTTTCGATTAATCTTTAAATTAATAACAAAATACCTTAAATTAACATTATAAAGATATTACTAGCCCTTTAAACTTAAACCTATCCCTTTAAAAAACTGAAAAGAAATTCTTTCGTACAAAAGAAAAGGAACTAGCCCCTCAATGTTGACACAGAACGTTCTAGAACTATCCTATACCCCTATATCCATAGTGCAAAATGAAATACTTAGCAACGAAAACTCTTTCCAAGAACCCAGAGAAATGTCACGCTGATTTAGACCCCAAGCAACAAGACCTTGAGTCACTATCCTGGTACCTGGCCCGAGAAACTTCTAGAACATTTTTTTTAACCCTTAAACTGACCAATCCCCATTTGGTCCCAGATTTAAAAGTTTTACCTATTCGCTGTTAACATGAATCCGCCCGGCTACGTCATAAATATGGTCCACTATTCGCCAAACCGAAGTCAATCAACTAACGTCATTGTCCCAGAAATCCTTGCGAGAAACTAGAAGTTATATATACGAAGTCCCTCCTGTCCCACCCTCAGTCGATATCTGAACTGCTTAATGAAACCCTGTCGGCTCACCCTTAAGAAACCCTTAAAAGTCCGGAGTATTATTTTATATTTTTTATTCATTTTGATACCTTTATTTTTCATCAATTTGAATCCCTGAGTTTTTGGAGAAACTCGGAAACATTTTTTTAAACCCCTAAGTTGAAGAAGAGAAGGAGCGCGAGTGCGCGAGATATTAAAAGAAAAAAGAAAATAATTAATCCTTAAATCGCGAGAAAAGAAAAAAGATCCTGAATTAAAACCCTTAAATCGAGAAGAAGAAAAAAAGATCTTGAACCCCTAAGATGAAACTGGAAGAGGAGCTACTTGTCGTAAGAAATTAAAAACTTGAAACTATTTTGATAAACTGACTTGAAACTATGGTTAAAGAACTGAGATTATGGTTGACGGATTGATTCATTTTTTAAAATCCTAACTTTCTATTTTTGAACATTATTATTTTAGTGCATAACTGTACGATTTTAACCTAAGCACCCCTAAAATTTAAATTTGAAACTTAAAGGAGACATTCCATAGAGGATATTACTTTTTATTTTTTTTTTTAATTTTTTATTTTTGACCCTTAAAAAGTGTGTGAAAATTTATGAATAAGATTGAATATTAAAATTTGGATTAGAATCTATTTTTACTCTCAATTGACACATACCATCAAAAACGCGGTCACTTTTGATTCAGAAATTTTATGAGCCCCTCGTTCCCGTTAAAAAGACCTTAACTCTCCACAACTGACTGCATTCTAACATCTTGTCTAGCGTTAGCGAGGTTGAATCATAAGTGAAAAGAGGTAGGTGTTTGTCTTGCATCTTCCTAACCCTCTCGTAAGACGTCGAACACCCAACCCCACCCCCATAAACAACAAATGAAGAAAGGCGATTTAAAACTTAAAGGCTTATAATTAATAGAAGTTCAATGATTATTAAAAGAGTGTCCGTGTACAATAAAACCTGTTAATAGAAGTGGAAAATCTATCCCCCAAAGACACGAAAAACAGAACATTGTAAGTGTAAATGAAAACCATTCATATAAGTACTGACTTGTTAGAATGTATATTAAACTGAGTAATGCCCTCGGTAACGCAAAATCTTAGTTTATGGTCATAATTTTATTATTATTAAAATGTTACGCGTGTTATCTTAACAGGGAAACTGTACTATGAATGATGGATTCCGTGAAAGGTTCTCGTGTTATGGTCGAACATTTAAGCTGGTAAGTGATGAATAAAATGTAACTTGGATGTCTTAAGGCATGTGACCATGGATGAAGGATGCGCGTGAAAAATATCCGACGCTCTACAGGATGTGCAACTCCCTATACTAAAAAGTAGACAAGTCGATACTAGCGCCGCCTGGCTACCAGCGCTGGAAACCCTCGCGGGAAAAATAAAAAATACAGAACATAAGAAAAAAAACCACTGTTTTGCTTCTAGCAGACGACGCTAAGGAAAAAAACGACGGTAGTGCGTGTTTTTTTCTCGTGTCCAGTATTTTTTATTTTTCCCGCGAAGGTTTCCAGCGCTGGTAGCCAGGCGGCGCTAGTATCGACTTGTCTACTTTTTAGTATAGGGAGTTGCACATCCTGTTGAGCGTCGAATGTTTTTCACGCGTATCCTTCATCCATGATGTGACAGTGACGTATCTACTATGAAAAGTAACACTAATTTCTTCGGAATAATTATTTTTTAAGAAGCTACTGTTGTATTCATAAAATGGGCTTGACAAAAGTTAATATGTTCCTTAAGTTTGTCACTGAGTCACTTCTTAGTTCTTACTGAGTTTGTCATGAAGTTAAGTTGGTGAAACGCCATTGATTCTCGTTAAAGGGGCTAGCCGGAGCTGTTGGGGTGAAGGGGGGGGGGGGGTCAAACTGTTCGTTAGCATATTGCTTACCCGCCCACCGCGACGGTGGCGCCATTCCTTATGGCCAAAGAGCTGGGTGTTTTCCGCTGAACTAAGGGCGGTCTCCCCCCAACAGCGCCAGTGAGCCCCTTTAAGTGATGCCTGGTGAGGCGCTTTCAAAGGCTTAGTACAGACTAAATCGGAAGATGGATTGCAAAACGGAGTGTAGTCAATTCTTGCCTCATTCTCGAACTAACACTAAATTATGTCTCTAGAATTATAAAGTATAGGTAGTGTCATACTTATGGAACACATCTTATAAACTTATGGCTTGAGGAAGTTCCTAGCTTGGCTTTAGTCGCGAAAGCCGCAATGTATGGGAAAGCTTTCTTGTTATTTGTTCATTTTGAAAAATGGCCTCATTCCTATTTTAGGGCCCGTTTACCATAGTGGGAATTGTTTTAGTAGGATAGTAGTAAAAATAGTAGTATTCCCCCTACACGGAGAAGCAAAACCTATGATGGAGAAAATAGTATGAATTTCTACATTGTGCCGACTAATCATAGGTAAATGTGCCCCTGTTTTTAATATGATTAGCCTCATTAATTGCCGCCTTTTCCAGAATTATTGCTATTTTACGGTTTTTCTACGAACAATGTATTACTCCCCATTTCTCTTTTAGTACTTAGCCTTTCGTGAATGGACAGGAAAAAGAGAAATGGGGAGTAATACATTATTTGTACTACATGAGCATGCAAAACGAAATGTTGGAGCAATACATTGGCCTTTTAAATAGGGGTCCTTAAAGACCTAATTACGAAGCCATGTCCTTACGTTCAGACGAGATTAGGTTAGGTTTAAGCGTTGCGGATGAAAAGCTTGTTTTTAAAATTTCATGTCGTGCCTCTCAATTAGTTGGCGTCAGTAGTGACCTACTTGAGAGGCCAGTAGAGAATAAACATGCAAAACGGAACCGTGGATAATTACACGGGCCTCTGAACTAGAGAGCTGCAAAATGAAAATATTAACCTCCAACTCCTTCCAACTCCAAGGCAATACACAACAATGACTCCAATTCCTCCCAATGCCATAATCAAAAGTTTCAACTCCGCAAAGCGAAATTTACAACTCCTCCCAACTCCTTCCATGAAAATTAAAATTTCTTAAACTCCTCCCAACTCATTCCATGAAAATTAAAATTTCTTAAACTCCTTCTAACTTCGTCCATTAAAACCTTTCTAGTTTCTAGTCTTTCGAAGATTTCTTTACTCTTTAGAATTGGAATAGAAAGTTTAAGTAAAACGTGTAGCTCATTAGTTTTCTTTCAAATTTGGCCTGAGATTGATATCACGAGTGCTTATAAATTATGATTTTCAAATAAGGAATAATATTTACTCATAAAATTCTTCTAGACATTAAAACTTAAGATTTGGGGAAAAAGGCGCTACACGTTGTCGTTGAGTCATATTTTACGCTTAGTTTCTTAAATTAGCTATTTAATTAAAATCGGACTGATTCGCTTCGCAAATGCTATTTTGAAGGACAAGTCCACGAACTTTACGAATCAAGAAATACAAACACTAGAGTCAATTCTGTTATTAGTTGTGTCTGCCAATATGCCTACTGCCTTACTTTATGCCTCAAAGCTAGAAAGGAGACTCTTGTCAATGGGTTTAAGAGAAAAGGAAAGCGCCCGCGGCCCCATTGTGTGAGGAGACTCTTGTCAATGGGTTTAAGAGAAAAGGAAAGCGCCCGCGGCCCCATTGTGTAAGAGACTCACTGGGGTTACGGGTGAAAAAAGAATTTCGTACAAAGCTTCTGAAGACAAACAACGTTAAAAACTTAAAGTCCGCTTTTAAATTGGAGCCCTACCACTTACCAGACTAAAGTTTTCCAACTCCGTAGATTTCCATGTTTTAAGATAATTTTCCATTGCCTCCCAACTCCGCAATTATAATTATCATTATTCCCATTGCCTCCCAACTCCGCACACGAAAACTTCCACTGCCACCTAACTCCAATTTTATCTCAGAAAAACATTTCCAACTCCTGGAGTTCCCATCGCTTAAACGCGGAACCCAGCGGGTTTTGGAGTTCTTCCACGGAGTTGCAGCTCTCTAACTCTGAACTGAGCTTTTCTTTGTGTTGGCCAAATTGAGAGGCCATTAGAGAATAAACATGCAAAATTAAACTAGGGGTAATTAGATGGGTCTTTTATCTAGGTGTTTATAGTCGACTACATTATTAAATGAAAACAAGAAGTGGAACTGTGTAAAAAATTTAGAACATTTGTATAAAGTTGAACTAATAAAATATATTTACAATAAGAGATATAATTGAAATGGTTACAATAAGAGATATGTTGGAAATATTAAAATAGATAGTTGGTTAAACACTGGACTGGCCTCACAGTAGGGCGACTATAGACACATGCATGAGGGGCAAATATGTGGGGAAGTTGCTTTTGTGATATAATTTATATTTATTATGAGCGCATTCAGAGTCCAAATGGATTTTTTTCGGGAAATATTGTAGAGAAGATTAGGTTAAATGCGGTTCTGGTTAAATAATAATCAAAAATTAAATAAACAGTAAAACCGTACGAAACCGTGATTAGTCAAAATGTAGCTATCCATAGTATTTTCTCCGTCATTGGTTTAGCTTTTCGGTTGTGGGAAAAATACTACTGTTTTTACTACTATCCTACTAAAAACAGTTCCCACTATCAAAGGTGGCCTGGTTAATAGGAATGATCCGAAAAATATTTTGTTTTAGGGAAGATTTACAATTTCACAAATACTCTGTACAAAATACCGAAATGAGTTTAGTAAATCTTCAAAGGGTGGCGATTAAAGAGGTATTTGAGAAATTATTGCAATATTGTCTGTTTAAGGCAAATATAAAATTAGGGAAACTTTGTTTTTAGGAAATGAAGACTGAGGAAGATTGTAATTATGATCACTTGAGTAGAGATGATCTTATCAATGAAGTTAAAGCCAGGGATGATCGAGTCAGGGAAATGGAAGCCGAGGTATTTATTACTAGTGTGAAATTAAGCACAGAAATATTGAGACACGTTTGGTATCATATCCCATTTTAAATGTACAGGATGAGTTGTCGAATCTTATGTCCCTTAAAGTAGAACCAAACTCTGTGGGTGGGTGAATAATTAGGTTTATTTGTGAAAATACCTATCTGGATTGGTTCTAATCTTAAGCTGATTGGTAATATATCCTTCGTTTTGTTATTAACAAAGAAACCCAATGAGGACCTTAGTTGCTGATCCCCTTTCTTCGGTATCATTAGTTTCTTCTCTTTCTGTCTTGCCCCTTTAAAATACGTTCAGCCAAAGAAATTCCCAAGATTATCAACTTTTGTAATGAAGCTTATTTTGTTTTTAGCGTAATGTTTTAATTTCAAACATGGGAAAAGAGAGAGTGAAAACATCAGTAACGATAAATAACCAAATAGGCGAAATTGAAAGACTCAATAGGGTCATTAAAAACTTGGAAAATATAATCAAAGATCTGATGGTATGAAACATTTTTAATTTTCATAGTCGATAGGAAAGAGTTTCTCGGAAGGTTAAGAGAAAACTTAAACTATTGTCATATTGTTAATTGTTTTAAAAAATAGGAGAAACGTGGAATAGATCAATTAGCTAACGATGAATATGTGAAAACTGAACCATTTGGAAAAGATTCGGGAGTTAATGAGCGGGAACCATCCCTTCCAATGGCGATGCATCAACAACCACAAGAAGAAATTCAATGGTACTAGCTACTAAACAGTAGATAGCAAAACTTATGTCACTGAAACCGTTCATAGACCATTTATATTACATTAGGCATGGCAATCTGCGTAGATTTTTATAATCTAGAATTTTCTTTTTAGTGTAAACTATGATTTTTTAATTTGGATAGTTTACAAAGTGCAGCTTCTGAGATTATCAACGACACTCCCCAAAGCCTACTTGACACGGAGGCCATTCAACTCGAGGAAACTGGTCATGGTACGTAAATTTTGATTTCTTCACAAATGTTAAGAGTGTTTCTCATCTCAGCCTCCTAAAACTAGCCATTGCGGGTTAGGGGCAGGGTCAGTGTAAAGTATTATGAAATATATATTGTTTGAAAGGTATATTACACGCCAATGACGTCACGCCCACAGTTGACGCTATTGTAATGCTGAAACACACACTGATGTACTTCTCGTTTGATAAGACACTTCTTATTTCACTAATTTTACTGTTTTTCTTCGTTAAGGTTCATTGCAAATTGCCGAAGCTGTCAGTGTCCAAGGCATTCTGGGTAAAGAAGATATTATTCAAGAGACACCTGTTTCTGAGCCTCAGTATTTTGAGGAGGTTGGCAATACAATCACCGAAACTAAAATTACTACGAAAAAGGCTGAAAACGCTGGTCATAGAACGCCCATTACGAACCTAGGTGTTCCTAAACTGAAATACAGTGACAGGTTGCCTCTATTTGTACCTTCATCTATAATTAAAGTCGAAAACCAATTCAAAATGTCTCCTGACACAATGACGAAAAGTGATTTGCCACGAGAACCTCTTGAGAACAATATTAACTTAAAAGATTCTTATTGCAAAACACGAAGTGTCTCGACAGAGGGAGACACTGAGGATATTACAACTCTGTCGAAGAAAATGGGTGTTCTTGAATCGAATGTTGAAGTCGAAAAACGTTTGGTTGTATCTCTTGACGCAAATATCGAAAGCGAGTCACTAGAAGGAGCCCTAGAAAACGATCTTGATGATAACCAATCCAAAATCACCATGTCAGATGCGCAGAAAACTGATAATAGACAAAATCAAACTCTGTATGTTGATACGAGGACACTGAGTGTGCCATTATGTGTCCCTAAACTTGAACTTATCCCAAATGAACTATCAGAATTGACCTCCGTCTCTGTGGAAAGCGATTTACCCGACGTTCCGATTGAAGTTGGAAATAATAGTTTGGTGTCCAACTCAGAGACATTTCAAGAAATCGCTCCAAAGAATTCCAAAGGTAATACCGCATCGCCTCGTTCGGAAAAATTTTATGCTTTAATAATTAAAGTACGTACCCGTACAAAAATTTTAAGCTGTAATTCATCTGCATACGCGCTTTTTCATCGCTACCACGCTGTAATAGGTATAAATTAAGGCTGCATTTTCTGCAGCTCGAAAAACGCGAAAATTTCACAGAAATTCCAGAACTGCAAATTGTCTGCCGTTTCTACATTTTCTGTTTATTATCTGTTAATTGTCTGTATTGGCAGAAATATGCAGCGCGATTCTGCAAACGCGATGCAAAAGTAGAAATAACAGCTGCTAGTTTAAAACTGTAATTTGACCACAGTTATAGACATGTTACAGTTCTGCAAAAGTGATGGAAAAGTAGAAATCCAGCTGCCAATTTAAAACTGCAATTTGACTATATTTATTGACATGTTACAGGTCTGCAAAAGTGATGAAAAAGTAGAAATACCAGCTGCTAGTTTAAAACTGCAACTTGACCACATTTATAGACATGTTACAGGCCTGCAAATGTGATGGAAAAGTAGAAATCCAGATGCCATTTTAAAACTGTAATATGACCATATTTATAGACATGTTACAGGTCTGCAAAACTTATGGAAAAGTAGATATTCAGCTGCCAATTTAAAACTGTAATTTGACCATTTTTATAGACATGTTACAGGTGTGCAAAAGCGATAGAAAAGTAGAAATACCAGATGCTAGTTTAAAACTGTAATTTGACTACATGTATAGACATGTTACAAGTCTGAAAAAGTGATGGAAAAGTAGAAATCCAGCTGCCAATTTAAAACTGCAATTTGACCATATTTATAGACATGTTACAAGTCTGAAAAAGTGATGGAAAAGTAGAAATCCAGCTGCCTATTTAAAACTGTAATTTGACCATATTTATAGACATGCTACAAGTCTGAAAAAGCGATGGAAAAGTAGAAATTCAGCTGCCTATTTAAAACTGTAATTTGACCATTTATATAGACATGTTACAGGTCTGCAAAAGTGATGGAAAAGTAGATATTCAGCTGCCAATTTAAAACTGTAATTTGACCATTTTTATAGACATGTTACAGGTGTGCAAAAGCGATAGAAAAGTAGAAATACCAGATGCTCGTTTAAAACTGTAATTTGACTACATGTATAGACATGTTACAAGTCTGAAAAAGCGATGGAAAAGTAGAAATTCAGCTGCCTATTTAAAACTGTAATTTGACCATTTATATAGACATGTTACAGGTCTGCAAAAGTGATGGAAAAGTAGATATCCAGCTGCCAATTTAAAACTGCAATTTGACCACATTTATACACATGTTACAGGTCTGCAAAAGTTATGGGAAAGTTGAAATCTAGCTTCCAATTTAAAACTGTAACTATTCAACATTTATAGACATATTGCAGGTATTCAAAAGTAGAATTTCCTACTTTTGAATACCTGCAATATGTCTCTAAATGTGGTTAAATTACAGTTTTAAATTGGCAGCTGAATTTCTACTTTTCCATCACTTTTGCAGACCTGTAACATGTCTATAAAAATGGTCAATTTAGGTCAAATTAAAGTTTTAAATTGGCAGCTGTATTTCTACTGTTCCATCACTTTTGCAGACCTGTAACATGTCTTTAAATGTAGTCAAATTGCAGTTTTAAATTAGCAGCTAGATTTCTACTTTTCAATCACTCTTTCAGACCTGTAACATGCCTATAAATGTGGCCAAATTGCAGTTTTAAATTAGCAGCTGGATTTCTACTTTTCTATCACTTTTGCAGACCTGTAACATGTCTATAAAAAAGGTCCAATTACAGTTCTAAATTGGCAGCTGCATTTCTACTTTTCCATCACTTTTGCAGATCTGTAACATGTCTATAAATGTGGTAGAATTGCAGTTTTAAATTAGCAGCTGGATTTCTACTTTTCTATCACTTTTGCAGACCTGTAACATGTCTATTAAAACGGTCAAATTACAGTTCTAAATTAGCAGCTGGATTTCTACTTTTCCATCACTTTTGCAGACCTGTATCATATCTATAAAAACGGTCAAACTACAGTTTTAAACTAACAGCTGGTATTTCTACTTTTGCTTAGCGTTTGCAGAATTGCGCTGCATATTTCTGCCAGGCTAGACAGTTAATAGTTAACAAACAGAAAATGAAGAAACGGCAGTCAATTTGCAGTTCTAGAATTGCTGTGAAATTTTCCCGTTTTTTGAGCTGCAGAAATGTAGCCTTAATGTATACCTATTACAGCGTGGTAGCGATAAAAAAAGCGCGTATGCAGATGAATTACAGCTTAAAATTTTTGTACGGGAAGTCAACTTCGAGCGCACCCTAAATTTTTATCTGCTTCTGTTAGGCATTAATATTACTGCTTTTATTTTTCTAAAATTTGAATAAAGAATTGGTTAGGCCTAAAAAGGCATCTTAAAAAAGCTTTACTCATTCATCTTAATAAAATCTTTTGATCTAATACTGTCACGTCTCGATCCTAAAAATATTTAAACCACCATAAAAGATAGAAAATTGAAACATTTTTTGGTCATAAATGGGCCAGTATTGTATATACAGTTATCATAAGTTTATCAGATATGTTTCAATAAGTATGACACTGCCTATACTTCGTAATGCTAGAGACTTACTGAGAGCTAGTTCGAGAATGACGCGAGAATTGAATACACTCGGTTTTGCAGTCCAACTTCCTATTTAGCCTTATTAAGCCTTTGACAATGGCTCAACAGGCGTCGCTTTACGAGAATATGACGTTTCACCTACACCACTTCATGAAGTAACCAGTGACAAACTTATGGAACACATCTTACGAACTTATGCAGTTATGTTTAAGGTGTATCCAATACTAACAACATAAGGATTCCAAGCTTTCAAAGGTGTTGGCAGTCAAGTTTTATAGATTCAAAACCTAATAAAATAAGAGTTACTTCTATTTGAGGTAAAAAGTCGTAGAAAAACAATTTTTCATCCAAAAAAGTAAATAAAATTAATTTCAGTTTATTTTAGTGATTTTATTCCAGTTTTTGAGACCAGACCTAGCTTTCTGTGTGTGTGTGCATGTGTGTGTTTGTGGCCCCGGGTACACGAAAAACAAGCGTGGATAGAAACCGATTAAGACAAGATCTACTATCACCATGGCGCTCGAAATGTGAAGGAAATTGCGAACCAAAGTACTTTAGCGCTATCATATAAGTTTACAGCAGTTTTCCTGGTTGCGGATAGACGTAAAACAAGCCTGTCGGGACCCTTCCCTTCAGTTGTAATCGGTTTTTAGCTATAAGTTTGAAAGAATTTTTCGATTACGTTCTGTGAGTGTGTATGTTGTGGATGTTAGATAGACGAAAAGACCATCTTATCTAGATGTGGTGAGAACTTAATGTACATGCACCTAAACAGTTGGACCATCTCAGATATTACTTTAGCAAGTCAGAAAAGCGTGTATTCAGATGAATTACAGCTTAATATTTTTGTAAGAGATGAGTACAAGTTGGGAATCCAAAATAAACCTCTCCAAGTCGAGACGAAATTTAGAGGCTATTTTTAAATATTTAAATAAATATAAATGATATTTATTAATTTAATCGTCATTAATTTACCTTAATTCTAGTTAAATCGTTTTAAGAAACTTAATTCCTAAAATCATTTTAAACATAGCTATTGTTGACGTTTGAACTCAAGCGTAAGCCTCTTTAATTTTTTTTGGAAATTTAGGGTATATAAGGCTACTGATTCACAATAATTGATAGGAAAACCCGCAATGACTCTGCAAAGCATATGAAACGCGCCTGCAATGATCCTGCAAAGAATCTGAAATGCACCTGCAATTATCCTACAAAGTATCTGAAACGCACCTGCAATGACCCTACAAAGAATCTGAAATCCTCCTGCGATGTATCTGAAATGCACCTGCAATGATCCTGCGAAGTATCTGAAACGCGTCTGCAATTATTCCACAAAATATCTATATCGCGCCTGCAATTATCCTTCAAAGTATCTGAAACGCGCCTGCAATGATCCTACAAAGAATCTGAAACGCGGCTGCAATGACCCTGCAAAGTATCTGAAACGCACCTGCAATTATCCTACAGAGTATCTGAAATGCTCCTGCGAAGTATCTGAAACGCGGCTGCAATGATCCTACAAAGTATCTGAAACGCACCTGCAATTATCCTACAAAGTATATGAAAAGAGCCTTCAATTAATCTAAAAAGTATTTGAAACGCGCCTGCAATTATCCTACAAAGTATCCGAAATACGCCTGCAATGATCCTAAAAAGTATCTGAAACGCGCCTGCAATGATCCAAAAAAGTATATGAAAAGCGCCTGCAATATTCCTACAAAATATATGAAAAGCGCCTGCAATTATCCTACAAAGAATCTGAAATCCTCCTGCGATGTATCTGAAATGCACCTGCAATGATCCTGCGAAGTATCTGAAACGCGTCTGCAATTATTCCACAAAATATCTATATCGCGCCTGCAATTATCCTTCAAAGTATCTGAAACGCGCCTGCAATGATCCTACAAAGAATCTGAAACGCGGCTGCAATGACCCTGCAAAGTATCTGAAACGCACCTGCAATTATCCTACAGAGTATCTGAAATGCTCCTGCGAAGTATCTGAAACGCGGCTGCAATGATCCTACAAAGTATCTGAAACGCACCTGCAATTATCCTACAAAGTATATGAAAAGAGCCTTCAATTAATCTAAAAAGTATTTGAAACGCGCCTGCAATTATCCTACAAAGTATCCGAAATACGCCTGCAATGATCCTAAAAAGTATCTGAAACGCGCCTGCAATGATCCAAAAAAGTATATGAAAAGCGCCTGCAATATTCCTACAAAATATAAGAAAAGCGCCTGCAATTATCCTACAAAGTATATGAAAAGCGCCTGCAATTATCCTACGAAGTATCTGAAATGCTCCTGCAATTATCCTAAAAATTTCTGAAAAGTACCTGCAATTATCCTACAAAGTATCTGAAACGCGCCTGTAATTATCCTACGAAGTATCTGAAGTGCGGCTGCAATGAACCTAAAAATTATCTGAAAAGCACCTGCCATTATCCTTAAAAAGTATCTGAAACGCGCCTGCAATTTTCCTACAAAGTATATGAAACGCTCCTGAAATTATCCTGAAAAGTGTCTGAAATGCGCCTGCAATTATCCTACAAAGTATCTGAAACGCGCCTGTAATTATCCTACAAAGTATATGAAAAGCAACTGCAATTATCCTACAAAGTATATGAAAAGAGCCTGCAATTATCCTAAAAAGTATCTGAAACGCGCCTGCAATTATCCTTAAAAGCATCTGAAAAGCACCTGCAATTATCGTACAAATTAAAGTATCTGAAACGCGCCTGTAATGGTCCGTAAAAGTATCTGAAACGCGCCAGTAATGATCCTGAAAAGTATCTGAAACGCGCCTGCTATTTTCCTACAAAGTATATGAAAAGCGCCTGCATTTATCCTGCAAAGTATCTGACATGCGCCTGCAACTATCCTAAAAATTATCTGACATGCGCCTGCAACTATCCTAAAAATTATCTGAAACACGGCTGCAATGATCCTGCAAAGTATTTGAAACGCGGCTGCAATTATCCTACAAAGTATCTGAAACGCGGCTGCAATGACCCTGGAAAGTATCTGAAATGCGCCTGCAATTATCCTGAAAAGTATCTGACAAGCACCTGCAATTATCCTACAAAGTATCTGAAACGCGCCTGTAATTATCCTACGAAGTATCTGAAGTGCGGCTGCAATGAACCTAAAAATTATCTGAAAAGCACCTGCCATTATCCTTAAAAAGTATCTGAAACGCGCCTGCAATTTTCCTACAAAGTATATGAAACGCTCCTGAAATTATCCTGAAAAGTGTCTGAAATGCGCCTGTAATTATCCTACAAAGTATCTGAAACGCGCCTGTAATTATCCTACAAAGTATATGAAAAGCAACTGCAATTATCCTACAAAGTATATGAAAAGAGCCTGCAATTATCCTAAAAAGTATCTGAAACGCGCCTGCAATTATCCTTAAAAGCATCTGAAAAGCACCTGCAATTATCGTACAAATTAAAGTATCTGAAACGCGCCTGTAATGGTCCGTAAAAGTATCTGAAACGCGCCAGTAATGATCCTGAAAAGTATCTGAAACGCGCCTGCTATTTTCCTACAAAGTATATGAAAAGCGCCTGCATTTATCCTGCAAAGTATCTGACATGCGCCTGCAACTATCCTAAAAATTATCTGAAACACGGCTGCAATGATCCTGCAAAGTATTTGAAACGCGGCTGCAATTATCCTACAAAGTATCTGAAACGCGGCTGCAATGACCCTGGAAAGTATCTGAAATGCGCCTGCAATTATCCTGAAAAGTATCTGACAAGCACCTGCAATTATCCTACAAAGTATCTGAAACGCGCCTGTAATTATCCTACAAAGTATATGAAAAGCGCCTGCAATTATCCTACAAAGTATATGAAAAGAGCCTGTAATTATCCTAAAAAGTATCTGAAACGCGCCTACAATTATCCTAAAAATTATCTGAAAAGCACCTGCCATTATCCTAAAAAGTATCTGAAAAGCACCTGTAATTATCGTATCTGAAACGCGCCTGTAATGGTCCTTAAAAGTATCTGAAACGCGCCTGTAATGGTCCTTAAACGTATCTGAAACGCGCCTGTAATGGTCCTTAAAAGTATCTGAAACGCGCCAGTAATGATCCTGAAAAGTATCTGAAACGCGCCTGCAATTTTCCTACGAAGTATATGAAAAGCGCCTGCATTTATCCTGCAAAGTATCTGACATGCGCCTGAAACTATCCTAAAAATTATCTGACATGCGCCTGCAACTATCCTAAAAATTATCTGAAACGCGGCTGCAATGATCCTGCAAATCATCTGAAACGCGGCTGCAATTATCCTACAAAGTATCTGAAACGCGCCTGCAATGATCCAAAAAAGTATCTAAAACGCGCCTGCAATTTTCCTACAAAGTATATGAAACGCGCCGGCAATGATCCTGAAAAGTATATGAAACGCGCCTGTAATGGTCCTGAAAATTATATGAAACGCTCCTGCAATTTTCCTACAAAGCATCTGAAACGCGCCTGTAATGATCCTGAAAAGTATCTGAAACGCGTCTGTGATGATCCTGAAAAGTATCTGAAACGCGCCTTTGATGATCCTGAAAAGTATCTGAAACGCGTCTGCAATTATCGTAAAAAGTATCCGAAACCCGCCTGCAATTATCCTACAAACTTAGCAATTTCTGACTGTAACATGCATACAATATATTTGGAAGGTACAGTACTTGTAATGAGCCTACAAACATGCTGATTTCTTACGGGAGTTACTATTTCCCCTCTGTTTTCTAGCTGTAAGGTAGCTATTTTATGACTCTAGAGTTGCTAAATTTTGTATACTGTTGTACTGAGTTTTCCAACGGAAGATATTTTTTCTGCAAAACGTCTAAAATGTTCTGCATTGCTCTCTGGAATCACCTTAATTTTGTCTGAAATTGAACATTTTTCAGGTTTATTCCAGTATTTTTCCAGAATATTCCAGTTTATTTGCAATATATTGCAGATTCTAAAAAATCTAATTAACAGCAAAAATGCAGCCGTAAATTTTTGTACGGGTAGAGTAAGACGTCTTATTCCGACTCTCGGTTGGGAAAATATGCTGAGCAATTATTTCCCCCTTCTTGGTGTAAATTGTTATTTCGACAATTTCAAAAAATTTATTTAATGGGTTAATTATTGGGGTGTGCTGGTACCGGATACCTTAAGATTACCCGAAAATGACTTTTCCAACTATTCGAAACTCATCGGGTAGTAAAAATACTCCCCCCCTTTACCCGTGTCAAGCTGAAACAGGTTGTCGGGTTATTCGCGAGTACAAGAATAGGGATCAGAGGTGAAAGGGGGGAACACCCACTATCCAGTTTAGAAAGAAGCGGAATTTTTAGGAATGACGAAATCCCATGAAACACCGTTTCAAGGTGAAATTTAGTTCACATAAGGTAAACGTTCTGTGGTAGTTTCTTTCTGAGACAGACTAGAATCACCGCACGCAGCGCGACACACCTCTAAACACCTATATCATCCCATTGCCAGTATTCTGTGTTGAAATAAGATTAAGGGTCAAGAAGGAGAAAGCGGAACCAAAAGTTGGAGATAGCATCAAAAATAAATAAATTAAGAAAGACCACCCCCGATAACTATTCGTTTTAACTTTTAATACCAGACTGTTACCCGACAACCATTTTTCGGCTAAGCCTAATTACCCGAATACCCGACAAAAATTCTGGTACCCACCCCGATACCCGGAAACCATATTTTTGATTACCCGAACCCGATTCGAAATCGAAATTGAAAAATCACTACCCGCACACCTCTAGTTAATTATAATTCATTTCGTCTGCGGTATTGTTGTAAGAAGTTGTAAAATGCCCCTGAGCAGTCCCTACTGCCTCCTCGACCAAGCTTTGAAGCTTTGGTCAAAAAGGTTTAATAATCTATGATTAATTTAATTAATGAACGGATGTTCTTGACACCCTTCAAATGAGGAAACAATCCGAATGCATTTTTATCATCTTCCGAAAAATTCGAATGTAGGACACATGGACTCCCAATAACGCTTTGGTCCCATTAAACCGAATTCCCATTCGACAGAAGGGGGTTTTTTAGGGGGTCCCATTCGACCGAACGTAGCCAAAGGTGCGATTTTATTATAGTCCCATTGGACCGAAATTCTATTGAAGACATACTGTGTGGTTTTGCATTAAATATATTTTTAATTTCACAACTTATTATTGTTAAAATAAATGTGAGTTGAAAATGTATTACTGCACTTATTTTAACTACGTTTTAATTACGGCGAACCTCACCTACCCTACCCTAACTAAACCAAACGTAACGTAACCTAACCTAACCTAACCTAACCCAACCCAACCTTGTTTGGAGGTAAAAAGATTATTTATATGAGTATTAAAAGCCCGCCTCTTACCACGAACAATTTATTAGCAATAATAGAAATATTTTGGAAAAGATGTCAGATAATTAATTGGAGAATATTTTGGAAAAGGTGGCAGCTAATTAATAGGAGAATATTTTGGAAAAGGTGGCAGCTAATTAGTAGGAGAATGTTTTGAAAATGGTTGCAGCTAATTAGTAGGAGAATGTTTTGAAAATGGTTGCAGCTAATTAATAGGAGAATATTTTGGAAAAGGTGGCAGCTAATTACTAGGAGAATGTTTTGTAAAAGGTGGTAGCTAATTAAAAGGAGAATACTTTGGAAAAGGTGGTAGCTAGTTAAAAGGAGAATATTTTGGAAAATGTGGTAGCTAATTAGTAGGAGAATGTTTTGGAAAAGGTTGCAGCTAATTTAAAGGAGAATATTTTGAAAAAGGTGGCAGCTAATTAATAGGAAAATCATGGGAAAAGGTGGCAGCTAATTAATAGGAGAATGTTTTGGAAAAGGTGGTAGCTATTTAAAGGGAGAATATTTTGGAAATGGGGGTAGCTAATTAAAAGGAGCATATTTTGGAAAAGGTGTCAACGAATTATTGGAACCAAACCAAACCAAACCAAACCTAACCTAAGCTAACCTAACCTAACCTAACCTAACGAAACCTAACCTATGCTAACCTAACCTAACTTAACCTAACCTAACCTAACCTAACCTATGCTAACCTAACGTAACCTAACCTAACCTATGCTAACCTAACGTAACCTAACCTAACCTATGCTAACCTAACGTAACCTAACCTAACCTATGCTAACCTAACCTAACCTAACCTAATCTAACCTAACCTAACCTAACCCATGCTAACCTAACCTAACCTAACCTAATCTAACCTAACCTAACCTAACCTAACCCACCCGAAACCAAAATATTAAAATTTTAATTTAAAGACATTGATGGAACTACCATTAAGACTGTACTTCATTTTAAGCACAATTTGTTTATTAATTCAATATATCTCTTGCCTTGAAAGGAATGAAAGTGAGCGTTTTAATTGCTATCACGAAACATTTACTTTTAATATTATTACCATACCTTTCGGAGATTCGAACCAACAACCTATCGCTTCGCAGTCCAACATCGTATCCACTACACCACCGAATCGCTGACGGCTACAGTGTTTCAAGTTATATTCATGTATTTTTTAGGGGCATATTCGGACGATTGGGATTTCGGTCCATCGGGAATATAGCCATTGGGCTGGAAATCTAAAATCATTGCGGGATATTCGGTCGAATGGGATTTCGGTCCATTGGGAATTCGGTTGAAGGGAACGATACCCCAATAACAGGGGAATAAAAGGGCTGGCCGGGGCTGTTGGGGTGAAGTGGGGGGGGGGGGGTCATACTGTTGGTTAGCATATTGCTTACCCGCCCACCGCGACGGTGGCGCCATTCCTTATGGCCAAAGAGCGGGGTTTTTTCCCCCTGAACTAAGGGCGGTCTCCCCCAACAGCGCCGGTGAGCCCCTTTAACTAGATAACTAGAAACAATGCACAATAAATCATATTTCAATTCAGTTCAATTCAATTACAAACGGGCTTGAAGTCCTATCTACAAGGGCCTACCGGCCTGTAGAATAGTAATTCGAGTTGCGCACTTTTATGTATTGGACTTCTAATATTATTACGGCGTGCGCAAACGAACGTGATCAACGCCATTACTTAATTGTCTTCGACATTGCTTATTCGTGCAATCGGCATTCTTGTTTTTTTAGAGTGCGCCTACACAATTCTACATATTTAATGCCTCTTTGTAAACTTTATATGAAGAGTATGTGGTCACTTCTACCGCGAAATCCAGGCTAAATTAATTCAAGATCAAACTTAGCATGGAATTACTACGCGGACCAAAAGAAACCTTAAAATGTGATTAGTGTTTCTTTGAAAGCGCGCGGAATTTTAATTTGATCAAACATCAATGTATTTACAAATGGGGAAAAAAACCCTTATTGGAATGGATTTGAAGGCTACACAGCCATCAAAGTTTCATTTAAGTCCTTTATGGAAGATATTTAAATGTGTTGGGCCGACCTTTTTATGTTATTTTTAAGATTCTATGTAGAGCATATTTAAACTGTGGCATTTTCAACCTCTTGAATAACGAAACTAGTGTTAAGTATTTAAAACCTTAAAATGCCCTCTTCCACCAGGGTCTTCCTATCGTCATAGGTACTTATTTCGACCAAAAATACGGAAAAGTTTACCTGTAATTGCTCGCTAAAATGAGATATTGTTTCCGGTTGCGCATATTTTTGTAAAAATATGTTTTATCTAGAGAAAAAATACATTATTTCTAAATTATGTAGGGTTGCCACGTACAGTTCGGGGAAAACCTCGAAAAGTCAGGGAATTTCAAAATGTGCCAAAAGGTCAGGGAATAGTTTGAGAATATTTAGAATTTCAACAAGCCAGCTCCCTAATGTTGAGCGTTAAATATTCAAAAATGCGATTTAAACGCGATTGTTTACTTAGATTTAGAAATTAGAATAATGACAATTGATTCAGAAAACGTCGGGGAAAATTCTAAAAGAGGTCAGGAAATTTGAATCCGAAAATTTCGTGTAAACCCTGAGAGGATGCAAGAACGAAATAAATAGATAACTTGTCTTCACGCAGCATCAATTAGCAGTTGATTATTCCAATGAATATGGCGAGAGCAAAGAAACGTTGTATATATGACCTTTCTATTTTCTCCTCCATTTTTCTCCTCCATTTTTCTCATCCCCTTTTGTTGATATGTTTGTTCACTAATCAAATATTTCTCCTTGAATATCGTTACCAAGAGTAGAATCAACATTATTTAGGACCATTTACGTTTTTATTTTGTTTTATTAGAGACATGTGTCACATCTCTTTCGTTTAATGTGAAACCGCCACATATTTTAGCCTTGTAATATCCTAGCTTGGTTTTTAGTAAAAATGCAGCTCCTTTCTTTGTTCAACAAGAAGAAGCGTTATAAGCAAACTTATGGACCACAAGTGAAAAGTTCAAAGTGTACATTAGTGAAACCAAACGCGTTAGAGAGCGGTAGTGTCGACTTCGATTGTTTGTTGGAGGTATGGGAAACTAGGGAAATTACTTTCTCATAGTCGTGAACAACGGGATAAAACTGAATTTGTGGAAAACCTTGCATTTTGAAGGGAAATGTTAAATTGTGGGAAGAAATTTGTGTGATGTGTTTCAATTAGTATTCATTGAGTACCTTATATCTTGTCAAGTTTTTCCCGGAAATATCGGTTTACATGAAGCCGATATTGGCCGATACCGATATGAAAAAGATAGGCCGATATATCGGTGCATCCCTACAATTTTTATGAAATTCGCTTGAATGTTATTGTATATTTAATACTAAATTGTGAATGTCATGTGTCGTTTTTATATTTATTCTATGCATTTTCAGTAGGGAAATTCAAGAAGAAACGTTCAACTCGGATCAAATATTCTGCTGAATATAAACGTCACGTTAGAAAGGATAACGATGAAAAACCCTTCAAATGTGATCAGTGCGAATATACATGCACGAAGAAGTGTGATTTGATCAGACATAAACGCGTTCACAGTGGTGAAAAACCCTTCAAATGTGATCAGTGTGACTATGCAAGTGTGCGGAAGGATGATTTGACCAGACATCAACGCGTTCACAGTGGTGAACAGCTCTTCAAATGTGAACAGTGCGAATATGGATGCATAGATAAGAGTAATTTAATCAGACACAAACGCGTTCACAGCGGTGAAAAACCCTTCAAATGTGATGAGTGCGAATATACCAGCAGGCGGAAGTGTTATTTAATCACACATCGACGCATTCACGGTGATGAAAACCCCTTCAAATGTAATCAGTGCGAATATGGATGCACGTGGAAGTATAATTTAATCGCGCATCAACGCATACACAGTGGTGAACAGCACTTCCAATGTGATCAGTGCGAATATGGATGCGCAGATAAGAGTAATTTAATCAGACATAAACGCGTTCACAGTGGTACTGAAAAACTCTTCAAATGTGGCGAGTGTGAATATACCGGCAGGCGGAAGTGTCATTTAATCACACATCAACGCATTCATAGCGGCGAAAAACCTTTCAAATGTGATCAGTGCGAATTTGAATGCACGCAAAAGGGTGGTTTGATCAGACATCAACTCGTTTACAGTGGTGAAAAACCATTCAAATGTGATGAGTGCGAATATGCCAGCAGACGGAAGTGTCATTTAATCACACATCAACGCATTCATAGCCGTGAGAATCCCTTCAAATGTGATCAGTGCGAATATGGTTGCACGCATAAGGGTAGTTTGATCAGACATCAACGTGTTCACAGTGGTGAAAAACCTTCCAAGTGTGATTAGTGTGAATATTCCCGCAGAGGAAAGTGTCATTTAATCACATGAATACATTCATAGTGGTGTAAACTAATTAAAACCTTGTCAGTGTGACTATGGATGCACGCGGAAGAGCTCTTTGCTCATACATCATTCCATTCACAGTGGTGAAAACCCTTGAATTGTGATCAGTATAGTACATAAACGTGGGATTCGCATGAATGAATAGGTGAATTTTAGTTCATTGAAAGAGTCTTAAAAGGCTGCTCGACAATGTAAAATATCTTTAAACAACTTTTTAATCGTACAGTAAACAATTTAATATCATCTTTTATCCTCTTCTGTAATCATTTTAAAATCATCTTTTATCCTCTTCTGTAATGAATGGGTTGAAATTGTTTTATGTAACAAACTATTAAATTTCTCCGTTCTGAAGGGTTTTAAGTGCCATTTTCAAAATTAATCTTGTATTTAAATATATGGAAGTAAACATGTTCTCCATTTCCGAACCGCATTCGCGTTTTCCACTGATCAGGGAAAATTGTATTTCACGATGTTAAATTTCTACTTGTTGAATCGACACTAAGTGGCCAGGTGGCCACTATTCCTTCATTTGCCTAGTCTCTGGTCCATTCCACATAAACCCAGTCTGTCGCATTGGCTTTTAACTCCACCACCTTCTGGTGTCCGTCTATTTCGTATAAACAATAATCTTTCAGATTATCTTCTACTTCATTACTATCGTTAGGGCAAGGATTATTTAAAATGTCTAGACATTTTAAATAATCCTTGGTTAGGGGTACGAGATGTAACCAGATGGCTTAGGCTTCCACCAAAGGTTAACGCAGTTGCGCTATTCATCATCAACTAGTCTCCGACTAATCCACGTAGGGACCAATCTGTTAAGTGATTGGCTGCAACTCCAGTTTATAATCGTTAGGGGTAAGATTACGGGAAGTGTCTAATTCACCATGATGGTACTTCCTACAAATGTTCGCGCAACTGTTCTCTTTCGTGATTATTTTCGTCGCGCAGTAAGTTTTAATGAACTTACCTTAAAACGATTTAATGACAATTAAGGGTTAGAGTAAAGGAAACTTGAAAATATGACCTTTCGGGTTTTGAGTCAAGGTTTGTCTTCCATTTAAGTTGTTTTTCATCCCTTTTTACCTCTTCGAGTGACGATGACGTCAACGGATAGATATTACGCAATATATCTCTGCTAGCGCGCGAAAGATTACTTTTAATGCATAGCAATTTAGAAAACTCTAAGCCAATAGAATGGATTTAATTATTATGACTGGAATTTTTTTAAATCGAATCTCGCTTATGGGAACGAAATGTGTAACCTTCGTCCTCCCTCTCGCCAAGAAGCAACGCCAGAAGGAGCCCCAGTTCACTACACGCGGGTAGCCTAACCAACTCGCACTGCCTCTGGCGGAGCTTCTTGGCGAGGAGTATACCCCAAGGGGGCCTCGCCCCCCCCCTTTGTTGGGTTCTCTGTTTGTAATAAATGAATTTGTCTATTGAATTAAGTAATTAAATCATGAACCAGGTATTTTCCAGTAATGAGTCATGGCTTCTTCGATTGATTATATTGAGGAGAGTATTTCTTGTCATTGTCAAGAAAACTCTGTGTTAAATGGTTGAGGTAATTGGATTTTCCTTTCCCTTTGTGATGATTTATTTAAGTAATTAAATCATGAACAAACCATTTTTCAAGTCAATACGATGTAGGATGTTTGATTCTATACTCATTAGAGATAAACTGCTTAATCTTGATTGCAACATGCGATTTCCGAGCTCGCTCTTGATCAACTTTAATTTAGGAAATGACCTTTCACATTTGCAGTTTGTTACCACCATTGAAAGAAAGATTCTCAGAGCAATTTCTATGTTGCTTGAAACTGTTGACATTCCGGAATCTGTTCTTCTTTCAGAAGATCATCGCTAAATGAAGAACCAAGTTTTTCGCAATAATCCAAAATATCCTAATTTTCCAGACGATTTAGTTTTTGTAAGAAAGGAAATTTTTCATTAACATCAGCAAAACTCATTTTCCCATGATTTCACCAAAAAACCGCCACAATTCTTATCATATTGAGGAAAACGTTATGGATTTTTGATTAATAAAAGTTTACTTTATTCTGAAAACTCCTTCAATATTATACATATGACGTCAATTAACCCTTTTAATGACGTTTTGGAATATTTTTGCTAGGTAATAAAAATTATAATTACCGGTGTTAAAAATGATGTATATTTTCATATTGAAAATCAGTTTCACCCCATAATTTCAAAACGTCCATGCGTGGTCAAACTAAAACCGACTCGAGAGCAAAGTCCAAAAGTTTTTAATTCCAGTCTGAATAGCGTTCGAGGGACAATGCTTCACGTTATCCGTTAGCGTCAGGAAAGAGATTCAAACGGTGAACAAAAAAAGTCGTTTAGTGTGATTAATTAAAAATTCAAAATGAGTGTATATTGAATTTGGTAATCAATTGTATTTGATATGTTACATATTATGTATATATTTTTTACCTCTCCGTGTGACGTAGTCCAGGAGAGGTTCTGTAACGGCCGTGTCTGTGTGTGTGTCTGTGTGTCTGTCCGTTGTTACACCCACGTGACCGCGTTCGCAGTTTGCGTATCGGAGCAAACGTGTTCGCCATTTCCGAACTGCTTTCACAGTCACGGAAACGGCTCCTCTACTTGAGTTCTCACACCACCATCTTCTGGTCTTTGTCCATCTCACACGAACACCAGTCTGTCCTTACTGGCTTCTAATCACCACCATCTTTTGGTCTTCGTCCATCCCACATGGACACCAGTCTGTACATACTGGCTTCTAATCACCACCATCTTCTGGTCTTCGTCCATTCCACTTGGACACCAGTCTGCACTTACACTGGCTTCTAACACCACCATCCACTGGTCTTCCGTCTATTCCACATAGACACCAATCTGTATCATTGGCTTCTACTCCATTATCATCGTTTGGTTTTAGGATATATGCGGCGATCAGCTACGGTTACGAGAAACGTCTAGCCTCCCTAAGGTGGGATCGGCCACCAAAGGCTTTCGCAATTGCGCTTTTTCCTTAATATTATAAGGGAAACGATTTCCATATATTTACCAAAATTTAAAAAAAAATTGGGTAAGAGGGGTACGCTTCAATTTAAACGTCAATATTAGCAAAGTTTGAGAAGATAATAGGTATAACTTTATTTTAAACGATTTAACTATTATTAATGTTAATTATTGAAGATTAAAATAATTAAAAATAATTATATTTATTTAAATATTAAAGATAAACCTTTCGTGCAAAGAGAGAGATGATCATCGCCTCCTATATCTATCAAGGCCCGTGCATTGTGATATATATTTCATTCATTGCCTCCTATATTTATCAAGGCCCGTGCATTTCGATATACTTTTCAAAACAACAACCAAAATGGGAAGCTCCTCTCAGAAACATAATAATTTCTTTTCTCTGTATATGAAATGAAAATATAGATAATATTGCGCTCCTTCTTTAATGGTATGAATCCTTGCCTGTCTATTAATATTTTACGTAGGAGTAATACGTTTTTAGCGAAGTCTAGAGAGGATAAACGTAAGGGAGATTGTTTCGAAAAAAATACTGCTTCCACTAATGGGTTTATACTCCTTGTTACTGTTGTATAGAGTAATCATGATAAAAGCTTAAAAAATTACGAGAGGACAGGCCATTTTTATCCTCTTGTTTTATTCTTAATAAGAATATAAAACATTTATTTTGTATCAAAAAATATTTTTTGGTGCTGAGATTGCTTTAGAAAAATCCAAACGGTTAGGCATTGGTAAAAAAGACATGTGTAAGCTATTTGCAGAGATGATAATTGTTTTACATGTTTTAAATAAGACTGAAGCTTCCACTATTGTGTTTATGCTCCTTGTTTGTTTCACTGAAAACCATCTAGGTGTTGATAACAGCCAGAGCAAAAATTTCAAAAATATATATTTTAAATCTAATCAGATACGCCCACCTAGTTGAAAATAGACCTATTAAATTTGGGGGAGCCCTTCTTGAGAATTTTTCTTGGCTTGTAGGTTGTTAATTTATCTACCACAAAATATTTGTGTTTGGAAGTTGGATATTAAGTCAAATTAAGTGGTTGTAAAGAGCCAGCAGGTTTTTGTCGCTTCTTTGTGTGAGTATTTGATTTTTGTATGTAAAATGGAGGAAGATAATGTTGAGAGTAAGGATGAAATGCGGAAGCGCAAAGCGCGGGAAAGGATGAGGACAAAAAGGTCGACGTTTTCATTGGATACTTAAGTTTATATAATCTTCTCGACACGGAGAGGTAATTTTTTGGTTTTCCCATCTTGTTATGTAAATATTTTTATAGATTTGAATAGAATTCAGTAACTTCAGTAATGAAAATATCTTTAACTGCACTGCTCGAGGGGATGTGAGTAATCAGGACTAATAAAACACAATCTTTGACCGAAGATAATGATTTTTCCTCCCATCTCCGATAATTTAATTAAGTAATTAATTCATGAACCATGCATTTCCTAGTATTATAAGGCATGGCCCAATCGATTGATTATATCAGAAGAAAATAGGGGAAGTGGGTAGCCGTAGCCTTGAGCCATACAAGTCGTCCAGTGATTCTCACTTACAATGGTCGATTCCCCTACCACCCTTACAATTTGAATCTGGCCAATCGGCGCGAAGCATAAAATAGTACCAGATTTTATTGCGAACGCCACCATGTAGCGAACTGTGGAACTAACCTGTGTAGTCTGCTTATATTTCTGCTGTGCTTCAGTTTGAGTTAGGGTTACGTCAGGCAACGGGTTAATGCGGATATTGGTTTAATTAAGGACGAAAATTCGGTTATTTAATAAAATGAATGTCGTTAAGAGTACGCAGTGTGATTTAACGTACAAGGAAACTACCGATAAGAAAACTCAGGCTGTGTTGAAAGGAAAAGTAAGATCTACCCAAACCAATCCCAATGTTAAAAATCAAACTACAACAACTTGGTTACAACTTTATTACTTTGAACTCTTCCCTATCACAGTTTAAAACTTCGGACAAGTTAATTTTTTCCCTGGAACTTAGAAATACAATTGTATTTAAAAATAAAGACATATTTTAAAACAAGTTATGAATTTAGTACTTACCACTCGATTCCAGCCTCTGCCATTCTGCTTGAGTGCCTCACTGCCTCTAGCAGACGCCTCTAGTCAGTTGGAAGGCGTAGGACCGTACTGTCCACAGAATCACGTCACTCGTGTGTTAATGCGCGTAAAAATGCTATCTCTCTTCACCCCCACGGGGAGGGAAATGGCGCGAAAAATCCGTAAAGGGGACGCCTCGCGAAGTTGCCCAAGCTACCCACTTCCCCTATTTTCTTCTGATTATATTGAGTAGAATATTTGGTGCTATTTTCAAGAACATTGCATGTTAGGGGTTCAAGATAATTGGAATTTCCTTCCCGCTTGTTATTATTTTATTAAGTAATTATATCATGAACAAAACATTTCCAATTAATGAGACATGGCTCATTCGATTGATTATATTGATTACCATATTTCGTGTTAATTCAAAAAAATTCCATGCTATCGGGCCGAGATAATCTGGTTTTTCTCCAATTACGCCGTTTTTGTAGGGAATAGGGATTAAGTATCTTACATAGGTCTGAAGCAATTTTTCCGTCTTGAGTCCGGCAGCATTTTCGCCTAGGTTTTTCAAGTTGGTTATGTTGGCATTTTGTTAGCTAAATTGGCGCAGTGTTGCCAATGTGTGGGTAATTTCCCAAATAGTGGGAAATTTTGGTATGGTTTTAGGCTCTGTGGGAAAATGGTAATATTTTTCCGAAATCAGTGAAATATCAGAATTTTCCTGTTAAAGGGTTAATAGTGCAGACTGTGCAATTAAAATTAGTGCATTTTCGAAAATTTTGCCCGGTTAAATAATTGCTAGCGGCATTTTGAAATAAATTCGGTGGGCATAAGTCCTTGTTAGAAATTTATAAGATGCGATAAGTGTGCATCGGCATAAGTCCTTGTTAGAAATTTATAAGATGCGATAAGTGTGCATCGGCATAAGTCTATGTTGTAAACTCATCGAGGGGATTATCACTAAAAACTATCTGTTCTTCGATTCGCCGGAATATTAGAATTACAGCATAAGTAAATTTATACGGTTATAATTTAATCACTGTTTAGAGTAGGGAATCGAGGGGCTATTCACTCTGATTTTATGCACGGTAAATCATTTAAGCATTGAAAAAGATAGCGCTATTCACTCATTAGGGTTAGGTATAGAGGGGCTATTCACTCGTACGATATGGCTACTATTACGAGCCCTTGGGCCGTCTTGTTTAGTACATTTTAAAGTCTTCAGTACGAAGAGTACATTTTGATGTTTGAAAGTACATTTTCAAATTCCATTTTTTAACATTAGCGTCTATGGGACGAAAATTACGGCACAAGATGGCGCTTAAAGCCTTTTGTGGAGGGGGAAGGAAATTTTAATACCCCCAAAGGGAGAAAAGTACGTTTTCAAAAAGCCTCCCATTGGGTAGTACGTTTTACTATTGGGGAAAGTATGTTCCCAAAAATCTAAGGAACAACACTGGTAGCCAGAGTGGTGGGCCTCTTCAGAAGAATCTTCTTTTAAGAGGGCGCCACGCGCCTTCTTTAACTTCTTTTCCGTAGAAGAGAGGGCGACACTCAAGGCGGGCGTATTCGGTGTTGGGATTTTACGGTTTACCGTTCTAGCTACGCTACCTCTCTCGTCTAGCTCTTTTCATTGACGTCATACGTGGGCGCCAAAGAATACGCGAGCTGTCTTATATGAGATATAAAGTTTGTATGTCCGGAAAAAGGAGAACGACATTAAAGGCCGCTATATACGTGTAAACACGAAGGTCTTTTTCCATTCAAAATTGCTATATTTAATAATGTTCACCGGTATTTAGGATAATTATAATGTACCCATAATAGACCTACATTTAAAATGAAAAGACCAAGTATTTTGTAACAAATTTTATTTCAAGTAGTAACTTTTTTTCATTTTCATTTTATCATCGTCAGCTTCGGTTTGTTTTGAAAGGTGATGGCAATAATTCATTCTTATAATAGTTCGTAGATTTGTAAAACCTTACATTAAATTAAAAGTTCATGACGTAAATAATATTTACGTTTCAGAAAGAATTAGTCTGAAAGCTACTAAAGGCGAAGCGCAACGCTCCGTTACCGCCTAAGATTTGAATTTATAACGGATAATCAGCCTCGCCCTAAACCGTTGAAAGATAGGGTATACAATTTTCAAAGTAGAGAGACGTTTTTTCTCTGGACGCAGCTACCGCAGATACTTGTTTCTCGCCCACTTAAGACGTCATAGCATAAGTAACATAATAAACATAAGTATGACTCTTCCTATTGTAATAATGCAAATTTCAAAATGAAACCTATAATCAACACTGACACTCTCACTTACATCAGGCCAGGACTTGCAACCCCGTCGAGTACTTCATGCTGGTCTTTGGCGAATGACATAGTTCTACAATATTAGCCAATCACAATAAACCTTCTCCTTGAACGTATTTGTGTCGGAAATAGCTCGTCTGCTATTTATTGTACAAGCTCGCGGGGTCGCGGTGTTTGTATGTTTCACTTTGAAAGTCGGATATTTCAGCACCAAAAATGATAAGCCTTTTGAAGTCTAAATATTCGGTAACTAAACCTACCCAGTGCAATTTTCAACTTCGTAATGTGGTCGCGCTAAACTCGGTAAAAAGTCAATACAAATCAACTATATAACCAAGGCTTAGGACCGTCGACTCAAATTTCAATGGCGTCTCTTTAAAACTCTGAACCGGATTTTCAATATGAGGCGGAAGTCGCTTCATTTTCCACCGCTAGGGGTCTCTGTGCTGGGCGCGAACTTATGATGACGTAAAAGGTCCGAAAATAGGTTTTTAGTTAGTTTTGGCTAATTGTCATACTTATGGTTATTATGTTACTTATGGTCATAGTAAGGGAAACAAGAGGTTCCAAGGAAACCCATACAATTTTGTCGCGCTTTCTAATGTATTTTAGCAATGTATAATGAACTCCATATTGATATAATAGCAAAGGATAATTATTACAAAAACTATATTTAGGCACTGTATAATTAATGCCTTACTTATATACAGTAACATTGCTAATTAATATTGAAATCGTATAAAGAATATCTCCTCAACAAAAGCCGAGATACAACAAACCCCAAAAAATCCTTATTTCTCAGCCTGTTCTCATGCGGCTCTGTCGACACAGGCCAGATGTCCAGTTTAAAAAAATCCTTATTTCTCAGCCTGTTACGGCTATAATGACAGGGAGCCGAACATAAAGAGGTCACACAAAAGACACGTGTCCTTGGAATGACCCATATTAGATTAAAACACGTTTCCGCACAATTTAAATGAGATCATAGTGTTTAGCAGACGGCATAATGAATTTTAAACTTTTTAGGACGGTCTGAGACAAGGACTAGGCAGTATCCCCGTCGGCTTTACAGCGTCACTTTCGGCGAAAATGAGCCAAATAACGATGAAACCGAATTAAAAAATTAAACACCGTTAGCGGAATGCAGTTAGCAACAAAAAATGTCGAGTCCGCACGTTTAATTACCGAAATTCAAAGAATAACAGCGAAAACATGAGAGTGGAGGTATTTTTAGTAAGGTCTCAAACACAGTTATAGAAAAAGGCCCGTCATGAGTCCCGAGGAACAAACAATACGAGCTTTTCCAAGACCTATGGCAAAACGCTGCCAGTAGGTAAAACCAAAAGACGGCGATAACACGAAAAATAGTTTAAATCACTGAAAATTAAGTTTGATTACCGTTAACGGAAGGCTTTAGAAGTCGTTATGTGCAAAAATCCGGAAACAGAACGAACAAGGAACCGAAATTTGAATGAAATAACCGGAGCGCGAGTGAAGCGGCGAACTTATCATAGATGGCGACAAAGTCGCTTGTGATAAGGGAGTAGTTTAAAGAGACGACGACGAAAAAATGCGACGACGAAGGCGGAGCTAATCTCCCGTTTTATGTCTCCGTAATATTTTGACTCCATCATAGATGGCGACAAAATAAAAATTACTAGAGCCCCCCTACTACAAAAAGGAGAATCTCCCGCTTACCACCCCTGAAGGATGCTCCGACCTAATAATGGGAAGCGGTATAGAGACCTTGGGCGACACTATTCGCATCCAAAAGAATTAAAAGGGGGCGCTTTGGTTTGTCCAATATGGCGCGATCTAAAGGAAACAGAGCAGACGACTTGGTAGACTATTAGGAGCAAATCTCAGGGAGTGAAAGTAAAGTCAGACATTAATTAATTTATTATTACGTAAACACTCTTTTACTTGTGTTTTAAATTACAAAAATGGTTACTTATTGCTGTGTTTACGGATGTAAAAACAATGGCACCATGAAAGGTATGCGGTTTCATCGTTTTCCTTCAAAAGTACCGAAATAAGCCAAGGCTTGGGAAGTTACCTTGAAAATGGGAATGAATAAATGTAAAGTGTCAGCTAGTGGCGGAATTTTGAAACAACACCGAGGTATCAGTTGAAAAACCTAAGTGTTTCAAATGCAAGATAAAGACCTATTCTCACTACAAAGGGACCAATACTGTAAAAGTATGTGTTTGTGTAGCTCCATCCGGTGTGACCACCATGGTAAGCAAAGCATATGGGGGAAAGTCATCAGATAAACAAATCACTGAAGAATGCGGGGTCCTAGAACGATACATACCATACGTAGACGCTATAATGGTAGACAAAGGGTTCGCTATTGAAGATCTTTGTAGTGAAAGAGGGCTCAAACTAATTAGGCCACCTTTTCTTAAACGTAAAGCTAAATTTAGGTCAAAAAAATAAAAAAGGGAACAATTCCCTAGAGAAGATGCTTTCCTTACGTCAAAAATTGCGTGTGCTAGGGTACATGTTGAGCGCACAATCCAGAGACTAAAAACGTTTAACATTTTCCACAAAAGACTACCGTGGGATTTATTACCGTATATCAATAAGATGTTCGTTGTAACCAGCGCTGTAGTAAATTTGTCAGCAGCTATTTTGGCTGACGATAAACTTTAATATCACCACTATTTTAATATCACAACTATTTTAACACTTCAATTCCATGTATTTCTTTAACAAATATTTGAAATAAACTGATTGCAATTTAGCTTAGGAACAAATTCTTTGTCAATAGGAACTTCAATAATTAAACAATCCTCACTTTGTTTTGAATATAGGACTAGGTGACCTACTGAGAGGCCTAATATTACTAGATTTAGTTGAATTTGTCCATAATACTTGTGCTTAGGTTTTAATATCAAGGTTTCTTCCTTATGGTTTAAAACTTTCAAGGGCCAAGGCTTATTGCTTAACTTATTTTTATTTATTTTATTTACCATCTTCAGTATAGAAAGTTGGGTTATTTATTTCCTTGGCCATTATCTTGCTTTACAATGGAAAGTTTACAAATTATTATCAGGGAAAAAACTAATTTTTGGATAGATTTTACTCACGTCACATCCCATACAACAGCCCGAAGAGTACACAACAGTTTTTTTTTTGTTTCCTTTAGATCGTAGTTCTACTTTTTCGCCGCTAGGGAAGCTATAGTATCTTTTGGTTGCGAATAGAGGCAGAACGGCGCCTTCTTTGAAAAGAAGCTTTGGTAGAGGAAGGCGCAAACTCCCTTCCTACTGCCCTACCTTCCTTCCCTAAACCGAAAAATGCCTAGGAAGGAGTCTTAGCTTTCGCGAACCCCCCTTCTAAGATTCGGAAGGTACTCCTTCAAGACGAGAGGTGAGCCTTCTTTTCTTGGGAAGAAAAATCTCTTCAGAATTAAAGAAGGCAATCGGGTTGGGAAGGAGGGTTACCTTCTTTCTTGGGAAGGGACAGTGCCAAAGAAGAGAAGTTTTTGTTGGGGGGTGAATAGGTCTTGCCCGAGAAGGGAAGTTTTTTTTCTTCTGTGATGTGACTATCCCTCGGAAGGTTTTAAGGCTTCTTTGAATGGGAAAGAAGTTAAGATAGGTCAGAGAGTAAATCTCTTTTATATAATGCAAACTCGAGAAGCCATCGGTAGATGGGGTTACCACATTAGTATGTGAAAATTTGATATTGATTTAGTTGATGGTGCAAAATTGTAACATATCGTTAAGATTAATATATAATTTGGTTAAACAGAGGGAGTAAACACCATTTCAATTTTATTACTAAATGAATATTATGTTGTATGAAATTTGATTAAACCGAAGGAGTGTTCACCTTCATTTCCATTTATTATTAAAATTTATATGATCTTATGTATATAAGAGAATTATATTTTTGAGGAAATGGAATGTAACCAAACACTGGAAGAAGTGGTTTATTTGTGTCCTTTAAAAAACTCATAATGACCATTCTCATTTTAACCCGTATAATATGGGGTTTATAAATAACACCTAACTAATCATCCTTTTATTAAGTTTAAAACCTGTATAAAAGCTAGATTGTTTAAAAAATACATCATGCAAATACGTGCGGCCTCAAAGATTATTTAGTGTCTACATAGACAGGAAACTTTTCCAGGTTTCAAGTCCCAATAATTAAAACAAAAAGTGCAACGCCGGGTAGTTTAGCATATTAAACCGAGGGAGTAACCACCTTCGGCTGTCGGTTGGATGAAATAAAGCCCTCTGGGTGATATGGGCACGCAATAAAGCTAGATTATTATTTATTTTAAATTAGTATTGCTATGATTGGAATGGTAGTAATAACTGAATAACCACCCCTATTCCGTTACGGATTAATAATTGTGGAGGTAAGTTTCTTTTTCTACGTGACAGAACCGTGGATGTAACCAATCTCGAATTTGATTACGACATTTTCGTTTCTCTGGGAGAGCTACCTATTTTTATGTTATCCGAGGTAGGTATATAGGCTTAATTTTATATAGGTGTGTGTGTGAGCGATTTCAGTGTGCGATACGTCAATACATTTGAGCCTAGCCAACGCACACTGTTTCTGGCGGTGCTACTTGGCGAGAGGGAGAATACCAGGGTTGTCTGATTTAAATCAGTTTGATTTAAATCACTGATTTAAATCATGATTTAAATCAAGCGATTTTTTTAAAAAAATCATTTGATTAAAATCAAGAATATATTTTTATTTTTAAAAAATGTTTTCTAAGATTCCAAGGAGTATTTTAAGTAACTCGAGAAGAAACTTAATTAGAAAAGACCTAAAATTAAAAATAATCGTGGTTTTGGTATATTTCAATCTATGTTTTTCCCAGAACTCCAGTTTGTCTTGCTGGAAAGGCTAGGAAATGAAATAGAGGTCAAGCTATCTTTTTATACAAGCATTTGAATAGTAATAATATCAAAAAGCTGCTTAAATGTCATGATTATTTTGCTTTTGCTTAATTTTGACTCAAAAGTTTTCATGTTGGTAATTTACTATCTATTAGTTCAATAAAAATCAAAAAAATCAAATAAATCAATTAAAATCAAAAAAATCCGATTTAAATAAAAAAAAATCGATTTTTTTGATTTTTTTGAAAAAATCAAAAAAATCGCCAACCCTGGAGAATACCCCAATGGCGGTATTGCCCCTGTGTGTTGGTTTCTCTTAACGTAATTTCCGAAATGGTTTATAGAGAGAAAAATGCACCATTCCTTTGACAATCTAGATAGAAGCCATTGCCCCCGTCCCGCCATGATTACGCTGATATATTCGCTTCGCGCCCGAATATTTAACCTTTTGAAAAGTTGAGGTCCCATGCTGACGTGACTCTGGTTGTTCACTAACTGAAAAATCTAAAGGGTTGATCGCGGGTTTAATTTAGGTTTAAATTATCGAAGATTTAAAACATGAAAAACAAAATTTTATTGAAGGTAAAAAAATCGCTCCTATCGCTTCAATGTTCAACCTCAGACCACCAGGTGGTCTGAGGTTCAACATAAGACTCCCTTTTTCTATTATAACCAAGCTTGGAAAGCCTTCTCGGTTCTCTCCCCTGGCGCCAACTTTCTCTTCAAAACTTGGGAGGTCGTACCCCTTTTTTTTTGGGTTGCAAGCAAGAAAATTCGTAGCTCGGGCTCCTTACTGTCGATGCGTCAGAGAGAAAACCCCGAAAACTTTCAATTCTACGAAAGGCGCGAGTTATAATTCTTAAGAGCGAAAATTTACAGAAATATATTTACAAACAAGGCGACCCAAGGGCTCGTAATAGTAGCCACATCGTACGAGTGAATAGCCCCTCTATACCTACCCTAATGAGTGGATAACCCCTCTATACCTTACCTAACCTACTGTGATTGTTCAATCCTTTACTCCTCAATTCGAACTAGGAAACGATAAAAATGTACTGCGCACACACGACAATTTAAACGAACGTCAACAACAACAAAAAATTATTAATTATAATAAGAAATTACTAAATAATTGTTAAAAGAAGTTAAATAATATTCCGCAATATCTTAGCACCAAAAAAAAAAAAACGTCTCTTCGTTTTGAAGCTTTTACAAGAATGAAAGGAAAGGAATGCTGCCCCAAGCTAGTACCTTCTTTTAAAACTCTTCTCGATTTATGGAGAAACGACGTAACTTCTAGTAATAAACACCACCTTTCCAAATATAACGTCGGTATATAGTTCCTTTTGCTTTTTAAAAATCCCCCTCGATTTCTTTGAATTTTGAAATCGGGGGGTGAGATGAAAAGCGTGAAACCCTTATTGTTGACGGGTGACAGGAATTATAAAGGGAGTATTAAACCTTCCATTTAAATTAAGCCAATACTAAATTCCTCTCTCTCTCTCTCTCTCTAGCTTTAAATATATGGAGCAAACGTAAACCACATTTCACAAAGCTTAACCTTACCTGTACAATTAAATGTATGCTTGCACTTACTATTATAATCCCCATCCTTTTAAAATACACGAACGAAAAATATCACCTCACCACAATTCTCTCACATTCACTCTCCCTTCAATGTCGAACGAAACGTTTTATACTGCCAAAGCAATAAAATAACCATTTCTTCGGTTAGCTCTGACTAACTATTTCTTTGGGTAACTCTGACCACATTCCAAATCGCGAAAAACTACTACGACCACCACACCCACACCCACAGGCTCGCGGGACAAACTAATAGCCTCATCGTATATATACGATGTGGCTAAAAACAACAAAAAAGAAACATGAATTTAAACTTTGAAGTAATATTGATTATTATTCAATTTACGAAATCCTCCCCCTAAAAATGAGGATTACTGATCTTATTTTTTCTTTAATTTTACTTAGAAATTTCTACGGGGTATAGTAATTGTAGTGGTATTTTAATCTCTGAGCCTAAATGAGTTTTTAACGTGGCTGATCTAACAATTCCATCCCATCCTACATGTTAGAACTATGTAAGTAACCATAGGGAAAAGTTCAAATCTTTTAAAGAAAAACCTTATTTTGACATACTTTCAAAAATAAAACCATCTATATAAATAAACCCAGGTGTTTGAGATGGGAATTGCGGCAAATTCTAATTAAACGCAAAGATGCGCGATGATGACTTTACCAGGATGGATGTGCGGACCCATGGGGTTCATTTGAAACTTTAACTAATATAATCATGGATAGATTTGGTCACGATATTTAAAGTAACCTTTTTCCCTTACCGCCCAAAAATTCCCAAAATGCAAGGTTATAAAAATGTTTCTACACAAAAAACAGGGATTGTTGTCAATAGACCTGAAGTTTTATCATTGTTTGGTAGTTATGTTAAATAATTATGAATTCATTGAGGCTGCTAATTGAACGATGCAATTTTATAGATATAATAAAAGTGTTTAAAATCGTCATATTTTTCGATGAGATTTCCTACAGAAGAAACTTTGGTTTGTTATTTTATTTTGCTCAGGTGTCCCACCACTTTGTATTGTCTATTTTCAAGCAGAATTTCCAGTTTTTAAAAGAAATCCGCCCCGGCCCCAATGCACCTTCCTCATGCTCTGGCAATCTAGATAGAAGCCATTTCCCCCGCCATGATGACGCTGATATATTCGCTTCGCCTTCGCGCCAGAATACCTAACCTTCTGAAAAGAAAAGTCGAGGTCCCATGCGTACTTTGCCCGAAAATTACTGGCGCCAAAGGGTTTATTTTGTATTAGCAATGACGACTTTTCAATGGGATGGGCGGATTGAGCTTATCAATCCTAGATTTTTCCTATCCGCGGATGAGTTCGGTTTTCCCCGTCACCCCGTGAAACGTTTACAGCTTCGTGTTTTAGATTTCCATTGCTTTTATAAATATTAAAAAAACAAGATGGTCTAGCCCATAATTAAGCCACATCGTTTACGTACTCTCGCTATCCCTACTACAATAAATATACTTCTAGTGAAATATCCCCTAATATACCGGTCAGAGGGAATAATTTTTCAATGGCTGCTTGGCAAAGAGAATCAAATATCGCCAACGCCCGTTACTAAATTACTAATACTACTACTACTACCACTACTACTCAGGTAAAACTATTAATCCCATCGATACCTTGTAGCTAAGAAGAAACTAAAAAGATTTCTAAAGCGCGCTTCTAGAATTCTTGCCCGCTCGGACTTTCTTTTAAAATTCTTCTCGATTTGAGGAGAAATACACGTAAATTCTAATAATAAACACCATTCTATACAGGGTGTTTCTGAAAAGTCCATCACAAATTAAGGGGCGTGTTTATGGGACCAAACTGAGCGGAAAGTACCAAAGAACATGGGGTGTACAACATTTTGTTACGGAGATATGGCCTTCCAAACATTCGCCCCTAAAACAAGGAAATATCCAAAAATGAGGAGTAACACTTAAGACCGACTAACCAGCTTGTTTAAAATTACTAGACAATTTCAATAGCCTTTAATCGAACAATTGATTTCTACCTTTACTAATCAGAAGCGTATAAATGAGTAGAAGTATGCCTACGGTGGTAATGTAAAATTAATCCCAAGTGACATGATGTTTCAAGATCTTCCCAGCACCAAGTAAAATGGTTCTGATTGAAGGGACTTTTATTAGCACAGCGTAAACAACGTTATTTTCAGGAATTAGTCCAAATGTCCACGGGCGGCATTACAAAAACGAGGCAGTCTTTCGAATGATACTTGGACATGTTGGAAGATCCCTGGCTTGTTCCTGTTATCTCAAACCGTAAAAAGCTACGCAAATCTTCATCATCACGGACAACACTCTTGTACGTTAGGTATGACCTTGAGAAAACCTAAAAGGACATCTCGAATGTATTTGAAAAACCCATCTCCAATTAAGGGGCGTGTAGTTTGTTTCCAACAGAGTAAACTCGCCCAGAGAACAATTACAATGCAGAGCCACGTTTCGGCGTTAATGGCCCACAAAGGTGGTCCCAAAAACAAGAACAAACTTTAATTTGTTTCGTTCAGTAAGTGTTTCATGTGTCATAGATAAAACGCCATGATTAATGCACGAAGAAAATGAATTTATTGACAAGTTTTAACATTTAATTGCAACTAGTTACAAAAATTGTTCAAAGTGTTCACCACCCGCGTTAAGGCACACATTAGCACGTCTTACAAATGATTCCCTTACACGTTGAAAAATGCCTGGAGTTTCGCGAATTGTTTGACAGCCGTGAATTATTCGTCGACGTAGCTCTTCAACATCGGGCACTTCAGTCTGATAAACTAAGTCTTTCAGGTGGCCCCAAAGAAAGAAATCACAAGGGTTCAGATCGGGTGATCGAGCAGGCCACTCCACAGGTCCACCTCGACCTAACCACCGCAAAGGGAAGGTCGCGTTAAGATAATTTCGGACCGCGATGCTGAAATGTGGTGGTGCACCATCGTGCATGAACCACATTCTGTTTACCAAACCTAAGGGTACGTCTTCGAGTAGTTCCGGTAAATCGTCCCGTAAGAACTGCAAGTAAGCCACACCGTTTAACCTGGGCTCTAGGAAATTTGGCCCAATTAAATTGTCACCCACAATACCACACCACACGTTTAAACTGAATTGTACTTGGTGACTTCTAACGCAAGTTGCGTGGGGGTTTAGCTGGGACCATTGATGTTTATTATGTAAGTTAATAATACCATCCCGTGAAAAGTTAGCTTCGTCAGTAACCATCAAATCCCGTGGGAAATCGATATCGTTTACTTTAGCCAGAAACCACTGACAAAACGCCGTGCGTCGTGGGTAGTCCGCTGGATTCAAACCTTGAACTTTTTGAACATGGAAAGGATGAAACCGGTGGCTTCTGAGGATTTTCCACACGAGCGTGTGGTTTACGCCTAATCGGCGACCAACTTGGCGGGTACTTGATTCAGGCTCGTCCTCGAAAATGGTGAGAACTTCGTCTTCTACGGCCTCTGGGATGGCTCTCGCTCTAGGTTGAGGTCCAGCCGGTTGGATTCGTCCATCTTGCCTCAAACGTCTGTCCACAGCCTCGAACGTCAGTCGATTTGGTAGTCGCCTCTGCGGAAATCTTTCCTGATACAAGCGTACAGCTGCAGCGGCATTCCCCTCGGCTAGTCCATACATTAGGTGCATATCCGCATATTCGGCATTTGTGAAGAAAGGCATTGTAACAGACTTCGTTGAATTATGAGTTTAATAAAACAAACACATGTACGTGAAACCTCTTTTATTCCTTTCTTAAAAAACATAGTGCTCTGTTTTAGTGCTCTGTTTTTTAAGAATAGGCGAAGTTCTCACTATTTTCGAGGACGATCCAAAAACAAGCAGCCGCCAATTGGTTTGCTGATTAAGAAAAAACCACACGCAACTTGCGTTAGAATTCACAAAGTACAATTCAGCTTAAACGTGTGGTGTAGTATTGTGGGTGACAATTTAATTGGGCCATATTTCCTAGAGCCCAGGTTAAACGGTGTGGCTTACTTGTAGTTCTTACGGGACGATTTACCAGAACTACTCGAAGACGTACCCTTAGGTTTAATAAACAGAATGTGGTTCATGCACGATGGTGCACCACCACATTTCAGCATCGCGGTCCGAAAACTTGTCAATAACATTTTCTTTGTGCATTAATCATGGCGTTTTATCTATGACACATGAAATACTTACTGAACGAAACAAATTAAAGTTTGTTCTTTTGTTTGGGACCACCTTTGTGGGCCATTAACGCCGAAACGTGGCTCTGCATTGTAATTGTTCTCTGGGCGAGTTTACTCTGTTGGAAACAAACAACACGCCCCTTAATTGGAGATGGGTTTTTCAAATACATTCGAGATGTCCTTTTAGGTTTTCTCAAGGTCATACCTAACGTACAAGAGTGTTGTCCGTGATGATGAAGATTTGCGTAGCTTTTTACGGTTTGAGATAACAGGAACAAGCCAGGGATCTTCCAACATGTCCAAGTATCATTCGAAAGACTGCCTCGTTTTTGTAATGCCGCCCGTGGACATTTGGACTAATTCCTGAAAATAACGTTGTTTACGCTGTGCTAATAAAAGTCCCTTCAATCAGATTCATTTTACTTGGTGCTGGGAAGATCTTGAAACATCATGTCACTTGGGATTAATTTTACATTACCACCGTAGGCATACTTCTACTCATTTATACGCTTCTGATTAGTAAAGGTAGAAATCAATTGTTCGATTAAAGGCTATTGAAATTGTCTAGTAATTTTAAACAAGCTGGTTAGTCGGTCTTAAGTGTTACTCCTCATTTTTGGATATTTCCTTGTTTTAGGGGCGAATGTTTGGAAGGCCATATCTCCGTAACAAAATGTTGTACACCCCATGTTCTTTGGTACTTTCCGCTCAGTTTGGTCCCATAAACACGCCCCTTAATTTGTGATGGACTTTTCAGAAACACCCTGTATATAACGTCGGTATTTACTTGCTTTTGCTTCTTAAAAATCCCCCTCCTTTTCTTTGAATTTTGAAATCGGGGATCGGGATGATTGATGGCGTGAAACCCTTATTGTCCACGGGTGACCGGAATTTTAAAGGGAGTATTAAACCTTCCATTTAAATCAAGGCAATACCATAGTCCTCTCTCTCGCTTTAAATATATCGAGCAAACGTAAAACACAATTCTCAATGTTTAACTTTGCTAGTACAAATAAATTCAATGCTTAAACTAACAATTATAATTCCCTTCCTTTTAAAATACACGAACGAAATATATCACCTCACCCCAATTCTCTCCCATTCACTCTCCCTTCAATGACGGCCGAAAAATTTTATACTGTCTAAGGCAGTTCTCTTTCACGACGCCCCCACCACCACCACCAACAGGCCAGGTCAAACTAAGACCCACATCGTAGATGTTCATCATACGATGTGGCTAAAAAGAAATAATTTCAGGAACCTTAATTAGGGAAACATCCAGGAAATATCTCTGAACGATTTTAAAAATCAAAATGGATTCAGATTTCGTCAATAATTTAACCCTAATACCTTCGACCAATCGCGTAACGCCCTGCCTTCCAGTTAACAAAATGTGCCAGTCATGCTCAATGTCGCGTGCAACGGTTATTACATCTCGTGCTAAATAATGCTCGAAATATGGAATCTGAATCCATTTTTATTTTTAACATCATTCAGAGATATTTCCAGGATGTTTGACTATGCATATAGGTCTTATAACCAATAGAAAAATCGATTAAAAATCACTTTATTTTCCACTTCACCCTCCCTTTAGGGACGTTTACCCTTCACTTTTGAAAAAAATAATAAATAAAACTACCATTTTTCTTTAAAACACTTGTTTCCTATACAATAAAATTTATACAATTTATTTATTTATTTTAAATATGCTGTATTACTAGTATTGATTCCGTTTTAAATAAATCATTTCTTATTTAAATAATAGTAAGACCAAGCCTTTCTTGGAAGGGACACATATTATAAAAAACCGTTTTTACAAACGGAAACAACTTGAGATAGGTATATTACATCATTTATTTTGGGCGCCCACCATATCCATGGTCACACCATATTTATTGAAGCGGTAATATTACGTCATGACCATTAATATCACATTTCGCAGCTAAAAACAAAGTTATCGATTGCTAAGTCACATTCTTATAATATATACTTTCATATGCCTTTGCGACAGACTACCATTTTAACATCATCGGGAGTCCGCGTCAGCGTGGCAAATAATTACACCAATGAAGTAAAACCACTTTATTTTAATTTCAGTTGACATTTTTGCAAGCTTAAAAGATAGTTATGCCAAAAATGTCAGCCGAAATTAAAATAAAGGGGTGGAAGGAATGCCTCAACTTGTTGCCCCTTTTTCCTGGTACAGGGCGACTTCCGCTAAGCAAAATTAAACGGGCCGGAAGCTCTCATGTACCAATTTAGGAGCAACATCATTATTTGCGCTTGTGGAGCCGGGGGAGCTTCCACTCCTCCTCTTTACTCACTTTGTTTCTATTAAGAAGGGGAAATTCTGTTTGACAAGAAAAAGTGGCGGGAAAAATAGAATTTGAATCATAGTTTCTTCTCTTAGGAATATTCCTCGAAAAATAATATCTATAAAATTAAATCGTTCAATTAGCAGCCCTAATGAAATTATTACCATTATTATCAAACAGTGAAAAAACTACACGGCAATTAAAAAATTTAGTACTTCTGTCCATTCACAGCGGCGTCGTGAAAGAGAACTGCCTTAGACAGTATAAAATTTTTCGATCGTCATTGAAGGGAGAGTGAATGGGAGAGAATTGTGGTGAGTTGATATTTTTTGTTCGTCTACTTAAAAGGAAGGAAATTATGATAGTTAGGTTAAGCCATATGCTCTCCCTTAAAAATTCCTCTCACCCGTCGACAATAAGAGTTTGACCGTTTGACAGCTCCCCTCTTTCAACATTCAAAGAAATCGAGGGAAATTTTGAAAGCAAAGGCAAGTATTTACTGACGTTCTTTGTAGAATGGTCTTAAGGCACCGGGATATTACAATTATTGGGTGTTTTACCGAATTCTTTCTCTTTCAAACGCTTCTGGCTGGCCATAAGTTCATGTTAGAAATTTATAAGATGCGAAAATTATCCGTCGGCACAAGTCTATGTCATAAACTAAAACTTTCTGTACGTGTATTAATTGAGCGTTAAGTACGTAATGTTAGAAATTTATAAGAAGCGATAAGTGTGCATCGGCATAAGTCTATGTTGTAAACTCATCGAGGGGATAATCACTAAAACTATCTGTTCTTCGATTCGCCGGAATATTAGAATTACAGCATAAGTAAATTTATACGGTTATAATTTTATCACTGTTTAGAGTAGGGTTGGTCGAATATACTATTTGAGATTAATATTTAACGCGAGGCAAATTTACCAAAGATTCATTCAAAATTATATTCGAAACTGCATATATTACCATGAGTTAATAAGTTACTCAGGCCGAGAACAATAATTTATCCAGCGAGTTCTTCCGGAAGTCCGAAGTGAGGGGGGAGATGGAGAAAATATCTGTAAAAGGCGCCAAAGCTGAGATTCTAGTACAAGGGGCCGCCGCAACGCGTCTCACAACTCGGTTAATCACTAAATGGTATATTTAAATTGGAACTCGAGTTATTGTAGTAAAAATGCATTGCTTTAGATCTACATGATAATTCAGATAGCCCTTCAAAAGGTATTTATGAGCCTATAACTTGGGGTGGCGTAGCGGCTAGCGCTTTCGCCTCGCAGCAAGAGGATCCCGGGTTCGATCCCGGACTGTGGCACCGGGTGAAAATCTGGGAACAAATCCTTTGCAAGTTCTCTCCCCGCTTGTTAAAGGAGTTTTCCCCCGCGGTCAAACCCGGTTTCTCCTTTCCATCAAAACTTGCAGAAGTTAACGGTAATAGTTAGTGTACACTCTAAGAAATGGAAGTGTTAAAAAGGTGTTAAAACGGTGTAAACACCGTAAAAACACCCAAAAGAGTGTTTTATTAACTTGAGTTTTTAGAGGCCAATTTAAAGTGTAAATTCGGTGTATAATAACACTATTAAAACACCGTTCGAAATTAAACATGAAAAATTATATTACTGCTGGTTTCTTAAATAAGGTCTTTCATTTATTTTTCATTAATGTTTTAACATTAAAGTCAATACAAACAGTAAAAAATTATTGAAAAACGTACTTGTTAAACCTTTTTTTAATGATGATATTCATGAAAGAAAACAGTTTTATCCTTTAAATAAAATTAACAAAGAAATTGGTAATCTGGCGGTGTTGTACCTTCATAAAACGATGCTAAACGTGTTAGGCGACACTCTTACAGGTGTTAAGCGATACTCTTAAAAAACGAGACTAGGTTAGATACTGGCCTCACAGTAGGGCCAGCTTGAGAAGCCAAAGTGGGGCACTTGCTTTTGTGACATGTTTTATCATTATTTTGAGAAAAATTAGAGTACTAAATGGATTTTTTTTTTGTAAAATCTGTAGTGCAAATTAGATTAAACGCGTTTCTGGTGCTCGAAAAACTCTTAGTGAAAAGAGATTATTAAATTTAACAAGAACGTCTATATCTACTGCTTGAATAGTATAGCCTCCAAAACTAATTTAATACCCTATGCATTTGTACGAAGTGAAAACTTTCTGCCTTTTTCAGAAGTTTATAAACCCGTAAAAATGACTTTATACGCAACAGCCCTCGCTTAAAGAGGTATAGTTCTGCATGAGAGAACTCTCCTCCCTATAGGTGATGAAGTTCTCTCAAGGAAGAACCCTGCTATGAATTTAGCATTGATTGCTAATAATACTGCGGAATGGCGGATAATCAAAATTTAATTAAACAGGAAAACCATACTCGATATTTGAGTTATGCCTCATGAGTGGTCAAAATGTAGCTACTATAGTGTTTTTTACGTCATCGGTTTTGCCCTTAAGTCTAGGAAAAGTACTAGAATTTCTACTACTATCCTACCAAATAATCTCCCACTCTTAAAGGTGTGAAGCGACACTCTGGAAGGTGCTATGCCGCACCCTTTAAGGAGTTGCACAACACTAATATGAGAGTAAAAATTCACTTTCAGTGCGATATAAGAGTTCAAAAGGTGTTAAACTGCACCTCTGTGCACAATTTTATACTTATCTTTGCCATCAATTGCTCAAATAAGTGTTATTAAACCCTTTCAGGGGTGTAAATGAACACCTGTAACGGTGTCAAATTTGGACCCATATAAACTACTTTTAAAGGTGTTAAAGCACACCCCATTTTTTTGAGTGTAAGTGTGATAAATCCCTTCAGGGGTGTAAATGTACACCTGTAACGGTGTCAAATTTGGACCCATATAAAGTACTTATAAAGGTGTTAAATCACACTCCAATTTCTTAGAGTGTAGGGCGCTGTAGGTTAGCTGTGGCATAGGGGCTAGCCACCACCCCTCTATACATTGTAAAGGGACCCACCTGTAAACAAGCCACAGGCTTAGTGTGGAAATCCCTTCATAGGCAAAGCTTAGAAAGCTTAGATTTCTAAGCGTTTCTGATGGTTCACGTAAACGTGTCCTAATTCCTTCAGTCCCTAATCTAAGGTGAAACGGGAAAGTTATCATTACGATTAATTATCTAATTTTAGTTGAAGTTATAAGCTACCTCTCGTTATTATTTAAATGAAATATCATATTCAGCAATGATTCCTAAAAGGCTGTAACTGTATTAATTGAGTGTTGTATCCTGTATCTTACCCTTCGCACTCAACGCGAGTTAGAGTCAATATCGTTGCGTGACATAATTTAAAGGGTTAGAATCACGAAAAATCGAAAATCTTAAAATTTTATCATAATAATCCTTTCTGAAAGAACGGATCTTCTTGAATCAGAAAATACAGTTTATAATATCACTCTGATTTTTAAGTCATATTCAAAACCCCGTTTCCAAAACGTATACATAATGAATTCTTTCCAACTATTCTATCGTTTCACTTGGGATATAAGCTTATCATAATTCAATAGATGTTTTAAAAACGATTTAACTACCCGTTTTTCAAAAATTGTGTCCCTAACCCTTTAAGTAACAAACAGACAAAATTGTAAACGAAACTTTTTCCCAAATCGCAACAGAAAGAGAAGTTTTGACATATTTCGGTTTAAAAGAAAGCCAGAAAAAGTCATTAAAGGAAATACATGACCTTTTTACATTCATAGTTTAATTCGTTTTTAAAACAGTGAATTCTGTCATTTGAAAACTTCGCAATGTTTATTTGACTTTACGAGACTTTCTCAAAGCCCTCAAACCCCTTAAGCAGCGCCACTATGCGATGAGAAACCAGACTAAAACAATATTTTAGCTTTTAACAACATGTACTTTTGATCCAGAATTTAATTATTAATCTCTATTTCCCTAAACGTTATTAGAGGTTTCTATTTTTTATAACGACTGGTAGTCCTCACAATTTAAAAAATATTCCTTGACCTGGTGTCACTAGCTTAATTAAGCAACACCCCCTCGCGGGCGTGAAATTCAAATTTTGTTCGGTCTGAAAATTTCGTTCTGCAAATTAACGTCATCTAGTACAATTACTTATTGTGATTCTCCCTTTAAAATATATGGCTTAATATTAAGCCTACTCATGTTTATTTTAAAAACTAACCGGAAAAATTACACACAAACGTACCACTCTAGACGATTTGTACATTATTGTAATTAATCTCAGGTTTTGGTTGAAATAGAATTAATTGCTATTCTAAAACACTTGCTCAATTTTTCTCGCGGCAAATTCAAAAGTCAAGAGTGACGGGTAAAGTTTGCTAGCGCCCATATTGGAGCCTGAGTAACTTATAGGGAGCTCACATATTATTAACTCATGGTAGCGAATGTAGGAGATGTTAAAAAAGTGAGGGTTGAAATAGAACTGATATTTTATTATTCGGAACAACACAATCCCTTAAGTCAACCCTGTCATAAAACCATTCGGAGAGAGTTTCTTAACATCTCTCCGCCAAGTCATCAAGCCATAAATTTAGGTAGATTCTTGGAAACTGAAATTAGTGCCTAATGGCAACCTAGTCCGGGAGGTCAGGGTCACGAGGACCACCCCAGCTAAGATGACAATAGGACACCCTAAAGGCATAGAGGGTTGGAGAGTATGGAGACGCGCGGCTTTTAGCGCCTATACGGCGAGTGAAGTAGCCGGCCGTTACACCACCCCTCCCTAGCCCCAGTTTGTCCTCAACTGGGCCATACAACATATGAAGAAACTATGCTTCTTATTCTATTTTTCCCGCCGCTTTCTATTGTCTATTGTCGAGGAGATTTTCCTCTTCTTAAAGAAATGGCGGGAAAAATTTACCTTCCTTATGCTCTGACGATCTAGATTGAACTCAGTAGTCCCTCGTTTTGATGACGCTGGTTTTCGGTGCGCGCCAGATTACCTAGCGATCACAAAAGATAAGGTCCCATTCGAACCTCTCCCGCGAATTGAGGGCGCCAAAGGGTTTATCGTTGACAAGCAATTACCTTTTCTCATGAAAAGGGAGGAGTGCCCCCTTCATTTCAAGATTTTTCCAACCCACGGGAAAGTTCTGTTTTCCCCACGAAACTTTAACGACATAGTGCTATAGATTGGAATTCCAGCCTACAACTTTTATAGCTGCTAAAAAAAAAAAAATTAACGCATGTTAATTAGGGATAAAGATTTTAAAAACAGTAGCCCACTTAAAGGCGTTTTCCATCCTATGCATTTCCCATGAGCTCCTGTAGAACGATTTCCCCCCAGTAGACTGGATCTTCAAATTAGAGGAAAATGTTATAAACCTTTTAATTAAACAAGCAATTTTCCATTTTTTTTTCAAGATAACTAGGCCTAAATACATTAGAGCTGAACAATTAGTGACATTTATATAGATTATAAAGTTTTTTATTCTTTCTAACTCAAAAGTAGCAATCCCAGATTTCGGAAAACACACGATACAATATAAACGTGGGGTAAATAACTGGCGAACAAGAGTCTATTTGATGTTATCACTAAAACTAACTCTTGGCATATCCTCTGAGTATCTCTTTTGGCGCGTTACGGGCGGGCTGCTCGTCATTCAACGTATTTTCCAATTTACCGAAAAATCCCCCTTTTCTTGCAGTCTTTTTTAAGCCTCGCTACTATATATTAATTAAGATATAAAGAGTATATAACACTCAAGATTTTCGTTCATTAAATTAATGATAACTTCATCATTTGTTAACGTATTTAGCAGGTTATAATATGAGTTTTTAATCCGACTTGATCCCACGTATTCTTTTGTCTGCTTTATCCTCACTACACCGTGCCTTTAATTTGAAGGCAGTATATATTTAAGCATGGATTTATAATAGAAGCTTACGCTTTCTGGATATTCCACTCGCCTTAAAACGCGCACAACATTTATTACTCATCTGAACTGGCGCGAGCTAGTACCAGCCTGGCAGGCGCGTTTGTGACGTAGAATTTGAGGCAAATTCAGAGGGGGGTGGAAGTTTTTCACGCGCTTTAGTTTTAACTTTTAATAGCGCGCGCGAAACAATTTTTAGAAAACGCGCGTGCACGCGCGCACGCGCGCCGAGAAAAACAGTTTGCCTCAATTTCTACGTCATCAGCCCCCCAGTCCCCACGCGCGCGAATTTTTATGACATAAATTTGTTTAAAATCAAAATGCCTTACTGAAGGCTACAGTGGAATATCCTGGAAGCGTAAGCTTCAATTATAAATCCATGATTTAAGTATCAATAAACCACTTCTTTTTATAGTTATGATAATTTAACGTGAATAAACTAAATTTAATCAATATATGTCATATATTTAGATTTTTAACTAATTTTAAATAGCGCTATTAAATACATTTGAAGAATACATTCAAAACGCTTTGTTAATGCCGGTTAATGCTAATGAATGTAGTTTCTATAATGTTTTATCTCAAATAAGTTATGCATTGCACGAGTTGTCGGACATTTTCCTCTTACAAAACTGAACCTTGCTTTTATTTCTCTAATTTAATTAATTACAAAATTTGTGCTAATTTTATTTTTGAAGGCATTAATAATAGAAATAGTAGAAGATTTTAAATATGCCAGTTATTTGAGTAGTTTTCCCGGATTCATGATTATTTATGAACGTAAAACTTCAAGGTTAGTTTAAAAGTTCATAATTATTTTCTTCAACGTTTGCCATAATTATCTAAAATTGAAAACCAAGTAAAACTGAAGTAAGATTATAGGTTTTTGGAGCAATAATATGAGAGTTCTATAAATTTAATTAAAATACAGTTAAAACTTTCTTATTCCAATGTGAGTCTGTGAGAGATACACAAAGAAATACATAATTTTTGAAATTTTATGGAGATTTTCTAAATTGGGCAGTTTCCTTCATCCTAGTAGCATGGATTCAGGGGGTTCAGCATCTCGGAGTAATGGGGGACAGTAGCACGAAGGGCTAAGCCCAGACCACTCCATAGGTTGAGAAGGTGAAATCATTACTCCCCCTCGGGTCTTCGTTGGGTCAGGGAGGAGGAATAAAAAGTCGCCAGAACTCAAACAGAATCACATTTTCTCTCGAGTTTTCCAACCAAGACGAGAGCTTCGTAGTTTAGAACTGACCTTTTTTGGCTTTATCCCCTTTCTTTTTATTTTGCATTTTTGTAAGAATTTCCCGAGATGTCTCAACATCAAGACTCTGAAGATTTGGATAATGGGTGAGTTTATTTTATTCTTTAATTTTAGTCTCTATATATTTTATCGATGAGAAGCACACTTCGTTCTCGATTTAAAAGTTTATACGCCAGGTTAGAATGTTTTAATACTGTTTAGAAGTTCGGGGAGATTATATTTTTTTTTAATTCTTTTAAATATTTTTCTTACAAATGCCAAGAATAACATTCAATCTTTATTTAATAAATCTTCTTGAAAATATTTACCCTGCTTTAAATGGTTAGAATGTTCAGTTTTTTGGGATAAGTAAAATATTTTCTCTTGTAACTGATGGGATGGATCAATATCTTGGTTAAATCGCACCTGTATGTAGTTAGTTTTGTTATATTGACTAAAAATTTAACTATGAGCATGAAATGTTTATTTAAATATTTATTTAAATAAATTGATTCAATTAAAATATTTAGAACGCTTAGGCAAAGAAAAAAAAAATATTTCAACTTAGTACAACGTTTCTTCAAACCGAGTATCATTTTAAATTAAATATTTAATGATATGATTACATTAATTTTATAATTATACTTACTTAATAATGTACCATAAACCTGAATTATCTGCCCTTAAGTTTAGGTTGACTTTAACTGTACTAAAGTACAGCCATATTTTCTAACTTTTTTTCTTTTAAATTGTGTCTGCAGTCTTAGTGACGGGGATGTTTCCATCTGCCCTTCAAGCAGCTCTTCGGCGTCTTCGCCGTCTAGCGATGAGTTAATCTTAACTCTGGACGAGAATTTCCAGAAGAGGTTTCTGGAAGGTAATTTCGGAAAAAACAATATCCAAGAACACTTTAAGTACGAGGGGAATTACGAAAGGTCACCCGGAGTACCCTCAAAGAAGGTTCGGTTGCAGTGTAATTATTGCGGATCAAAAGGGAGAATTTCAGCGGATTGCGCCAACAATTTCGAACGCCATTTAAAGGTATGTTTCTTTGATAATTTAATGCGGGGTATCAGTTAATAGTATTATCGACTTATGCTTTGCACTCCAAACGCATTGCAGAACTTGCATCCAGGCGTAGTTTTGAGAGAAAAAGAAGGAAAGAGACCGGTACAGTGGGTAGAGTCAACCCCGACTAAGACAGTGAAAAAAGTTAAACTTTCACACCCAGACCAAATTGCCTATAAAAAGGCAATGGTCGACTTAGTTTAAATGGTCTTCCATTCGGAATTGTTGAAGGAAAGGGCTTTCGCCTTTTTATGGAGACTGTGGCGCCGCACCTGACAGTGCAGTCAAGAAAAGCTGTGGTTCGGGATTTAGAGAGCGCGGTTGCTGAACTGAAGCCCAAAATTAAAGTAAGGGCTAATTTATCAATATTCATTTATAAACGAATCACATCTGAGGGGTGTGTTCTTTAGAGTCTAAAACCTCGGTATGCGCTTATATTAATGGCAATAATATTTTTTCTCACAGAGTCACCTTAATAATATTAAGAGTGTACACCTTTCAATGGATTTATGGAGCAGCCGGCGTCGTCAGTCGGTTTTGGGGACAAGGTGTCAATTTATTGACGAATTTTGGCATTTCCAAAATCTTCTTCTTGGGTTTTCCCTCTTACTGGGAAGTCACACTGGGGAAGCAATTTTGCGGAAATTGCAAGAAACATTGGCGAAAATCGGTGTCAATGAATCCCAGGTACTTAAAAGAACGCACTTTTATATTTATTTTAGAGTCGTGTAATAGCAACTAATCATGCTTTTTAGATTTGCTGCGTGGTTGCGGACAACGCAGCTAACATCACGAAAGCTCTTAATATGAAGAACGTCTTGCCGGAAACGTGGCCAGTGGAATATCAAGACCCGGAATCCGATACGGAGTCCTGTATTGAACTAGACGACGGTATGTAAAAAAAAATTCAAAAGTTTCTTCACCCTTGTTTATTCAAATAATGATTGTGTAAAATTTGTTTTATTTGTAGCTTGGGATCCAATGGTGGCAATTCTTGGGGAAACTCAAGATGCCGAAGAAGATGAGGACTTTGGCGAAATCGAATATAACTCGTGGGATAGGAAACGCAGCGTGGCCCACACGTTACAGTTAGTCGTCAACGACTCATTGAAAAGCGACGATAAAGTGACGCCTCTATTGGACAAGCTTCACTCATGGATTATCTTTTTTCGTCGGTCTCCGAAGCACACGGAAGAGTTGAAATCCAAAACCAACGGCCGGGATTTAAGGTTAATGGGAGGAGTTCGTTGGAACGCTTTGTTTTATGGACTGGAGAGGTTTGTTGAGGTAAGATATTAAAGGAAGAATGAAATGGCCGGGCTACCATAACTTAATGAATTTATATTGGTGAATGAAAATCTTTAATAAATTTGGAGAAAAAATTCTGGTTACTTTTATCTGAATTTTCCCTAGTTACAACGCGGAATATATTTAGTTTTTAATTAATGATTTTCATGATGTTTTATCAATGCAAATCTAATAAAAATTGTGTTTCTCATTAAACAGGAGAACATGCTGGATGGACTGGTCTATGTGATTAACAAGGCCAAAATGGACTCTAAAAATTCGGGCAAAATCGACATAGAACCTCCGACAGAAGACGACGTCGAAGAAGCCAAAGAACTCTTGGAGCTGTTGCGGCCTCTGAAAATAGCCACTGACTATTTCCAGGCTAGCCGACCGATGGCCCCAAAAGTAATTGGAACTCTATTAACGGTATTTCAAGACGTCTATTATTCAACTGCAGAAAAGTTCAAGGATCTGAAAAGGAACTTGTTGAAAAACCTTGAAACAAGGTTTTCAACAACATTGTGTGATGAGACATACGTGATGGCATCGCTGTTGGACCCGGCACAAAAACTACTGCTTTTTGAGAGTAAGTATTTATTGCTTCAAATTGTTAACATATATGCCACAATAATCCAGCATAGGATTAAGAAACGTTTCGGGTTCTAACCAAAATTTTTGGCTATTTCATCTACAGGTGATTATACAAATCCGGTTTGGATTGAAGACTATCCGGCTTTCAGCTGTCTCTCAAAAAATCGAGCCGAAATTTGCATTCGGACGCAAGTTTTAAAGCAAGCGTCCAAAACTCCCAATCCAGGCAATCCTGTACCCAAGCCCTTTTCACCGTTTAGCCGGCTAAACCTGCCAACAGCCAGCGGTGGGCAGGAACAAACTTCAATGAAGGAGATCTGCGCCTACTTCAAGGAGCCGAGAACGGAACAAGAAGACGTGTTCCTAGATTATTGGAGAATGCGCGAGAAAGACTTCCCCATATTAGCGACACTGGCCAAAATATATTTGTCAGCTCCAGCAACGTCGGCGGATGTAGAGAGAACGTTTTCGGTAGCTGGGTTTTTGATGAGAGCAAGGAGAAGCTGTATTTCTCTGGAACATGTCGCTGAAATGTTGTTTTATAGGGAATATAGAAATATTGGCGAAAGGGATTCCTAAACATGACGTTAAACTGTTTAAAAAAAGTCCCTTTTAAGGGCCACCTTACTTTTTAAAAAAAGGGTTTTCACTAAAAATGTATTGCTAAAAATGCCCTTTTTAGGGCAAAGTCTTTCCTTTTGCCTTCCCTGAAAAAAATATTACAATGCCTTACGCAACCAGGGGGGCAATTCTCTAACTTTTTAAACGAGTTATCGCAAGTGATAACTATCGTCTAAAGGGTTGTTGTCAACCTCTTGCCGTCTATGAGAGCGCAATACATAAATAGGCGACTAGTTATAGGTGTCATCAAACCATGGATTTATAATAAAAGCTTACGCTTCCTGGATATTCCACTCGCCTTAAAACGCGCACAACATTTATTCCTCGTCTGAAATGGCGCGAGCTAGTACCAGCCTGGCACAAGCGTTTGTGACGTAGAATTTGAGGCAAATTCAGAGGGGGTTGAAGTTTTTCACGCGATGAGTTCTAATTTTGAATAGAGCGCGCGAAATAGTTTATTGAAAAGCGCGCGCGCACGCGCGCCGAGAGAAAAAATTTTGCCTCAATTTCTACGTCATCAGCTCCCCAGTCCCCACCCGCGCGAATTTTAATGACATAAATGTGTTTAAAATCAAAATGCCTTACTGGAGGCTACAGTGAAATATCCAGGAAGCGTAAGCTTCTATTATAAATCCATGATCAAACCTTGATCGGAAAGTGGTCAAGTTAAAATATTACCGTCTTTAATTATCACGAGAGGGATAACTAATCGAAAGGGTTAAGCAGGTCGATAAGTTATCGCTTGCTTTATAACTAAAGACGGTAAAATTTTAACTTGACAACCTTGTTTTATTATTAGCACGAGAGAAATTCACGAGACATCCGCCGATTTTCGTTCAAGGCTTGATGACACACATAAATAATCGCCTATTCAGATCTCGCGCTCTCATAGAACGCACGAGGTTGACACCAACCCTTTAGACGATAGTTATCACTTGCGATAACTCGTTTAAAAAGTTAGAGAATTGCCCCCAACTGTCTGGAAAGTAGGGGATCCACTGGCAATTTTCCAAAACGTCAAAGATTAGCTAACGAACCCTAGATGTCTCTCTAGCCTTTCTCACTTCAGTTTCCTCCCTTATCATCTGGCAACACTGGAGGAACGGCAGAAACCCCATTTAGTAAAAACTATGTATTGAACAAACTCGCAATTCCCTGTAGAAGTAGGATTCCTGAGGTGAGGGTTCCTTAACTATTGATTATAAACCTTAACCCTGAAAAATTTTTTATTGAAACATCCTAAGGAGATTCACACGACACTAAGTAACAAGGTATCCATCGGTGGAAATGAATATATTTGTATAGGGTGTTTGAAGTTTTATAACTTGACAAGACATTATTATACTGGACCTTCCGCTAGGCCATGACCTGTCCTCCGTACGCTGCGGAACTTTACTACATGGTTACTTAACTCTTAATTTTCTTTTTGAACACGGAGAAATCAGAGGACATATGGCGCACATCCCACCTTCAGCTCTACTGCGGCTGAGCGGACCATGCATATTCAAAATGGCGTGATTGAATCTGTTGTTGACGCCTCGTGATTTGATAATGCACCATTGGAAATGTGTCGGTATGTATGGGTAATTTAGTTCCGTTAGTGAACTGTCGCAAAACTCTCTATGGTCTATGTTTCTATAATCATTGCTAACCTTAGTAATATATAAACATTCTCATTCCTCAATTTCTCAAAATCCGGTTGAAAAGGTAAGTTTAGAATATTTTGAAGGTCATTGAACTATTATGTCTTAGAAACCGCCGTTTCTTGGTAAAATGATGGACCAATGTCACGCCACAAATATTGCCATTCAACACTAATTGGTTCGCTTCTTACAGTTTCCAAGTTTACAAAATAAATACCTTTTAATTACTTCAATTATTATTAAATTAACTGTAAATAAAATATTTCAAATGCTTGTCAATAATAAAATTCGCAAGATTTGCTATAAAACAATTTGGCCAACATACAGCCTCATAATGTTAAACCTCACAGATTTCAAAGCTAATGTCGGATTGAATCTAAATATAAAATTGCCACAGCTATAACCCTAATAACTTGTTGATCCCTGCCCACCTTAGAAAAAAGAATATTTCGAACATAGCCGATGTAACCTTGTCCAGCGAATTAAACTGATCACATATAAATTTACTCACTTAACCGGTCTTCTAGCACCAGTAAATCCTTACACTTTATCTCGGCACCTAAGAGTTATTTTTCAAAACAGTAAACATAACACTAAACAAGTTGGGAAAACCAAAATATTACCTCTCCGAGTCAAGACGACTACTTACAAACTTATTTACCCAGATATGGAAATGTTTCTTAAGTTAAAATTTATGAAATATTAAAGCAGTATACAAAGCATAGCAAATATACTGTAAATCAGACGACATTTTACATCCAATAATGATATACTTGTACACATTAAAATCATCCGATGGGGTAAAAACGGGAAATGAAGAGATAAAACTTTGGAGGGATATTACCTTTACGTGTTTGTAAAGGCCTGATTTTCTACTCCTCAACTGTATGCCCTCTATGTTCAAAGCCATATTCACAACAGGGTTGCCATGTAAACACTATCCTCTCGTTTCATCTCAACGATTTTCTTAGTTTGTCAACATGACTGTTAACGTTACATAACACCAAAGCTTATTTGTGGCTACACACACTGAAAGTAAATGCGTACCATAAAAAGCATGAAAACACGAAGCTATTATCCGATTACGATCAGACCTTTCACTGGTCTGGGCTGCGTTCAGCAGAGCTCACCAAAAAAGACAGCGGATTTTGGAAATGTTTACCGGTGAGGTCTGTCGTCATAGCTTTTCTCCGGTCATCGGCGTTTTATAAATGACGCTAGCGCAATAAAGCGTGCAAGGTACCAAGGCTTAACAAAAATTGTATGATAACATATTTATAGAGATAGATAACAACTTTTATAATTAAACTAACATATCTCTTAAAATTCTCGCGTGATCAACTGGTTTCACGCCAATTAAATAGCTATAGTCCCACAGAGCTATTTGTATTAATTCCTCCATGGTCTTTTCGCCAAGCTGAGAACTACGCGTTTTACGTCACGTTATCCAAAAAGCCGACTATTTTCTTTGAAGACCGCGCTAGCTCAGCGCTATGCACCGTGACGTCAAAATTCAAAAACAAAATCCCGTTAAGTAGGACACTGCTAACAGCGCTGAGCTCTGCTGAACGCGGCCCAGATTTCCACCATGACCATAAAATCTAAGCCTAATTATTTAACAGTGTATTTAATTTTCGGCTCACTCTGAACCGTTAATGTCTTTGCATTACAGAAACGAAAACCAAACTCAAGCGTTTACTTTTTGGTTCACTAGGCCTATTGACAAATAAAAGTTCATTTGACCAACATAGTAGCGTTGTGCTTGTATTCACTTTAGAAAGGATTATGCTATAAACAGATGTAGTATAGCTTAAGTAATATATAAACATCCATTTTAAATAATAATATTAAAAAAAATCTTTGGAATATCAAAATGAAATAGAGCTTTAAAGCTACAAAAGTACTAAATGCATCATAATTACGAAAAATATTTCCACATATTCACTTTATATTAAGGATAAAGGGAATATTATGGTTCAGTAGGATTTCTATACACATCAAAACAAAACGAACTTCTAACGCAGCGCACTACTGTAACAACGAACGGACACACACAGACAAAAACATAGACTGCTTTTTAACTCTTTCCGTATTAATTTTGAATTGAGAAACAAGATTATCTTAAATTTTAAAATAAATATAATTAATATTTAATATTTTCTTCGTTAGTTATTCGCCTTATTGAACGTTACATCGTTTTAAAAAAGAACAATTAAACATTCTTGAGAGACTTGACTAATATTGGCGTTTGAAATGAAGCATACGCCGGTTGCTTCGCCATACTCAAATAGGTATTATCATGAGTGAATAATATGTTAGCTCCCTATAAGTTACTCAGACTCCATAGGCGTAATGTATCCAGCGATTTCTTCTCATTTCGCCCGCGCGGGGAAAAAATCCGAATGTTGCGCTCTCTCTTGTCGACAAAAAAAATCCAGCTCGTACGGCTACTCGACCTCGAGTCGCCGGCTGTTTTTTCACCAAGGGAGTGTTGTTTTAGTCGTGAATGTTTATGTTTTAACAATTTAACATTAAATCATGGCGTTTGTGTCAGTACTGAGACAAAAAAATGCGGGAACTCAATGCAATTTACCGATATTGATCAAGAATGCTAAAGATAAGATTTGTTATTGTGACTGGAAACCAGAAAATTATACAACTGAGCTAAATCCAATCCACTGATCTCTTCACTGTTTTTTTAACCGAGGCTACTGAGCGAAATATTCGGCAGCTTAATTAGCTCCGATATCATTGACTAGCTTCCACTACACGCGCTTCCGGGGAAAAACCGGAAAGAAGAGTAAATAAGATTTTCGTTCACGTGGCGGCCGCAGAGCGTCGCATATAATTGGGAAGCCGGCGGCGCGGGAGAAAACGCTGGAGTATAAAAATGAATTGCCTGAGTAGCTTATAGGGAGCTAACATATTATTAACTCATGGTATTATATAAGGGTGTCGAACTACAGCTATAAACAAGAACAACCGCAATTGCGAAAACCTATCGTGGACAACCCACCCTAGGGAGGCTAGACGTTTCTCGTAACCCTAGCTGATCGCCGCGAGTGTCTTAAACTCAACGATGGCGATGGAGTAGAAGCCAGGTGTGCAGACTGGTGTCCATGTGGGATGGACAAAAACAAAGACCAGAAGATGGCGGTGTAGAAGCCAGGTGTACAGACTGGTGTCCATGTGGGATGGACAAAAACAAAGACCAGAAGATGGTGGTGATTAGAAGCCAGTATGTACAGACTGGTGTCCAAGTGGAATGGACGAAGACCAGAAGATGGTGGTGTTTAGAAGCCAGTATGTACAGACTGGTGTCCAAGTGGGATGGACGAAGACCAGATGATGGTGGTGATTAGAAGGCAGTATGTACAGACTGGTGTCCATGTCGGATGGACGAAGACCAAAAGATGTTGGTGATTAGAAGCCAGTAAGTACAGACTGGTGTCCGTGTGGGATGGACAAAGACCAGAAGATGGTGGTGTGAGAACTCAAGTAGAGGAGCTATTTCCGTTACTGTGAAAGCAGTTCGGAAATGGCGAACACGTTTGCTCCGATTTGGAAACTGCGAACGCGGTCACGTGGGTGTAACAACAGACACACAGACACACAGACATACAGACACACACACACGATCGTTACAGAACCTCTCCGTGACATACGTCACTCGGAGAGGTAAAAACCTACATCCAATCAAAAAACCTTCCTTATACATTAAAGCCAGTATGGGCTCTTAAAGGGAGGGTGAAGAGGAAAATCAAGTGATTTTTTATCGATTCTTCTACTAATTATAAGAATAGTCTGCATAGTGAAACATCCAGGAAATATTTCCGAATGATTTTAAAATTCAAATTAGGTTCAGATTTTATGGATAGTTTGAAGTAAGGACCCCCGACCAATCGCGTGGCGCCCTGCCTTCCTGTTAACAAAATTTCCGTCGCACGCTCTACATCTCGCACCACGATTATCACATCGTGAGAATTTTTTATCAAATCTCTTGTCAACACGTACAAAGCTACGTTACATCATGGAAGAAGAAGGTTGTAATGGAATGGTGAGGTGAATAGACGGACGGCTACGCGAAATCATAGAGACTATAACCCCAAGGAGTGGAAGGAATGCCTCAACTTGTTGCCCATTAAACCGGTTTTTCCTGGTACAAGGCGACTTCCGCTAAGCAAAATTAAACGGGCCGGAAGCTCTCATGTACCAATTTAGGAGCAACATCATTATTTGCGCTTGTAGAGCGGGGGACCTGCCACTTCTTGGGGTTTATAGTCTCTATGGCGAAATGTAGGGTCACGATGGAAAACTCTCCTCTCCTCTCGGCACTAGCTGTAACTCGATTACTGCTCTGCGCAATATTGGCGCGCAAGCCACCTCCTTAATACCGCGCGTACCAGCGTGGGAAATAAGGCGGTGGCACAGGGCAAATGACCAGTTTAAAAATTGCCTGGACCAGTTTAAAAATTAAATCGGAGGGGGGATCAGTGGTCCACTGGACCACTTAGAAATTCAAGGGTTTCCGGAGTCCAGACATTATCTAATATATTTTAATTATTCACTTCTTCAATATAGCAGACGACACGCCCTGGTCAGTGGTCATGGACCAGTTTATTTATTCCAGGCCAGAGGGGTCGCTGGCCCAATGTCCAGTTTAAAAAAATCCTTATTTCCCACCCTGGCGCGTACTGAGAGGGATACACTATTTAGATCCGCTCTCTATGGCCTCTAGTACTGCGCAGAAGCTTTCAACGTTGGTGATAAACTGGGGAAGGAGGGGATGAGAAGGGGGAAGTTACGATTTTTCAACGCGCTCTCTTTAACACTATAGGACCCTTCCATACACCCTTCTTCTTCCATGGTTACATAGAGACCTAGCTTTGCGCGTGCTGACCACCGATGTTGTAACAGAGTATATACAGAATAAGCTGTCGTTTGAGATAAAGAGTTGCCTATCCTATAGCGTGAAAACAAATTTCCTCGCGCGCATTCATTATCCATGGTACTAAAATGATTATACATACGTAAAACTTAATTAAGACACGTACAGAAAGGTTTAGTTTTACAATATAGACTTATGGCAAAGCATACTTATTTCATCTTATAATTTTGCACCATGGACTTATGCCCAAAAGCGTTTCATGATGATTGTAACAAGTGGCACCAGTCTTGAACAACCACTTACTAAGGTCTTATGAACTTCTCGTATATTTGATTGAATCTTCATTTAATTAGGCAACTAAGATAAAAATGTTCACTAACATACACTATTGGGTATTCTTTGCTATAATAGTATCGAGTCAAGTTCAAACTTAGGTCTGTTCCATACGAAAATCATTCTCAATTAAATGACGCCTTTTTTAATGTTAATAAATAACAGGACAAAGCTCTAATTATTTGCGTTACGGAAGACAAGAATGTAATTCAAGGGCATCGAAAATTAGTACTATTAATTAATTAATCTTTAAGTGGTTACTCTCTCGCTTCTGGCATATTAAATCAAATGTCATAAACGTGTAATTTAATTTCATTTCAAAAAAAATTTGTTTCATGAAGACCTAAACTTTTGAAGAGAGGCATTTTTAGAGTAGACAATAACAGCGCCATCTTCAGGCAAACCGTGAAACATGGTGAAACTAAATTTTATAAACAAAAACAGGTTTACTAAATTAATGATTATAATTATAATCAATTTAAATATTTTTGATCTTTACTGTAACATTAATTATTTTTGACCCTTTAAATTAATGTTATTATTCTCAGTAATTTTAAGTTTTCTTTTCTATAAATTGACGTGGCTAATTTTCTTCTTTCTTCTACCCGATAAAAGAAGCAAGACTGGGTTCTGGCGGAGGAAATCTTCTGAAAAAAGAAGGTACTCCGCATTCTCTAGCAATCTTCCTTCTCACATAGAAGGTTTCCTTCTAAAGAAGGTAAACTCTCCTCCAGAGGCAAGCCCCTTCATACCCTAAAACGTCAGCTGGTCTGAGTTACCCACCACTCAGATGAACACTAACAGTTCTCTTGCACGGGGAAGGGAAAATTGAAATTTTGAAAACCGCTTCTAAGAAGGTGAAGCGGGATTTGGCGGTGTCGCCCTCTGCCTCAAAGAAGGGGAAGATTGGAAGTGGGAAGAAATTGCGTAAGGCCCGCAACGTAAAACTAAGCAGTGTATGTACTCTCTGTGCCAAAATGCTGTTTATTCTTCCAAGTCTCGGACTAAAGTCACCAATTTCATACCTTTTCCACGGCCACGAAGAGATCCTGAGAAGTGTAAACTTTGGATTTCGGCGTGTGGTAGATATGGTGATCGTTTAAACATTGAGAAGGTGGCCCAAAAAACATACTATTTATGTGAAGAACATTTTATCGGGGGTAAAGGGCCAACTGCGGAAAACCCAAATCCAATACCATTTGAAGAAACCACAGAAACCAAAAATCTTATGGTATTTTATGAAAATATTAATTACCTCTTTGATATGATTTTAATGTGTGGATAACATAGCCTTTTTTATTAGTACCAGTCATGGTCTTCGTCAGAGTCAATTAATATTCAAGAAAAGGAATCACAGCCTGTCTCAAAAGTATTTTAATTTTGCCTCTCCCTTTGATCATGGTTTTTGATTCAATCGGAATGGTTGATGATTTTTAAAACCCAAAATATCCCGATTATCTCCATTTGTTTATATGTATACACACAGTTTAGATTGAAACCCCCACTGCAATAGAGCTATCTCAGTTGTGACGTGAGTGCATAGGTAAAACGTCACGCGACTAGCTTTGCCAGTGGGCGGCCATGTTTGGTACCGCTTATGTTCTATGGGCAAATAGCATGGTTGTCGTCACACTAAGGTTTCTGAGATAGCTCTATTGGCTGAAACTATAAGTTTATAAGATATGTTCCATTAGTTTGTCACTGGTTACTAAGAGCTTGTCCTGAAGTGACATAGGTCATAGATTCTCGTAAAGTGACGCCTGGTGAGGCGCTGTCAAAGGCTTAGTATGGGCTGAGCCTGATGGACTGCAAATGCAAAACCGAGTATAGTCAATTCTCGCGTCGTTCTCGAACTAGCACTCACTAATTCTCTAACAATGCAAAGCCATACTTATGGAACATGTCTGATAAACTTACGCTGAAAGCTTAAGCATGGATAAAGAATGCGCGTGAGGAAATTTGTTTTCACGCTATACTATAGGCAGCTCCCTATCTCGAACGACAGCTTATTCTGTATATACTCTGTTACAACATCGGTTGTCAGCACGTGTAAAGCTAGCTTTGTACGCATAGCTGTCCGCGTTCTACTCATTTCAGTGAGCCCGAGGGCCAATTGAGCGAGGCTCTTCAAAATAATTGATAGACGAGCCTGGAAGTTTATGAAAAAGATTTCTGAGCTTGAGCCCGGGCTCACAATCCGTCACAAACAAAGTGAGCCTTGAGCTGAGCCCAGGTTTAACTGTAAAATTAACTAGAGCTTGCTCTGAGCCCAGCTCTTACAAATTTTTTAGCTTTTATTAGCTTGAGTGAGGCCAATTCAAAACTATGAGACTGCTTACTTTGAAAGGGCGCTCACTGTTTTGAGACTGCGCTCAGCTTGGCTCAGCGCCCCATTCAGTACCAACAGAAACTAGTATAACTCATTGGGAGATGAAGTTTTGTAGTTTTTTAATTCAAAAGTAGTGCAAATCATTTCGATAGTAAATATATATTGTAGTTTTGCATTTATCACGTAAAAATAGCTGCAAAATTATTTATTTCAACATCTACACTGCTTGGAAGAAATATTCTCTGGAAATATAAGACCGAGCTTGAGCTTTGGCTTGAGCTTACTAAACTGAATGAGCCCGAGATCGAGGTGAGCCTTAATTTCTATCGATTTTGAGCTCGAGGTGAGACCGTGAAACATATTAGAGAGAGCTTGAGCTAGAGCTTAGCCCATGAAAATTATGTGAGCCCGAGCTGTGAAAGCGGAACCAGATGAACATGATTACGAAACATATCAAATAGCTAACGGTGAATGTTTGAAAGCTGAATTGGTTCTATATGATTCGGGATCATATAGTCAAGAATTACCTCTCGCAAATGTGGTGCAAGAACAAGAACAAATTCAAGAAAAACCCAAAAATGGAATGACTTGGTAATCCTAGTGTAACCGTTAATTCCAACCATTGCAGACGACAGTGGACGGAACCTTCCATCTAAGGTCTATTGGCATATGGATTAACTAACGCTAGGGATTGTTCGTTCCCCCTAAAAGATTAAGTATGCATGTTCCAAACGCCCCCTAGCCGCAGCTACTATCCCTAACAGGAAGTTATAAGAAAATTGGACCAAATGTCACGTGTCCTATGACGTCAAAAATTGAAATACCGCCTAAAATTGGGCGCCGCCATCTTTAAAATCCGCAAAAACGATTTATTTTGCCTAGAGATGGCGCCATATCTACATCCGTTTTGGTCCAATAAATTGGAGGAATGAAGAGGGGAATCAAGGAATAATTCGGAACACGAAGTTGGCGATGGCAATACATGGGAAACACGGTTAGTGAACAATCCCTATCGTTAGTTAATCCATGATTGGCATATGTTCAGTCCATTGCTGTCGTGTAACTGATCGACCCCAAACTTTTGGTTCATTCCTGTTAGCACCCTTCCCCCTTTGTGGGTAAAATGATTTTTAACAGTTATGTTGCGATAACGGTACTCCTTCTATAATGATTGGCCTATGTAATCAGGATTTTGGTTAGCGCCCACAATGATAGCTTTTAAAACTTAGTTTCGTGCTGTGGCCGTCCAATCCTTTTATTAAGGATTCGCGTCATACTGTTTATATTCTGTAGATTTTAGTAAAATTTCTCTAAAACGTGACTTTTCTCCGGATCTCTGGGTTTAGCTTGGCGAAGGCTAGTGGGCGTGATTTAGCCGGGATTTTTAAGTGTACTTATAAATCCTGTCCACAAATGTCTTCTGCCTTCGCCAAGGCAGAAATGGAGCTCGTAAGAAAAGTCACCTTGTAAAGGATCCACTGGACCCAAGCTTTGCTTAAATTTCTCCGTTTGAAGTAAGGGAAGATGGTGGTGGCGAGTCAGTGAAATGCTTTCTAAACAAGTCACATTTATCATGCTAGGCCAGTTCCAGAATAAAACATTCTTTAGGGAGTGTTGACGGAACCAATTTTGTTCAGTCATTTTTTCGACACTCTTTCCGAACTATTCGTGTCTAGCCACTGTAATTATTTAGGTCTAACTCTTCCTTTTCAAAATATTGTGGAAACGTTTTCAGTAAATCCCTCAAAATAAGACCTTTGTGCTAAACGATTGATTTTCCGTAGTTATTGAGTCGTTTAACCTTGCAGCTTGCGCCGTGAATAATGAATATTTCTATTGTTTGTTTTCTTCTCCTTGATAGTTTGCGAAGTATTCCTGCCGCGACAAACAACATTTCCCAAAGTCTCCTGGAAAAAGTGCAGCCTGGTGTGTATTGTTTTAGTTATTTTCAAATATTTAGAAGACTACCGTATATAAATATAACCATAAGTTTATCATGCCTCTAAGTAGAGATATGGCTGCTACTCCTACGGCAAAAGCGTTTGTCCGGCTCCCTTTAATGAAACCCTGTACTCTTTCCGTATCATTTATCACCTCAACTTCAATGGAAAATTGTACTGCCAAGCCTAGCATTTCTTTTATCCCTTTGACTGAAACCTCCTCTATCTCACGAGAGAGGGGGGATTTTGGGGTTGCTTAAGTAAAATTTGTTCCCCTCAATGCCTGCCTATACGAAACGTAAAAATCTCCTTTATTCCATTGGATGATTTTTTTTTCATGAGACTAATTTAGTAATCGTCTCGACCGTTTGGTGGCTGCACCGCGACATTAATTTCAAAATTTTCTCTCTCTTTGGATCTTAGAGCTATAAGAGTTCTGACGTCACAGTAGCCTGCGGAAGATGTCCAGTTGCAACCCATATTTGTGAACTTAGAGGCACGATAAACTTATGATATTACCCAAGTCTGGGGTTATTTGGTCAGTTTCTGAAGTGCTGTTTAGGGTAAAACAGAGATGGAGCAAACAACATCTTATAAACAGCTCGGTTGACAAGAATAGGGAGCTAACAGTTCTGACCCTGAAACGTCACACCCTTCTATCTCTTACTGGAGTTTCATCCCCCCTAACGGTTGGAAACAGTATTCTCCGCGCAAAAATTCCAACCAGAGAGGGGTTGCGTGACGTCAGACTATCTCTTCCCCCTAGCCAGTTGTTAGCTCCCTATTGTTTATGTTGCACTGTCAGGAACGACGGTAATTGGTTTGCTCCGTCTGGTAATGTTTGTTGACTGACTATAGCGAGATTAGGTCTTACACTAGCTGTTTCACCGTACGCAGCGCATCATATGGTACGAGGGTTTTGCCCACTTCAAGGAGGGCTATGAATTTCTGTTAGTGAATATACGTCGTTTACCAGGCAAATTCCAAGGGGGCTGCCATTGCGTCTTAGTAGTTTTTGCTACCGCCATCTAGCGTCGAAGTAAAGCGTAAAATTCGGTATTTTTGTCTCTTTAAACGTCGGTGCTTAAAGCCATCTAGCGTTCAAAAGCAGGAAGTTCAAAACCATCGTCTGAAATCCTTTGGCGCGGTGAATCCGGTCACCGGATTCCGGTGATTTGAACATATTTTTTAATTCTCATTGGTAATTAGTATGTTTTGAAAAATAAAAGTGGCAAGTTGGGGTAGAACATGTTCCGTTCTTGGCTGTAAAAGTAGTGATAGGGATTTAAGGGAGTGGAGATCGCGCGTTTGCAAACTTCATTCGGGACCTGACAAAGGGTTAACTCTGTGTCATAAAGATTGTTGTTGTCCGCGGCCATTTTTAAAATACGGAATAAAATCAAAGTACAAAATTGGCTCACTAGATGGCGCTTATCAAAAACTACTAACATTTAAGAAGTGGGAGGTAACCTCGTACATAATTACTCAGTGTCTCCGTGGAAGAGCCAGATATATATTTTAATATAAATTCAGCTCCCAAGGGCTCCGCATGCATAAATGGAACTGTTTTCCCACCAAAAGTTTCTTTTTGACATGGATATATCGCCGATAGATGGCGCTGGGTTGCGAATGATAATTGTTTGCCTGAAGTGTTTTAGCCATGGAGTTGAGAAAATTACCACTAGAGTGGCCTTTCATCCGCTAGGCTATAAGACCCAATTAGCTCTATCACTTGCTTGTGGCGCCATCCCGGTGCAACCAAGGGAACTAAAAGAAAAGGCGGGAAATTTGACTGATTTCAAGAATACATGTATTTATACATTTCTTATCTAGGCTTCGAGATGGCGACAACATCGCGTGATAAACTTGGTAGCTGCAAAGAGGGGGAGTCGAAGCTATAGGTTTTGGCAAGGCCTTTTGGGTGTTCTCGATTTTCATTTTTATTTATTTGTTATATTTCCCTCCTAATATCCGGTTCACCGTATTTCAACCAATAAGAGGGCGCGCACACCGGAAGCTTAAAGGTAAACTTTCAAAGCGAGAATATTCCAGCAGAGCCTTCTACTCTCCCTCTTGCGGTAGCTGTCCGTCCGTCCTGATGTTTTCAAAAGTGTCCCATGTACCCCAATAGGCAGGCCATACTAGTGGTAATTTTCTTAACTCAATAGTTTTAGCTTCGCCATCATTATTAATACAGGCCGAGCGCGCTCCTTTTCCGAGAATTTTGCGGTACCTTTTATTTCCCCGAATGCGTCCGCAAGGGGCGTGTTTTAGAACCTGGATTTCCCGCGATATTTGAAACCCAGCACAACTTGAGGGAAGAGCTTAGATAATAGCACATGAAGAATTATTAGAATTTTAAGAATCGTTTGAACTTCTAAATATAAAATAAGGAATTTAAGAATGAAAAACCCATCTATTGGTTTTATTTTTCTAGTAATTTTTTATCTCACTTTAAAAATAGGAATGTTACTACAGACAATTTTTTTATTTAATTCAAACAAAACTGATTCAGATTGTTTTAAAACATTTTAAAACTATAAAAAATATAGTGCCACGTTATGCCACATTATAACTACAAATAACATAGGGAGTGGACAAAGGGGTGAAAATATCCCCCATTAAACGTCATGCCTCCGCTAAGCCAATCAGATGCATTCCCCCACAAGCCTTCCACTCTGTAAAGTGTTCCGCCACTTTGGTGGAAAGAGGAAAAGCCATATTAAACTACAACCCTCTTGCCTCTCTCTATAGATAGTTTTCACGCATGGAGGATTCATACCTTTTACACCAGGAAGCCGGGCTATCTGGAGGACAAAAGCAGACGGGTATTTGTCCGCCATATAGCCCGGCCTCCTGGTGTAAATGGTATGAATCCTCCATGTGTGAAAACTATCTATAGTGCCACATGTAAACAATTTTATTCCTATTTTTAAAATGAGAACAATTTATATTTTTAAAATGTGGCAATATTTTGTTTATATTTTTAAAATGTGGCACTATTTTATTTATGTTTTTAAAATGTGATACTAATTTTGTCCTATTTATAAAATGTGACGCTATTTAATTTATATTTTTAATGTGTGACGCTATTTTATTTATATTTTTAATATGTGACGCTATTTTATGTGAGAATATTTTATTCTTAGTTTTAAAAGTGATAAAATATTTCATGTTGTAACATTCCTACGTGATTGAAAAAACGTCATTTTAAATTTAGAAGTGCAAACAATTCCCTAAGATTCTTATAATTCGTGATCTTCAAATATCTACGCAAGTCCCTCAATCTCAAAGTTTTACTGGGTTTAAAAATTCGCGGGTAAGTTAGAGATTTCAGGTTTTCAAAAGCGACATCTATGCGTGGTGCCCAAACACGCCTTGACCCCCTTCCCAGAGATAGCGCGCTCAGGCCTGTATTAATAATGTTGGCGACGGTTTTAGAAAGTGTGGACCGTTTAGGCAAAAGTTCATTGATAATAACAAAAAGTATACTTCGTTCACAGTTCTCAGCCTTTGGTTGTAGACTAGACGCCATGTTAAATGAAACGCAAATGACCCTCCTCTCAACCTCTACGCGAACCAACTATTCCGATAATAGGTTTTTGGGGGTGAAAGGTTTTTAAAAAATAGTACTCTATGGTGGCGATCCAAACGTTAATACTTGGTATCTGTTACTACATGAGCCTACTCACGCATGTGCCATGTGCTACGGTCGTGAAGGTACACAAACGCAGAGGGGTCGACACTATTTTGAGAGGTAAAGAGGCTTTTGGTAAATCAAATATGTTAATCGAAATGTATCATATTAAAAACTCTGGGATCTAAACAGCCAAAGACTGATCCTTCGATCAAGTATACTTGTTGTTTTTATCATAAGTACCATAATTACCCCTGGGTAATTATGGTACTTATGTTTTTATCAATACACATTTCTTTTTGAATTTCATACACCTGAGTAGTCCGGATTTCTCCCTTTTCTTCTATGTGTGATGCTATTTTGTAAACTTCTTTTCATTTCTTTGATGAAATTTTGTTTTGGTTTTGTGTAGAAACTTTCAAGGAAAAACATTCCAACAAGTCCGTCCACACCTCTGGTCGAGATGAAAGGACTGTACAACATCACATTGAAACTGGAGATAAACGGTTAAAATGTGGTCAGTGTGACTTTGAATGTAAAAAGAGGAGAAGTTTCACCATGCATCAACGCGTTCACAGTGATGAAAAGCCGTTCAAATGTGATCAGTGTGCCTTTCGTTGTACTCTGAAGAGACATTTCACCACACACCAACGTGGTCACCGTCACAGTGAGGAAAAGTTGTTCAAATGCGATCAGTGTGACTTTGCAAGCACGCTGAATAATTTGATCAGGCATGAACTCATTCATAGTGTTGAAAAACCTTTCAAGTGTGATCAGTGTGACTTTAAATCTACACAGAAGAGATTTTTGACCGCACATCAACGCATTCATAGCGGCAAAAAACCCTTCAAATGTGATCAGTGTGACTATGAATATACACATAAGATGAATTTGATCACACATCAACGCATTCACGGTGTAGAACAGCTGTTCAAATGTGATCAGTGTGACTTTCGTTGTACTCAGAAGACAAATTTGACCACACACCAACGTATTCACAGTGGTGAAAAGCCGTTCAAATGTGAACAGTGTGACTTTGAATATACACAGAGTAGAATTTTGATCATTCATCAACGCACTCACCGTTTAGAAAAACACTTCAAATGTGAACAGTGTGACTTTGAATGTACACAGAAGAGAAATTTCACCACACATCAACGAATTCACAGTGGTGAAAAGCACTTCAAACAGGGTTGGCACGCTGGTATCCAGTCCGGTTTTATCCACCTGGATTAAACCGGTTTAAACCACGATGAAAAATCCAGTGGATTTTTCAAAAAATATAATAATAGAGTACAGCGCAGGCACCATAAAGTGAGATGGAAGGAAACGTTTGACCCACATGTCTTTACCTCTTTATTTCATCGAAATGGTCGATTCCCATACATTGTGGGTTAGTTTGACGCGCCCTCCTCCCACTGCCCCACCCGAAACTCGTGAGACTGAGTTGAATTTTTCTCAACGCTAAATTGTTGGGTCGGACCGCGCGTTTAGAAAAATCTTTATCAGACCCTGCCCTATTGAAGATCACAAAAAAGCCTACCCGGGCCCAACCCTGCCCTATTGAAGATAATAAATATGTCTACCCGGGTAGACTGTATGATAACCCTACCCGACCCGACCAGCAAAACATTTTAAGTAATTTTCTCACCCAACCCGACCTAGAATTTTCCGACCCGATATGGTTCGTGTTGGACTGAAAAATCCCGATTAAATAAGGGTCCCTACTCATCTCTAAGGGAAATGTCTATAGTTTTATCAACTTTTATGTACAAAAAAAATGATTCGGCCTAGCAGAAAACATCTAGCGCACTAAAAGTAAAAAAGAAGTGCTAAAATTAAGTACTAGAGAGTAGTTTAAAAAAAGCCAGATAAATCCAATAAAATCCGGTTTAAACCAGCAAAAAACCATACCAGTGGCTTTTTCAAGAAAAATCCGGATTTTTGCCAACCCTGACTTCAAATGTGATGGGTGTGACGTAGGATTAACTAAGTGTCATTTGATCAGACGTCAACGCAATCGCAGTGGTGTTGTAAAACCATTCAAATGTGATCAGTGTCGCTTTCGATACACGAAGAAGAGTGATTTGAAAAGACATCAACAAATTCACAGTGGTGTAAAGCCATTCAAATGTGATCAGTGCGTCTATGCCAGCAACGAAAAGTCTAAGTTAGTCAAACATAAACGCATTCACAGTGGTGAAAGACTGTTCAAATGTGGTCAGTGTGACTTTTAATGTAGGTCGAAGATGACTTTGACGAAACATCAACGCATTCACAATGGTGAGAAGCCGTTAAAATGTGATCAGTGTGACTTTGGGTGCACGGACAAGAGTGATTTGAAGAGACATCAACGCATTCACACTTGGGATGCACGAGAAAGAGTAATCTGATCAGATTGGTGAAGAACCCTTTAAATGTGATCGTGTGACTGGATGCAAGGAAAAGGGTAATTTAATCAGACATCAACGAGTTCACAGTGGTGAAAAACCATTCAAATGTGATCATTGTGACTTTGCATGTAAGCAGAAGAGTAATTTGATCAAACATCAACACATTTACATTTTAATCTGTTCACTGTTGCTATGCTGCAGCTTGAGAGAAGAAGCTACATTTATCGTAACACGAAACGCAGAGAAAACATGGATTAAGGGAATGGTGAATTTGTAAAAGAATGGACAAAAATACTAGATATTTCTACTCACCATACGAGAAAGTTTAAAATTTCAATGTTGTTTCGGTACGACCAAGGGGTTAACATGGTCATGGTTTCATATTCTTCCGAAATATTACTATATGGAAACGTTTATTGATAATGAAAGTAGTTAAAGCCAAACCGCATAAACATATATAAAATCACAGAAAGATCACAAAACGGGCGAAAAGTTTTGAATGAAAACAAGGGAGCGAAAATATGCCCAATCTCTAATATGATTTTATTCCTGGTTTGTAAATAACTTAAATGTTTAAAAATTTAGTTTTTTTTTGCGGTATGTGAATTTAATTTTTTGTGGCTCGTAACTTGGACTCATTTTACTTCCCACACAAGAATTAAAGCTCTATAATTATTTGTTCAACCATTTAATATTCATTACTTTTTTCAGGGCTTTTTTTAAATGATCAGTTTTCAGAAGATAATTTTAATTAAAGCAGAAGTAAGATGAGACTAGAAGTAAAGAGCTCTAGCATTGGTAGTAGATCCTGGCACTAGTGAACAAATTTGAGGATTTTATGCCGCTTCCATCGCGCCTACACTAGAGAGAAAAAATTGGTAGAGTTCCAAAATAATTTCCTACCCCTTTCCCCTCAACTTAAAGCCGCGGAACACGGATGCGGGTGCTTGAATCTAGTTCGGCCGTCTACCACCGCGAGCGTCTCTCGTTTTGGAGAGAAAATTCAGAAACCGCTACCAGAGGGCCAAACGTTGGTGTCTCATCTAGAATATTCACTTTCGCCAAGTGAAGAATTTGGTTAGCTCAGTACTTCTAGTCTCATCTCACTTCTGATTTAAGTTATCTTACGTCGTCGAATTCTGAAAAATACAGTAACTTCAGGACTACATACGACAGGATCATATTCCTCTTTATACGTGTACTGATTTACGTCCAACATTTCCGTATGTCGATGAACACAATGAATAAATTGTTATTTTTAGATGAATATTAGTAGGTTTTTAATAATAGTTCTGGAAAATTGATTGTTTACGTTGTAGGTTTTCAATAATTAGGGCACAAAAATGTTCTTAATCGCTGTGAATTTTAGTTTCAATCACGTCTTAAAGGGACTGAAAAGAATGCATCTGCGGGTGGGTAAAATTATTTGAAATTCGTCAGAGTAACGTGACCAAGAAGAGGTGTGGTTCAAAGAAGCTTAGTTCGTTTTATTTCGAAAACAAGCACTTCAGGGAATTGGCGCTGCAATCTCGTGAAAAACAAGGACTAGATGTCCAGTTCCACTCTATGAGGAGCCTTTGTATCTTGGCATCACGTGATGTCTGTGACGTATTTCAAATAATTTTTACCCACCCACCGATGGCACCGATGCCTTGTTTGCAGTCCCTTTAATTAGGCCTAAGTTTTCGTTCAAATTCAGTTCCCTTCTACCATTTTTGTAGGCGCACCTTCTCCTCCTCGTATTTTTTTAACCAAAATTCCTTTGAAGAGGTAGGGAGTTCTGCAGGCCCCTCAGGAATTTTTTATACAGTAGATTTCATCTTTACAGAATATAATAATTATATTTATTTCGCAAAAATAATTCGATGGCAAGCACAGAGGCAAGCCTATATGTGGTGGTTACCGGGACAACACTAGACAAACAATAAAAGTGAACCATACAGAAAACGAAAATTAAAAAATAAATAAATAAAATTACAAATTTTCACGTAACCAAATATTGAAGACAAAATTAGACACTAGAGGCCGAAATTGTGGTATTGAAAATGTATACGACACTCAATAGCGTCATAACTCAATCGTAACGTGGCAATACAGAAACTTTTACTTTTGCACTGAACTCCGTGTACTTGCCGTTCTTCACCAGAATATTCAATTTAAAAATTGGTTGCGTATTTAAAATACTGAAAGGTCTATTGTTTTGAGTTTCTTTCTTATGATGTTTTTATATTTACAATTGACACGACAATCTTCATTGTAACTAAAGAATAATGAGGCATATTTATTGATGAATTTCAAAAATCATTAACGGACCACACCCAATGAAACGGTACTGTTAAAATACATTTAGTTCTAATATTGACGCTCGCGATGGAACGAGTCGCGCGAAAATGTCTCGTGTTTTTAACAAAATTTTGGATTGTAATTTCAGTTCTTTTCTCCCAGTACTTTTTGGCTGTTGTGTTACGAAACCTATTCACGCACCAGTCTGTTTTACGGGAGCAGTACGGGTTCCTCGTAAGCTTGATTAAAAGTGTATTTTTCCTTTACATCCTTCTGACCAAACGGAAGAAAATTTTAACAAACATGCAGATTGCAGAATTTGAAAAATCAATTACTAAGTGTGAATCCCGTTGCTTTTTACGCATTGAAGCATCGACTGTCTATGTTAATGATACTCGTTTTTCTTTACGTCGTAACTACGACAATATTGTGCGCTTTCGAATTACCAAAGATGAAGTATGTTTTGGATCTTGGCAGTTATAATAATCTTACTATCCAACTGCTGACATCATTTTGTTTCGGTTGTGACGTTTCCAGCGTACCTCCGAGTATTCGCAATGTACTACTTGGCACTTACGCCATAGTTTATCCAATAATTTGGCTAACTATTGGTTTATTAGTTTCAATACCCTATGTAATGTCTGTGAAAATGACCGAAACACTTTTAAAAGAAGTTGGAAATTCTATTCGAAAAATTGATTTTAAACACCAACATCATTGCCATTTTCAATTGGAATCGACTCGAATTGTACTTCGAAAGGCTTCGAAAAGTGTTTATAGCATCAATGAAAGCTTTGATTTTGTAATTTTTGTTTTTATGGCGACATCAGCTGTTGCGCTTTGCTTGAACGGTACGACCGTCATATATTACCTGTTTGCATTGAAATACGATCGACTATCTACGGTCTACTGTTTCGTAGCTTACGGTGAAGATATTATCCACGCGTTCGTTTTGATTATTATGGGGTCAAAGATCAAGGAAGAGTCCAAAAACTGCGTCATGGTCGCGGTTGATTCGCTAAATGACGCGATTTCTAATGGGTATGGCGCCGAGATGCAAATGTTTTTAACCCAACTGGAATCTTATCGTTTGGAAATGAGAGCTGGGGGATGTTTTGAAGTTAACAGACGTTTAATTTTGACTTTATTGGGGGTGGTGGTCACTTACGCCGTGGTTTATCTTCAATTTAATCCTTACGCTTTGAGCATCGTGATTAATAGTAAACTAACATAGAAACTAGGCTCTTTTCAAATAAAGACAAAAGAAGCACGATATCACGCAGCCTTTCCTGTGTTGCAAGTTGTTCATATCGAGCTAGTTTAGAACTTAACTCTTCATAGTAGATTTTTAATGAAAAATCTGAGGTGGAATTTTTCTCTTTTCTATTCTCCAAATCTCGTAGATGATACTAGTTGTCCAGTACATTTTGAGAGCCCTCTGTTATTGCTTTCGTAGAGTGTGTCTTTATGAATTCATACATTCATTATTATTGTAAATTTCGATTCACTGCACTTCTTTAGTGGCTGACCAACTAAACAAAGCAATCGCGAATTTTAAGGAGATTCAGTTACCCAATTAGAACCGTCCAGTTTCGACCTGAGTGTCTGAGACTATTTTGTTATGAATAAGAATGTAACTCTGTCCATTTCGAGATTTGTTGTTACTTTCGCAGCCGTGTATGCCATAGATATAGTAAAACTATAAAGGGTCGGGTGTATGTTAACTTCAACTCCATATACGGGCCTTGAAAGCTGTACAATATTTGCAAAGATGAGAGAGAGACTGATAGAGAATCAGTATAGGCAGTAGTGATCAAAGCGTGGTGAGACCGGGGATAATGCCCGAGCTCAGCTTTCTCGAGCATAGTTGATGTAGGGGATGACAGAGACAATACGAGTAGGTCCCCGCTCCCATGCGCAAAGGATATGCGTCCTGAATCTAAACGTACCGAAAATAGTTTTTACTACCACCTATTTTCCCATTTTTCAGCGGATTTTATAAAGCGGGTTTCTATCTCCTCTTACGATACATTGAAATATTGGGCAGAGAGAAAATAAGAATTATTTTTGGAAAATAAAATTTTATCTTTTAATATCAGAAAAACATTTTTGTTTTGAAATTTCCTATTAAAATTTATTTTAGTTTTTGAAAATCAGAAAAAAGGCTATTACTAAAACCTACCCACTGACGAAATAAACGTTAGCAGAACCCATAACCAAGAAATATGAAACAGATATTAAATGTGCAGAAATATGTTTATTTCTTTGGCTCATGAATTCTGTCCGTTGTTTTTGATTATAAAAAATATTGTAAAGCGTCACGCATGGTAAACCTAAATATTTCAGGCAAATCGGTTTTTGAAATTTTGTATGAACCCTGTTATATTTGAATGGAAAAGGTTTCTCCAATAACAACCACACCCAAATGTATTTATCGACTTTAATACTTCACTAAGCGTAATTTAAAATGTATCGTACTATTATTGTTGTTTGCATCACCCAAATATTACCACGCCTAAGAGAAAAACCAATTGCATCGTGCAATCTATAGAAGCTTCGTATATTTGTTTTACGGTTTATTGTTGTCAACACAAGAAAAGGAAAATGTAAGCAAAGGCAGGAACATTATGATAAAAAACATCAATTCACTTCTGGTAAAGGCGATTTCAAATTTACCTATTAAATTGTGTTTCAGTTTCTCTGTATTTGTGAGAGACTATTTATTATCGCAATTAAATTTTTGAAACGAGTCGGAAATCTTTTTTCCTTGAAAACCGTTTAATATGCAATATTTAGCTATTTAGTGACTAGAGAGCTGCATGGAAACGGTATATTTCCATTTACGGTGGTAACCATGGAAAACCGGGGGAATGGATGGTTTTTCTAGTAATATCACATATTCGGACCGGGAATGGATGGACAAAACCTCTATGGAATGGAAGTGGTTAAATTGATATATATTTTAGTTTGTAAATGGTTTGTAAATGGATAGAACCTATTTTCTATGGAAGATCTAAAATTCTTAAAAAGGGGCCACAGAGTAATGGCAGCTCTCTGAATTTCACTATATTAGACTATATATGACACAAAACATAGGTGCCACTACTACTTATCTCAGTTTGTTGTAGCCTAGTTGCTAGCTAAGCTAACAGTGCCGTCTTCTACCTCATCCCCCTATTACTTTAGCACACGAGATTCACGGCTATTATAGCTGTCAATCAGTCCATTGTAAGTTTTCGCCTCAAATTCTCGGAATAAATATTTTGGGAAGTGACTTATGTTACTTGGCGACGGGCGAGCAAAAGTCCCTCAGTCCAGTCAAATTTTTCTACATTTCTTCATTTCTTCAGCCCCCTTATTTTTACTAAAATTCCCGATGAAGAACCGGTACTGCAGTGGTAATTTCGGGCCAAGCTAAGACGCTCAAGAGTTATATTCTATAAGCCTTTTCTTTATGCTCTTTTCTTCATTTGTTGTTTATGGGTGTGGGGTTGGGTGTTCGACGTCTTACTAGAGGGGTTTAGGAAGATGCAAGACAAACACCTACCTCTTTTCACTTATGATTCAACCTCGCTAACGCTAGACAAGATGTTAGAATGCAGTCAGTTGTGGAGAGTTAAGGCCTTTTAACGGGAACGAGGGGCTCATAAAATTTCTGAATCAAAAGTGACCGCGTTTGTTGGTATATGTCAAGTGAGAGTCAAAATAGATTCTAATCCAAATTTTAATATTCAACATAATATTCAATCTTGTTCAAAAATTTCCACACACTTTTATAGGGGTCAAAAAAAATTAAACAAAAATGAAAAGGGAGGTTTGCAATTTATAACCTCTATGGAATGTCTCTTTAAGTTTCAAATTTAAATTTTAGGGGTTTTTTAGGTTCAAATCAAGCAGGTATGCACTAAAATAATAATGTTCAAAAATAAAAAGTTAAGATTTAAAAAAAAATGAATCAATCCGTCAATCATAAGTTCTTTAACCATAGTTTCAAGTCAGTTTATCAAAATAGTTTCAAGTTTTTAATTTCTTACGCCAAGTAGCTCCTCTTCCATATTCTTCTTAAGGGTTAGGGGTTCTTTTTTTTCTTCTTTCTCGATTTAAGGGTTTTAATTCAGGATCTTTTTTCTTTTCTCGCGATTTAAGGGTTAATTATTTTCTTTTTTTTCTTTTAATATCTCACGCACTCGCGCTCCATCTCTTCTTCTAGGGGTTTTAGGGGTTTAAAGAAATATATCTCCGAGTTTTCTCTTCCGAAAATAAACATTCAATTTGACGAAAAATAAAGGTATCAAAATGAATAAAAACATCTCTCCAATTCTCTTCCGAAAACTTAGGGATTCAAATTGATGAAAAATAAAGGTATCAAAATGAACAAAAAATATCTCCGATATAAAATAATTCTCCGGACTTTTAAGGGTTTCTTAAGGGTGAGCCGACAGGGTTTCGTTAAGCAGTTCAGGAATCGACTGAGGGTGGGACAGGAGGGACTTCGTATATATAACTTCTAGTTTCTCGCGAGGATTTCTGGGACAATGACGTTAGTTGAATGACTTTGGTTTGGCGAATAGTGGACCATATTCATTACGTAGCCGGGCGGATTCATGTTATCAACGAATAGGCAAAACTTTTAAATCTGGGACCAAATGCGGATTGGTCAGTTTAGGGTTAAAAAAATGTTCTAGAAGCTTCTCGGGCCAGGTACCAGGATAGTGACTCAAGGTCTTGTTGCTTGGGGTCTAAATCAGCGTGACATTTCTCTGGGTTCTTGGAAAGAGTTTTCGTTGTTAGGTATTTCATTTTACACTATAGATATAGGGGTATAGGATAGTTCTAGCTAGGAGCTTGAATAGGAAGGAGACGCCGACTAACGTTAAGAAATAGGCGCCTTTTCTCTCGTTTTGCGGGTCTCAGACGAGGAGAGTGACTGAGCTTTAACGCGCAGGCGCGTGATCTCGCCAGATCTCGCGATTCTGTAGTCTGCTTAACCTCGAATTTGTTTCACTAAGCCTTATCGGACTGGGGAAGTGGTTCCGAGTTTCTTTCCGACAGTAACGCGTTTTGCCGATTCTATAGTTAAAATTATTACCATAACAATGCCTAAGTATAAAAATTGCTATTATAAAGATTGCCTGAATAATAGTCTGGCAGTTGGGAAAGAATATATGGAAGGAATATTTTTTATTCCTTTTCCAAAACCAAAAACTCAGTTAGCAAAATGCAAGCGTTGGATTAATTCTTGTGGTAGACCAGATTTCTTAAGTGTGGATAGAATTAAAAGGCATCACTTTATATGTTCAGAACATTTCGTGGGTAGTAAAGGACCCACAACTGAATTCCCAGATCCTATGGTCTATCACCCAAAAAAATATATGATTGTAAGTATAAATAACTATAAACCGTCCTATTGTAAACATATATTTAGTTCATATATTAAATATTAAATATTAGGATCCAAGAGAAGCGTCGCCTGGAGATTCATTTAGCCAAATGACCTCTAGTTTTGTTAATTCTACAATACAAGACTTTGAGTGTGTCACTGTAGCCAGTTTTGATGAAAATGAACCTGTATTTATTACTCCTGACATCGAAGCGGTTAATGTACCATTGGATGAAACTGTTTGTACCTATGCCCTTGGAAGAAACTGTTACCACACCTAATTTAGATGTAACAGAAGCTAGTTTAACCACAGATGAAGATACAATTATACAACAAATGGAAGGGGAAAAGAATGACACGCTTAACCAATTTGATAGAGTTTTTGCATCATTAGAAGATTTGCATTCTACATTTTTGCAATTCCAATTGGAAAACAAGGAGCAGATCTTATTTTGGATGGTTTCACGAAAGCCAAATTTTCGAGAATTGGTAGCATTTAGCACCGCTACTTTTGACGAAACTGGTTTTAGTATTACAATTAATGACCTCTTCCAGTTTCAAGTATATATCTACAGAAAAAACATTAATAGTAGTTTTCAAGAACAGCTTTATGAACATTTTGGAACTCTTGATACTTTCAAAAAACTATTTTGTTTTTTTAAATTTTTGGATACGCATAAACCATGTTGCGGAAACCACGAACAACCATTTGTTGATTTTTCAAAAACAAAACTAAATTGTAAATTTCTCAATCATTACTCTAACGCGTTACATTCACCAAATTGCCAAGGCGTTGTTAGTGGTGATATTATAAGCAATTTATGTCAAAACTGTGCACAGTTAAGAGTTTTGCTAAGAAAGAGAATGTCAAGAGAAAAGAAATACTCAAAAAACCATAAAACCCAAGAAAAATTGCTCAAATTTAGAAAGGAAAAACGAGCTTTAAGAAACAGAATTAATAAACTTGAAAGAAAAGTTGAAAAACTAATGCGCAAAGAAAATGTGGAACCATTTGGCAGCCTGTTTTCAGGAATATCTGAGGATAAGCCGTTCTTAAGTAAATTAAACTTTTTGAAAATATTGATGAAACAACAGTTGGAATTAATGCAAAAGAACCATAAAAGACCCAAAAAGTGGCACCCTGCGATCATAAGTTGGTGTTCGTATGTGAAAAGCAAATGAACCTCAGCCTATGAAGCTTTCAGAGAAGTTATTCCATTGCCATCGCCTAGGACTTTATACACATATACGTCTGTATTATCTTGTAAAAGTGGATTTACCGAAGATGCAGTCATTGAAATGAAAGCTAAAATAGATTTAGAAAATATGGATGAACATCAGAAATATTTTTCACTTGTGGTTGATGAAATGAAGATTAAAGAAGATCTGGTTTACAAAGTTAACACTGGAGAAATTGTTGGGTTTACGCATTTAAACGCCGCTGGTGACAAACTTAAGTCGGAAGAGATAAAGAAAAACTGGTGAAATAACATCCGATTTACCAGTGGCATCTCATGCGATGGTTATTATGGTCAGAGGTCTTACGACCAATTTCAAACACATTTTGGCCTACTTTCCATGCCATGAAATGAAAAGCGAGGAGTTATACTCTATAATGCACGAAGCTATAGAAATTTGTGAAAATAGCGGCTTTAAAATATTAACGGTGGTGTGTGATAAATCTGCGGTGAACCAAAAATTTGTCAGAATGAGCACTGATATTGACGAGGAAAAGGGTGTCGCTTATAAATCGAGGAATCCGTATGCCTCAAGGATTAACCCTCGTGAAATATTCTATATTTCTGATCCGCCACATCTAATCAAAACCGTTAGAAATTGCTTATTCCACAGTGGGTTTAAGAAAACGCGTTATATGAAAAAACAAGGAAAACATTTATTGTGGTCTCATATAGAGGAAATGTTTAAAAAAGACTCATCGTCGCAATTAAGATTGTGCCCTAAATTAACTTTAGACCATATCACACTTGGCCCTTTTCGTGCCATGAAAGTTAACCTAGCAACACAAGTTTTAAGTGATACTGTTGCAGCTGCTATAGAACAGTTAGTTGGTCCTGAAGCGTCTGAAACTGTAAAATTTATAAGATGCTTTAATAAGTTTTTTGATATTTTAAACACACGCAACTTGGGTCAAGGTAGACGCAAGCGAAACCCAAATTTAGACGCCTTTAAATCTGAAACGGATGATCGGTTAAAGGTACTTAATTTAATATATATTTTATATTTCAAATAAAATTTAAATTATAGATTTTCTTATTGACAGTGGTTAGAAGAGGACTTCATAAACTACCTGAAAGAGTGGAAAGAAGAAGCTGAAAGCCTAGATGTTCCAGCAGCAGGAAAAGCAAAAATGCAGCTTAGCCGAGAAACGTTGGAAGGCTTACATATAACAGGTTAACTAATTAAAAATATGTCGTTAACTTAAATTAACCTTAATTGTTTCTTAGTATTTTCAATCGTCGGGGCCATAAAATTTCTGCTCTCAAGAGGAGCCCCGTTAGTATTGACTGACAAATTTAATCAAGACCCACTGGAAAGGCACTTTGGCAAACACCGACGATCAACGGGTTGTAATGAAAATCCTGATTTATTAAATTTTGGATATAGTGAAAGGAAATTTAAGATAATGCAGCCTATTATAAACCAGAGCAAAGTAGGGAACACAACCAAGTGTAAAAAATGTTAACTATTATTAAGTAATAAACACTTTAATCAATGTTTCTGTACTTTTAATAACATCACAGAGTTAGCTGACTATTATCACAAATTTAAAACAATGCTCAATATCCATTAGTTTCCTAAAACATACTGTCAAAAATAGGAACTTACATAACCTTAAATAAAAAATATTCATACAAGAAAATCAAAGTTTTCCTAATTTGCAATAGCAAATGCTATTTTCTTTCAGTGATTTTCTTAATCCTTTTTTCTTAGCCAAAGAAGCTCTTTGGGCTTCACTCATTTTTAATTTCGTATAGTTTTTCAACGCTTTTCCTCGACAATTAATGTAGGTATCAAACAGAATGCCTTTTGCTTTATCCCTACTACAGAAATTTTCTCCACCCCAAAGCTTGTTAAATTCTTCGTTAACATTACTTTTATTTAAAAGTACGTCCTTTAATTTATTCTTCTTGTTGACATTTTCAGAAAGTACCGAACTTTCAAAATACGGTTTCGCAATTTGGTCCATTATTTTGATAAAATTAAACCCTTGGCTTGTCAGCTGTATTAGACCACCCCTGCTCAGAATCTCTGTCCACGTTGCGCAACTACTTGAAGGTTCACCTTCTTTGGAAATACATTTTTCAAAAAGAGGCATTAATTCTTTTTCTTGATATCGTTTTGAGATTTTTTTCATAATGTATCCTCCGATATGATGAAGGACTTGATCCTCTTTTTCCTTTAGTTCTTTTAAAGAACAAAAACGTTTAGAAATGAGATGGGCATCGGGCTCTTTTGAAATACAATCTGGCTTTAAAGAAACCCACTTTTGGAGAGTTTCTCCAAAAAAGCTTCTTATCCAATTAGGAAGTAATGAGTCCAGTTCATCTTCCGTTAGGTGACTAAACGAATCCATCCTTTTAAAAATGCGATGCAACTCAACAAGAAGCTGACAATCATTTCCTAAAAGCCGAGCTTGTACCATGAACGAGGCTTTATCTTTTATATGCCTTTCGTTGAGGACAGATAGGTTTTTAATGAGAGCATCGCTTAATTCAATTGAAGGTAAAGCTTCTTGAAATAAACTGCGTAACTTAAGAGGCAAAGAAAAAGACTTGTGCATATTTTCACGTGTTTTTTCGACCAATTCTTTCCCGTTCATTTTAGAAAAATTGTTCATCAAAATCTAGTAAATATTTTGTTTATTTTAACACCAATTCAATCCTATTTTTTCCAACCAGGTTTCTTACCTTCTGACCCAAAATTCTTGGCAAAATAGAGTTTAGGCCGTTCAACCTTTTTCTGGGCTACTGGTAATTCAACAGGCGATTTTTTTAGCGATAGATCTATCGGGTGGCTGAGTAACTTTTCATCATTACACTAAACATACACAAACTATATTAATACATTATACCTTGCCCTATTTAAAGATATAGTTTCTTACCATCCAGTCGATAACACCATAATTTGCCAAAGGTACTAATCCGCCGTTAAAATGACACGAACATACATAATGTCGTTTAGAAATATTCTCGGGAGTTAAATCCGTCCTTCCAGTGGCAACTATCCATTTCTCACAAAGATCTAACTTAGTTTTAGGTTTTGGAAAAGGATGGAATATGACATTGGTCATTTCCAATCGATCCTTAAATTTAGTACTGTTTTGGCAATTTAAATAGGAACATTTCTTCACGTACACCATAATAATTTGCAGAACTAACCTTAAAAGCCAGCTGGTTGCTAAGCCTAGGCTACTTTTTTTTTTTTTTTTGCCACCTACTAACACTAGTGCTTAGCCGTTAGGCCTTGAGCACCAGGAAGAATTAAGCGGGAGACCCTACGCGGCCCAGCACTGACGGGGGCCGCTAGGTCGTATGTGTATAAGCAGGGAAGGAAATGAGGTTTACTTGGGAGGTGACGGAAGGTGGAATTGGGGTAAGTCACCTCCGGCGGACACGGGACAGTCGGCACCTATAGGGTAGGATCGCCGACATGTGTCGTATTCCCTCAAACTTTGCCGCCCAGAAGCTTGGCTTACAGGAGTGCGCCACACTCCCGGCGCCTAGGCTAATTTTGGAGAGTCTCTGACTAGACTACAAACTCGGCCGAGTTCCGCATTTGCGCCGTAGAGATCTTACTAGCTCACCTCTCATTTTTTCCCCTCACCCCCAAGGACTTGAATTTGGAAACCCCCCCAGCATACTGTTTTCCTCTCCTTCCTATTCAAGCTCCTAGGTTCTAGAACGTTTTGTGTCAACATTGAGAGGCTAGTTCCTTTTCTTTTGTACGAAAGAATTTCTTTTCAGTTTTTTAAAGGGATAGGTTTAAGTTTAAAGGGCTAGTATTATCTTTATAGTGTTAATTTAAGGTATTTCGTTGCTAATTTAAAGATTAATCTAAAATTTAATTTGATTTTTGGGTTAAGATGGTTACATACAACGCTTAGTTTATCATTGTTTACCTGTAAATCTTCGAAGGGTGGCGTATCTCTTAATACAAACAGCTTTATGGGATGAACAAAAAGGTCCACTAATTTCTCGTATCGAAAAGGAGTGTCTGGCATTGCTAGCTTTGAGAACATGACACCAGTGAAAGAAGAAGTCAATATGAAACAAGCTACTATCCAGAATATCCATAAAACACGAGCGTAGAGAAACTTTCCAGTGTTAATTCCTATAATGAAAATATCACACAAAGTGAAAGGTGATGACGTGTCCCTTGCCAAAATCGCGGTTCGAATTTCAAGACTTATTTAAGTACCGTAATAAGTCCCCACTAGGTACACCGGCAGTCCAAAAACGAGACTTATTTGAGTTTGGATTTCTAAATTTACAAGACTTGTAGCAGTAGCCCTCGAGTCTCTTAATTGGACATTCCATTAAGTCTCTTTTTTGGACACTATAGTAAGATTCTTTCGAATCTCTATTTTGGATACTATTGTAAGTTTCCATCGGGTGTTCATATTTTGATACTAGAGTAATACTCCCTCGAGTCTCTTTTTGGACACTTTAGTAAGATTCCCTCGAGTCCCTTATTTGGACATTATAGTAAGACTCCCCGAGTCACATTTTCGGACACTATAGTAAGATTCCCAGGAGTGTCTTATTGGGATACTATAGTAAGATTCCCTCGAGTTTCTTTTTTTGACACTATAGTAAGATTTCCTCTAGTCTCTATTTCGGATACTGTAGTAAGACTTCCAGGAGTGCCGTATTTGAATGCTAATGTAAGATTTCCTGCAGTCTTTTTTTTGGACACTATTGTAAGATTTCATAGAGTCTTTCATTTGGACACTATAGCAAGATTCCCTCTAGTCTCTACTTCGGACACTGTAGTAAGACTCCCTGGAGTGTCGTATTTGGATGCTATTGTAAGATTTCCTCGCATCTCTTATTTGTATACTATTATAAGATTCCCTGGAGTCTCTTGCTTGTATACTATTGTAAGATTCCCTCGAGTCTCTTCCTTGTATACTATTATAAAATTCCCTGGAGTCTCTTGCTTGTTTACTATTGCAAGATTCCCTGGAGTCTCTTACTTGTATACTATTGTAAGATTCCCTGGAGTCTCTTACTTGTATACTATTGTAAGATTCCCTGGAGTCTCTTACTTGTATACTATTGTAAGATTCCCTCGAGTCTCTTACTTGTATACTATTGCAAGATTCCCTCGATTTTCTGTTGTTTAATTGCAAATTGCAAAAAAAAACAAGGAAAAAACTATGCTGGTACACTCTAAGAATATGGGGTGTGCCCTAACACCTTTAAAAGTAGTTTATATGGGTCCAAATTTGACACCGTTACAGGCGTTCATTTACACCCCTAAAAGGGTTTAATAACACTTATTTGAGCAATTGGTGTCAAAGATAAGAATAAAATGGTGCAATAGAGGTGTAGTTTAACACCTTTTTAACTCTTATATCGAACTAAAAGTTAATTTTTTACTCTCATATGAGTGTCGCATAACACCTTTCAGAGTGTTTGATTTATTCGCGAATAGCGCTATATTCATAGCAAGGTTCCACCTTGAGAGAACTTAAGAGTACAGTTCTAACATGCAGAGCTATAACCCTTTAGGCAAGGGTAGTTCTCTCATGCAATGTGAAACTGCACAAAATCAAGCGTGAAACTGCATGATATGTTGGTCATTTTCACCGACTTAATAACTTCTGAAAAGGCAGAAAGTTTTAAATTAGTAAAAATGCATCGGGTGTTAAATTGGTTTTGGAGGCTATAATATCCCAGCAGTAGATACAGACGAACTCGTTAAATTTAACAATCTCTTTTCACGAAGAGTTTTTCGAACACCAGAAACGCGTTTGACCGAATCTACTCTAAAATATTAAAAAAAAAAACCATTTTCTACTCTAATTTTACTCAAAATAAAGATAAGACATGTCACAAAAGCATGTGCCCCACATGTTGGCCTCTCAAGCTGGCGTCTATAGTCCATAACGGTGGAACGAATTCTACGCTACACCGTGGCCACAGGTCTCTTCAAGGCCTGAATCTGTGGGTGCACAATATGCCTCTGACATTGGTGCAAGGATGTGAGCCCCCTCTCCCCAATTGTAACAATAATAATAATAGTCGCCCTACTGTGAGGCCAGTACCTAACCTAGTCTCCTTTTTTTAGTGTCACACAATACATTTAAGAGTATCGCGTAACACTTTCAAGAGTGCAATAGCGTTGCTAGGGCTTGAAATTTGGGGGGCTTAATCTTATTATTCGTATATTAAAGATATACAAACTTTTATGATAAAGAGTACGGAACCGAGTTATTGACTATGAGACAATTGTAGATGAAAGAATTTCGCTCGTCTTTTTTAAGTTTAGTTTTCGTTTGCTTTTAGTCCCCACTACTGTTTGATATTGAAATTCATCTCTACAAAGATGAACCTTAACGAACTTTTCATTATAATTTATATACACTATATTGTTAAAGAATTTTAGGGGACTACGAGCAATTTTTTGGTATAGTTTACGGATTATTTTGAGGGGGCTAACTTTTAAATTTAGGGGCGCTATAGCCCCCATAAAAGGCCTAGCGACGCCACTGCGAGAGTGTCGCATAACACTTTTAAGAGTGTCACCTAACACGTTCAGCAGTGCTTTATGAATGTACAATACCGTTGGATTAAGAATCTCCTTGTTAATTTTATTTAATGGATAAAAATATATTCTTTCATGAATATCATCTTTAAAAAAACGTTTAAAAATAAAGGTTTCCAATAATTTTTTACTGTTCGGATTGACTTTAATATTAAAACATTAATGAAAATGAAAGACCTTTTTTAAAAAACCCGCAGTATACTATAATTTTACATGTTTAATTTCAAAACGGTGTTTTCATGGTGTTATTTTACACCGAATTTACACTTTTAATTGGCCCCTAAAAACTCAACGTAATAAAACTCTCTTTTGGGTGTTTTTACTTTGTTTACACCATTTTAACACTTTTTTAACACTTCCATTTCTTAGAGTGTAGAAAGAATCGCTTTCCAATCTCAAAAACTAAGCCTTATTTAGTGAGATTAAAATGTGTCTTATAGGAGTCCTATAATAAGTCGCAGATTTGTGTTCTCAATGAAGTCTAGAAAGAATCGCTTTCCAATCTCAAAAACTAAGCCTTATTTGGTGAGATTAAAATGTGTCTTATAGGAGTCCTATAATAAGTCGCAGATTTGTGTTCTCAATCAAGTCTAGAAAGAATCGTTTTCCAATCTCAAAAACTAAACCCTATTTAGTGAGATTAAAATGTGTCTTATAGGAGTCCTATAATAAGTCGCAGATTTGTGTTCTCAATCAAGTGTAGAAAGAATCTCTTTCCAATCTCAAAAACTAAGCCTAATTTGGTGAGATTAAAATGTGTCTTATAGGAGTCCTATAATAAGTCGCAGATTTGTGTTCTCAATCAAGTCTAGAAGCATTCCTTTTACAGTCTCTAAAACTGAGCGCTTTTATGTAAGACTAAATTTAGTCTCAAATGAGTCCAATATGAAACCATTATATTTTTTAACTATTTTTGAGACAAGTTTGGTACCCAAATATCCTTGATCCTTATTTTAGACTTACTTTATACTAAAATAAGACTCTCATTTTGGTAAGGGGTACCTTTCCGCAACGTTCAAGGGATAGTAGCGAATAGATTTTTCGTTAAATTTCCTATCGAAAAATATTTGAAACTTTACTGTTACCTAGTACGTACACATTAGGAACAATTTTTTTAATATGGGATCATCTTGAAAAATGGGAGCCGAAAGTGTATGCTTTTTGCTTTACAATTTCTGGGCTTGAATATATCGCCATCTTTTAAAATGACTGTTGCAATAGTAACGAACTTGACTTGACGGGCAACAGCGACTCGCTTTTCTAATTGTAGAATATTTCAGCTAGATATGTACATGTTCAATATATTTATAGAAATTTAGATTTTCAAACTCGAGTTGAAATCATAGACATTAGAGCATTATTATAAGAACCTAGACAAACTATTGCGAGGGGGGCCTCGAGATTTTCTGAGACGAAAATTTCAATCCCACCCCTTTGCGTGTGTGATAGGGTTTTTGATACGTGACGCCCCTATCGGCGAGCGAAGGCGCTATTAAATTTGAAAAAATAAATACCGTAATGTTTCATCTTGCAAATGTTTTAATCTTCTGTTAATGAACATTTCTGAATCCTATATACACTTTTCTTTCCATTAAATAATACGCAAATTAATAAAAATTAATTAAATATAAAACGTCCCTCCCAACTACTGACCGTGATCGAAGCTGCTTAACTTCAAGTGTTAACATGGGGATAGTAACATTTTAGTTTACTATGTAGACGGCGCCACAAGCGACTCACCCTATCACACACGCGAAGGGGTGCTTCAATTGAGCCGGACCCAACGCTGAAAATTCAACTGTTCCTCTTGTATCTCTATGGTTTTAATAACCCTTGGCGACATCTTAAAAGGGCAATAATATGACGTCGCCCTATTGCTAAAGTTACGGCTTCAAACACGAAATTTAGTCTGGAGCAAACGCTACGCTAGTCACGATCACTAACCTTTTCCACCATAAGACACCACCGTTATGACATCATCAGTCAGCCACTCAATGGGCGGAAAACTTTTAGAAATATTTTGCTTAATCTGCTTGCAGCATACTTAAACAGCCTCAAATTTTACATTTTCAAGTATATTAAACCATCGAAATTTTGTGGTATGTCGAAATTAAACGCTACTACCCCTTTAATATAAAGTTGGAACCATTTTACCTTGATTCATTAGCGAAGCGTAAGATTCGAATAAAGCATTTTCAATGGTTTTTAGCCATATCGTAGTATACGATAGGCTCTTAGTTTGACCCGAGCCGTAGTAGTAGTAACAGTAGTGGCCGGAGTTTTCGCTATCGTTATCGTCAGATTTTAGCTTAAAAGGAACTTTATATTACCACAACCCACCCATAGGGGTTACTAGGCTCGGTTAGAGATTTAATTTTAATTAAAATTTTTTCAGGTCAGACCCGGGAATCGAACCCGGGTCGCTGGCGTGGTAAACAGCCACTCTTCCAACTGAACCATAGAGACTTGATAGAATCTGCGAGTTTTTTATTATTTATTCTTATCTCTAAAATGTCGGGGTGATGTGGGGTGGGGTACCTCTTAATCTGTGGGGTCGGAAACTTTTGAATTTTTATCTGTGGAGTCGGATACTTATGAATTTGTATGTTTGGGGTTTTTATATTTATTTTCTTTTTATGTATGTGCTAATTAAATAGATAACGATTTTCCCCGTTTTTCGTTCTCGTTCGGTAGCTATCGTCATCTATGTTATGTTTGACTGGAACGTTTTGGCGGTTAATTCAAATGTGGGTTTAAATTTAACATAGTGTTAAATGAGCGTTATGCGTTTGATCATTTTAGCATTGCTAAAGGTAATTCGAGGGGATAATCACTAAAATGCGTAATCACTATAACTAAACTTTCTCTTTCAAAAGTTTCTGGGCATAAGTCCTTGTTAGAAATTTATAAGATGCGATAAGTGTGCATCGGCATAAGTCTATGTTGTAAACTCATCGAGGGGATTATCACTAAAAACTATCTGTTCTTCGATTCGCCGGAATATTAGAATTACAGCATAAGTAAATTTATACGGTTATAATTTAATCACTGTTTAGAGTAGGGAATCGAGGGGCTATTCACTCTGATTTTATGCACGGTAAATCATTTAAGCATTGAAAAAGATAGCGCTATTCACTCATTAGGGTAAGGTATAGAGGGGTTATCCACTCATTAGAGTAAGGTAAAGAGGGGTTATCCACTCATTAGGGTAGGGTATAGAGGGGCTATTCACTCGTACGATATGGCTACTATTACGAGCCCTTGGGCCGTCTTGTTCTATTTGATTTTACTACGTGCTTCCAACGTAAAGCGGTTAGTAACACAAAGAGTAAAGAAATGACGGGTAAAGAAAGGAACATCAATGTCCATACCTTTAAATAATTTTGTTTGTTGACTTCAGAGAAAACCCATCATATTAATTTATTAAACTTAACTGATTTTTGAAATGACTTTAGTGATTCAAAGTAATTCTTAGTGAAATGTTTCGGATATCCAGATATGAAATTGTATTCAAAGGTTTCAATAATGGTTGTGTAGTCTAACCAGTCTACCGACTTCTTGTTTAAAAAAAGTGGCATTATACTGAATTGAGATTCCTAAAAGTAAAAAGTAGTTGTTTCATTGCATCTTTTTTGTTCTAGCCTAAGAAGATGAAGCACTAAGCAGGAGGGATTTATTAGGGTACGTTTCAATCGAGGGGGTAGACACTTGAGAACTCAGGTGTACAATATGTCTTGAACTCAATGTGCTGTCAAAGCTGAACTGTGAGTTCCGAAGGCTTTGAACTCAATGCACTGTCAAAGCTGAACTCAGGTGTACATAGAGATCCAGAGCGTCTACCCCCTCTTTGTCAATAGAAATCGCGTAAATTCGATTTTGAGTGTATAAAAACATTGCGAATGAGTGATCCAAGAATCCCAGATCCGTCTTTGTCCGAGTAAAGCTCGCCATATTCCAAGTTACCAATGAAATTTACATCAAAACTGGAAGAAATTATTGAAATAAATTGTAATAAAATCTTTTTTTTCGTATACTGGTAATATTTAACAAATATCAGTCATGACGTGTTTTACCTCTCGTTAAGTTTTGAACGAAGAGTTTCGTATAGAACCGAATAAAAACCAGATATTTCGTCGTCATTTTCTAAAGCAAGGGGCAACTGCAAATGCCGTATCAAAAGAATTAGATCAGCAATTGCATCGCGCTTGATTGCATTCTATAACCTACTTCTGTTGCTGCAGCCGTCAAGCCCATTTATCCCGATGAATTTTAAAATACGACTAAGAAGAATTGTTGATCGTAGCTTTCAAAATCGCTGCGAAATAATGGCACTCTAGATCTATTTTCGACTTTTGGGTTATACTGAATGGTTCAAGAACGTTAGACAAGATATAACGTTTGAGTTTTCCTGGAGTACCACTGTAAAAATCTTTAAAGAAGGGGAATAATTCTTATTTTTTAATGCTTTCAAATGAAGCAAGGGGGGGAGGGCAATTCTCTTACTTTTTAAGCGAGTTATTGCAAGTAATAACTATCGTCTAAAGGGTTGTTGTCAACCTCGTGCGTTCTATGAGAGCTGATTAGTGTTAGGTGTCATCTAACCTTGAACGAAAATCTGCGGATGTCTCGCGTATTTGGGTAAATGAAAATTTTGCCGTTTTTAGCCACATCGTATTATGTACATCTACGATGAGGCTCTTATTTTGACCTGCCCTGTTGTCATGCTCGTAGTAGTAGTAGTAGTAGTAGTAGTAGTAGTAGTAGTAGTAGTGTAAAATTTTTTGGTTCGTTATTGAAGGGACAGTGAATGGGAGAGGACTGTGGTGAGGTGATATTTTTCGTTCGTTTATTTTACATAGATTTGGATTATAATAGTAAGTTTAAGCACTGCACTTAATTGTACAAACGAGGTTAATGATTATGAATTGTGTTTTACGTTTTCTCGATATATCTAAAGCGAGAGAAACGATTGCCTAATATAATGGAAGGTGTTAAACTCTCCCTTTAAAATTCCTGTCACCCGTCAACAATAAATAAGGGTTTCACGCTTACAATCCCACTCCCATATTTCAAAATTCAAAGAAATCGAGGGTAATTTTTAAAGGCAAAAGGAAGTATATACCGACGTTATATTTAGAATGCGCTTGAGACGGTGTTTATTATTGAAATTACAAATCGAGAATAATTTTAAAAGCAAAAGAACGTACTAGCTAGTGGCAGAAGTAAATAGCTATTTACTTCTGCTAGTGGATATTACAATTATAACGTTATTAAATTTATTGAAGTAAAGATTACGGGCTATAATTTTTTTTTGTTAGGACATCGAGGGGCTATTCACTCTGACTTTCAGTACTACTTTTAAGGGGTATTTACGGGTATTTCGTTTTACCACTGTTAAAAGATAAGCATCGTGGGGCTACTCACTCACGTTTTCCGTTCGTGTCACACTATTATAAATATAGCAGTGGTAAAAAATAGAAGTAATGATTTTAGAACAGTTAAAGGTGGCGCAGCGAGGGGCTATTCACTAAAATATTCTGCACGCCTGTTTAGTACGGTACGATGTGGCTACTATTACGAGCCCTTGGGTCGCCTTGTTAATTTTCACGAGAATGATAACTTAGCGTAAGGTTTCAACTGATAAGTTATCGCTTGCTTTTTAAATAAAGACGGTAAAATTTTAACTTAACTGCCTTGATTTTTATTATCACGAGTGTAATTCGCGAGACATCGACCTCTTTTCGTTCAAGGTTTGATGACACCTATGACTAATCACCTATTTAGATATCGTGCTCTCATAAAACGCACGAGGTTGACACCAACCCTTTAGACGATAGTTATCACTTGCGATAACTCGCTTAAAGGGAGGATGAAGTAGAAAATGAAGTGATTTTTTATTGATTCTTCTACTAATTTTAAGACCAGTCTGCATAGTGAAACTTTCAGGAAATACTTCCGAATGATTTTAAAATTCAAAATATGTTCAGATTTTAAGAATAATTTTAACTAAGGACCTCCGATCAATCGCGTAACGCCCTGTCCTTTTATTAACAAAATTCTCGTGGCACGTTCCGTGTCGAATGAAATTTATCACGAGATTTGATAAAATTTGCGCGCGACGTGATAATCGTGGAGCGAGACATGGAGCGTGCCACGACAATTTTGTTAACAAAAAGGCAGGACGTTACGCGATTTGGTCGTAAGTCCTTCTTTAATATTATCCTTAAAATCTGAACCTAATTTGAATTTTAAAATTCATCGGAAGTATTTCCTGAATGTTTCACTGTGCAGACTGGTCTTATAATTAGTAGAAGAATCAATAAAAAAACAGAGAATTGCCCCCAATGTATGGAACGCGATACCATTAGACAGATAAGAATTAAATTTTAAAAAAATTGTGCATTAGGTGTTGGAAAAAGATTATTAATATTGCATGTTTCATATTGATTGAAAGATTTTTAACATTTAAATCCTGTAAAATTAAAATACTTCGCCACTTTCATTTAATTAAATTTTAATTACCTGAACATCAACATCTGTTTAAGACGTATTTTCAACTGATATCTCCGGGTCAGAACTTCATCTCCAGTCTTGTAAGAACTTCGGTATAATGAAGGCTTATTGTCAGTTACGAAAGAACCAACATATTGCAAATAAAAAATATTATCAAAATTAACCCAAACATTTCTGGTGCAGGCTTTGAGAACAAGCAGCAGGTGCTGTTTTCCAATGAAACTGCGTGTATTGTAATCGCAAGCGTGGTTTCGTTCTATAACATTACGTGGTTCTATCATTTGGGAAGGCAATTCTGAATATAATTGAGTTCTTTTTATTTACAAGAGTGAACCAACTATAGCCAAATTAAAATAATTGTAGCTTAAAGAAAGACTTATAAAACCAGAGAATTTGGCTGCACTGTGGTGATATAAGGGTTTGCACTCCGCTATTTTTCGATTCACTCACGTCTTGTCCATATTGGGAAGTTTATAACGACCCAGTTCGCATAGTAACATAAGTAAGAGCTTTTGGAAAGCGAAAAATTTAATATGTACGTTTTCATGTAGTAAATGCGTGCTTGGTAACATTTGGCTTATTTTTCTACCACGTTTATATCTTGTTGCGAAAACCTACACACTAAAAGGGTTTCCTATAATTATGGAGTATTGCGAAAATATATTTAACCAAGTAAATTTCCCTGTATCATTTCCATAAATTATATTTTTACTGCGTTTTTCTGTTCTGTTTTTCGGTTTCAAAAATATGTATAGTTTCGAAAACATAAGGTGGATTATTACGCAAGATTCATTAGGAATTTTAGTTTCTTAAATAATTAAAAAGTAACTTATTTTCACTTTGATCGACTTAATTGAATTGCGTATCTTGAAAGGTTACCATATTTTCACTTTGATCGTCTTAATTGAATTGAATATCTTGAAAGGTTACCTTGACTCTTGTGGTCGATGGAAATTCAATATACTTAATATTAAGGAATAACAAGTACTATCTCTTTTTGAATTTGTCTGTGACTTCTCTTTTGCACAAACCTATGAAGCCTGTTTTTGCACAAGTCTATGACCTGTTTGTGTACAAGTATATGGAGGTAAACACAGGCCTACGGAATCTGTTTGCACGTAGTTCTACGGAAGATTTTTATGAAAATGGTTATGGGATATTTTTGAGCATAGTGATGTCTATATCATCTTTTTAAGCACTCTCTGAAATTTTGTGCACAGCTCTATGGAATCTTTTCGCGCACAGCTCTATGGAATCTTTTCGCGCACAGGTCGATAGAATCTTTTCGCGCACAGATCTATAGAATCTTTTCGCGCACAGGTCTATAGAATCTTTTCGCGCGCAGGTCTATGGAATCTTTTCGCGCAAAGGTCTATAGAATCTTTTCGCGCACTGGTCTATAGAATCTTTTCGCGCAAAGGTCTATAGAATCTTTTCGCGCACAGCTCTATGGAATCTTTTCGCGCACAGGTCGATAGAATCTTTTCGCGCACAGATCTATAGAATCTTTTCGCGCACAGGTCTATAGAATCTTTTCGCGCGCAGGTCTAAAGAATCTTTTCGCGCACAGGTCTATAGAATCTTTTCGCGCACAGGTCTATAGAATCTTTTCGCGCAAAGGTCTATAGAATCTTTTCGCGCACTGGTCTATAGAATCTTTTCGCGCACAGGTCTATGGAATATTTTTGTGCACAGGTCTATGGAATCTTTTTGTGCACATGTCTATTGAATCTTTTTGTGCACAGGTCAATGGAATCTTTTAGTGCACAGGTTTATGGAATCTTTTAGTGCACAGGTTAATGGAATCTTTCAGTGCACAGGTTTATGGAATCTTTTAGTGCACAGGTTTATGGAATCTTTTAGTGCACAGGTTTATGGAATCTTTTAGTGCACAGGTTTATGGAATCTTTTAGTGCACAGGTCTATGGAATCTTTTTGTGCACAGGTCTATGGAATCTTTTTGTGCACATGTCTATTAAATCTTTTTGTGCACATGTCTATTGAATCTTTTTGTGCACAGGTCAATGGAATCGTTTTGTGCTCAGGTTTATGGAATCTTTTAGTGCACAGGTTTATGGAATCTTTTAGTGCACAGGTTAATGGAATCTTTTAGTGCACAGGTCTATGGAATCTTTTAGTGCACAGGTCTATGGATTATTTTTGTGCACAGGTCTATGGAATCTTTTAGTGCACAGGTCTATGGAATATTTTTGTGCACAGGTCTATGGAATCTTTTAGTGCACAGGTCTATGGAATATTTTTGTGCACAGGTCTATGACTTGTTTGTGCACAAGCCTATTTAACCTGTTTGTGCACAAATCTATGGAATCCGTTTGTGCACATATTTATTAGCATAGTGGAATGGAATGTTTTTGTGCTCAGGTCTATGACTGATGTTTGCGCACAAGTTCATGAGATATAATAGTGCATAAGTCTATTTAAGGTATAATGTTATGGTAGCTGCACTTTTCCTTAATAATTTTGAAACTAATTCAAATCAGGTTTGGGCTCACTCGAATAGGTTTCGCTGGGCTCAACACGTGCTAATATTGCTGCTCAGGCTCAGTCTTTTAAGTAAGTTTAAACTCCAGTATTTTTTTCAAGACCATAAATGTTGATTTAAATTTAACCTTAAAACCATTTATACACGTTAAATACAAAACTAGACCATTCATTTAGTATCGTTATGACTTGCACTACTATATAATTAAAATAGGTTAAAAATTTAATATATCAATGGGTTAGTGTTTGTTTTATCGAATTTGCCCCGCTTAAGCTCAAGAATTACATGACAGCATGATGACAGTGGAAAGAAGACTCGGATTATTCTATTATTAAGCTTTTCTTTCTTACTGAAATCCGGGGAATTGGGCCAGGTGGGATAGCTATACTAATAAAATTTCAAGTTTGAGTTTCACTGAATAACGTCGGTGTAAATTACCGAAAATTCATAAAACAAATACTGTGCCAGAGAGAAAGGTCCCGAATGTTAGTAAGAAAAGCTTTGTATTGTAGGTTCTCTTAATTTCCAGGCGTGTACAGTATCCCTTCTTACAAAAGCGCGTCTAGAGAGAGAGGGATACGCAGTCTCCTCCCCTCTCTACCGACACTACTCCATTGCAGCTTTTCTTAATTTCCTTAAAAGATTTCAACCATTCATTCTTAGTTTATCATTGTTTACCTGTAAATCGTCGTAGGGTGGCGTATCTCTTAATACAAGCAACACTATTTATGGAATAATGTCCGCATGAAAAGTAATAAAAATGTCCCGACGGGCTGACGGTTAACGACGAGTGACTAGGGTGCAAAAAAAATATTAATCATCAGTAAAATTAACCCATTCTTTATATTTTTTGATGGAAGTTCTTATGTCACGCGAGCGACGCCGCGGGTAACAGCTAGTAATAATAATGTTCAAAACATTGTTGTCTTAAGACGGATGCAAAGACGTTAGGGCTTTGGTGGACTGACAACTTGAGATCGCCGTCTTTAGATTAACATACCTGATTTTCCGTTGTATCCCCATATCCAGCATACTTTACAATGCCCCTCGCCCTAATTGAAACGGGTGTATTACTAAACGATGATTCTAAATGAAATTGTACGACTACTTCATTTGCCCTTCAATCCACCTCTAAGCTCTAGTTCAAATTATGTTTTCGTAGCAACCATTTTGTCATAAAAATAACACCTTAAGATTAAGCCCGTTAAGTTTCTCACATTTCAAGAAAAAAGAGCACTTGCTGTTTCGCTTTCATAGCTTTATTCGCTTAATCCGTTAACTTTTAATTTTTGGGAGAGCTCAAATTTTTATAAGTGTTCCGACCGACTGAAAAATCGAAACCTTAAGTCCCCGTTCGTCGCGTAACTTATAAGAATCACTTCAATCAATAACAAAGTCACTCAGTTTTTTGCTTTAGACGAATTCAAACGCTTTATTCAATTCCAATCAACTCAAATTCTTTTATTTTAAACTGTTCCTTTACTTTAACTTTTCTTTTGTATTATTTTTTTTTGTGGTATCTAAACCTTTTCCTTATTTCTTTTATTTCCGTGGTATCTAAACCTTTTCCTTATTTCTTTTATTTCCGTGGTATCTAAACCTTTTCCTTATTTCTTTTATTATTTTGGTATCTAAACCTTTTCCTTATTTCCATTATTATTTCCTAGGTTTCTAAACCTTTTCCATTATTCCATTATTTCCGTGATACCTTTTCCTTTTCCTAAGTTCCATTTTTTAATTATTATGTCCGAAGACTATAGCTCCTTGCCTAGGTCTGAGCTTCATTTCTTTTTATTTCTTATGCCCGACTAAGGACGTCTAGCTTCTTTGCTAGCCCATTCCAAAGTGATTATTCTTTTACGTCCAAGTCAGGACTCCTAGCTAGGTTTCAAAGTTCCATTTCAATTTTCAACCCCCATATTCAAAGTCAGTTTATGTTTTTACCAATTTGCAATTTTGGCCAGAGCATCGGCCTTTACCCTTATTATTCTATCCCCTCATTTTCTCTTTTATTTATCTTAACTTTCACTTTTCACTAATGCACGTGCATGTCATATAATACCCTGAATCTTTGATCTGTCCTATCCAAGCTAACAAGTTTTATTACTTTGTTTTTCAAGCGAACCGATCCCTTCGGTCAAAGATTCTGTTTAAAGCAGTTATACTTATTTTTCTTACACAAATATCCGACTAAAGCTTTCTATACTGTTTTTGCAAGGAACGATAATAATCCAAGGTTTACAAAAAATATAAAACACAAATGAATATAAACACAAATGAATACAAACTCAATAAACATGAATATTTTTGCGCGCGCGTGAATTAGGCCTAATTCTTTAAAACATTCAAAAAAAATGCACATCAATTCAAATTTCATACACTTATTTTCAACACTCCCCCCCCCTTGAACTACGTTTTAAGTAGTTCAAGAAAGAGAGTTGTCTTTCATCAAACTTTAAATTTCCAAATGATATAAAGGTTGAACGGGTCGACGTAGTCGATTACCGTTCGGCAGTCTTATCATACATGAACGTATGATTTCGTCCCTACCTCTCATTACTTGTTCTATTACAGCTAATTTCCACATTGCTCGTGGTTTCATAGCGTCTTCTACCAAAACAACATCATTTAATTTTAATTCTTTACTTGGTTCACCTTTCAATTGTGTTCGGTGATGAGCCGATCTCAACTCTAGCAAATAATTGGTTTTCCAACGGATCCAAAACCGATCCAAAACAGTTTGTCTGTATTTCAAGCGTTTAATAATTTCGCGTTTTGTTACCGTTGGCACATCTTCATTTGTAAACGTTTGTGATGGTAGAGTTGTCAGTCGTTTCCCCACTAGAAAATGAGCTGGCGTTAATGGCCTTGGCTCTCCTGGGTCTTCATAAATGTATGTGATAGGGCGGGAGTTTATTGTCGCTTCAATTTCAATGAGAAGAGTCTCTATTTCTTCGTATGTTAGGTGGGCTCTTCCTAGTATCTTGCGGAGGGGTTCCTTAACGGAACGCACCATCCTTTCCCAAAATCCCCCCACCAGGGGGCCCTGTCTGCTATGTATCTCCACTTTATTTTTAAACTTCCATAATACTCCATTGCTTCTGGACTTCTCATTTTTTCTTGCAAGATTTTTAGATCCGCGTCTGCGCGTTTAAAATTTGCCGCGTTATCGCTGTAAATTATTTTGACCACTCTTCTTCGCGCAATAAACCGTCGAAATGCCATAAGAAAGGCTTCTGTTGTGAGGTCCGTAACTAATTCTAGGTGGACAGCACGTGTTACTGCGCAGGTGAAAACTACGAAGTAACATTTTTTATCTGGTTTTGCATATATAGGACCACCGTGGTCTATGCCGCAAATTTCGAAGGGTGGAGCTGGGTTGATCCTTGCGTCCGGAAGTGGCGCCATTTCTGCTTTCATAGGCTTGGCTTTATATCGCTTGCATCTTGGGCATGAATAAATGACTTTATTCACTAATTGCCTAATCTTTGGTATCCAATAGTGTTCTCTAATTTCCGTCATTACTTCGCTTTTACCTGCATGTTTCAATCTTACGTGTGTTTGCCATCCAATTAAATATGATAGTTGATGAGTTCCTGACAATATCCATGGGTGTCGCTCCCGGTAAGTCATTTTGGCCGCGTCTAAGCGCCCTCCCACACACATGACCCCCTGTTTATCCAAAAACGGGTTCAGTGATGTGATACTTGATTTTCTCGATATTTCTTGTCCATTTTCCAAACTTTTTACTTCATCAAAAAAATCTTCTTTTTGCGCATTCTTCACCCAAAACACTTCAGCATTCATTACTTCTTCCCCTGTCATCGGACCCTTTTTTCTTTCTTGTACCTTATTTCTTGTGTTATGGATGAAACGCATAATCCACGCCGTTATGTTTAGGACTTGGTTCAAACTGCTATACTTTTTCAAATTCAATAACCCTTCATATTTCTGTACCGGATTCATATAAGCGACTACTTCTTTCTTTTTTAACTCATCCTGTATTTCAACCGGCAATTCTTGGTTTTCTCCAAAATTATCCTCTTCATTTACTAGATCTATATGTTCTCTAAGCCAAGTTGGTCCATGTAACCAAAGATCGCTTGAGGCGATTTCTTCTAAAGACTTCCCTCGAGTTGGAAGGTCAGCGGGGTTTTCTTTGCCCGGACAATGATGCCATATTTCTGGTTCCGTTCGCGTATGTATTTCGCGCACTCTGTTTTGGACAAACTGTTTCCATCGGCCAGGAGATCCGCGGATCCATGCTAATACTATTTCCGAATCTGACCACATTATTACTTTTTGTGGCTTAATTGTCAACGTGTCCATTAATGTATTGTTCAATCGAGCGCCTATTAATGCACCCATCAGTTCTAGCCGTGGTATTGTTAATTTTTGATTCCCCAACGGGGTTACTCTTACTTTTGACGCGATCAGTATTGAATTAATTTCACCATTAGGATACATACATTTTAAATAGAACACTGTCGCATATGCACTTTCGCTTGCGTCTACGAAACCATGTAATTCTATTGCTTCTGGTTTCAAATCTAATTGATTTTTATAGAAAAACCTGGGTATTTCAAATTCTATCAATTTTGATAGTTCATTACACCAATCATTAAATTTTGTTTCTAAGTCTTTAGGTAAATCCTCATCCCAGTCTATTTTTCTAACCCACAGTTCTTGAAATATGAATTTTGCCCGGATTGTGAACGGGGCCAATAAACCCATAGGGTCAAAGATACGTGCGACAGCTCTCAGTACTCCTCTTTTAGTATTTTCTTTATTTATCATAAATTCCAAAAGTGACGTAACTTCATAAGACAAATTGTCTGTCATTTCATCCCATAACATCCCCAAAACCTTGGTATTTGTAGGATTAGGTAGACCTTTCTGTTCCTGACTTTTATCATGTGACCCCCACTTGGTTCTTATTTCTTTCGAATTACTTCTTATTTTTCTCAAATTCATTCCCGCTTCTGACAATATCTTGGTTGCATCATTGATTAATTGGTCTGCCTCATCGGGGTTATCCTTTGTCGTAACTAAATCATCAACATATCTATCTTTTTCTAAACTTTCACTTGCCGCGGGGTATTTTTCTTTTGTTTTCTCTAAGTGGTGTAAAATGATCGCATTCAATAGGAAGGGCGAAGTGGTTACCCCAAAGGGGACTTTAGTCATTCGATACTCTACTAAATTTTGTTTTTGTGGGTGATCTAACCCCTCAATCCAAAGAAAACGCAAGGCGTTCCTGTCTTTCTCCGCGATCCCTATAGTGTGAAAGGCTTTGGCTATGTCCCCCGTTATTCCTACTTTTTTCTCCCTAAAGCGCACCAATATGCGAAAAAGGTCCGGCAGTAAATTTGGTCCTGCCTCCAAACAATCATTTAGCGAGGGCATGCCTTTTGCGTGAGAAGACACGTCCTGAACAATTCTTAACTTTGTTGTATCTCTTTCCTCCCTAAACACTCCCTGATGTGGTAAATAGTATAATGGTCCCTTTGGTGGGGGGTACTCAAACTTACTTGGGATTCTTTCAATTATTCCTGATTCTAGTTGCTCATGAATAACCTCATCATACGCTTTTAACTTAATTGGATTCGTTTCCAATTTTTTGATCAAATTCCAAGTTCGCCTTTTTGCTACCTCATAATTATCACCTAGAAATTGTACTTCCTTTTTCCAGGGTAAAGCTACTTCATATTGTCCATTTTTATATTCAATTTTTTCATTAAACTCTTTCAATACTTCATTTTCTTCAATTCCTTTTGCCGAATGAGCATTATCCAAAATGCCAATCGACTCATTATCCCAAAAGGCTTTCATTTGTTTCGACAACAAGTCTTCTTCACTAACCGAATCCACCGATACTTTCATAACAGCTATAGCATGAGCTCCCACTCTATTTTTTGTGTCTTCCCCCCCATGCAGGGTCCATCCCAGTTTCGTATCTATCGCAACTAAAGATTCATTAATTCTCTCCACCTTCCCCTGCGCTATTTTCCAAAAATAATCAGCTCCAATTAAAACATCTATTTTATCATCCTTTTCTCTTCTCTTCTTTTCTCGAGTGTCAGACAATTGATAACCTCTTTCTTTTAATTCTTCCACTATATGACCTGATGGCACCGCCAAAATTGTACCTGATATGGACGGGGTTTCAAGCGCCGTTATCTCTACAAGTTCTTCAGTTTCACTATTTTTCATGATAAGCTTAAATCTACGTCTGTTGGAAACTATGGGTGTTTCTCGTTCGAAAGGAAATACATTCAGGGTCTCGTCGCCTATTTCTTCTAACTTTAACTGATTTACGATTTCTTCTCTTACAAAGCATCTGTGGCTTCCCCCATCGAGTAAACACCGCACATTAGCTTCCTCCCCATTTGGGCCTATCATAACCGCTCTCAAGGTTTGCAAGTAAATTTCACCACCCCCTGTTTCTTCATCATGTGCTAATGCACTGTACGTTCCAACATTTTCATTATTACTTTGACTTGTAGATGGGTTTGATTCACCTGCACTATTTTGTTTTTGATTATCCTGATTTGCATCGTTACTTTCAGGAATTTGTCTGTCCTGTCTTCCATTAGGCCTATTAAACCCCTGCCTGTTTTGATTGTAAATATATCTATCCATATCCATGCAAAGAATTTTGTTGTGTGATCTCCCACAATTTTGACATTGTCTAAACTTTGTTTTGCAATGACTCGCTGTATGCCCACTTCTCAAACACAAAAAACACAGCCTTCGGCGTATTGCTATTTCCCTTTTTTCTTTTGCGGGAACTTTCATACAGGTATAATAGGGATGCGATTCATTACAAAACACACAATTGTAAGGATATCTGGTATTTGTACTGGGAATACTTAGAGCCGTGGCTGACGCCAGTGATTTTAGGTGGGTATTTTGTGAGGGCTTGGGTTTATCCTTTTGGGGTTGACTCTGCTTTATTTGCATTCTCCCTGTTCTATGTATAGCCATAGCCTGTTCTTTTCTTTCTATTGTTTTCCTTAAAAAATTCAACACATTATCTACTGTCCAAGATCCCCTTTCTTTATCCTCTTTCCCAAAATCTTCTAACAAATCCAATGGAATTAATCCCCCTAAAATATGCGCGTATAATTCCATATTTTGAACTGTGAGTTGTCCTAACGCCTCTAAACTT